>NC_060144.1:352278843-353478843 GCF_021461385.2 Schistocerca piceifrons | reverse complement strand
CCAGGCGTTTCGGAGTGAACCAAAGCGACGTTGTTCGGACATGGAGGAAATTCAGAGGCACAGGAACTGTCGATGACATGCCTCGCTCAGGCTGCCCAAGGGCTACTACTGCGGATGACCGGCTCGGAGGAATCCTGACAGCAACACCACCAAGTTGAATAATGCTTTTCGTGCAGCCACAGGTTCGTGTTACGACTCAAACTGTGCGCAATAGCCTGCATGATGCGCAATTTCACCGCCGACGTCCATGGCGAGGTCCATCTTTGCAACCACTACACCATGCAGCGCGGTACAGGTGGGCCCAACAACATGCCGAATGGACCGCTCAGGATTGACATCACGTTCTCTTCACCGATGAGTGTCGCATATGCCTTCAACCAGACAATCGTTGGAGACGTGTTTGGAGGCAACTCGGTCAGGCGGAACGCTTTAGGCACACTGTCCAGCGAGTGCAGCAAGGTGGAGGTTCCCTGATGTTTTCGGTTGGCGTTATCTGGGGCCGACGTACGCTGCTGGTGGTCATGGAAGACGCTGTAACGGCTGTACGATACGTGAATGCCATCCTCCGACCGACAGTGCAACAATATCTGCAGCAAACTGGCGAGGCATTCTTCTTCATGGACGACAATTCGCGCCTCCATCGTGCACATCCTTTGAATGACTTCCTTCAGGATAACGACATCGCTCGACTAGTGGGCAGCATGTTCTCCAGATATGAACCCTATCGAACATGCCTGGGGTAGATTGAAAAGGGCTGTTTATGGACGACGTAACCTGACAACCACTCTGAGGGATCTACGTCGAATCGCCGTTGAGGAGTGGGACAACCTGGACCAACAGTGCCTTGATGAACTTGTGGATAGTATGCCACGACGAATACAGGCATGCATCAATGCAAGAGGACGTGCTACTGGGTATTAGAAGTACCGGTGTCTACAGCAATCTGGACCACCACCTCTGCAGGTCTCGCTGTGTGGTGGTACAACATGCAATGTGTGATTTTCATGAACAATAAAAAGTGCGGAAATGTTGTTTATGTTGAGCTCTATTCCAATTTTCTGTACAGGTTCCGGAACTCTAAGAACCGAGGTGATGCAAAACTTTTTTGATGTGTGTATGACACGTTACTAATGTCGTAACACAACACGCATTTGTCGCGTTAATTCATGAAAATCGACCTGATGATGGAGCTTTAAACTTCTGATACGCGTCGTAGAAATAAATTGTGACTGGTAACAGTGAACTTGTTTCATTATACAGTTTTTTTGTTATTTCTTAGAGAATTGCAGCAAAGAGTTATTTTTTTAAGTAGAACAGTTTTTTTCTATCATTCAGTTGATGTATTTAAACCATGTACAAAGTAATTTAAATGAAATTTTAGTTACGGAGCTAGAAAGTTTTTTGGTGGATGCAACACAGTTGGATATACACAGGCAGATCCTTGCACTGCCGCACACATGGCAGGCTGAAATGCACAAACAAACGAGGTTCGATGATGAAGTTGTCTTGGGTTATCAGCCGAGTCAAGATTCATTACATATTCCTGACATGGTCAGTCTGCACGCGATCTGCAGTGTATATAACTAAAGAAAACTTCACAATCCGAGATCGCCATTTTCTTTTATGGCCCTTTTCGACAGAGCTGTGCTCTCATCATCGGATATCATATTTCACAATTTTACGTGTTATCCATCAGTTTTATTCATAATTTCCGATGGTAACGACGTATCTCTTTCGAAACCTGTCACCTCTTAAAATGCCTTTTTTCGCAATCTTGGCTTATGGAGTGGTCGAAGAACTCCATCAGCTATAGTGTCTAAAATATTTCCATTGAATGTGGCCTGTCTAAATATTTGCTCGAGGGAGTTTTCCGAAACTGTGTTCGAAAATACTTCACAAAGCTGCTGTCAGTATCACCTGCAATGAATCCATATACGTCCCAGCTCTCTACTCAGTAAGTTAAAGTCCCCTCCAACTAATATTGCATGATGTGCTTATTTTCGTGCTACTGAACATAAATGTTCCTTGAATGATTCTAAAACTGTCACGGTGGAATCTCGTGGCTGGTAAAAACATCCGATAGTTGAGTTCAGTTAGACCTGTTACATGTGACTCTATTTCGATCTCGAGAAGCAAAATATTTTTGTCGATTACAATGATCACTCACTCTTCCATAGCTTTAAATTTGCCTTTTAAATATACATTGCATCCTTCGCTAAGTTTATCATAGGTTTCTGCTTCGTGTTTCAGCCAGCTCTTGGTTTCGAGAATAATTTGAATGCGATAACTTTCCTGGAGGGCAGTGCATTCAGAAACATGTTACGAGTATTTCGACAGGTAGCTGTGAAAATTTTGACATTACAAGTGTCTTAAACCCTCCCCCCCCCCCCCCTCCACGAACCATGGACCTTACCGTTGGTGGTGTGGATTGCGTGCATCAGCGATGAAGATATCTGTACCGTAGGTGCAACCACAACGGAGGGGTACCTGTTGAGAGACCAGACAAATGTGAGGTTCCTGAGAAGTGGCAGGAGTCTTTCCAGTTGCTGCAGGGGAAACAGGCAGGATGATTGACTGATCTGGCGTTGTAACATCAACCAAAGCTGCTTTGCTCTACTAGTATTGCGAATGGCTGAAAGCAAGGGGAAACTACAGCCGAAATTTTTCCCAAGGGCATGCAGCTCTACTATAATCTTAAATGATGGCGTCCACTTGGGTAAAACATTCTTGAGGTAAAATAGTCCCTCATTCGGATCTCCTGGTGGGGACTACTCGCGGAGCCTGTGGTCATCAAGAGAATCTACTCGCGGAGCCTGTGGTCATCAAGAGAATCAAGACTGGAATTCTACAGATCGGAGGGTGGAATGTTAGATTACTTAATTGGGCAGGTAGATTAGAAAATTTAAAGAGGGAAATGGATTGCTTGAAGTTAGATATAGATGGAATTAGTAAAGTTCGGTGGCAGGAGGAACAGGACTTCTGATCAGGTGAATCCACAGCTATAAATACAAAGTCAAATACAGGTAATGCATTAGTGGATTTAATAATAAGTAAGAAAGTAGGAATGGGGGTAAGCTACTATGAACAACATAGTGAACGCTTTATCGTAGCCGAGATAGATATGAAGTCTAAACCTACCACTGTAGTACAAGTTTATATGCCAACCAGCTCCGCAGATTATGAAGAGATCGAAGAAATGTATGATGAGATAAAAGAAATTATTGAGACAGTTAAAGGAGACGAAAATTTAATTGTGATGGGGGAACTGGAATTCGATAGTAAAGGAAGAGAAGGAAAAATAGTAGGTGAATATGGACTGGGGGGAAGGAATAGAGAGGAAGCCACTTGGTAGAATGTTGCACAGAGCATAATTTAATCATCGCTAGCTAGCACTTTGTTTAAGAACCATAGCAAAAGGCTGCATACGTAAGAGACCTGGAGACACTGGGATGTTTCAGATTGATTATATAATGGTTAGACAAAGATTTAGGAAGCAGTTTTTAAATTGTAGGACATTTCCAGGGGCAGATGTGGACTCTGACCACAAACTATTGGCTATGAGCTGTGGATTAAAACTGAATAAATTAGAAAAAAGGTAGGAAATTAAGGAGATAGGACCTCGATAACTTGAAAGAACCAGAAGTTGTTGAGAGTTTCAGAAGGAGCATTAGGCAGCTACTGACTAGAACAGGGGAAAGGGATACAATAGAAGACGAGCGGGTAGCTTTACGAGCTGAAATGGTGAAGACAGCTTAGGATCAAAAAGGTAAAAAGACAAGGCCAAATAGAAATCCTTGGATAACATAGGAGATACTGAATTTAACTGATAAAAAGAGAAAATGCAAAAATGTAGCAAATGAAACAGGCGAAAGGGAATAAAAACGTTTAAAAAATGTAGTAATTCCAATTCCAAGGAAATCAGTGGCTGACAGGTGTGAAAATTACCGAAATATCAGTTAAATAAGTCATGTTTGAAAAATAATAACACGAATTCTTTACAGAAGAATGGAAAAACTGCTGGAAACCGATCTCGGGGAAGATCAGTTTAGATTCCGGAGAAATGTAGAAACACGATGGGCAATACTGACCCAACGACTTATCTTGGAAGATAGGTTAAGGAAAGACAAACCTACGTTTGTAGTATTTGTAGACTTAGAGAAAGCTTTTGACAGTATTAACTGGAATACTCCTTTGAAATTCTGGAGGTAGCAGAGGTAAAATAAAGGGCGCAAAAGGCTATTTACAACCTACACATAAACCAGACGGCAGCTGTAAGAGTTGAGGAGTATGAAACAAAAGCAGTGCTTGAAAAGGGAGTGAGACGGAGTTGTAGCAGAGGTAAAATACAGGGAGCAAAGGGCTATTTACAACCTACACATAAACCAGACGGCAATTGTAAGAGTTGAGGAGTATGAAACAAAAGCAATGCTTGAGAAGGGAGTGAGACGGAGTTGTAGCCCATCCCAGATGTCATTCAATCGGTACATTGAACAAGCAGTAAAAGAAACCAAAGAAAAATTTGGTTTAGGAATTAAAGTTATGGGAGAAGGAACAAAAATTGTGAGTATTGAAGGTGACTTTGTGATTCTGTCTGAGATAGCAAAGGACTTGGAAGAGCAGTTGAACGGAATGGACAGTGTCCTGAAAGGAAAATATAATATGAACATGAACAAAATCAAAACAAGGATAATGTATTGTAGTCGAATTAAATCAGGGGATGCTGAGGAAATTAGATTAGGAAATGAGGCACTTAAAGTAGTAGATGATTTTTGCTGTTTGAGCAGCAAAATAGCTGATGATAGCCGAAGTAGAGAAGATATCAAGTGTAGACTGGCAATGGCAAGAAAAGAATTTCTGAAGAAGAGGTATTTGTTAACATCAAATATAGATTTTAGTGTTAGGAAGTATTTTCTGAAGGTATTTCTTTGGGGTGTTGCCGGGTGTAGAAATGAAACATGGACGATTAACAATTTAGGGAAAAGTAGAGTAGAAGATAAACTTCGTGCTTCGTGGCAGATTAAAATTGTGTACCCAACAGAGACTCGACCTCGGGATCTTTGCCTTTAGCGGATAAGTGCTCTACCAGCCGAGCTACCCAAGCATGACTCGCAACCCCTCCTCACAGCTTCAATTGTGCCAGTACCTCGTCTCCTAGCTTTCAAACTTCTAGAATAGAAGCTTTCGAAATGTGGTGGGATTGGTTCATAGGACACATTCTCAGACGTCAAAGGATCACCAACGTAGTATTGAAGGGATGTGTGGGTGGTAAAAATCATAGGGAGAAACCAAGAGATGAATACAGCGAGCAGATTCAGAAGGACGTAGGTTGCAGTAGTTATTCGGAGATGAAGAGGCTCGTACAGGATAGGGTAGCGTGGAGAGCTGCATCAAACCAGTCTTCGGACTGAAAAAAAAAATGGTTGAAATGGCTCTGAGCACTATGGGACTCAACTGCTGAGGTCATAAGTCCCCTAGAACGTAGAACTACTTAAACCTAACTAACCTAAGGACAACACACACATCCATGCCCGAGGCAGGATTCGAACCTGCGACGGACTGAAAACTGTAACAACAACAACACGTACGATATTGTAGTGCCTGTGTTATTCTGATTACGACGCCAAGTTCCTTTGGACATGCATGGATTGTAATCAGAATAACACAGACACTGCAATATCTTATTTTTCTGCCGATGCCTGGCAAGTGACTTTCAAGTACAACGTCTGACCTGTGCGGGAATATTCATGTATGTACGAGTACAGGTGGTAGACGCACGCTTGACGACATATGGAAGTTTGAGTGTGGCCGTGAGTCGTGCACAGATAGCCAGATGGTGAGGCGACCGCTCGTGATGATCGGGAAAACTTGGTTCGAGCCCCGGTCCGCCACAAATTTTCATTGTCGTCATTCCAGTCTACAACTGACGGTTGTCCTTATTCGCAATGGCGAATACATTTACTGTACAACAACAAGTTTCTTTAAGATCTCAATCTAAATATCCCAATACGCACTCTGCAAGTACTTCGTTAGCCGAATAGCTGTTCCCTATCAAGAGGAGCCCTAAAATTCTCCACGCCATAACGCACGCGTAGAAATCTGCAGCATAGAATCGACGGAGCCTTTGACTCTCCATTCGGCCCCAAAGCACAGGTCTCCGATCAATTCTGGGAAAGATGCTGCAAACTGAGAGCTCTGTTTGCACCCCGAGTGGGAGGCCAGCAGCCTTCTTCACTTCCGCTAGCCGTCCGTACGAACTGAGGATGGCTTCAGAAACCAAGCGGCAGGCGTCACTGATGCCGGCGTGAGCCACAGCTTGCAAACAGCTGCACCTACATCTACATCTATACTCTACAAGCCACCGTGAGGAAGGTAGCAGATGGTTCGTCCCATTGCACTAGTTATTAGGGTTTCTTCCAGTTCCATTCACGTACGGAACGCGGGAAGAATGACTGACTGAACGCCTCTGTGCGTGCAGAAATTATTCCAATCTTTTTCCCACGATCCCTTTGTGAGCTATACATAGAGGATTGTGGTATATTTCTAGACTCATGATTTAAAGTCGGTTCTTGAAACTATTTGTTAATAGACTTTCTCGGGATTGTTTACGCGTATCTTCAAGAGTCTTCCATTTTAGTTCCTTCAGTATCTCTGTGCTACTCTCCATGGATGACACAAACCTGTGACCATCCATGCTGTCCTTGTGTGTATACTTTCAATACCCCCCGTTAGTCCTACTTGATACGGGTCCCACACACTTGAGCAATATTCTAGAACCGGTCGAGCGAGTGATTTGTTAGCAATCTCCTTTGTAGACCAATTGCACTTCCCCATTTTTCTACCAATAAACCGAATTCTACCACCTGCTTTACTCGCGACTGAGCCTATGCGGTCATTCCATTTCACATCTCTACAAAGTGTTACACTCAGGTGTTTGTACGAATTGGCCGATTCCAGCAGTGACTAATTGATATTATACTCATATAATACTACGTTTTTTCATTTTATGAAGTGCAAAATTTTATATTTTTGAACATTTAAAACAAGTTGCCCATCTTTGCATCACTCTGAAAAATTATCAAGATGTAACTGAACATTTATGCAGCTTCTTTCAGAAAGTACTTCATTATAGGTAACAGCATCATCTGCAAAAAGTCTGAGGTTACTATTAATATTGTCTGCAATATAATTAACACACAATATGAACAGCAATGGTCTTAACACACTTCCCTGGGGCACATCTGAATCTACTTATACATCTGAAGATGACTCTCCATCCAAGAAAACATGCTGCGTCCTCCCTGCCAAAAAGTCCTCAACCCAGTCACAAATTTCACTTGATACCCCATTTCACAGTACTTTTGACTATAAGCGTAGGCGTAGTACTGAGTCAAATGCTTTTTGGAAATCGAAAAATTCTGCACATACGTGACTGCCGTGATCCAAAGCTTTCAGTATGTCATGTGAGAAAAGTGCGACTTGGGTCTCGCGTGATCGATGTTTGCGGAATCACCGCTGGTTGACATTGAGGAGGGCATTTTGTTCAAGAGACCTCATTATGTTTGATTTCAGAATATGTTCTAAGATTCTACAACAAACCGATGTTAAGGATAGTGGACGGTAGTTTTGTGGATCACTTCTACTACTCTTCTTGTAGACGGATGCGATCTGTGCTTTTTCTAAAAACTGGTCACGGTGCCGGCCGATGTGGCCGAGCGGTTCTAGGCGCTACAGTCTGGAACCGCGAGACCGCTACGGTCACAGGTTCGAATCCTGCCTCTGGCATAAGCCTATAGCGCTCTGAGCCATTTGAACCATTTGTCTGGGCACGGTATTTTGTTCGAGGGATCTACGATAGATTAAACTTAGCAGAGCGGCTACTTCATCCACAAATTCATTATAGAATCTGGTAGGGATTCCGTCGGGCCCTGGAGCTTTGTTCAGTTTTAACGGTTTCAGCTACTTCTCGACTCCAGTGACCCCAATAATTATTTCATTCATGTTTTTGGTGGTACAAGGATTAAATAGGGTCGATTCTTCTGGGTTTTTCCTTGAAAAGGGACACTTGAAAATGGAGTTACGCATTTCAGCCTTTGCTTCACTGCCCTCAGATTCAGTTCGCGTCTCATTCGCAAGGGACTGACGTGGAACCAAGATGTCGGGTTGCTGCAGATGCCGCAGCGCTCATACGTAGTCTGGCATCATCATGCTGAAAGAGAACGTGCTCCATCTGTCGAAGAATTCCAAGAACTCGCGCTTTCAGTTTCCTCAAGCACCGATATACTCGTAGTTACGTTACACACCGCCATGTTACACCCTTCATTTTTTAGCCTTCTAGTGGCAGAGGGTTGCAACTTGAGTAAGTGAAGCGGAAAGTCGAGCGAGTAACATGATTGACATGTAATATCTCAACCGATATTGAGAACAGAATCAAAAATCTGGAGGCATTACTGTTCAACACGTTCTCGCACTTTGATGTTTTTCTGGGATTGTCATTGCAAAGTAGCCCAAACTAGATATCCTCGATAATTCCTTAAACACCTACACAGAGTAATCGTTTAAATCCCATAACTGCTTAAATAAAAGTGATGCAGTATCATTATATTTATGCCACACACACACACACACACACACACATACACAAAAGGGGTTATTTCTACATTGGTAGTTGCTGTTCTTTTAGACCCTTTTTCTGCACTAGCTCTGTATTTGGGGGTGGGGAAAACCATTTGTCTGCACCATAACCAGCCCTCTCGGATTGGGGAGGGGCGAAATCGTTTGTCTACGCCAAAACCGTCGGGAGGGGTGGGGAAAACCCAGAGAAAGTAGGTCGGGCTTATGGGGGGGGGGGGGGGGGGGAAGGGAGACAGTATATCCAACATAAAGGGGAAAGCGGGAGAGGTAGGCAAAACCCAGTGACTTTAGGATAGGTGGTGGTTACTGTGCCACTATAAGTGACATAAATCAGCTCTTCTGTGCAGAAACTGCTAACACCTCGCTACTCAGGGATTATCATGCTAGCTGTATGATTGGAATGAAAAGTTTTTCTAGCAAACAGAACACAATATACCACTCTCAGCAGAGATAAATCTTCAGATGTAAAAGTAACTTCAGCCATGCCCTGGTTTGATGTGACCAGCCACGAATTCCTCTCCTGTGCAACCTCTTCATCTCAGAGTAGCATTTGCGACTGATGTTCTCAATTATTTGCTGGATGTATTCCAATCTCTGTCTTCCTCTGCAGTTTTTTCCCACTACAGCTCCCTGTAGTACCATGGAAGTCAGTCTCTCATGTCTTAACAGATGTCCTATCATCCTGTTCCTTCTCCTTGTCAGTGTTTTCCACACATTCCTTTCCTCTCCGATTCTGCTTAGAACCACCTCATTCCTTACCTTATCAGTCCACCTAAGTTTCAACATTCGTCTGTAGCACCACCTCTTAAATGCTTCAGTTCTCTTCTGTTCCGGGTTACCCATGGTCCATGTTTCACTATCATACAATGCTGCACTCCAGATGAACAGTCTCGGAAATTTCTTGCTCAAATTAAGGCCTATGTTTGATACTAATAGACTTCTCTTGGCCGGGAATGCCCTTTTTGCTAATCTGCTTTTGATGTCCACCTTGTTCCGTCTGTCATTCGTTATTTTGCAGCCTACATAGTAGAATTCCTTAACTTCATCTACTCCGTGACCATGAATCCTGATGTTAATTTTCTCCCTGTTCTCATTTTGCTACTTCTCATTACTTTCATCTTCGATTTGCTTTCAATCCATATTCTGTATTCATTCCTTTCAGCAGATCATGTAATTCTTCTTCAGGTTCACTGAGGATAACAATGTTATCAGTGAATTGTATCATTGATGTCCTTTTACTCTGAAATATAATTCCACTCCTGAACCTTTCTTTTATTTCCTTCATTACTACTTCGATGTACAGATTGAACAGTAGGGGGGAAAGGCTACATCCCTGTCTTACGCCCTTTTTAATCCGAGCACTTCATTCTCTGTCTTCCACTCTTATTACTCCTCGTACCTCTCGAACATGTTGTATGTTACCCGTATGTTCCTAGAGCTTACCCCAATTTTCCTCAGAATTTTGAATGTCTTGCACCATTTGACATTGTCGAACCCTTTTTTCAGGTCGGCAAATCCTATGAATGTGTCCTGATTTTTCTTTAGTCTTAATCCTCAATTTTCTTCTCCATTCTTCTCTATAGTTTTGTCAGCAACTTGGACGCATGAGCTGTTAAGTTGATTGTGGGATAACTCTCACACTTCTCAGCTCTTACAGTCTTCGGAATGATATATTTCCGAAAGTCAGATGATATGTCGCCAGACTCGTACGTTTTACACACCACCGTGAATAGTCGTTTTCTTGCCACTTCCCCAATGATTTTAGAAATTCTGATGGAATGTTATCTATACTTTCTGCCTTATTTGATCTTAAGTCTTCCAAAGCTTTTTTAAATTCTGATTTTAATACTGGATCAACAACACTTCTAAATCGAATCCTTTTTCCTCTTCTGTCACATCAAACAAATCTTCCACCTCATAGAAGCCTTCAATGTACTCTTTCCACCTATCCGCTCTCTCCTCCGTATTTAACAGTGGAATTCTCGTTGCACTCTTAATGTTATCACCTTGGCTTTTAATTTCGCCGAACGTTATTTTGACTTTCCTATCTGCTGAGTCAGTTCGTCCAGCAATCATTTCTTTTTTGATTTCTTCGTATTTTTCATGCAACCACTTCGTCTTAGCTTCCCTACACTTCCTTTTACTTTCGTTCCTCAGTGACTTGCATTTCTGTATTCCTGAATTTCACTAAACATTTGTGGATTTTCTTCTTTCATCGATCAAACTGAAGTATTTCTTGCGCTACCCATGGTTTCTTCGCAGTTAGCATCTCTCTGCCTATGTTTTTCTTTCCAACTTCTGAGAGTGCTCTTTCTAGAGATGCCCATTCCTCTTCAGATGTACTGTCTACTGAGCTATTCCTTATTACTGTGTCTATAGCCTTAGATACCTTCAAGCGTACCTCGTCGTTCCTTGTTTCTTTGCGTATTGATTTTTGCTGACTAATCTCTTAAACTTCAGCCTATTCTTCAGCACTACTACATTGTAGTCTGAGTCTATATCTGCTCCTGGGTAAGCCCTACAATCCATTATCTGATTTCGGAATCTCTGTTTGACCATGACGTAATCAAACTGAAATCTTGCCGTATCTCCTGGCCTTTCCCAAGTATATCTGCTCCTCCTGTGATTCCTGAACAGCAGTCACTTCGGTTGCACATTGTTTTGTCAGTTGCCCATGGTTTCGACTGCATTAGGGCAATGTTCATCAGAATAAAATGTTTCATAGACTACCTAAAAATATGACGACATGGACTAAAATAATATACACTTAATAGGATTACATCCATAAATTACGTACAAACAGAATTTACTTACATGTAATCACACCATGGTTTAAAAACTAAAATGTAAAAGTATAATACAATTGTCAACCAGATTAAATACTCCATGGAATATAATGACAACTGCAAGGTTGCTTAGGGCCAAGAGTGGCATAAAACAGTCGCTACCGTCAGACTAAACGGCTAATACACCGAGGCAGCCACGAAGAGGACACGAAAACAGATGTTCCCGTGTCCACCTCATGGCAGCCTCGGCATGTTAGCCGTTTAGTCTGACGGTAGCGACTGTATTATGCCACTCTTGGCCCTAAGCAACCTTGCAGTTGTCATTATATTCCATGCAGTATTTAATCTGGTTGACAATTGTGTTATACTTTTACGTTTTAGTTTTTATTCCTATGGCATTTCTGTTTGACGAGAGCACTTTTGCTCAGACGTTTTAAACCATGGTGTGATTACATGAAGGGCTTATTTCAATAGTGGTACAAATCCATTTTTGTTCATTCTGACATTCAGAATCCTAAAGTTAAATGATCGCTGAAAAATCTGCAGTTGAGATACCAGAAATATTCAAGTATATATACTTGAGTACCTCAGCTGCAGATTTTTCAGCGCTCATTTAACTTTAGGACTCTGCATCTCAGAATGAACAAAAATGGACTTGTACCACTATTGAAATAAGCCCTTCATATGTAAGTACATGTACGTAATTTATGGATGTAATCCCATTAAGTGTATAGTATTTCAATCCATGTCATCATATTTTTAGGTATTCCATGTAAGTTATCATTCTGATGAAGATTGCCCTAGTGTACTCGAAACCACGGGCAACTGACAAAAACTTTCGCAACCGAAGTGGCTGTATATACGTTCTGTAATGAAATAGTGTACGGTTGCTGGATCGCAGCCAATAAAATGTTTACAGTTTCAAAATTTTTGGACAGAATATTCGCTATTACTAGCTGAAATGTATCACGGAACTCAATTAGTCTTTCTTATCTCTCATTCCTAGTACCAAGCGCATACTCTCCCGTAACCTTTTCTTCTACTTCTTCCCCTACAATCGCATTCCAGTCCTCCATGACTACCGATTTTCATCTCCCTTGACGTACTGCATTATCCGTTCAACATCCTCATATACTTTCTCTGTCTCTTCAGCTTGCGACGTCGGCAAGTATACCTCAACTATCGTTGTCGGTGTTGGTTAGCCGTCTGTTCTAATGAGAAAAACCATATCAGTGAAGTGTTCACAGTAACACACATTCTGCCCTGCCTTCCTATTCATAACGAATTCTACTCCCTTTATACCATTTGACCCCTTCTATACCGAGCGAGGTGGCACAGTGGTTAGCACACTGGACTTTTTCCCGAGTTAGGATTTCCGTAATTTCACTAAGTCGCTTCAGGCAACTGCCGGAATGGTTCTTTTGAGAGGGTACGGCCGACTTCCTTCCCCGTCCTTCCCTAACCAGATATGACCGATGACCTCACTGTTTGCTCCCCACCCTATTATATCTACCAAGATTAAGCCTTTGCATTTCCTTTTTCAGATTTTCTAGCTTCCCTAGCTTGTTCAAACTTCTGACATTCCACGCCCCGACTCGTAGAACGTTATCCTTTCGTTGGTTATTCAGTCTTTTTATCATGGTCACCCTCCACATTCCTTGGTAGTCCTCTCTGAGACCCGTGTGGGCGACTATTCCGGGATCTTTTGCCAATGGAGAGATCATTACGACACTTTTTCAGTTACTGGCCACACGTCCAGCGGATACACATTATGTACCTTTATGGCAGTGATTACCATTGCTTTCTGTATCCTCAGGTCGTTGATCATTGCTGATCCTTCTGCCTTTAGCGGCACTTTCCCACCCCAAAGACAAGAGAGTGCCCTGAACCTGTGTCCGCTCCTCCGCTCTCTTTGACGGGGCCATCGGCAGAATGAGGGTGACGTCTTATACAGTGTAAGACGTCGTGGTCTCCTGACCTTCGTTGCTTACATATTCCGCCCTCACAATCATATTCCGCACATCAAGACGCTTCATTCGAACCCAAACTCGATAAGATAAAGTCAATGTTGTAAGAATTCATGTAAACGATATGCAAATAACAAATAAATCGCAAGTGCGCACTGTGGCTGAAATACTCGAGGCTGGCGTACACACATACATTCCAGACACGACGGCCACAGGAGCTTTTAGTTCGAGAGAGGCAACCGCACGCCAGGAGGCCAGTCCCAACCCATCTACGTCAGTCGGTGGCCGCCCGTGGAGCAGACAGCATTCGCCCGAGGGAAAGGAGGAACGACCCCGTGTTCGGCTTAAAAGCAAATTCGGCTAAATTGTGTGGGAGCGGCCAGCCTACGCATTCTTTACACATAGCACACAGTTTCAGAGATTTTCACAGGGAGACAGCAAACGCCAAACGCCGATACTACAGGTTTCCGGATTGGTCGCCTTAAACGAAATGCCATTCTCCCGTTTTAGAAGAGCAATGCTGATTGGCAGACGATATATCTGACGCCTTGAGCTGAAGGAGTAAAGGAAGAGACCGAAAGATATACCCCTTCACGTCTGACGTGGACAGAGTTGCAGTTAAACGCCTGCGAGCGAATTTTTGAGTGGCATCACAGTGGACTGGTTATCTGACCGGTGTACCACGCCAATAGTTAGACTAGGGGCGAATAGGAATCCTTGACTTCATCAACGCATAGGGAGAGCTTGATTGGCGAAGGTCAATCCGGATAGAACGAGAGTTATCTTATTTGTCAGCAGCGAGCGGCGCAGACAGCAGTCATCGCAGCTTACGGTATTGTGCGCTACAGCTCTTGCGAGCCCCATATTTCCTCTACAACTGTACACTTCACTGCATTTCACATGCGACAGCCTCGACCGTACCTAGCAACATTCTAAAGGATAATTATTCAAGTTGAGTAGGCGCGGCTCTCAGCCATTCTGCCAATTCAATAACAATATTAAACTTTGTATAGAAATTTCATTAGCGAATCCTATCCTTGAGAGGTAACTTCACATTCCGAAAAGAACCAGGATATGACTTGTTCAATTCATAACTAAAAGTGCCATTGTGATTTCTCAGAATTTTTGCAAAATAAATAATAATTTTCGTTAGCTTAATGTTTTTCTTACACTAATTAGCACTACTCCAGTACCCAAGTATCCCACTAGTTACGTAAGAAATTTTGTGAATTTTGTGTCATTTCCTTACAACGGACGACTGCAGAAGATATTTATTGTTGAAAGTTTTTCAGGCATTTCTCTTTAGAACGTTAGGAGCGTCTGTCTGATTTCTGTAGTAGTGTGGGGGGGTGGAAATTGAATCTTGCAGGAGCCACAGGGTAAAGGGTACATCTCAGATTAATCCGTTGCGCAGAATAACAGAATAGCAGATCAACACCACGCTCACAACAGGAAGTCTGCGGAGCCAATGCTGATTATTATTGAAAATATAAGCGGGTGTGGGACTCAAACGCGGAACCGAGGACGTTTTGATTATGAATCAAAGACGCTACTCGCAGCTCACGCTGAGATATCGTACTGAAATTGTCCAGAAGATTGACGCTTGGTGTAGGGATTTGATGTGAATACTCAAACAAATATGATATACTGCGCATAAATAGGCAGAAAGACTCATTACCGTATGAATACCTACACGATTACAGAACAATCACTGGAAGGAGTCACATCCATAAAATATCTAGAAGTATGTGTATGGAACTATTTAAAGTGGAACGGCCGCATAAAAATAATCGCAGGTAAGGTAGATTCATTGGCAGAATTCTTAGGAACTGTTGTCCACTGGTAACGTAGGTAGCTTACCAAACCCTAGTTCGACCAACACTCGAATAGGCTCGATAGAGGAAATTGAGAAGGTCTAAAGAAGAGCAACATATTTCGCTCTAGGTTCATTTAGTAAGTCCGAAAGCATCGTGGAAATGTTCAGCCAACTCCAGTGCCAGACGCTGCGGGAGTCACGTTTAGAACTACCGAGTGATTTACTGTTAAAGTTCTGGGATTGTAAATTTCTACAAGATTCAACCAATATATGCTGCCTCCTACGTATATCTTGCAAAAAGACCATGAATGTAAAATTAGAGGGGTTGGAAGTCACACGGAAATTTACTAGCGTTTATTCTTCCCACAAACTATTTGTGGCTGGAGCAGGAAAAGTGAGAAGTGACAGTAGTATATGAAGTAATCTGCACCAAATACTATAAAGTGGCTTGCGGAGTGTAGATGTAGATGTCGTTGAATTTGTATCATTCATAAACAGAACAGTACTAGAGTTACGAGTTGCATCTAAGGTAGATAATTTCTATATGTCTGGAAAAGAAGCAGCCCTAGTAGAGAACCCTGAGGAACGCTTCACGTTTCGTTACTCCAGTCAGATGCTACCTCATTTCTAGTTACTTGAGAATCTAAGGGTACATTGTATTTTCTACTACCTAGATAAGACTGAGGAGTACCTTACTTAATCATGTTCAGATTTATTTAGCCACGTACTACAATTTACGTAGTCGAGTGCCCTTTTTTGCGTGATAGATAATACGGTAATGGTCACAGTTTTTTTAATCAATACCTTCCACTATTTCAGGTAAGAAGGAGTATGTGACCAGTAACTAGACATGAATCACGATGTTTGTGCTTACACGGACTGTTTAATTACCTGTGTGGAAGATTTAGAAATGTAGATGTAAAATGAAGAAACAGGCTCTTAAGTTTCTATTTTATGATTTTTTATTAAGTTCTATAATAATTGCAGTTTCCTGTTTTCTTCCTGGGGAAAAGAAATGTGGATGCGGACGCTAGAGACGCCATATATGATGCTCTTGGAAAT
Source organism: Schistocerca piceifrons (assembly GCF_021461385.2). Classification (NCBI taxonomy): domain Eukaryota; kingdom Metazoa; phylum Arthropoda; class Insecta; order Orthoptera; family Acrididae; genus Schistocerca; species Schistocerca piceifrons. The sequence continues at coordinate 353,462,581 of NC_060144.1, read as the reverse complement.
CTGGAGAAGTACCTGGAGCCAACTGGATGGGTAGCTGGAGACCACGCGACAGTGGCAGACATCTCCTGTGGGGTCACAGCCGGCACTCTGCAGGTAAGCTTCTCTCAGGGACGTCTCTTTAGTATTATCCTCACATTGTCTTCTGCAGAGAAGTGGAAATACGAGGTGGTATCCAAAAGTTCCAGAATATATTAGTTAAAATTATTATGTCTTGTTTAGATATTACTTAGAACCTTCCCATTCAAAACAGTTACCTTGGGAGGGAAATCACCGATCACAACGTCTCCGCTATTCTGGAAATACATCCAGGAAGTCTGTCTTTGACAGAGTGTTAAGCACCCTCTGCAGTTCACTTGAATTTCCTCCTCTGTATCAAATCATTGTCTCTTCAATTGAACTTTCATCTTGTGGAAGTAGAAAAAGTCATACGAAACTACGTCTGGTGAGTAAGGCGGACAGGGAACAACTGGTATCTTTTCTTTTAGTAAAAAATTCCTAAATAATGTAGAATGAATTCGGTTGTGCTTTGTCTTGGTGGCGAAACCGGTCGTTCGTACGCAACTTCTTTGGATGTTTTCCCCTTATATCGTCCTACAAACGCCTTAGAACATCGCGATGGAACACTTTACGGAAAGCCTGGCGCAGAGGAACGAATTATTTATGAAGATGCTTATCAATATAACATATCATCAAGGCATTAGCGTTACTCATCATTAGTCTAGCTTTTTTCCCCGAGTTAACGCAGGAATCTCCCATAGCGACGATTGTTGCTTTCTTGCAGGATCACAGCCATAAACACAACGTGCATCATCAGTGACAACATTGGGAAGAAAGTATTGATAGTCTAGAAGTAACTGTTTAAGTTCCCTACAGAATTCCATGTGATGTTGCTGCTGATCATTAAGCCGTCGTGGCACAAGATTCGCAGTAATCCGACCTTGTCTGGTCTAGTAGTAGTAGTAGTATTCATCCGTAGATCTCTTTTTACAAGGATGTAGGATATGTCAAAGTATTTACAAGCTTGGACCAATTTAAAATAAGCTAATTCGTATACATATACATTTACAGACTTCTAGTTAGGGACAATCATTAGATTTATTCCTGGTAAACAACAATTTTTTTTACAAATAACTTATTAAATAATGTAATGCCACACTGTTCACTCATATCTCACTATTAGTCACTGCACACATTATACATACATTGTTTCATAACACTTCACTCACTACACACACACTGGTGATCTCTGGGCCATTTTCTGTATCGCAACTTCCCATTTGCTATTCTGAAAAACTGAGTCAGTAGCCCTCTATAATAAGTGAGATGATGAGCTAAGAAAGAGGAAGAGGAGTTAGTATTGTGCTATACATAGCTTGGGGGTAAAGTTTTCTAGAAAAGGAAAAAATAAGGAAAAAAAACATAGTGTGAAGACCTTATGCGGAATATTGGATGTTTTATAATCATTATCATTATTTATTTGTATAACATTTTTTACCACACACCTACTCTGTTTTATCTAAGTAAACCTTCAATGTATAAAATGTATTGGGTAACAAGTACTTTTTTGCTCGCTTTTTATGTAAGTGTATTTCTGCAATTTCTTTAATCTCTTTTGGTAATTTATTGTACAGTTTTATTCCTTGGTAGAAAACGCTGTTTTGAGTTTTATGTTTATTTTTTCTTCATGAACGTAAGTTGAGTCTAGCCCTTGTTCCATGGCTATGGACAGAGCTGCTTCTGCAGTAATTACCAGCAGGTAAAATCTCCAGTGTTATGAACAGTCCTTTACAATGAACTCGACTACTATTTTTGGTTATTATTCTCATGGCTCTTTCCGGGGTTTGAAAATTATGTTCGTATTTTGTGCATTTGTTCCCAAAAAAGAATGCTATAGCTAAAAATTGAGTGTACATATGAGTAGTATGTAACTAAAAGACACTGCATGTTACACATTGTAAGACGTCGTGGTCTCCTGATCTTCATTGCTTACATATTCCGCCCTCACAGTCACATTCCGCACATCAAGACGCTTCATTCGAACCCAAACTCGAGAAGATAAAGTCAATGTTGTATGAATTTGTGTAAGCGATATGCAATTAACAAGTAAGCGCACCATGGTTGAAATACTCGAGACTGGCGTACATGCATACATTCCAGACACGACGGTCACAGAATCTTTTAGTTCGGGAGAGAAACCGCACAACGGGACGCCGGTCCCTTCAGAGGACGACCCAGCCTATGTCGGCCGGTGACCGCCCGTGTAGCGGACAGCATGGATCCGAGTGAAAGGGGAGAACAACCCAGTGTTTGGCTTAAAAGCAAATTCCGCTACATTGTGTGGGAGTGGCCAGCCTACACATTCTTTACACATAGCATGCCATTTCAGAGATTTTCACAGGGAGACAGCAAACGTCAAACGCCAATGCTACAGGTTTCCGTATTGGTCGCTTTAAACGAAACATCATTCTCCCGTTTTAGAAGAGCAATGCTGATTGGCAGTCAATATTTCTGACGCATTGAGCTGAAGGAATAATGGAAGAGACTGAAAGATATACCCCTTCACGTCTGGCGTGGAGAGGCGCCGTTCTGTTGTCGCTCTTGGAGCAAGGAACTAGTCTCTCCTCAGTACTTCACTGGGAGAGCACCTCTGTCGAGAGCGAATCGAAGTGCTACCCTACATTGAGTCCTTGTGATTAAGCATTGTTCACTGTGTTGGCCGACACACTTATTGTGCGGTGTGAATGGACAGAGTTGTAGTTAAACGCCTGCGAGCGAATTTTTGAGTGGCATCATGGTGGACTGGTTATCTGACTGGTGTACCACGCTAGTAGTTAGACTAGGGGCGAATAGGAATCCTTGACTTCATCAAGGCATAGGGAGAGTTTGATTGGCGAAGATCAATCCAGATAGAATGAGAGTTATCTTATTTGTCAGCAACGAGCGACGCTGACAGCAGTTGTTGCAGCTTACGGTATTGTGCTCTACAGCTATTGCGAGCCCCATATTTCCTCCACAACAGTACACTTCACTGCATTTCACACGCGATAGCCTCGACCATACCTAGCAACATTCTATAGGATAATTATTCTAGTTAAGTAGGTGCGCCTCTCAGCCATTCTGCCAAGTCAACAACCATCTTAAACTTTGTATAGAAATTTCATTAGCGAATCCTATCCTTCAGAGGTAACTTTACTTTCTGAAAAGAACCAGGACATAACTTGTTCAATTCATAACTAAAAGTGCCTTTGTGATTTCTCAGAATTTTTGCAAAATAAATAATAACTTTCGTTAGTTTCATGTTTTTCTTACACTAACTAGCACTACTCCAGTACCCAAGTATCCCACTAGTTACGTAAGAAATTTTGTGATTTTTGTGTCATTTCCTTACAGCGGACGACTGCAGAAGATATTTATTGCTGAAAGTTTTTCAGGCATTTCTCTTTAGAACGTTAGGTGCGTCTGTCTGACTTCTGTAGTAGCGTGGCGGTGGAAATTGCATCTTGCAGGAGCCACACGGAAAAGAGTACATCTCATATTAATCCGTTGCGCAGAATAACAGAATAACAGATCAACCTGTTCACCTCAGAAAATGGTGACCCTGCCAGGATAGGTAAAATAGGTAAGCTACCAGGATAAGAAAGTGTCAGGGTAGTTACGTACAGCAGGTCACAGCAGTAGCACTTTGAAGAACTTTCTTTCATGTATTAAATAGCTATTTGCAAAGATTGGGATCAGAATAGATACAGGTAGTGAAGAAAGCAGAATTGTTGGGAAAAGGGCGTGTGTTATTGTGTTGGAAAATTTTGCATTTTTTACTATTCTTGTGTAGCTGTTAGGGCATAGAATTTTCAGGTGATAGGCACAGACGCAGAGTGACGCAGAGACGCAGTATCATATAAATTAGAAGTAAGAAATAACATTTTTTCTCCCTTTGCAAACGTACAAGTAGAGATTGGAGACTGTAGCCGGGCAGACAGAACATTAGCCGAGAAGTCACGACGTTGTTGTTATTGTTGGTTCAACCAACTGGTAAGTGGTCGTACAGTTTTGTAGACAGGGCTGTGGTGTGTTGAAATAATTTCCATGTTAACGAGAGCACAAGCCACAAGGTTACGTGAGAGACAGCAAGTTGACAAGATGGGGGTGAATCAACCAGATAGACAGTAAGTAAACGAGCTTATTGAGAATAGGACAGAAGGTGAACCTGAAAATAGGACAGACGGTGAATCAGAGATTAGGATAGTCGGGGAGCTGCAGAATCAGCAGGCACAGTTAGACTGGGATAAAATTGAGACAGATCAGACAGATGGGAATCGAAGGGATGAGAATATCGAATTTCCAGAATATGAAATTCCGGGTAGGGCACATTCTGAGCCAGAAATAGACAGCCCACGTAGGAAATGGCAAAGATTAGAAGCGAAACGAGCACAGGAAACGCGTTTGTTTGCCGCATATTCAGGGACAGAATACGCGTCAATACAGTCAATGAACCGGCAGTTAGCTAACGTTCAAAGAGAAGTAGACAGTGAGGAAGAGGGGGAACATTTAGAATACGTCGAACCTATCGTACATATTCTAAATATGCCCCAACAGCAGACACAGAATTTTGCGGAGTTACGAGCGCCACGAATAGGTTCCGTAACAGACGCAACTATACCTGCAAACACAAGACATACACAACAGAGAGGGCAGAATGCAGAGTTGTTTGCGCCACGTAATGATTGAATGACAAACGCAACTAGTCCTCAACACAGACAGCACGGGTTATTGCAGTTATCAAACTTAGAAACGCCACAGCATAGCCCAGTAAACGACGTAACTGGCCAAGTGGAAAACAATAGCTCGAGAATACATAGTTCAGCAGAAGGTAGTGTTACAGGACAGGACGCGATCATGGAGTTGTTACAAAAAATGAACGCTAGTGTGACGAAACAGAATCAGGAATTGAAACAGGCTAGTCAGGCTATTAAGACACAGATCCAACAGGTTAATCAGAACTTGAGACAAGAGATAAAGACACAGATTCAACAGGTCAAAATTCAGTTGGAAGAAGGGATCGCCAGAATTGATAGTCACATCACTCAGATAAACAAAGACGCGAAAGGATCTAGAGAAAGAATTCAGGTACTAACACAAGGTCAGCAGCAATTACGCACTGACGTGGACAAGGTCCAATTGGACATCGTAAACGTTGACAAAAAGGTGGAACGTTTTACGAAAAAAGCCGCTTGAACAGCTATACAAATTTCGGAAGAACAAGCAGTTCAAAGCAATGTCGCAAAGGTTGCACTGAAAAAATATGATCAGCGGATTAATAAAATAGAACTTAAAAACAAAGATCAGTTTGAAAAGCTTCGAACAGAGTTGATACAAACTATCGAAGAAAAGATCGAGACCGATTACAGCAGTAGCGAAACAACTGACGCGTCAAGCATTAACTCAGTACACGAACACGCGCCGTCTAAGAAAGTTCAAGTAGAATCAAGGCTAGACGTAACACTCGCGCAGAAATCGAAACAGAAAACCCCGATTAAAGTAATACATGACATGCCACAGGACCAGCCACAGTACCCAGAAAAACGGAACACATTCATTCAGCCGATACCAATCGAAAGACAGGCAACTGAACCAGTAAATCCAATGACACAACATAATAGCAGCACAGGTACTATACAGCGAACGACGAGGGTAGGAACACACGAACAACACTTTTGTTCACCAATGATGCGGTATGACGCGGATATGAGTCAGGAAATTGAGAATAGGCAGACAGGCAGTAGATCACCAGAGAATAAACTCGACGACACAAGCAATGGCAGATTATTTGAGTCCATTAATCAGCCACAAACCGGATTTATGAGTAGATATGATACAGACCACTTCCATACAGTTATAAAATTTCAACATTTCAAGGACGAAGGCGGTAGCTTGCATGCACGCACATTCACCGACCAGTTTCAAGTAGGCTTACCAAACCACTGGAGCGTAGCTCACAAACTTGACTTTATTGGTGCACACATGTCAGGGACAGTAGCAGAGGTGACGCAAAAGATCGCGACTACCTGTACGTCTTACCGACAGTTCAGAACAGCATTTCTCGAAAGATAGGCGCAAAACAAAATTAAATACGAGTTACTTCAGATGACACCATATGAAAACTCAGGAGAGAAAAGCGTGGTAAAATTATTTGATGCAATGGACAAAAAGAATCAGTGCCTAGACAAACCATATAGTAACGGAGAGCTGATACGTCTGTGTAGAATGGAATTACCGGTAAAGTATCAACAGGCAACAGTAGGAAAAAATGAAAATACCGAAGAATTCAAAGAGGTTTTAAGGGAACTTGAATTTATGTTTAAAGAAGACGAGGTGAAAGAAAAAAGAAAGGAAAGGGAACAGCACAAGGAGAGGACTACGAACGAATATTCCAATAATAATAATAACAATCGTAATCCTAACACCAATAATTTCAGGCAATTTAACAGACAAGGACAGTGGCACAATGGAGACAATTGGCATAGAATCGATAACCAGAATAATTGGTACCGAAATAGGAACGGTAATGGACACTCATACAGTGGCGGATATGGATTTAGGAATCAAAATGCCAACGGTCAAGGGTACTTTGAAAGAGGTCACGATGTTAGAAACAGCAACTGGCGAGACCAGGGCGCGAATAATTACAGAGGAAATTATGGTCCACAAAGACAAGAACAACACAGCATAGGGAAACCAGAAGTAGAAATTACGCCACCAAACACTGCAAAACGTAACGATTGAATTGAAAAATGCGGGAGGGGTTAGACAAACTAACGTCCACCCTATCTTATACTAATCACTAAATAAAAGTTAAATTAATAGATCAACAAAATAACACACTAATTAAAAGAAAAAAGAGACACAATACACACTAACGATATCTTGTAGTATCAAGTACACTACAGAATGCACACAAACAATAAATGGTACACAACAATTAAAAGAATGAAGAAGTGGTAGGACATAATTAGAATAAAGAAATATATCTATCTAATAATTTTTGCCACTATCAGAAAATTTTTGAATTATATAAAATCAGAGTTTTTTTGTAAATAACAAATATATGTAAAACAAAAATTGTAAATATTTCTATGTGTCAGAGGGACATCGCCACCAACACCAATCATCAGCTCCCTTAACACCAGATGCTTCGAGATAGCGACGGAGAGGGTACAGACATGTTGAGAAAGCACTTAGGGCAATAACAACAACATGAAGACCAACCCCACACTGGAAATACAGGTTGCAACCAGGTTGGACTTCAGGAGAACAACGTGCAGCATGGACATTTCATATGTCACGACACTGCTACACAACAGAAGAGTGTGGGGAGAATCACAATATGACGAGACGACAATGAAGGTACTCATCAAGGAACAGTTGGAAAGGCAGTCAGATCCTACAAATCCTATATCACTCCTACAGTAAAATTCACATATTCCTGGCCCAAGAAGAACAGAAGAATTCAAGAAAGAAGAGAAGAACAGAAGATGCAAGATGAAGAAGGGCAGAAGACAGCAAGATACCTTTCTCTCCTATCCTACAAAGCAAATTGCTACAAACGTCTTTCCATGCACTTTGAGGCATAGGAACTACTACAACCACCTCTCCAAAAATAAACCTTGAATCGTCAAACAAATACAAGCGAACGGCAAACGGAATATTAAGTAGTACCAACCAACATTATCTAGAAATAGATTCAGCAAAATGAACAGTATTCTCTCTACCACATCATCAAATTGCCATAACGAACCAAGTGTGACGTACCAAGCCGTCACAGCACAATATGGGGTGACGATCGTCAGTAGTCAACTACTATCATCGAACTGCCACACCATCCCAGGTGTGACAGCAAAGGAGCACCAAGACATCACTGTTTATGCAGTAAACCACAGTCATCATCATCAGTTAAAGGTACCACTCCATGATGACAGTGTCAATAAGTAAGATCCGGCATCACATGCTAGAGTGTTTCTCTCATGATTTGTGACACACATACAAATGAGTCGACGCCTTCCAGCATTTCAGTGGGGATCGTCGAGCACAGAAACTGATGAAAAAAAAAAAAAAAAAAAAAAAAAAAAAAAAAAAAAAAAAAAAAGGGAAAAGACTGAAATAACATAAAGGTAGAGTTAAGAAAATGATATAATGATATATTTGTAAAAGTACCTTTTTCCTTTCTTGTAAAAGTAATTATTCTTATTATGTATGTAAAAATCCACAATTTATAGACACCTTAAAACTTTTGTAAAGAAACTTAGTTAGTATAGGTATATAATCTCACAAACTCATGGAAAGTCTATTTATTTCTGTTATATGTAAAATTAGAAAAGGATTTGTGCAGGATTTTTCTTCTTTAAGTAACATTCAAAAACACGTTTAGGGGTAATAATATTAGTACTGAGGTTAGAATTAAGAGGAAACGCTTCTTCATTCTTACAAAAAAAAAAAAAAAATAGACACATAAAGAAAAAGAAAATGCTTAAATAAATAAAACAAAGTAACACAACAAAGCTTTTGCGAACATTTACGCAAGCTTAACTAAAGAAAAGATATAACCACACTAAAACATGATACACTGTACACTTACGAGTTTAGAAAAATTATTATTGTAAAAACAAATTTTTGGAAATGAAAAAGAAAAACAGACACATGTACTGGCAACAACAAAGAATAACAACCCTTGTAAAGCCTATATTTGCCTAACAACGAAACATAAATTGTAGAATTAAAAAAAAATAGAAACAATAGCTGTAAAGAAATCATCAGAAAAAAATAGTTAAGAATGGCTGAGAAAAGTTTATTGGAAAATCTAAAGGAACCATTTTTGCCTGACTTTGTCAACGTTTTCCTCGGCATTGATAAACCCCAGACAAAAATTTTGTTAGAAGGAGGGAGGTATGTAAGACGTCGTGGTCTCCTGACCTTCAATGCTTACATATTCCGCACTCACAATCATATTCCGCACATCAAGATGCTTCATTCGAACCCAACCTCGAGAAGATAAAGTCAATGTTGTATGAATTCATGTAAACGATATGCAATTAACAAGTAAGCACACCATGGTTGAAGTACTTGAGGCTGGCGTACACACATAGATTCCAGACACGACGGTCACAGAAGCTTTTAGTTTGGGAGAGAAACCGCACAATGTGACGCCGGTCCCTTCAGAGGATGACCCAGCCTATGTCGGCCGGTGACCGCCCGTGTAGCAGACAGCATGGGCCCAAGTGAAAGGGGGAACAACCCCATGTTTGGCTTAAAAGCAAATTCCGCTATATTGTCTCGGAGTGGCCAGCCTACACATTCTTTACACATAGCACTCAGTTTCAGAGATTTTCACAGGGAGACAGCAAACGCCAAACGCCAATGCTACAGGTTTCTGGATTGGTCGCCATAAACGAAACGTCATTCTCTCGTTTTAGAAGAGCAATGCTGATTGGCAGACAATATTTCTGAGGCATTGAGCTGAAGGAATAATGGAAGAGACAGAAAGATATACCCCTTCACGTCTGGCGTGGAGAGGCGCTGTTCCGTTGTCACTCTTGGAGCAAGGAACTAGTCTCTCCTCAGTACTTCACTGGGAGAGCACCTCTGTCGAGAGCGAATTGAAGTGCTACCATATATTGAGTCCTTGCGATTAAGCGTTGTTCACTGTGTTGGCCGACACACTTATTGTGCGGTGTGAATGGACAGAGTTATACGAGGGTTGTTCAGAAAGTAACCTCCGGTTGATTTAAAAAAATACATCAAGTTAAATAAAAATATTTTAATATATACATCTTACAACTACATCTTTGCACTATTTTTCTACATAGTCTCCATAGCGATTGAGACACTTATCGTATCTCTTCACAAGCTTTGAAATTCCTTCTGCATAAAAATCACCCGCTTGTGCCTGGAGCCAGCCTGTGACCGCATCTTTGAGCTCTTCGTCGTCATCAAACCGCTGTGACCCGAGCCATTTCTTCAAATGCATGAAGAGGTGATAATCACTTGGCGCCAGGTCTGGGCTGTAAGGTGGATGGTTGATAACGTCCCAACTGAAGGACTCAAGAAGGGCCGCTGTTCTGCGAGCAGAGTGAGGACGGGCGTTATCGTGCAAAAAAACGATACCGGAAGTCAGCATACCACGGCGTTTGTTCTGTATAGCCCGTCATAACTTTTTTATTGTTTCACAGTACACGTCTTGATTAATGGTCGTACCACGTTCCATGAATTCAACCAACAACACCCCTTTGGCATCCCAAAACACCGTTGCCATCAGTTTTCTGGCAGAAAAATCTTGCGAGGCTTTTCTTGGTTTGGTAGGCGAATTTGAATGTGCCCACATCTTCGATTGTTCTTTTGTCTCAGGGTTCACGTACTTAATCCAGGTTTCGTCACCGGTCACGATTCTGTTTAACAATGGTTCTCCTTCGTCCTCGTAATGTGACAGAAAGTCTAATGCAGAGGCCATTCTTTGAGTTTTGTGGTGGTCGGTAAGAATTTTGGGCACCCATCATGCACAGAACTTACGGTAACCCAATCTTGCTGTCACTATCTCGTACAAGAGAGTCTTAGAAATCTGTGGAAAACCAGTAGACAACTCCGACATTGAGAAACGTCGATTTTCACGAACTTTTGCATCAACTGTCTGAACGAGTTCGTCAGTCACCAATGATGGTCTACCACTCCTCTCTTCATCATGAACGTTTTCTCGTCCACTTTTAAATAAACGTACCCATTCACGGACAACTCCTTCACTCATAACTCTTGGTCCATACACGGCACAAAGCTCACGATGAATAGCTGCTGCAGAATATCCTTTGGCTGTAAAAAACCTTATGACAGCACGCACTTCACATTTGGCGGGGTTTTCTATTGCAGCACACATTTCAAACTACCACAAAAACTAAACTAGCGCAGGTACGACGTTCACTCGACCACGGCTTGATGCCCACTGACCTGTTGAGTGCGTGAACGCACAGATGGCGTCGCTACTCCCCTCACAACCCGCACTGTGACCAATCGGAGGTTACTTTCTGAACCGCCCTCGTAGTTAAACACCTGCGAGCGAATTTTTGAGTGGCATCATGGTGGGCTGGTTATCTGACCGGTGTACCACGCCAGTAGTTGGACTAGGGCCAAATAGAAATCCTTGACTTCATCAAGGCATAGGAAGAGTTTGATTGGCGAAGGTCAATCCAGATAAAACGAGAGTTATCTTATTTGTCAGCAACGAGTGGCGCAGACAGCAGTCATTGCAGCTTACGGTATTGTGCGCTACAGCTATTGCGAGCCCCATATCTCCTCCACAACAGTACACTTCACTGCATTTCACATGTGACAGCCTCGACCGTACCTAGCAACATTCTAAAGGATAATTATTCAAGTTGAGTAGGCACGCCCCTCAGCCATTCTGCCAAGTCAACAACCATCTTAAACTTTGTATAGAAATTTCATTAGCGAATCCTATCCTTGAGAGGTAACTTCACATTCCGAAAAGAACTAGGATATAACTTGTTCAATTCATAACTAAAAGTGCCATTGTGATTTCTCAGAATTTTTGCAAAATAAATAATAATTTTCGTTAGTTTCATGTTTTTCTTACACTAACTAGCACACCCAAGTATCCCACTAGTTACGTAAGAAATTTTGTGAATTTTTGTGTCATTTCCTTACAGCAGACGACTGCAGAAGATATTTATTGCTGAAAGTTTTTCAGGCATTTCTCTTCAGAACCTTAGGAGCGTCTATCTGACTTCTGTAGTAGTGTGGGGGTGGAAATTGCATCTTGCAGGAGCCACAGGGAAAAGGTTACATTTCAGATTAATCCGTTGCGCAGAATATCAGATCAACCCCACACCTCAGAACACTGATGACAGGATTCTAAGGGCATAACATGCTGTTGATATTCTGCTTGCAAGTATCTTTGTGTGTTCACACTACTTCAACTGAGAATGAATATTCATTCCTAGAAATTTTCCATTTGTTACACAGTCTGTAGAGGTGCCATCTACATTTAATTATCCTTCTTCAAACTGAAATTCATGGCATTAGTTTTCTTATACCCAGGAGATGAGGTAATGGCAGAAGTAAAGCTGTGAGGACTGTTTGAGAGTTATGTTTGGATAGCCTGTCAGTAGTACACTTGCCTACGAAAGACAAAAGTCCGGAGTTCAAATCTCGGTATGTCACAGCGTTTTAATCTGGCAGGATGTTTCTTACCAGATCGCACTCCTTTGCACAGTGAAAAATTCATTTTGGCATTGTTTTCTGCCTTATATAGTTACCTAGAGGGATAAGGTATTCGATGCTCTGCTCCATCTATTTCGTGACTCAGTATGCACCCTAAGGTGTGGCTGTCGGTATCAGAAGATAATTCGAATAGTTTCTGATAATCTGGGAAATTCAAGGCTGGACTAGTAGCTAGTACGTCCTTTAATCGAGCAAAAGCTTCTTGTACCCTTCTTTAACAGAAATGCGAGGGGTCTCGCTACTTTCGCAAATTTTGGCACAAAGGTCTCGTAATAATTAACCAAGCTTAAGAAGGGCTATGGCGCTTTTTCAAGACTAGGAGTAGGAAATTCCTGGATCGCTTGCATGAGCTGGGGGCTTTGGATCAAATAATGAACTTCTTTCAACACAAAATGACACTTTTCAGAACTAAGAGTTAGTTCCATCATTTGTAATCGAATAAAGATGTCCTTTAAACATACCAAATGCTATTGGATGTCCTTGGAAAGAATTGTAATGTCATCTAATTATACCATGTGTTACTCTGGTTTCAGGCCTCATAGTACTCCATATAATAGGTAATGAAATGTCACCAGCGCATTCTTCAGTCTGAATGGCATTCGGTGACTGGGTGGAACGGTGAATGCAGCGTTGGGGCGATCCTCTGAATTTCCCTCCAGCTGACAGCAACCATTTCACAATTCGTTGGTTGTGAAATAACGGCATTGCCGCAGATCATCTAAAGTTTCTGTGATGTTTGTCACTGGGTACACACATGTGATCAAATCTTGATCTAAATACCGACAGACACGACAGAATCCCATAAAACATGCCTGGGATGGATTGGATAGGGCTGTTTATGGATGGCATGACTCACCAACCACTCTGAGGGATCTTCTCTTAATGCCTGTTGAGGAGTGGGACGATCTGGACCAATAGTGCCTTGATGAACTTGTAGATGGTATGCCACGACGAATACAGGCATGCATCAATGCAAGAGGACGTGCTACTGGGTATTCGAGGTAGCGGTGTGTACAGCCATTCTAGTCGAGCGATACCGTTATCCTGAAGGAAATCATTCACAAGATGTGCCCGATTGGGCGCGAATTGTCGTCCTTGAAGACGAATGCCTCGCCAACATGCTGCCGATATGGGTGCACCATCGGTCGAAGGATGGCGTTCACGTATCGTACAGCCGTTACGGCGCCTTCCATTACCACCAGCGGCGTACGTCGGCCCCACATAATGCAACCGCAAAACAGCAGGGAACCTCCACCTTGCTGCACACGCTGGACAGTGTGTCTAAGGCGTTCAGCCTGACCGAGTTGCCTCCAAACACGTCTCCAACAATTGTCTGGTTGAAGGCATATGCGACACTCATCGGTGAAGAGAACATGATGCCAATCCGGAGCAGTCCACTCGGCATGTTGTTGGGCCCATCTGTGCTTCATTGCATGGTGTCGTGGTTGCAAATATGGACATCGCCATGGACGTCGGGAGTGAAGGTGCGCATCATGCAGCCCATTGCGCACAGTTTGAGTCGTAACACATCCTGTGACTGCACGGAAAGCATTATTCAACATGGTGGCATTGCTGTCCGGGTTCCTCCGAGCCATAATCCGTAGGTAGCGGTCATCCAGTGCAGTAGTAGCCCTTGGCGGCCTGAGCAAGGCGTGTCATCGACAGTTCCTGTTTCTCTGTATCTCCTCCATGTCCGAATGACATCGCTTTGGTTCACTCGAGAGACGCCTCGACACTTCCCTTGTTGAGAGCCCTTCCTGGAGCAAAGTAACAATGCGGACGCGATCGATCCGCGGTATTCACCGTCTAGCCGTGGTTGAACTACAGACAACACGAGCCGTGTACCTCGTCCTTGGTGGAATAACTGTAACTGATCGGCTCTCGGACCCCCTTCGTCAAATAGGCGCTGCTCATGCATGGGTTTAGTGACATCTCTGAACAGTCAAAGGGACTGTGTCTGTGATACAATATCCGCATTCAACGTCTATCTTCAGAAGTTCTGGGAACTGGGGTGATGCAAAACTTTTTTATGTGTGTGTAATAAATTTTTTATGCTAAAAATGACTACAAAATGTCTCAGTGGTGAAGAGTTTCCAAAACTAACAGTATTAGTGATTGTCGTTCATGGTGGACTTTGTATGAATATCAGCGAACTACTAATCTGTTAGTTTACCTAAACTAGAATGTAACTTGAACTGACCTAAACTGGAATGTAACTTGAACTGCAGTTTTAAATGTTAAGTCAATAAGAGTTTACTATTTATCTTCCAGGAGTTGATGCTTTATGTATAGTCTCACTGGACACTCTATAGGCATTAGGAGGTTACCGACAGTGTGAATACATCAGAGGCTATGCCTTCTCAATGTCTGTAGCGACAGCAGACAGCATCAGTTGGAATTCCTTTCTTTCGTCCTAATCTGTGTACTAGAAATGTGCTTTAGCAGTTTTGGGGAACTGAAAAACATTTAGATAATCACTGATGACATGGAGTAATATTTGTGGCAAGAAAAAAATGGTTTCATTTTTTGAATCAATCTTACTGATGCCTTTATATGATTCACCACCAGGACAGGAAAAATATCTGTCACATGATGTGATGACATGAACTGCACATTGTTTTCATCAAATATTTGCGATACCAGACACAGTTAACATCGAAATCCTTTGTTGTTCTCTGTTAGGCTAATCATTCTTCTCATTTTTGCCACATTGTGTCAGCGTGCACTTTACCGACTTACAGGTGTCATTTGTTATTCAGACTCCGTGATTTACCGCCTTTTTACAAGCTTAAAAAAAGTTTGTTGTACACATTTTCAAGAATTACTGCCCTTGTGGCACTTATCGTATAGCTTTTCCGTAAAAAAATTAATCAAGTTTCTGCCCTGACGTTATTTTGTGAATTCTCAAGGCGCCATATCTGATACTTCCCAAGTACCGTCCCCATCTCTCCAGACCTCTTTCTTTGCTACAGTCCGTGACGACACACGACATTCAGCTGTCGGCCCTCCTTTTTAACGTCCCTGGTTCATTTCTGCATTTTTCCTTCAATAGATTTCGTTCTTTACTGTTTGGAATCATCTTTACACATACAGTTCGCCTAATTTAATAGTCTCTATGTAACTGAATTTAAGATTTGATTCTTTTAAGCCCTTCCTATAATTTATATAAATTTCTTTTTTAAATTTTGAATTGACCTTAGTGCTTCCACCAGTCACCGAGACTACTTGAAACGTTCTCTCACTTGGGTCTCCCACCGACAGCACTGCAAAGACTGACACATATGTCACCATATTGTACAATCATTCATCATCCATAAAAAATTCACAAAAATATCCATCACGTCTTAAATGAATCATTATCGTTACTGTTTATGAATTTCTTCATCACCGGTTGGAAGTGATGTAGATCTCACTACGGTTTCCTGCATACCTGTGGTTCATTCCCAGTGAGAATCGTATGCTGTGTTATCAGTGTATCTACCAACGATCTATCTCCTCCCTGTCACTTCCTTGCGCAGTTGACTAAATTTTCAGACTTTCCTGGCTTAGAGCAATTTACTTTGAGACTCCTATCCAATTCTTCTTTCTCTAGGACTTCTAAGTGGGCTATTAATGCGTCTCGTGATAGATCCATGCTGATGCTGATGGACACTGCCTCTTGCACATATGGTAAACTACGGCATACAAAATACTGTGTCATACCCTGTTCCTTGTTTTCCGTCAAGAGTTCACCTACACACAAAATATTAACTAAAATCTGCTCCTACGTCCACCCAGACTAAGTACCCTGTAACTTTCGGTATTTTGTCTGGTGAATTGATTCTAAGGGATCGTGGGCACAGTTTAAGTGGCTTCCCTGATGTTGGGACGTGCCTTAAGGCATTTCGGTTTTTCTGCAGTAAAACCCAAACTGAACAGCGACCCATCCATCTCGACTATGTGTTGTTCCAGATCGACTTTCACGTGATGTTTAAACAGAAAATCCGGTCCAAATATGACATCGTAGCTGTTGCTAAGTCGAGGAAGTACTTCCAAGCAAACCCAGAATTTTTCACGTCTCAGGCAGAAGTTCATAAATGTCGAACCAAGCGAATGAGTACTATCCCACCTACATCACTTAGTCTGCAGTACGATAAGGTGTGTTCAAATTCCTTACACCACGTACTCCCTGACATGCTATGGATACTTGCATACCTGTATCTAGTAGAAATTTACCTTTCTCATACAGAGCTGATCAAACAATAATCTGCCACTGATTATGTACACATGTCTCCAGTGCTCTCATATACTGAGAACGCTGCCCATGACCAAACTGCTCTTGTTCTGGTTTAACGCCAGGGAGCAAGCTCTAATCCCAGACCTACTTCCCTGTGCCTATGAAAACCTGCGCTGACATTCCCGAGTGTCCAATTCTTTTATATCTCCCACACTAATATTTCGAATAATTTCGCAGAATGTGACTAGCTGACCACTTTCCTAGTGCTGGTAACTGCATCAGTTTGTGATAAAGCCATTGCAGTCACCACAGTTCCGTTTAAAGCCTTTGGAAATTCTACCTACGCTTTATAAGAAATTTCAGCCGGCAAACCCGTAAGAATGTGTATACTACCCACTGGTCTGCGTCTTGAAACATGACCTCATTGGCGTTGTCATTATCCATCAACTCATAAGTGTTAATATTCAGCACCCTAATTTGGTCAACGAAACTCCCACGAGCTCTCGTTCCCTTAATTATACATGGCCCAGTCCCATTAATGCGATCACCACATGTGTTCGACGTCAACGCTCAATAATCACTCACCGAGCGAGGTGGCGCAGTGTTTAGCACACTGGACTCGCATTCGGGAGGACGACGGTTCAATCCCGCGTCCGGCCATCCTGATTTGGGTTTTCCGTGATTTCCCTAAATCGCTTCAGGCAAATGCCGGGATGGTTCCTTTGAAAGGGCACGGCCGACTTCCTTCCCCATCCTTCCCTAATCCGATGTGACCGATGACCTCGCAGTTTGGTCTCCTCCCCCCAAATCAACCAACCAATAACCACTCACAGACGACAGGTGATAACACTAGCAGTGGAGGTTATATGAAGCTTGTCGGAGGGACCTGGAAAACAGCGCAGTCGTTGCGGTAAAGGAGCGATGTATCTGACATGCAAAAAGGGCAAATCATTAGCTTTCGTGCCAAAGGTGAAGGCATTTCCGAAACGGCTGAGTTTGTGAACTGTTCGCCGACCGCCGTGGTTAAGTTGTAAGGTGCCAGCACATGGGCACTTACACGTTAGCTTACCAACATTAGTATTAATAATAAAGGGACTGGAAAGGGCATCAGATCATCACTCTATTGAATTATGATAAATATCAGGGACTCTCGAGCAGTATTCCCTGCATGTCAGCATGATTGAGCCACTAACGTAAGCGTTGGTGAAAAGTCTCGGGAGTTGAGAATTGTAGAATGTAAAGTCTGCAGATGGTCGTAGCTCGCCGGGCCGCCGTGGGCGGCAGGTTGCGGTCACCGGAAACGCGTAACAATACGGCGCTTTTCGGGATAGCCCGACATTCGGAGCCACCTGTGCTGGACAACACGTGGCGAAGACGGAAATTTTGTTTGCCTAGGGGCGATATGACCTACTCGATCATTGGGTAGATCTCAGAAATGCCGTTGGAGGGATTTCGGCGATGGTAGAGCGTTCGACGTTGGCCGAAACTGAGTATTCTTCCGTCGCGTTTTCGTACGCGTGGGAGACGAGAGAATTGTAGAGAGAGAGGACTTCGCCTTCAACCATCGAGCGGTACGGATTTGGAGACGCCGTCTTGGCCATCGTCTTATACGGTCTGTATCGCAGCACTGCACCAGCGCGTGTTCCGTGCAGAGTTCTGCGGTTAGAGCTCTTGGTGTGCTCAGAAGCGAGATTTTCACCAACGGTTAACCACTTCCATCGACTTACCTAATATTCCTGATCTGGTAGTTATCCTTCCGAGGTGCCGAGTATTTATCAACGCAGCTGCCAGTAAAACGGGCGCGTAATTGCAAATTGTTAATGTGCCATTCTCAGGAGTGTGTGGGTGGACAAAGAAATTCAGTTTTTTTTTGTAAATTTTGTCAGTTGTGTGGGATATCAAATTAAAATGCCAATATTACAATCGAATTATTGACTTCATTGTAGCTAGCATTTACGCTGTCCCAGTAAGCTTTACATGTACTCTAGTCACTGCACAGCTTGCCCAGACGGGAAGGAAAGAAGGTTTGCGGTCTACTATGTCCGCGACGGACAAATAAATTTATGAAGTGTACCGTGCATGTTAAAATAACGCTAACCAAAGCTGGCGCCAAGCCAACTGTGGTGCATCACAGGCCATAGACGCCTGGGGTGAACGGCGTCTGCGGAGATGTATACGAGCGAATAGACGTGCAACTGTTGAGCTACGAGCGCCAGATAAACAAAGGCTACCAACAGCGTCTGCTCAGTGACAGCGAACGTTGCTCCGTGAGGGCCTCCCCAGTAGACACCTGTTCCACGCACCCATGCTGACTGCTGTTCAATGGCGACGAAGGCTGGAGTTCTCTGGCCGATACCACAAGTGAGTGGCGGCAGGCAGATTTTTCAAATGAATCACGTTTTATGCTCCATCAGGCAGATGGTCACTGGCATGTACAGCGTGAAACGTCTGAAAGTGAATACCTGCCAACAATAGTCGGAGGGGCCCATGACAGAGGGAATTCCTTGGGTGATCTCGTCATTCTGGGATCAACACAAGTATGTATCTATCCTTGGGAACCATGCCTACCTCTGCAAGCAGGTTATTCTTCCTCGGTGCGATGGCATTTATCAGCAGGACAACGCAACATCTCACATAGATAGTAAAGTATGTGCGTGATTGGAAGAGCACCAGGATGAGTTTACTGGACTCTTCTACATCTACATCTACATCCATACTCCGCAAGCCACCCGACGGTGTGTGGCGGAGGGTACCCTGAGTACCTCTATCGGTTCTCCCTTCTATTCCAGTCTCGTATTGTTCGTGGAAAGAAGGATTGTCGGTATGCTTCTGTGTGGGCTCTAATCTCACTGATTTTATCTTCATGGTCTCTTCGCGAGATATACGTAGGAGGGAGCAATATATTGCTTAACTCTTCGGTGAAGATATGTTCTCGAAACTTCAACAAAAGCCCGTACCGAGCTACTGAGCGTTTCTCCTGCAGAGTCTTCCACTGGAGTTTATCTATCATCTCCGTAACGCTTTCGCGATTACTAAATGATCCTGTAACGAAGCGCGCTGCTCTCCGGTGGATCTTCTCTATCTCTTCTATCAACCCTATCTGGTACGGATCCCACACTGCTGAGCAGTATTCAAGCAGTGGGCGAACAAGCGTACGGTAACCTATTTCCTTTGTTTTCGGATTGCATTTCCTTAGGACTATTCCAATGAATCTCAGTCTGGCATCTGCTTTAGCGACGATCAACTTCATATGATCATTCCATTTTAAATCACTCCTAATGCGTACTCCCAGATAATTTATGGAATTAATTGCTTCCAGTTGCTGACCTGCTATTTTGTAGCTTAATGATAAGGGAACTATCTTTCTATGTATTCGCAGCACATTACACTTGTCTACATTGAGATTCAATTGCGATTCCCTGCGTCAATTCGCTACAGATCCTCCTGCATTTCAGTACAATTTTCCATTGTTACAACCTCTCGATACACCACGGCATCATCTGCAAAAAGCCTCAGTGAACTTCCGATGTCATCCACAAGGTCATTTATGTATATTGTGAATAGCAACGGTCCTATGACACTCCCCTGCGGCACACCTGAAATCACTCTTACTTCGGAAGACTTCTCTCCATTGAGAATGACATGCTTCTCTTACTTTGTTCATTAAACGACTGTGGGGAACTGTATCGAACGCTTTGCGGAAGTCAAGAAACACGGCATCTACCTGTGAACCCGTGTCTATGGCCCTCTGAGTCTCGTGGACGAATAGCGCGAGCTGGGTTTCACACGACTGTCTTTTTCGAAACCCATGCTGATTCCTACAGAGTAGATTTCTAGTCTCCAGAAAAGTCTTTATCCTCGAACATAATACGTGTTCCAAAATTCTACAACTGATCGACGTTAGAGATATAGGTATATAGTTCTGCACATCTGTTTGACGTCCCTTCTTGAAAACTGGGATGACCTATGCCCTTTTCCAATCCTTTGGAACGCTACTCTCTTCTTGAGACCTACGGTACACCGCTGCAAGAAGGGGGGCAAGTTCCTTCGCGTACTCTGTGTAAAACCGAACTGGTATCCCATCAGGTCCAGCGGCCTTTCCTCTTTTGAGCGATTTTAATTGTTTCTCTATCCCTCTGTCGTCTATTTCGATATCTACCATTTTGTCATCTGTGCGACAATCTAGAGAAGGAACTATAGTGCAGTCTTCCTCTGTGAAACAGCTTTGGAAAAAGACATTTAGTATTTCGGCCTTTAGTCTGTCATCCACTGTTTCAGTACCATTTTGGTCACAGAGTGTCTGGACATTTTTTTTTTTTTGATCCACATACCGCTTTGACGTAAGACCAAAATTTCTTAGGATTTTCTGCCAAGTCAGTACACAGAACATGACTTTCGAATTCATTGAACGCCTCTCGCATAGCCCTCTTCACACTACATTTCGCTTCGCGTAATTTGTGTTTGTCTGCAAGGCTTTGGCTATGTTTATGTTTGCTGTGAAGTTCCCTTTGCTTCCGCAGCAGTTTCGTAACTCGGTTGTTGTACCACGGTGGCTCTTTTCCATCTCTTACGATCTTGCTTGGCACATACTCATCTAACGCATATTGTACGATGGTTTTGAACTTGTCCACTGATCCTCAGCACTATCTGTACTTGGGACAAAACTTTTGTGTTGAGCCGTCAGGTACTCTGTAATCTGCTTTTTGTCACTTTTGCTAAACAGAAAAATCTTCCTAACTTTTTTAATATTTCTATTTACCATTGAAATCATCGATGCAGTAACCGCTTTATGATCGCTGTGTTAACTGTTTCAAATAGTTCGGGTCTGTTCGTCACCAGAAGGTCTAATATGTTATCGCCACGAGTCGGTTCTCTGTTCAACTGCTCAAGGTAGTTTACAGATAAAGCACTTAAAAAAATTTCACTGGATTCTTTGTCCCTGCCACCCGTTATGAACGTTTGAGTCTCCCAGTCTATATCCAGCAAATTAAAATCTCCACCCAGAACTACAACATGGTGGGGAAATCTACTCGAAATATTTTCCAAATTATCCTTCAGGTGCTCAGCCACAACAGCTGCTGAGCCAGGGGCCTATAGAGACATCCAATGACCATGTCTGAGCGTGCTTTAACCGTGACCTTCACCCAAATTATTTCACATTTCGGATCTCCGTCAATTTCCTTCGATACTATTGCACTTCTTATCGCTATAAACACGCCTTCCCCCTTCACTGTCCAGCCTGTCTCTGCGGTATACATTCCAATCTGAGTTTAGGATTTCATTACTGTTTACGTCTAGTTTCAGCCAACTTTCTGTCCCTAGTGACCGTTTATTAATGAGAGCAGTTCTGGGACCTTTATATAGACGCTCCTGCAGTTTACTATTAGCACATTAATATTGTTATTCCCTGTTGCATTATGCCTACTCCTACCTTGCCGCGTCTCAGGAGGCGTCTTGTCGGGCCTAGGGAGGGAATTCTCTAACCTAAAAAACCCACATGTGCACTCCACATGTACTCCGCTACCCTTGTAGCCACTTCCAGCGTGTAGTGCACGCCTGACCTATTCAGGGGGACCCTACATTTCTCTACCCGATAGCGGAGGTCGAGAAATTTGCACCCCAGATCTCCGCAGAATCGTCTGAGCCTCTGGTTTACGCCTTCCACTCGGCTCCAAACCAGAGGACCGCGATCGGTTCTGGGAACGATACTACAAATAGTTAGCTCTGATTCCACCCCGCGAGCAAGGCTTTCCGCCTTCACCAATTCCGCCAACCGCCTGTATGAACCGAGGATGACCTCTGAACCCAGACGGCAGGAGTCATTGGTGCCGACATGAGCAACAATTTGCAGTCGGGTGCACCCAGTGCTCTCTATCGCCGCCGGCAGGGCTTCCTCCACATCTCGGATGAGACCCCCCGGCAAGCACTGGCCTTCTGCCCCGACCTTTCCGCTATTTCCCTAAGGGGCTCCATCACCGGCCTAACGTTGGAGCTCCCAATAACTAATAAACCCCTCCCCCCGTGTGCCTGCTCGGATCTTGCTGAAGGAGCGGCCACATGTCCACTCACAGGCAGAGCAGGCGATGCCACACGGCTAGCCTTCACATTGACCCTCCGCCTCGTGCGCCGCGAACGCCGCTGAACCCGCCACTCCCCTTGGGGAGAGGGTGGCCCAACCGTGCCCGGTACCCGCGAAGATGTCTCGACAGCAGGGACAGTGGTTGAAGTATGTAACACCTGGGGTGTACCATGCGACGCTGACCATCAAACTCCCCGTATTTAAAACCAATCGCGAATCTATGGAATCAGTTCGATCGGGCTGTTGGCGCCAAGGAATCTCAACCGAGAAACGTAGCGCAGCTGACCACGGCATTGGAATCGGCATGGCTCCACATCACGGTAGGTATTTTCCAGGACCTCACTGACTCTCTTCCTGCACATCTCACAGTTGTTCGCACTGCAAAAGGTGGTTATTCAGGCTTTTGACAGGTGGTCACATTAATGTGACTGGACAGCACTGAATTGAGCTACTAACGAAAATACTTAGGCGTGGTTTTCCTCCTTCATGAGCAAGACCATTAGACTCAAAACACCATTTTCTACCAAGGAAAAAAACTCTACAATAAATTACCGAAGGAGCTTAAAGAAATTACCGAAACAAATTTCTTTAAAAACGCAGTTAAATGGTATTTATCAACGCAAATATTCTGTACACTGAAAGATTATTTACATAACACAGAATAGAGGGTTTGTAAAAAATGTAATATAAATAATAATAACGATAATAAAACATCTAACATTCCACACTTCATTTTCACATTACGTTTTTTCCTTCATTTTTTCATTTTCTGGGAAAAATTATTCGCAAAGCTACGCAATAAAATACTAACACTTATACTCTTTCTGAGTTCAACATGTCACTCGTTATAGAGGGAAGCTGACTCGGTTTTCCCGGCTAGCAGGTGGGAAGCTGTGATGCTCAAAGTGGTGCAGACATCAGCTGTTAGTCTGTGCAGTGCTATGAACCAATGTGTGTATAGTGTGTGCAGTGACAGAAATGAACGAACAGTGCAGCATTAGCCTTTTTCACTAATAAATAACTTATTTGTAAAACAGTGTTGTACACCAGGGGTGAACCGAATGAGGTAGCGCTGTTTGAAACGGAGTGGGCCAGTATTCAGGAAGGTGGAGGCTCCAATCTTCATCCGGTCATTCTTGTTTGGGTTTTCCGTTGCTTCCCTTAATTATTTCAGATAAATGACCGGTTGGTTTCTGCTATAAGGCCACGATTGATTATTTATTCCATCCTTGTCGTACAAGACCTGTGAGTCTGTATATATGAATTACTTTACTTTTGTTGTTCTTAAATTGTAATACTAGGATATATTCAGCATCCTGTAGAAGATCTACCGTACTACTACTACTACTACTACTACTACTACTACTACTTACTACTACTAATATTACTACCACACCATTCCAACTCTCCTTCCTCCAGGTCCTCGAAAGATCGTGCGTTTTGTAAATTCTCGTAGGTCATCATTTATGTCCTGGCATCCCTTGTCAATTTTAACCGTGTCATACTGCTCGTCACTCCATCCCTCAAATTTGCAGCTGTAAATAAATTATCTACAAGCGTGAAAACATACTCCCCTGAACCTTCTACAATATCACAGGCAGTTCACCCATTGGTACAGCCTTTTTAGTGTCAGCCAGTTCCAATTCATATAGTATAATCAAGGATTTTTATATTTCCTCTAAATCGATCCAGTGCTTCCCCGCTGATTTTTTACAGTATTAGATGCCGCATTGTCATTCTCGTGTAGGAGAAATGGTAGTTTTGCCTCAACGACATATCTCTCGCGATTAAATTGGAGACTTTACCGTGTAGATGCATCATATATTTCCTTCTTTAACATAACATGCTGCTTCTTCTCTAATTGTTCTTCGCATCATAATGTTATCATAAAACATTTCTGCAGTTGGTATAGCAACATTTAAATTTTTCTTGCTACGGAGAGTCTGATTTTCAGTGCAATTTATATTACTTACGTCACTAACAAATTTTCCGTGTTTTCTAGTAATAATCACAAACCAAAGCCCGGAATGAAATTTTCACTTTGCAGCGAAGTGAGCGCTGATATGAATCGAGTCTCGGTCCGGCACGTAGTTTTAATCTGCGAGAAAGTTTCACAAACCACAGCGTTCGTCAGTTTGTCTTATCTTCGTCTTCCTTAAATCCAAGAGATGTTAAGCACTCTAGAGGTACCATTTTTGGTATCTCGAAGTACAGAACAAATGTAGCTATCAAAATTTCTTATATCATCTAAAGATAAAAGATTACGATACTTTCGGTCACATTATCATGACGTCACTTCCTGTTATGCCTCTTAAATTTGGAAG
This sequence comes from Schistocerca piceifrons, assembly GCF_021461385.2. Classification (NCBI taxonomy): domain Eukaryota; kingdom Metazoa; phylum Arthropoda; class Insecta; order Orthoptera; family Acrididae; genus Schistocerca; species Schistocerca piceifrons. The sequence continues at coordinate 353,437,683 of NC_060144.1, read as the reverse complement.
GCCGCTGGTTGCTGCCCGTCAAGTGCCACTCCGAATTCTGCGTTGCATAATCCGGAAATCCATATATGGAACAATAAACAGAACACTTAGATACAAAGCTCGAAAAAATATAAAAACTAATTTCATAAAACAATGGCGATTCAATGACCGTTTTATGAAAGCGAGAGTCTGCTAAATAAAAATAAAGATGGCAACAAAATACAAGAAGCACACATTAGAATCATGAGGGGAAGAGAGGTTGCACAAGAAAAAAATAAAAAGTGCAAACATTCGAAATGAACTGAATGTACAGGGTGGCGCACGAAATGTGTTACCATTTTGTTTTTCAATAGAAACTTTATTGTCAATACAATCTGAAAGGAACATATACTACAATGAAGAGCCGTCCATGGTGATTTGTTCTAACTCAGCACATGCTCAATATATCCACCATTTCGTTTCCTAATTTCCTTCAAACGAACACTGAAGTTAGTATTTACCCTACGACATATGTCTTCCGTAATTGCACTGCAAGCTTGAAGAATAAGTCTTCTGAACTCCATTAAATCAAGTGGACGTTTTGGGAAAATTTTTTCCTTTAGGTACCCCCAAAGAAAAAAGTCACATGGATTTAGGTCTGGACTATTGGGGGGGGAGGCAATTTTGTCCGTCATTGAAGCGACCTGGAAACCCGAGTGAAATGATCCACATGTCGAAATGCTCGTGTAAAAACTCCAACACAGTGTTTGCAGTATGTGGCCTTGCTCCATCTTGCATGAACCACTGCGTGTTGAAGGGCACGGCAGTAGCAAGAAGCTGTGGAATGAAGCTATTGCGAAGCATGCTCAAATAACGCTCGCTGTTGACAGTTCTTCAAAGACAAAGGGTCCAATAAGTCTGTGACTGGAAATTGCTGCCCACGCTGTAATCCTCGGAGCATAATGTTGTCATTCATGTAGCACTTGTGGTTTTCAGTGGCCGAAAAGCGTACATTTTGTTTATTAACCACACCGTCTAAATGAAAATGCGCCTCGTCTGAAAACCAAACGTGTTGAGAGTTTCTTCCCTATCCTCCGCCCACTGAGCAAACAGTAGTCTCTGCTCCTTATGTTCTTCAGTGAGCTTCTGTGCACAGGTCATCTTCTATGGGTACATATTGAGCTCACTTTCAAGAATGCGTTGAACGGAGCGTCTAGATATTCCCAGTTGCCTGCTGCCTTTCTACACGATTTCCCGGGACTTCTCTGTACAGCAACTCGTACCGCTTCAGTATTCTCCGGCGAACAAACAGGCTTAGGCCGAGGTCGCTTCGCTTCCAATACTGTTCCTTCCTGTACAAATTTATCGTACAACCTGTGGATGGTCTTCTTGCAAGGGACCCATCGTGTGTTAAACTGTTGTCGAAAACGCCTCTGAGTCACAACAAGGCTTTTTGTTTCATGAAAAAGTAACACAATTGCCGATCGTTGCTGTGTCGTCAGTCTTCCATTGTCAGCCATTGCTGGATACTAGTCTCCTAGTGGATCGTGAATTACACGTCATTTCGTAACTCATTTGTTTTTCCAAACTTTGCTGGTACTGCTGTAGAGATCCCAGCGGGATATTCTAATGTGCGTCGTAAATTGTGAAAGAAACAATTGGTAACACATTTCGTGCGCCACCCTTCACATGCTATTAATGGCGAAATAACTGAACACATTGATAGGAGGAAACATCAAATGGAATGAGAGATGAAACTCGTACCAGGAAAATTCTGAACTACAACCCGAAAGAAAGGACGGACTCAGGTCCACCAAGGAAACGATAGAAACAAATGTTGTGAAGACCGACAGGCATATACCTAATTCCGAAGACGGACTTGCTGAAAATCTTCCCCAGAGATTGCACGCTGAGGAAACAGCAAATGGAAGCCACGTGTGGTGATAATTACACGGCTGGGGTATCGGAAACTAAAAGCAATGAGTGACTGTCGATATTCAGTCACGTGGTGAATGTCTATCACTATTCGTAATACAACACCCATAGACCTGTACCGGCTTCCTGCTTCTGTCATCGTATGTGGTGTATTTTGTGTGGTTTGTCCCTAAGCGAATGAATGGACATCTTAATATTTTTTACTAAGTGTAACTATTTATAAAGAACTAATTAACTATAGAATGAATACTCTGATCAACGAACTTTCAATTTAGTGGTGTGTAGTACTTCCAGGCACAAAGCCTAATATACTAAAATTCTGTCTCAAGTATCCCTTATGTGTAGAAATCCATTACAAAAATTAAAAGTTCTGTTAGTTTATTCGTGATTACTTCACACTAGAAGTATAATAGCAAGTTAAATGTTCAGCATTTAATCAGCAGAGTATTTAAAAATATTTTTCTTTTTAACAGGCGATGGGAGTGGACTTCAGTGCTTATCCGAAAATTCGGGACTGGTTGAAAAACTGTAGAAGCACTTTTAGCGGCTACGAGGAAGCGAATCAAGAGGGCGAGAAAATGTTTGGAGATGGCATCAAAAGCCTTGTGGGACCCAATGCGTACTTTAGATAGGTGTGAAAGATTGTAACACATCTGATTTTTAATTAAAAGAACTTGATGAATTGCTGTGTGATATACTTTAATCTTGGAGAACAATAAAATTTAAGAAAACTTTACACTGCGCCGATTGCGATGCTGTCCGTGGATCATACGAATGTAAACGATCTACAGCGACTCAGAGGCATAGGTAAGATACCATAGGATTAATCAGGTACACATAACTGGCGCATAAACTACCCTTTCATAACCACCCTGTAACATATTGAAATACCTGGAGTGATTTTATGGATGATTGCCGGACGCAAATTCTAGCTGTCGATACGCTCGACACCTACTTATGGGGGCTAATATCCAGATCGGATGTCGAGTGGTTGACCACATCACGAAAGAGATTTACTAACAATTAACCTGAACACTGGAACATCTTAGCGTAACCGAAAATACTAGTGTTGGAACTTTAATAGTGGCAACTATTTATTTACAGCTCGTACAAAATAGATTCGTGTTTCGAAGTTTTACTGACCTTCAAAGTAGTCACCACCATTATGTATAGCCAATTTCCAGAAATGTGGAAGTCGTAGGATACTCTTAGCAGTGCCAATTGTGTTGACAGTTCGAGCGGCGTGGTCTATTGCCCCACAAATTTGTAGCAGTTCTGATGCGAATGCCATGAAGTGTTTCATTCAGTTTATAAATCGTTCTGAACTCAGGAGGGTTTAAATCAGGGGAGGGCAGTAGGTTGTATAGCACTTAGCAGCCCCATCAGTCAAACAAATCAGTAACAGATTGCCTGTACGTGCTTGAGCATTATCCTGCAAAATGATGGTCAGGTCCTGCAGAAAGTGTCATCACTTCTGTCTCTAAGCTGGTCGTAGGTTGTGTTCCAAAAATGAACAGCATGGAGACAGAAGTGATGACACTTTCTGCAGGATATGACCATCATTTTGCAGGACAATGCTCAAGCACGTATAATGCAAGCTGTTACTGATTCGTTTGACTGATAGGGCTGCTAAGTGCTATCCACCTACTGCACTCCCCTGACGTAACCCCTCGTGAGTTGAATTCGATTTTTAAACTGAAGGAAACACTTCACGGCATTCGCTTCAGAACTACTACAAATTCGTCGGGCAATAGACCGCGCCGCTCGAACTGTCAACACAACTGGCACTGCTAAGAGTATCCTACGACTTCCACATCGCTGGCATCACGTTATACACAATGATGGTGACTACTTTGAAGGTCAGTAAAACTTTGAAACACCTATCTATTTTGTACGAGCTGTAAATAGATAGTTGCCACTATTAACGCTCCCACCCCGTATATATCTGTGGTTGTGGCTGTGGCTGAGGTCTCTGCTGTCTCTCCTCTTAAGAGCCTGAGTTAATACAGATTATCGAAAGATGGAAAAAATGGCCTTCGGAGATGTACCATCTGTCATAGTCCCCAAGCAGATCACTTGCCTGCTGATCTTCTCTCCCAGGCGTCGAACTTCGTTTCTTACAGCAGGTGTTCCGTCGCCTAAGAAAGAACTGATTAACAGAAAGGGACAGCAGGAAAGCTACAGACTAATGAAATTCAGTGTAGTCTGGCAGTACATCTAGTACATCTATTTAGAAAAGGGCAAATGATGAGAGATAGCTCTGATACAAGTTTCTTAAACTATCATTCACAGTAATACAACCATTGGGCGAGCAATGGACTTGCTGTAGGGAAAATCAAGAGAAGAAAACTTCACACAAACTATAACGTCTTCAGAATAAAGACCAGTCTCTAGAGAGCGGAAGAAATGAATTAACATGACTAACTTTCACAATAGAAACTAGTCACGAGTCAGGAATACGATTACAGCAACAGGCCCCAGATAATAAAGCTTACCACGCTGCATGTCGATTTGCAGCGCCGGTATCTCACGGTGCAAATGTAGCGACAGCATAGTCGCAATCATCACAGGTGCGGCGTGCTTCATAAGTATAAACATCACGAACAGCTCGCGGATACGTACGCAATGCTGTTCCCAAGATAATCGAGGAAAACGCTTGCCACAAAATGGCGGTAACCGCTGCACGCTGAACCTTGCAGTGTCGACACCTTCGGAAACTGCAACGGAGTAGGTGAGCTGAGCTCCGGGCTACTTAAGGATTCGGTCGATGAACTACAGGGCACCTCTGTGGTGTACGGAAAGGTCCTTGTAGCTAGCCCAATAGAGGTTGTAGATGTAACTGTTCCTGCTGTTCTGGCCGGCCTGAGCGGCCAGGTTCATTCCTTCAAGTTGGGTGGCCCGAACTTGAGCAGATTCCCAGAGTGCGGAAGACTTTTTATATCTCGGCCAACGCGTGGCTTCAACGGTCATTCGAAATAACGGCCAGCAAACCAAGCTAGAGTTCACCGTCTTGGGCGTTATCTACATTAAATAAATGGGGAACGCCAAAATTATCCTAGCCCCCACCAACCGATTATCCTCTATGTAGGATACCTCGATAGTGTCTGCGGACTTTGGGAAATTAGTTTAGTGGTATTAAATGTGTAATTAAGGCACGAATTGTAAATTAATTTACTGACCACTCTGAGTATAGTATCAATTTACACGACAATTGTTGGGAGTTCCAGGATGATGATGATATTTGGTTTGTGGGGCGCTCAACTGCGCGGTTAAAAGAGTCCGTGGGAGTTCGAATCTGTGATCAGAATTAAAGGATTAACTTTATTACCCTCCTTCCTTTGCGGTGAGGACTGGCCTGACAAACGCAGTAGCCTTACCATGTGCATTATGTATTTGACAAAGTCACTGTTTTACAATATCCTAAATACTGGCACTGGGATGGAATTGGTGCCTAGCTGGTCCCACACATGTTCCAGCAGGGACTTACCTGGAGGACTTGCTGGAGATGGTAGTACGTTAACGTGATGCAGACAGTTCATAGAGGCACTTGCCATGTGTGAACGAGCGTTGCCTTGTTGAATGATGGCTCTACGTTACTGTCGCATGAGAATTAATACCCGGGGAAGCAGGACGTCCGCCAGAGTTTCCTCAAGTTGTTGCTGGATTAAAATCTAGCTGTCAGTACGTTCTACACCTCCATATGGAAGCAGATGTCCAGATCTGGCGTTGAGCGGGTGACCACACCACGAGAGTACTACCGACAACTGACAACACCAGAACATCAACTGTGACTTGAAGTCATACCAGATGGCTCCCCTCACCATGACATCAAGAGTAACACCATCGTGCCTCTACAAAACATTGAAAGAATGAGACCTCTCCCAAGGTCGCTGCCATGCTCGACAATGATGGTCATCTAGGGTCGTGGCGTACCACGATTCATTGCTGATCAAAATGTGACGTCGTTTATCAGCAATCCATGCTTCCTGGTCACGACAGCACTCCAAATGCAGCCGTGGTGCTAACGGCAGCCTAAGAATGGTGTGCTAATGCCCTAGTCCGGCTACTATTAGTCTCTGACCAATGCTTCGGGATGATACAGAATCTTACACGGAGTTCATTACTGCCTCTCGGATGGCAAGCAAAAATTTGATGGGTTTACGACGTGCTTTGTGCAAAATGCGATTCTACTTTGTGGTGGTCAGAGATGGTCGAACGGAACCTTGACGATGAATATGCCTACGCTCATCTTACCATACAGTCCAACACTGGGGGACTGTTTCGTGAATCTGGATAATTGACGATTCGACCTGCCTCCCAAATGGAGACCCAAAATGAGTGCCCTTTTAATCTCTGATGGGTGCTGACAACGCTGTCTCACACGAAGACGCGGTATCTCTGTGTCCTTCACAGTGATCACTCAATATCTGACGCTGTTCACACCCATCATATACCCTCCCACGCCTGGTAACAATACTAAACACAAAAAACGCTAATGTCTTCTTGTCCTACCTGTCACACACAATTGAAGCTCTAATCGTTAACACACCTTCCCCTGGTGTGAACCTCTATGAAGTTATGTTTACATACGACCATGTCTTCTCGGTGTTTCACCTTCTTGTAAGTGTTCATATAAATTTATTTGAAGAATAATAAGAAGTATTAATACTGCTCTGTGTCATACATTTTTTTAAAATACATTGTAAAATGTTGTTTGAAGTCGCCTACAAAAAAATGTTCAAAGTGAATTTTGTTTGTTTTGGTCCTTTTCATAACAAGTGACTTGTTCAATACGTCTCGTTTCTTCCCTATACCTCTCACTTCTCTGACTCCTCTACCTTTGCTTCCAAGATTTTTGTTTTGATCCTGTGGTCTCCCACTGCGTTCTTATAGCTGCGCCGATCCTAAACTGCTGTTTGAGGTGTCCTTGTTAGCGTGCCTGGTCCTATTTCTGTTTATGTAAAATGACAGTGTGATCTTCCATTCCTCGGTCGCATGATCAGTTAACTCAGTCCCATGAAAGGGAGTTTTCAGTCTGACTGCTGACGCCAGAGACACACATATATGTTGGCACTGAGGTGCAGAAGCTCTTTGCACACGCTGAGAAAGCAGGTGGAAATTCGTGTAGGTCATGCACTCTTTGGCAAGACGGTATATTGGGTTTAGTGGTCCACCGTGTGTAATACCACTGGTCGTTTCATAACACTTTTTCATAAACGGGTCATGCTTCATACTTCGTGTAATATGGGTTATTAAAGACAGGCTAAAAAGAGATGTGTTATAATACTTATCTGCATAATTTCATTTTTCTGGCGAAGTAGCCTCTTTGAATATGTTTGGGTGTGTGGGTATGTCGCACCACGCAGTCACACAAATAATTTATCTTGTAGATACCTCAGTAAAAGCGCTTCGTAATAAATACCCAAGCTCTGGCAAACTGTCTTTCAATTCTCAGGTACTTTTACAGGGACCGGCGGCGCTACCTCAATCAAGACATTTGGTAAGGAATTTCTGAATGAGTGCTTCATTCATGTAGCGTTTCTGCACAGGAGACAGCCACTTAACACTCTGTACATACTTTATTTCTCTTATTCTAATTGCTCCCCAATCCTGTATCACTTCTTTCGTCCGAGTGGTTCTAGGCGCTACAGTCTGGAACCGCGCGACCGCTATGGTCGCAGGTTCGAATCCTGCCTCGGGCATGGATGTGTGTGATGTCCTTAGGTTGGTTAGGATTATGTAGTTCTCAGTTCTAGTGGACTGATGAACTCAGAAGTTAAGTCTCATAGTGCTCAGAGCCATTTAAACCATTATCTATCGTTCAGTTGTTTTCTATTAAGCATGTTGCGTTCCATATCTTCTCAGTCAAGATGCTGCCGTCCATCTTCTTCATCGGCGAATCTGAAACCTCTGTGTCATGCGTGGGGTTGGTTCTACACTCTTATCTTGACCTATATGTCCGTTCGATTTTCGTGCCCCTGATGTCTTTCAAGATCTTTTGTTCTCTCTATGTCCGCTACAGGCTCCGTTACCCAGGGTAGTCGTCCCCGTTGCAATAACGCAGTATTTTTATATATAAATTCCATTTGCCAATAATTCCCTCTTTCATAGCGAGGGGAACGGTAACTGAAGGAAATGAATAAGATAATCCAGACTCAATTTTCGCTCTCCAGTGCAGTGTGCGCTGATTCGTGAGCTATGAGATATTTTCGGATAGTTCAGTCAGTAGGGCAACTGTCTGCGAAAATCAAGGTTCCAGGTTTCTGGCACAAAGTTTTAATCTGCCAGGAAGTTTGAAATAAGTGGGCGTCATGTGTCCATTGGTACATATACGTTGGCCTAGGCAGCAATATTTCTGGAAACTCTTTTCATATTGTGATCGTCAGGGTACCGATGGCCCAATATTAAGAATTCAAGAATTAAAATGTAGTGACAAGAGATCGGTAGAAGCAGATTACGGGGTTGACTAGTGCAGCAGTTCTTAGAAATCGGCAGTCTTGTTCTACGTTTGATACCATACGAAAGTGCTAACCGCAGTGGGCTGACAGACGTAATGTAGAGAGGAGATCGTTGGAGAGAAACGAAAATGGAGAAAGGATATTTGTGGCTTTCTCTGTGTGATTGATTGATGTTACATTTTCGGGGTTTCAGCCAAACTAATGATACCATTTCTGTGCACTATGTTCCGATGACTGACTTCTTACAAGGGAATATTCCTAAGTGTCAATAAACGATCTTGATGAAACTTGGTCGGTGTGTAAAGGGGGCAAAATAGTGCAACATGTCGTTTTTTGTTTGTGCCTAGTTTCACTTTTAAGGGCATTTTAGATTTAGAGGGAATATCCTCGAAGAGATGATATATAAAACTTTTTTCGTGTATAATTAATGTTTTCTAAAAGTGTGTAATCAACTTTTGTAATAATTTGAAATTTTGTTAAGTATCCCACCACAGTAAATTATTTTGAAAGATGAAAACGTTTGTGACAACATAAATTAAAGAAGCTTCCGAGCTATGTAGGTCCCTGTGTAATAAAACTGGTTTCTGAAAAATCATTTTTGGAAAATAAGGTGTACACATTGTGCTGTCAGGTTATATTCGACATACATAATTAAAATGACTAAACATTCATTACTATTATAATTCTTTATTTTACTTATATTTGTTTTGTTTTAAATTGTTATTACACTTTTAACGTTCATGGTTTTTTTTTGTTTTTTAGTTTACCGTTTCATATATGTGTGTTTTGTTAACTGAAAGCAATAAGTAACTCATTACTATGATAGAAAATAATGAAAATAATGATAATGTTTAAGGCAATGCTTAAAACATAATTATTTCATCATGCACGTAATATGAACGAAATTTCTTCCCGTGATACATACGAGGCAGAAGATAATATAAAACAAAATTTCTAAAACAAAATTTAGGAGGATTTCAAGTTGTTGCCAGTGATCCTCTAAATATCCAGATTTGTATCAGGTATATTTCACTACATTGGTAAGACCTGGCGAAAAGAATTGATTATGTACCAATAACTGCAGCTTGATTGCATCTTCTCTCAGGTGGAAACTGACATCATAATCATTCAACAAAACTAGATATGAAAGTCTCCTCACAAAGGTCTTCCAGCATCAAAAGCTGTACGTGTGCCGTTGAACCCTTTGAGATCACCAGATGTTTCTTGTCCTAGGGTACGACGATCAAAACCCTTTTTTTTTCACGCTGACCACCCACATTTTCATAGTTTTAAAGGAAACTAATGGTGAGTTACATACAAAAAAAATGGTTCAAATGGCTCTGAGCACTATGGGACTCAACATCTTAGGTCATAAGTCCCCTAGAACTTAGAACTACTTAAACCTAACTAACCTAAGGACATCACACATACCCATGCCCGAGGCAGGATTCGAACCTGCGACCGTAGCAGTCCCGCGGTTCCGGACTGCAGCGCCAGAACCGCTAGAGTTACATACATTCAATTAACAAAATATATGTATGTGAAACAAAAACTAAAAAAAACATGAATGTAAAATAATAATTTAAAATGTAAAATAAATATAAATAAGATAAGTAATTAGAATAGTAATAAATGTTTAGATAATTTAATTACATATTTTAAAAATAACCTGGAAGCTCATTGTGTTCAGCTTATTTTCCAAAAATGGTTTTTTAGAAACCATCTTCATTACACAGCGATGTATGTGGCTTGAAAGCATCTTTAATTTATGTTACAACAAAAGTTTTCATTTTTCAAATTAATAAATGATGATGCAGTCTTTTGCAAAATTTAAAATTATTACAAAACTTGATTATAGAGTTTCTAAGAACATTAATTACATATCAACTTCTATATGGAAAACACTTTTTATACATCACAATTTCAAAGACATATCCTCTGAACCTAAAATGCTACATTACCTCACAGAGTGCGTTTTACCCCTAAAAGGGGAACTGAGCACAAACAAAAAAAAAAAAAAAATGCTTTGCACTAGTATTCCCGCTCTACACACCCGCTAAGTTTCGTCATGTTCATTTACTGACGCTTGGGAATGTTCGCTTGTTAGTCGCGTTCCTCTGGCGCCTCAAATGATTTTCTACTTTGTAATTTTAAGGAAGAGCCAGGCCCTAGGAAACTTGGTGTATGGCGCATTCCGTGTCACTTTGAGATGTTTATGGGGCAGACCATCAGAACTGTCGAAGTGAAGTGCGAAGAAGGCATGCACTTGGAACACTAAATCAAAGCACCTGATGTCTAGCACTATCTGTAATATATTCGTGAAATGAAATACGATAAAATTAGTATCATGCTTTAGTTTCTCGAAGTTTCCAAGGAAACGTAATTTTATATTTGTCAGCTTGCTTGCTACGACCAGATTAAGGCTATCTCTTACATGAGGCCAGACGCCTCACAATTTAAAATGAGAGCATAGTTAATTTGAAGTGGCTATGACAGACATGATAATATATAACTGTATTATAAAATGCATATTCGAAAAATAAAGGCCATTTACTTATATCCAATGTCGGCAACTAAGATCACAATTGCATAAATGAAGATCTATTGGGTCTACATATTTTTTCTTCCTTCGCTATTTTGTTTTTTTTATAATGTTTTATGTACTATGTATCATTACATACATTATTAGACTGGCTATACTGTATACAGTATCACTGGTAATCAAAATATCCACGGGTGTACTGCCGGTCTACAGTGTCCAACGGGCACAATATTTCGGCGATCATACATGCCGCCATCATCACGTGAACTGACGGACTGAGATCCTGTGAACGTGCCGGCACGGAGATCCGTACGCTATGGCTGCTCAGAGGGAACTGGGTTCGGTCGCGGCGGCGGCCGATTTAAATACCCTCCGCCCGCGGCGCGCTCCCTCCCATGTCCGCGCCCCGCGCCACGGTCGCGCGGTGGAACAGATTGCGACGGCGTCTGAGATGACGTCGGTGTGATGGCTCTGTCCACCGTGGTCGTCACAACTATACGTTTGCTCGATTTACTCTTGATTAACCCAATCGCTGGTTTCCAAGCCTTGCTAAGATTATAGCCACAGTCACGTCTTATGAGGTCGTCATTGGTGCGAATTTCGATGGCCTCTCTAACAATGCTGTCCCAGTATCTAGACGTCTGTACCAGAATCCTCGTGCGCTCATACTCCATAGCGTGATTTTCCGACAACCAATGTTCAGCGACCGCCGACTTGCTCGGATACATCAGTCGAGTGTGCCTCTGGTGTTCACGGCATCGATCCTCGACGGTACGCATCGTCTGACCAATATACGACTTGCCACATTGACACGGAATCTGGTACACGCCGGCCTTACTCAAACCGAGGTCATCTTTGGCGCTCCCCACCAGCGCACGAGTTTTATTTAGAGGACAAAACACAGTTCCGACCCGGTGTTTCTTCAAAATGCGGGCGATTTTCTCCGAGAGTGCGCCTGTATATGGAATAAACGCAGTGCCTACCTCCTCCCTCGTGATTTCATCCATCTCCACAGGTTGTGCTGTAGTGGTTGGGCGGAGAGCACGTTGAATCTGCCACTCTGAGTACCCATTTTTTCGAAATACAGTTCTTAGATGTTCCACTTCCTGGGGTAGACTCTCTGCGTCAGAGATAGTGCGCGCCCTATGTACTAGAGTTTTAAGTACCCCATTCCTCTGTGAAGGGTGGTGGCAGCTGTCTGCGTGCAAATACAGATCAGTGTGCGTTGTCTTCCGATGCACCCCATGACCTAGGGTGCCGTCAGCCCTTTTCTTGACCAAGACGTCAAGGAAAGGTAATTTACCCTCCGTTTCAGTCTCCATAGTGAAATTGATGTTGGGGTGTATGGAGTTTAGATGTGTAAGGAAGTCAAGGAGTTTATCCATACCATGTGGCCAGATGACGAACGTGTCGTCCACGTAACGGAAAAAGCAAGTAGGTTTCCATTCGGATGACGACAGGGCTTCTTCCTCGAAGTTCTCCATGTACAAATTCGCTTCCACCGGTGAGAGTGGGCTACCCATGGCGACTCCGTTTGTTCGTAGTATTCTCCATTGTACTAGCGTATAAATATTTGCTCAACTGCAGAAATTCTTTAAGCACCTCGTAAAGCTCACAATGCCATTTCGTTTCAGAAGATTGCGTTAGTACTAGGCACACACACTTCCTGACGCCGCCATATTACCTCACGTCAGGCTTCAGTAAAAGTTACATATTTACCAGTCCAGTAATGTATGTCTGTGGTTTCAATGTATTTGTTAATACCTTTTCTATAAAAACGCCGGTTTTGACCGTTGACAATTGACAATCGAATGGCAATGTGGTGATTAATAAGAATGGTGTTTGTTGACGTGCAGCGTGACTGGTGTATCGTTTTTAGAATTTACAGGCACGTTTAAAATACACTCCTGGAAATGGAAAAAAGAACACATTGACACCGGTGTGTCAGACCCACCATACTTGCTCCGGACACTGCGAGAGGGCTGTACAAGCAATGATCACACGCACGGCACAGCGAACACACCAGGAACCGCGGTGTTGGCCGTCGAATGGCGCTAGCTGCGCAGCATTTGTGCACCGCCGCCGTCAGTGTCAGCCAGTTTGCCGTGGCATACGGAGCTCCATCGCAGTCTTTAACACTGGTAGCATGCCGCGACAGCGTGGACGTGAACCGTATGTGCAGTTGACGGACTTTGAGTGAGGGCGTATAGTGGGCATGCGGGAGGCCGGGTGGACGTACCGCCGAATTGCTCAACACGTGGGGCGTGAGGTCTCCACAGTACATCGATGTTGTCGCCAGTGGTCGGCGGAAGGTGCACGTGCACGTCGACCTGGGACCGGACCGCAGCGACGCACGGATGCATGCCAAGACCGTAGGATCCTACGCAGTGCCGTAGGGGACCGCACCGCCACTTCCCAGCAAATTAGGGACACTGTTGCTCCTGGGGTATCGGCGAGGACCATTCGCAACCGTCTCCATGAAGCTGGGCTACGGTCCCGCACACCGTTAGGCCGTCTTCCGCTCACGCCCCAACATCGTGCAGCCCGCCTCCAGTGGTGTCGCGACAGGCGTGAATGGAGGGACGAATGGAGACGTGTCGTCTTCAGCGATGAGAGTCGCTTCTGCCTTGGTGCCAATGATGGTCGTATGCGTGTTTGGCGCCGTGCAGGTGAGCGCCACAATCAGGACTGCATACGACCGAGGCACACAGGGCCAACACCCGGCATCATGGTGTGGGGAGCGATCTCCTACACTGGCCGTACACCACTGGTGATCGTCGAGGGGACACTGAATAGTGCACGGTGCATCCAAACCGTCATCGAACCCATCGTTCTACCATTCCTAGACCGGCAAGGGAACTTGCTGTTCCAACAGGACAATGCACGTCCGCATGTATCCCGTGCCACCCAACGTGCTCTAGAAGGTGTAAGTCAACTACCCTGGCCAGCAAGATCTCCGGATCTGTCCCCAATTGAGCATGTTTGGGACTGGATGAAGCGTCGTCTCACGCGGTCTGCACGTCCAGCACGAACGCTGGTCCAACTGAGGCGCCAGGTGGAAATGGCATGGCAAGCCGTTCCACAGGACTACATCCAGCATCTCTACGATCGTCTCCATGGGAGAATAGCAGCCTGCATTGCTGCGAAAGGTGGATATACACTGTACTAGTGCCGACATTGTGCATGCTCTGTTGCCTGTGTCTATGTGCCTGTGGTTCTGTCAGTGTGATCATGTGATGTATCTGACCCCAGGAATGTGTCAATAAAGTTTCCCCTTCCTGGGACAATGAATTCACGGTGTTCTTATTTCAATTTCCAGGAGTGTATTTAATAAGTGCAACGAACCGATGTGAACTGTGGGAAAACAGTGATTAATAGTTAACTGTGAACTGTGCCATCTGTTTTTATTCATGGATGAGCTAAGTTTTCCCGTGTGCAATGGATGGAAATCATTGGGTCACCAGTGAAAGAATGCTTGTGCACGAAATCAAGTTTGAACATTTTGAGGGCTGTGTTTTTATGTGCTTAAGCCTCGAACTATACTGTATCAGTCTTGCTACTGTTTCGTGGGCGCCTTGGTGTTGTCATTGTATATACGCTGTAAATACATCAGTGCCGGGTATTTCAAACCGTGCACACTGTAAAATTACAATTGCACGACATAAAGCTCTCGACGGCAGCTGCTACAGTGTTGGAATCTTACCATTATCGGCAACAGGTGTATAACGGATTTGGAGACCTCATTTCCAATGCAGAATCGTGAAATAGCAGCATAGCGCGTCGTCGTCACGCACCATATCGGAATCCTGCAACGATGTGAGTTTCAGCCAAAGGGGAGATTTTTGAAAAAGAAGCCGCATAAGAGCCAACACTAAATTGCAAAAGTTATGCAGGACCTGTCTTCTGTTTAAAATAAAACGATATTGCTGTCATAATACTGTAATTTGTAGATTTGTGACAACATCGCAACAATACTAAGAAATAAATGAAGTGTTTACTCCGCATCCCTCCTCAGGAGGTACAATATACAAACTGTTAAACTGTGGTAACACATAGAAAAAAGTTTACACGATCTACAGACAGATGATGCGCACGACTTCACTGTCTTAGGAATCTAAAGACAGCGACGACAGGAAGGGTATCCAGTCACAAAACTGAAACAAAAATAGAAGTGTCAACAATTGAGTACAGTGGAGTCAGTATCGAAAGATTGGACAGGTGCCAGTAGAACCTGCACTCTGAAGTTTCCCTACAAACTTATCCATCAAAAACCCAAGCAGTACTGGTTGGTAATTCTCAAAGATCAACTTCTCTCCTTCAGCAAAGGGTTTAGGAATAATAATGGACGAAAATCTAAATCAGACTTAACACATAACTGCAATGTGCAAGAAGGCATCAGCGTCTCTCCATGTCTTACAAATATGTAACAATATGGAAGAAGCTTTTCCCTTTTGATCTGAAACAGAAACTTGTACAAATATTTCCAGTTATTGATTGCCATAATAAATGAAAAGCACCAGTTTGTTTTTGTTCTACAGTATTACTTTTCTTGTGTCAACCGGTTTTCGGCTTACAAGGCCATCTTCAGACATTTACTGAGTATTGTCACAAAAGAATGTTTGTAAACAACAGTGGAAGAGAAGTTACACGTCTAGATTGAAGCAGAGACATACAGTAAGTAACATCTTTGACAGTGTGGTGGTAATGCATTGAAAAAGTAAAAAAATTGAACAGTAAATAAATAAAAATGGAGTAGACAGGAAAAACTTTAACACAAAATAGGAAAGCATGCCTACAGTTTCTATTCATAAACAAAAATAATAAAAATAAATAAATAAAAATAAGATAAAATTAGTGCTTGACAAGGCTACTTCAGGAGGTATAAAACATGGAGAGTACATGTGGGAAAATGGAGGAGTTTGAGGGAACATACAGTAAATGCAATCTTTGAGATTATGGTGGTACTGCACTTTTAAATGGTAAAAACGTTGAACAATACACAAATACAAAAGGAGCAAACAGGAAAACATTAACATTATATTCAAGACTGTGGCTATGTAACAGTTTGTATTCAATAAATGAACCAAGTAAAATATAAACAATATTTGATGAGACAACTACAAGAGGTATTAAACATGGACAGTAAACACAAGTACCAGTTAAATGAAAGTCTTAACAATTGAAACTATAGTCTATACGGAATACATAGACAACTTCAATAAAGTAAAAGAACTTAATGAATACAGAAAAAACGGAATATGTAGGAACAGACAGTGAGGGAAGTAATGAACAACAGAGATGTTTATATGAAGTTTAGGAGACGGGAAGTGTTGAGCTGGGTCTGATCATTTAGGATTAGATCTAGACTGTGGGCTATAAGTTTGTTAATTTCCAGGGCTTCCAGCAGGTTGAGTATATGGCCTTTGTTTGCTAAGTGCAGTACATGGGACACAGGCTGGTAGTTGAGACCCTCAGTCAGTACATGCTCAGCAAATGCGGAGTCAGAATTCTGCAACCTCCAGCTGCATTCATGTTCAGCCAACCTAGTTGCTATGTATCTGCCTGACTGACCAATGTAAAAGTTGTCACAATCAGAACAGGTAATTTTGAATACCCCACTGTTGGCTAGTAACTGGATCTTATCTTTGCTATTGAAAATACACTGGGCTGTCGCGTTCTTAACATAATAGGAAAGCCTATACTTGCGGGCTTTCAGTGTTTTGGCTACAATCTGTCCTAGATATGGTAATTTACACCATTTCTTGCAGACGGTAGATGGGGAAGCAGATGGGACATAGAGGAGAGGTATAATTCTCCATTTTTGTTTCCTATGCAAGGTGTGGTCAATATGAACCAGACTGTAGCCACTGACTGTGGCAATAAATTTTATTGTATCTAAGCTTTAAAATCATCTCTGGACATGGGGATAGATATGAGACGGTATACCATTGAGTGGAAAGTTGCTTGTCTGTGAGCTATGGGGTGTTGTGAGCAAGAAGGTATTTCTGTGTCTGTAGTTGTAGTTTTCCTATAAATTTTGAAATAATGTGTGTGTGTACTGATGTCAATGGTGAGATCTAAGAAGTTTATGGATTTGTTGCTAATCTCCATCGCGAACTGAATATTTTTATGTTTTTCAAAAATGTGTTGAGTTGTCTTGTAGTACCAGTCCACATACACATGAAATCATCCACATATCTAAACCAGTGTTTGATATTTGCACTCAAAGGTTCTCTTTTAAGAAAAGTATGTTAAAAATGATCCATAAATATTTCAACCAACATTAGAGGACCGAATAACATCCCCAGCTCCAGAAGACAATTAATGTCATATCTACTGAAGCAACAATATTGATTACCATTGTCCCTGCACGCAGTCGTTACCCTTGCACATCCTTCTTTTCAACCAGATCTTCCTCAGTTCCCAGTATTCTTAAGTGATGCAGTCTCCTTAAATTTTCATTCACCAGAACTCATTATATCAGAAAACAGCTGTTCTGTACACCTTTAAATTCACTTTATATCTGCCACTATCATTAATGTTATTACTGTTGTTATTATTGCCATTTAATTATTATTATTGCTATTATCACAATTAGTAGCAGCAGCAGCATAGAAAAAGTACTGCCAGTACTTTATTAGTTCATAGTCAGTATTCACTTGCATTGTTCACAATAGACACTCAAATCATTTTAATACTATTTCTCACACTGAAATTGTCATTTATTAGGTAACTATGTAGGTGAAACACTGGTCCGATGTAAGAGAGGTTAAATAAATAAATAAAATAAATATATTGGTAGTTCATCTACAGGTTTTGATGAGTGCGATAGCGAATATGAAATATGTAAGATAAATGCCCGTATCTTTTGATTGCATTGACTTAGAAGCTTCCATGTTGTACATGACCAAGGGACTGTAGACTCTAGTATGACATACGGAACCCTAAAATCGGGGTACACGTTAACGAAAATAAAAAGGACAACGAAACTCTCCTCTATAAAAATTAGCATGGATTCCATAAACAAGATATTGCGTAATTTGGGTCGTTGGGTCGTTGTGTTCGTTCATAAGATCGAGAGCGCAGCAGAGACGCCCACAGCGATGTGTTCCTTGATTTTCAGAAGGGATTTAGTATAGTTCCGCTGTGTTGTTTAGTGACTAAAATAGGAGCTCACCGAGTATCAGGCCATATTTGCGATTCCATTCAGCATTTCTTTGCAGATAGAATTGAAAACATCGCTCTTAACGGAACGAAATCGACAGCCAGAACGGTAATTTAGGGTGAACTCCAAAACATTTGCAGGGTCACTAGTGTCTTCAAGTTTTATTAAATATCTACTGGATAACTGGATAATGTTGGAGGCTCTGTGATGCTGTTAGCAGGTGCTATAGGAAACAAGCAACACCAGAAGACAGCAGTAAAATGAAGGAGGGCATGTACAGGATTGAGTATTGATGCAAGGACACTATGTTTAGATTACACTATTGGTAAAAAAGCCGTTGTGTACCAAGCAAGAGGTACACAACAAGTACTGCAAGAAGCTTCCACCATACATGTACAACCACTCACCTGGCAACAGCCTGCAGATGGCGCTCACTAACGTGGACTTCTTCCTGCTCCTGCACCAGTTCCTTCGGCACGCTGTACAACTGAGTATAGTGGCGACAGTCAATAGAGAACGCTGTCAACTGCAGACCGCTGGGAGTCACAAAAACACCATGCATCATAGATGCTCGCACAGTTCCGCAACAGCAATAAACAGTTCTGCATGAGCAGTTAGACAGTTAACTTCAACGATGATGGTGATGTTTGGGTTGTGGG
The DNA here is from genome assembly GCF_021461385.2 of Schistocerca piceifrons. Taxonomy (NCBI): domain Eukaryota; kingdom Metazoa; phylum Arthropoda; class Insecta; order Orthoptera; family Acrididae; genus Schistocerca; species Schistocerca piceifrons. The sequence continues at coordinate 353,418,966 of NC_060144.1, read as the reverse complement.
GCGCTCAACTGCACGGTCGTCAGCGCCCGTAAAAAGGTCCCAATTTTTACACAGTCCAATTTTTACCCAATCCAGTCTAGGCATTGTCATTAATGATGATGATGAAATGATCAGGACAACACAAACACCCAGTCTCCGGGCAGAGAAAATCCCAACCCGGCTGGGAATCGAACCTGGGATCCCGTGATTCACAGGCAGCAAAGGTTGCCAACTTCAGCGACTGTAGTGAGGTTAGGGTGTGCTGTGAAGACTACCTTCCGCATTAGCAGTCGCTATTTAAGGAGAACTTGAATCAATAAGAGAGTTTCTGCAGACATTATTATCACTGATACTTATAATATCATAGATACAAAGAGACAACAAAGTTAGTTGTATTACTGTATTACGACATCAAGTGCCATACAACAAACTGTACAAAAATACCATTTGTAACATACTCTTAATAAATATTATTTGTTATATTTTACTGTGTTGCCAAATGTTTGTTATAGTGCACTCCTATCATAGAGGTGTTTATAATTAGAACATACAACAGCCACCACTAAGGAACTGGAACAGGGAAACGTTATTCTGCTACCGTGGATGTTCGGGATGGATTAGGAGTGGATTCAGTTACTACATTCACAACAAGTAACTACCGTAAAATACCTAGTAGCGCCATAAAGTGAAATGACCGTATGAAACAAATAAATGAAAGAACAAGTGCCAGGGTGAGACCCGCAGGGAGAATCTTCAGGAGATGTAACTCATCCACGAAAGAAGTAGTTTACAGAATACTTTTAAGATCGATTCTTCAGTAATGTTCAGCAGTCTGGGAACCTTAACAAACTGAAGTAACAGAAGAGGCAGAGGAGACCCAACGAAGAGTGGCACGTTGCGTCGAGTAAAGAGTGTTACAGAGATGCGCTCAAAGCTACAGAGGCAGACGCTGCAAGAGAGCCATTGTGTACCACGAAGATGTTTGCTGTTGAAATTGCGAGAGCGTATGTTTCAAGAGGAACAGGGCAATATATTTACACGTCCAACACAGTTCTCGAGAAATGACCAAGACGAGAAAATCAGAGATCTTGTCGTTGTTGTTGCGGTCTTCAGTCCAGAGACTGGTTTCATGCAGCTCTCCATGCTACTCTATCCTGTGCAGGCTTCTTCATCTCCCAGTACCTACTGCAACCTACATCCTTCTGAATCTGTTTAGTGTATTCATCTCTTGGTCTCCCTCTACGATTTTTACCCTCTGCACTACCCTCCAATACTAAATTGGTGATCCCTTGGTGCCTCAGAATATGTCCTACCAACCGATCCCTTCTTCTAGCCAAGTTGTGCCACAAATTACTCTTCTCCCCAATTCTAGTCAATACCTCTTCATTAGTTATGTGATCTACCCATCTAATCTTCAGCATTCTTCTGTAGCACCACATTTCGAAAGCTTCTATTCTCTTTTTGTCTAAACTATTTATCGTCCACGTTTCACTTCCATACATGGCTACACTCCATAGAAATACTTTCAGAAAAGACTTCCCGACACTTAAATCTATTCTCGGCGTTAACAAATTTCTCTTCTTCACAAACGCTTTCCTTGCCATTGCCAGTCTACATTTTATATCCTCTCTACTGCGACCGTCATCAGTTATTTTGCTCCCCAAGTAGCAAAACTCCTTTACTACTTTAAGTGTGTTATTTCCTAATCTAATTCCCGCAGCATCACCCGATTTAATTCAACTACATTCCATTATCCTCGTTTTGCTTTTGTTGATGTTCATCTTATATCCTCCTTTCAAGACACTGTCTATTCCGCTCAGCTGCTCTTCTAGGTCCTTTGCTGTCTCTGACAGAATTTCAATGTCATCAGAAAACCTCAAAGTTTTTATTTTTCTCCTTGGATTTTAATTCCTACTCCGAATTTTTCTTTTGTTTCCTTTATTGCTTGCTCAATATACAGATTGAATAACATCGGGGGTAGGCTACAACTCTGTTTGACTCGCTTCCTAACCACTGCTTCCCTTTCATGCCCCACGACTCTTATAACTGCCATCTAGTTTCTGTACAAATTGTAAATAGCCCTTCGCTCCCTGTATTTTACTCCTGGCACCTTCAGAATTTGAAAGAGAGTATTCCAGTCTACATCGCCAAACTTTCTCTAAGTCTACAAATGCTAGAAACGTAGGTTTACCTTTCCTTAATCTATTTTCTAAAATAAATCGTAGGGTCAGTATTGCCTCACGTGTTCCAACATTTCTGCGGAAGCCAAACCGCCGTGCCGGATTAGCAGAGCGGTCTCAGGCGCTGCAGTCATAGACTGTGCGGCTGGTCACGGCGGAGGTTCGAGTCCTCCCTCGGGCATGGGTGTGTGTGTTTGTCCTTAGGATAATTTAGGTTAAGTAGTGTGTAAGCTTAAAGACTGATGACCTTAGTACTTAAGTCCCATAAGATTTCACACACATTTGAACATTTGGGGAGTGAGTACATAATATTTTGAACAGGAAACCATGTTCAGAAACGTACCATTTCCGTGCTACAATCATTTGAAAACGTGTTGCTAATGCTACCATTTTTACAAGTAGTTGACTGGGCGTGATCCAGTAAATCACTTGTTTTATAGTTCCACTCATTAGTAGACAATGAGACCGCTCGTCTACTTATTGACGGCTTCTCATCAACGTGATGCACTAACGCCTCTTCCAGTTCGGGCGTGTGGGGCTTCCCTGGAGCGTCACAGTCACGCCTGCTGCTGGTGAAGATACCCTTTCTCGAAACCGCTGCGCCATTGTGGCGAAAAGGGTACGCGATGTAGTCTGAAGTTGTGGAGAACTATCTTGATAAAGGCGACGAGCAGCTCTTCCATTGCAGTGAGATTCGAAATTCAGGAAGATCAAGTCGGTGTTTTCTGCAAACTTGTACTCAACCATGTTGCTCCAACACTGAAAGATGCGTGAATGAGGTTCAACCAGGTCAATGAGGTAGAATAGGATGTCAAATGACATCAGCTGATCTGACGTAAGGACCCATCACTATGACTATCCTGTTGCAAACCTACCTAGCAAACATGTTTTCAAACGGTTGTAGCACGTAAACTGTACGTTTCCGGAAATGTGTTCCCATTCAAAATATTACGTACTCACTCCCCTCTAGAAGTCCTAGAAGCTTGTAACGGGAATTTCCGACCACCCTGTATAAAATAAGTGCCGAAAGAAGTATTTGCCAAGAAACAGGAGGTATTTGCTGTTATTACATGATCGACGGAGCCACTGTAATTATACCGCTACCACAAGCCGCCCCTGACTTCACATCGCACGACCGCGAACATACACTAAAGTGCCAAAGAAACTAGTTCAAAATGGTTCAAATGGCTCTGAGCACTAGGGGACTTAACATCTGTGGTCATCAGTCCCCTAGAACTTAAAACTACTTAAACCTAACTAACCTAAGGACATCACACACATCCATGCCCGAGGCAGGATTCGAACCTGCGACCGTAGCGGTCACGCGGTTCCAGACTGAAGCGCCTAGAACCGCACGGCCACACCGGCCGGCAAAGGAACTAATATAGGCATGCGTATTCACATACGGAGATATGTAAACAGACAGAACACGGCGCTGCGGTCGGCAACGCCTATGCAAGACAAGTGTCTGGCGCAGTCGTTAGATCGGTGACTGCTGCTACAATGCCATGTTATCAAGATTTAACGCGTTCGCTGCCACTGGTGCAGCAGCACCCCCGGCCGATACTGGTGCACATGCCGTGGACGCCCCTGCGCGGCGAGAGACTCAGCTGTGGCGAGGCACCACGGTTGGGCACAGCCGTTCGGTGTGGTTTATTGCGCAGGCGCTCCAAGAACGTATTGTTTTCAATTTTTAGTGCGGTTCGCGTTTTATCCCTACACTTTTCCTCTGTTGTGGGACTGAAAATGGAAAACAATCGTGACACGGCGGGCCCTTCAGAACCTAAGAAACGTAAATTACGCGACACAATAAACGTACAAAAACTAACGGATGCGGAATTATTACGAATGTTAGAAGAAAGCGATTCGGAAAAGGAAGTGGCCAGTGGGGAGGATGGGTGGGAATCCAGTGAAGAGTCTGACAGAGCCGAGTTTGCTATAGATGGGACTGCAGAAATGGCTGTGAATGCAAGCGACAGGGAAAGGGCAGAAGGAGTGGTAACAAGTGATAACGTACCTGATACAAGTGTTGCGTGGGAAAGCGAGCCAGCTGGAATGGTAAATTGCACTTTTATAGAAAGACTGCTAATTCAACCAACGGGAAACACTAGCTTAGATTATTTTCGTCTTTTGCTGACGGATGAATTTCTATTGAAGGTTGTAGAAGGTACAAATCGAAACACAATTGAATTATTCGTTTCTGTGGGAGCCAAAGAACAATCACGAACAAATTGTTGGAAAGATGTGACGGTTGGCGAATTGTTAGTGTTCTTGGGAGTTTTTCTGCACGTGGGAAACGTAAAGATGAGGCAGTTGCAGGATTATTGGAAAAAGGACCCTTTATTTCACGTGAAAGGAATTGCCGATAGTATTTCACGAAATCGTTTTCCTCTAATGCTAAGTGCATTGAATTTTTCTGAAAATCCAAAACAGAGCGAACCAAAATCATCCCACAGGTTGTATATAATACGTCCAGTTATCAATTTTTTCAATGAAAGGATGTGCCAAGTGTACTACCCTGGACGGGAACTGTCACTGGACGAATCAATGATCCTTTGGCGTGGAAGATCACTTTTCCGCCAATGCATAAAAAAGGCACAAATATGGCATAAAGTTATATATTTTGACAACTCCCTCTGGAATGGTCCTAAAATTCGCGTTATACGCTGGCATGCTGGACGATTTCGGAGGAAGCGGCCATGCGCAAAAATTTTTTCTTCATTTACTGGATGAAAAGTTGAATGCTGATCATCACTTGTACATGGACAATTACTATAATAGTTTCGCATTGATGAAGTTGCTCCTGGTTAAGAAGACTCACTGTACGGGAACTCTGAGGGCGAATAGGAAGTATACACCCAAGGAAATACAGAAGGCAAAATTACGAAAAGGTGAAGCCGTTGCCAGATTTGCGGAAGGAGTTATGGTAGGTAAGTGGCGTGATAAGAGGGAGATTTGCTACTTTTATAACGCATTTACAAATGAAATGGTCGAGGTTGAAAACAAAACAAAGGAGAAGAAATCTAAGCCCTTGGCCATTGTAAACTACAATAAGTTTATGTTGAGAGTTGATCGGCGCGATCAGATGTTATCATATTACCTCTCGGAACGAAAAACCATACGCTAGTACAAGAAACTTTTTATCCACGTTATGGAAATGATACTGACAAACGCACAATAAATATTCTGGCACAAAAATGCCCCTCCAAGAATAGTACTTTCGTTGTTCTTTCATTTTTCGACAGTTATGTGTAGGTACTATTCTTGAACTTTGTATTTATTTTATTTGTTTGGATGCAATCGGTAAAGTTCTTGATTGTATCTTTTCTTAGATTTGAGGGTTGGGTTCTTTGGAGGAGGAGACCAGACAGCGAGGTCATCGGTCTCATCGGATTAGGGAAGGACGGGGAAGGAAGCCGGCTGTGCCCTTTCAAAGGAACCATCCCGGCATTTGCCTGGAGCGATTTAGGGAAATCACGTAAAACTTTAATCAGGATGGCTGAATGTGGGATTGAACCGTCGTCCTCCCGAATGCGTCTGATATTTGACATACATTGTATTTCAGAAGTTTCTTCAAGATCTTGTGTTTGATTTTGAATACTGTTTCTACTATATTTTTTGTTTAATAAATATGTCGTTTGTCAGTAAGATGTTTCGTTTTATTTTTGAATATAAAATAAAAATGTAGTACTCTAAAGTGTCACAATTTTGAGGACAAATAAACGAGACGCACTAGCGTGTCCATGGCCACCCGCTACAGAATGTGGTCTGATAAGCCACTGACGCCTTAGTGCGCCCCGAAAAAAAAATTGATTCACGAGAGTAAATTTTATCTTTTACTTATAAAATAAATACATTTTAAACTACTTTTACCAGTACAGTTTGAGATTCTATTAAAAACATAATTGGTTACGTGGCAACGCAAGGCCAATTACAGAGGCAGCGAACGTGTTAAGAGAATTTGAACGTGGTTTATAGCTGACGCACGGGCGATGGGACATAGCATCTCCAAGGCAGCGATGAAGTGGGGATTTTCCCGTACGATCATTTCACGAGTGTACCGTGAATATCGGGAATCCTAAAACATCAAATCTCCGACATCGCTGCGGCCAGAAAAAGATCCTGCAAGAACGGGACCAAAGACGACTGAAGATAATCGTTCGTCGTGACAGAAGTGCAATCCTTCCGCAAATTGCTGCAGATTTCAGTGTTGGGCCAATAAAAAATGTCAGCGTGCAAACCATTCAAAGAAACATTATCGATGTGGGCTTTCGGAGCCGAAGGCCCAATCGTGTACCATTGATGGCTGCACGACACAAAGCTTTGAGCCTCGCCTGGGCCCGTCAACATTGACATTGGACTGTTGATGACTGGAAACATGTTGCCTGGTCCGACGAGTCTCGTTTCAATTTGTATCGAGCGGATGGACGTGTACGGGTATGGTGACAAAAATGGTTCAAATGGTTCTGAGCATTATGGGACTTAACATCTATGGTCATCAGTCCCCTAGAACTTAGAACTACTTAAACCTAACTAACCTAAGGACATCACACAACACGTATGGTGACAACCTCATGAATCCATGGACTCTGCATGTCAGCAGGGGACTGTTCAAGCTGGTGGAGGCTCTGTAATGGTATGGGGCGTGTGCAGCTGGAGTGATATGGGACCCCCTAATACGTCTAGATATGACTCTGACAGGTGACACGTATGTAAGCAACCTGTCTGATCACCTGCATCCATTCATGTCCACTGTGCATTCCAACGGACTTGAGTAATTCCAACAGGACAATGCGACATCCCATACGTCCATAATTGCTACATAGTGGCTCCAGGAACATTATTCTGAGTTTAAACACTTTCGCTGGCCACCAAACACCCCAGACATGAACATTATTGAGCATATCTGGGATGCCTTGCAACGTGGTGTTCAGAAGAGAATTCCACCCCCTCGTACTCTTACGGATTTATGAACAGCCCTGTAGGATTCATGGTGTCATTTCCCTCCAGTACTACTTCAGATATTAGTCGAGTCCATGCCAAGTCTTGTTGCGGCACTTCTGCGTGCTCGCGGAGGCTACACGATATTAGGCAGGTGTTCCTGTTTCTTTGTTCTTCAGTGTATAAGCTGCAACGTAAAACTCTCTCTATCTCTCACACTGAGTCCGTATAGACAAGCAGCTCCAATTGTAATTTCTTTTACTTCGTGACAAGTTTTTCAATATTTCTTTTTCTTAAATAAATATAGTTTCAGTGATGTGTGTCACAATCTGTGTTGACGTTACTTATTTCAGCATTAAAAGCTGTCACTGTTACTCATCATTTCCGTTTTTCTCTTTTAATTTATTTTCGCGGTTACCGCAAGTGTTTCACATTTCTTTTGGACATGTATGTTGCTTTATATGTGTGCAGTGTTTCTGTTACGCACATTTACGTGATTTGTTGTGGTATATGGTAACCTATGTAAGCTGTGACGTCCGCCATAAGATTCCGAGCAATGACCAATCATAGTGTGGTTGCTTGTTTGTTATTGGTGCAAGACACGCAATCGATGGAGAGTTTAAATATGACAATTGTCCAACTGCACGAAGTGTGTTTATATTCAGTAGAACATCATATTACCACATAGTAATGACCAAGTGCGAGATTATGGGTTTTAAAAGCTATAAATGAACAATTGCAGCCTGTACCAGCAGTATTTGTGACTATAGTTCACAAGTGCAGTGGGTTCTTTTGACTATAAATAACTAAAATTTACTTCATCAACCTTTTCCAGATTAAGTTGTCATATGAATTCACGGTCAAAATTACGTAGAGAAGATCTCTTAGAACCGTTTTCATCTCATTCGGTTAAATTTTGTGACGGCATTGGGTCACATATTTCACAAGCTCATCAGCCAAACTGGTTACAGAATCATAGGCAGTAATACGACCCTGCAGAGTACACATGGGGCCAGTTGAATAAGATGATATTGCTGCCCAAGTCGCCAAGAGATCTTAGCCTTGTTTCAGTCTTGGGATGTAAACTCAGTCATAAATTGGAAACAATGAAACAAAAGTCATTTGACCAAATGACTTCCTTTCATTGCTCTATAGCCCAGGTTTTATCGCTTCTGCGCCACGTTTTCCCACTATGTGCATTTCCTTCACTGGTGAGTGAACGATGTCCACCCCTACACGCTGTTTATTTTTTCTCAGTACAATGGCATCTACAAGCAGGATATAGCAACGTGTCACACACCTCGCAATGTACGAGCGTGCGTGGTTCGAATTCAGCATACTACCCTGTCCACAAAACTCCCCAGATTTAAGTATAATCGAGAATCAGTGGGACCATCTCCATCGGACTTTTCGCACCATGGGTCCTTAAGCGGCCTCAGCGCTGGAGTCGGCATGGCTCCACATCCCTGTCGGTACCTCCAGAACATCGTTGACGCTCTTCCTGCACGCCTCGTCTCGAAAAAGTTGGTTATTCTGTCTTCTGACAGGTGTTCATATTATTGTGACTAGGCAGGACTGGACGGTGTATCCGCATCGTGGACGATCCACTTTCAATGTGGCCATCCATACCTCTTCTTCTTTGTCGTTGCTAGTAACCGCATTTTTTGGCGTGAACGAACCGCTGTTATTGTCATCAGACGATGCATAGAACGTGGTTTTTGCTTCAGACACTGCAAGTAATTCACTCAACTAGCGACGTGAAAAGCCGCAGGGTAAATGTTCCTGGCCGGAAAGCGAGATGCTGTGCGACCAGCGAGCAGTGATGCGCTAGCAGCGAGGCTGTGGCGTATATACAATAAGACTCCCAGGGAGCACTGGGACGCGATATGCCAGCAGCGAGCAGCGAAGCTTCAGCATACACGTACCAGTCAAAGGGTGTTGTGGGCCCTGTGGATCAACAGAGTTGCCGTACCTGTTCAGGAAACCTTGGAAAGATTATGCTAGTGCCTTCCAGTGCACGGGAATGAGATTCAGCTGGGTCATTTGCTGGTTTTGTAGATGAGTGCTACAGTTTAAAAGGTGTACAGTTATCTGGTAGGAAACGGCCACGTAGGAAATCATGAAGCCATTGATTAGCTGGAGATTTTGGTTGATGATCAAGGTAGAATTCATGAGTTCTAACACAAGACAATAAATTTCGGTTGTTCCTGTCAAAAGTTTGGTGCTTGTGTGTGTGTCCTTCTCACGTTTTACCGTAAACTATTACCCTGTTTCGTTCATGGAGGAGATTTTTGGCAAGAATTCCTAGAAACTACACTGTTGGAAGAAAATTGCAACACCCTCAAGGACAAGGTCGTTTTATTGACAAGTGAGGCGACAGCTGGTTAATCATTGTAGGACTAAGTTAAATTTCAAACAAATGAAACACACATGTCACGGTAAAGTGCGCTAAAAAATCGCATCAATAGAGTACCCCCCTCTGGCTGAACGCGGGCTTGTATTTGCGCACGCAAACGATCATAAAGGTGCCGAATAATATACTGCAATAGATCGTCCCAAACATCTTGGGCCTTTTGTTTGCAATTCGGCAATGATTCATGCAGGTTTCGGAGAATGAGTAAGATACCGCTTCATCATGTCCAATATGTGTTCAGCTGGCGAGAGATATGGTGATCTTGCTGACCAGGGCAGCTGTACACCACAAAGAGCACATTGTGTCACGGCAGTCATATGTGGCTGTGCATTGTCCTGCTGAAAAAACACAGCACTCTCCTGTCGAAGAAAATGCAGTATCACAGGGATAACAGCCTGTGCAATGTAGCGGGCACTGGTTACTTTACTAAGAAGTGACACCAGATAAGACCGCGGACTGTAGCTGATGGCTCCCAACACCATGAAGCCTGGGATGGGACCTGTGCCTTGTTGGCAAATTAACTCTGGAATAAGCAGTTCATCTGATTTACGCCGTATACATGCTGTACGTCCTACACTCTCACAAAGATAGAAACTAATCTCATCGCTGAAGACAAGAGAGCGCCATTCCATTTTTGTTGTCAACTCTTTTACGACACCAGAGTAACCGTACTTAGCGGTATCGTGGTATCAGTGTTAGCCTGGCCAAAGGCACACGTGATCCTAATCGTGCGGCAAGCGGACGGTTCTAAAAATGGTTCAAATGGCTCTGAGCACTATGGGACTTAATATCTGAGGTCATCAGTCGCCTAGAACTTAGAACTACTTAAACCTAACTAAACTAAGGACATCACACACATCCATGCCCGAGGTAGGATTCGAACCTGCTGAAGTGCCTAGAACCGCTTGGCCACTACGGCCGGCGCGGACGGTTCTCAGTGGTTCCCGATGACACGGCAGGTGTAACATGTGCCCAGATTTCGTCCCTGCTCCCACAATACGAATATCTTGACGTGTACCTATGCTACTTGTACGTCCAGAACAACGACCGCAGGTGTGGGAACGTTCCACAGACCGCTGCTGAAGGCAGCGACAGAGCTCCAATTCGTTGTGCCCAGCATGTGCAGCAATCCGGCGATACATGCATCCAGATTCCGACAGACCCCCAATGTGACGCCGTTCAAATAGCTGAAGATATTCAATAGGAGTCCGTACTTGGCGGTGGGGCATGGTTGTACCATCGAATGATTGTTTCAAATCCCGTCCACCTCCAGCACGTCCTGCATAGTCACGACAACTCAGCCACTGAACACAGTTTTTGAGGGCGCTGGATTTTATTTCCCGGCAGTGTTGTTGGAGACGGTGCAGTGAAGGCGAAGCTCGTTTTCCTATCACGTGCTCGCATCTCAGATTGTTTTGGAAGTAGTTTGATTGCTACAGGCCATTTATCAGTGATATAGGAGTTGCGACCATTTCAGCCGTGTCTCACGGGACAAAGCTACGCTTATTTACAAGGTTTTAGTGGTGTAGCAGAGCTGACGATTCATCCGGGTCCGCCAATAAACTTTTCTTAGTAAATCTGGGGAATAATTTGTTTCACCTGCTGCACATCTCTAGGAGTGCGTGCATACGAGTGTGACTTCTGTTTGAATGCCACTGTGCGCATTGAAATTAATGTAATTTTGTCTCCACGAACCCTACCAGAGCGATAAGTAGTAGAAGTTGTAGTGTGTTCCAGAAGTCACCTTTCAAAGTCGGTCATTGATATTTACTAGTTACACTTTCTCGGAATAGTTTACATCTGTTTTCAAGAATTTCTTCGGCATCTCCGTGACACTCTCCCATGAGTCACACAAATCTGACCATTCACCCTGCTCTTCTCTGTATACGTTCAGTGTTCCTTTTAATCCTATTTGGTATGGATCCCACACCCTTGAATAATATTCTAGGATGGGTCGCGCGAGTGATTTGTAAGCAATCTCCTATATAGACTGATAACGTTTCCCTAGTATCGAAACATACTATAAAAATTGTGTGTGTGTGTGTGTGTATTTTCCACATATCTTCCTAAACTAATGCAACCATGTCAACCAAACTTGGTATACATATTCCTTTCTGTCAGATAACAATCGCTCTGGGGTAAGAACTGCTTACCTGTTATAGTTCACGATATATAACGCCGTAAACACCGAGATGCGTCAAAAACTGCCGCATCATGCATGCTATATAAATTTATTACTTTGTCGTCGTTGTTGTTGTTGTTGTTGTTGTCTTCAGTCCGAAGATTAGTTTGATGCAACTCTTCACGCTACTCTATTCTGTGCAAGCCTCTTCATCTACTACGAACACCTACTGCAACTTACATTCTTCTGAATCTGCTTACTATATTCATCTCTTGGTTTCCCTCTATAATTTTTAGCCCCCCCCCCCCAAAAAAAAAAACCACACATACACTTTTCTCCAGTACTAAGCTGGTGATCCGTTGATATCTCAGAATGTGTCTTATTAACTGATCCCTTCTTCTAGTCAAATTGTTCCACAAATTTCTTCCACAAATTTCTCCATTCCTATTCAGTATCTTCTTATCAGTTACGTGATCTTCACGTTTCATCTTCAGCATTCTTCTGTAGCACCACATTTCAAAAGCTTTTTTTCTCTCTTGTCTAAACTATTTATCGACCACGTTTCACTACCACACATGGCTGCACTCGAAGCAAATACTTCCAGAAAAACTTCCCAACCCTTAAAACTATATTCGATGTTAACAAATATCTTACTGAGCGAGTTGACGCAGTGGTTAGCACACTGGACTCACATTCGGGAGGACGACGGTTCAAATCCGCGTCCGCCCATCCTGATTTAGATTTTCCGTGATTTCCCTAAATCGCTTCAGAAAAATGCCGGGATGGCTCCTTTGAGAGGGCACGGCCGACTTCCTTCCCAATCCTTCCCTAATCCGATGGGACGGATGACCTCCCTGTTTGGTCCCTTCCGCCAAATCAACCAACAAATTTCCTTTCTTGAGAAACGTCTTTCTTGCCATTACCAGTCTATATTTTATATCCTCTCTGCTTCGTCCATCACGGCCCTAAGAACAAAATTCATCAACTACTTTATGTTCTCGTTGCCTAAACTAATTCTCTTAGCATCATATTATTTAAATCGAGTTCATTCCATTATATGCGTTTGTTACTGGCTCTATTCGCAACATATTTCGCTGACAGTATCCATTCATGCCGCTGAAAGTAAATACACAAATATATCACTGTACAACGCATAATTCAAGAAATATGACGCCATAAAAACTGAGATGCGTAAAAAATGCCACATCATGTACGAAGTTTTAATACACCTACAGCTTTAGTGCTAAGACACTGTTGCAGTGCTGTGAAAGTAAGGAAGTCCCTAACACCTGGCAGCGCTTTTGGCAGCTTTGAACTGCGAAGCGCAAGAGGCTGTGGGTGAAAACTCGCCTGTAGAGCTGCGAAGAGACGTTGCCATTGAGCCGTTTACAAAATCGTATTGTAGACACGCGAAGCAGCTGTGTCCAGCGTTAGGGACAGTGCCACACTGAGTCTACTGGAGGAGTACATATAAGGTTTCGTTTCTAATAGACAAGTGGCAAAATGAATATCCGTGCAAAGCCGGGTTTGTCAGCTAGCTCTACCACTAAACTGCAGGCTGCCTCCTGCTTCGCTGACTGAGCCTACGTGATCGTTTAATTTCGTATCGCTACAAAATGTTACACCCAAGTGTTTGTATGAATTGGCCGATTCCAACCGTGACTCATTGATATTATAGTCATGGGTGACCCACTGATATTATTGATTTTCGTTTGGTAAAGCGGACAGTTTTACGTTTATGAGCATTTAAAGCTAGTTGACAATCTTTTTTTAGGGTTCAAATGGCTCTGAGCACTATGGGACTTAACATCTATGGTCATCAGTCCCCTAGAACTTAGAACTACTTAAACCTAACTAACCTAAGGACATCACACAACACCCAGCCATCACGAGGCAGAGAAAATCCCTGACCCCGCCGGGAATCGAACCCGGGAACCCGGGCGTGGGAAGCGAAAACGCTACCGCACGACCACGAATGCGGGCATTGACAATCTTTGCACCACATTCAAATCTTATCCAGATCTGACTGAATAACTAAATGGAGTTCAGAGGTCGTGCTTAATAACGGGCAGTGACGTCGCAAAGCTTTAAGGAACCACAATGTGGTTCTGGAGTTCCTCTCTTGCAACACAGCATTTGTTACTGTGCTGGTGTAGAGCACAAGGAAATTTTAGTCTGTGGCTCTCGGTGTTGAAACTTAGTGCCACTGGCTTCGGTTGACAGAGTTCTAAAACTACCGCTACGTGCTTTCTGCAACGTCGGTTCCAGGAAAAAGTGATCTCACACTGTCTGTGGCTTTCCTCAATCGCCACCCGACTAGTTATTCCCCACTTACAGCCGGAAGAAGCACATTAGCCAGCTGACGTGACAATTCTGAGCTTAGCAAGCAAATACAGCAGCACAAGAATGTTACCAGGAAACGCGTTGCTTCCCGGTTCAAATGGCTCTGAGAACTATGGGACTTAACATCTAAGGTCATCAGTCCCCTAGAATTTAGAACTACTTTAACCTAACTAATCTAAGGACAGCACACACATCCACGCCTGAGGCAGGATTCGAACCTTCGCCCTAGCGGTTGCGCGATTCCAGCTGAAGCGCCTAGAACCGCTCGGTCACACCGGCCGGCTTGCTTCCCGGTTAGATTCAAACAAAATGCAGTACGGTACACTCTGTAACGACAGAAACATGAGCACTGCATATCTTCCTCAATTTCAAGCGCAATTCCGCAAATACACTGACTGATCACAAAATTGATACCACTGTTCCAGCCTGAAACCTGCCCCCTACGCCCAAATGCTAGTTGTGAAGGTTCGTAAAACCGCGTAGTGCACAGCAAAAGGTCTAGTCGGTCAGTAAGTGTGATGGAATATCGTCTCTAGCGTTTATAATGTTAATTGCATTTGTTTATTGCAATACATATTCCACAGTTTCATTTTTGTATTGTAACCCATGGATGTAGAATGAGCCAAAATATTTAATTTATTATTATGTTCGTATCATTAAGGGCCACAAACAAAGATTAAGAAGACAAATATAAAAATAATAGTAAAAATGCAACCAATAAGGCGTAATTACACTCACAAACGGAGTTTAAGGTACAATTTTCAGATATTATTCAAACAGTTACTTGTACAGAAAAAAAGAGCATGTTCTTGACTTACAGTACGCAAATTATTGCAATTAAAGCAACAAGTTACACAGAAACAGGAATACACAGAAATACACGGGAAATAATCTTATCTACCCATGCTAAGGAATTCATTTAGATAATAGAAACTTTTTTTCAAGCAGAATTCCTTTAGTTTACTTTTAAATAGTGTATTATTACCTCGTAGATATTTAATATTACTTGGAAGTATGCTGAAGATTTTTGTGCTTGGGTATTTTACGCCTCTTTGCACCAGACTTAGCGACCCAAACGTATTGAGAAAAAGCGTTGATACCAGTGCGTTCTTCTGCGCCCTTTCTGGTCTGAATTCATATACAAGTAATACAATAGCCCACTTAGGTATACCAAGAATACTTTATTACATGAGGAATATTAATTTGTTAAAACCAAAAGATTGTAAATGGCTATGCTAGAGTGGCAACGTAAAAGTGAAGTGGAGCGAATTAATTTCGGACACTTTAATCTGGTTCTACAAGAATTTTAAGAGTTTAGAGAGGTTTTCTTTAAATAAGTTCGCTTGGAGACTGTGGAAATATAGACTTTAACTTGCGTTGTACTGTCGTTCTCTGTTGCGTGTAACAATTGTCACGTTTGGTTCGTTTGTGTGCAGCTGAATAACTTCAGTTTTGTCACCTCATACGTGTTTCGTCTTTATTTTTCGAAATGCATCTTCAGTGGGAAGGTTTCTAGCTGATGTTCTACGTAAGTTGATGTTCTGCTAACAGTCTGTAGAATTATTACTACTACAGCACTGATAATAAGAACACATGTTTCCTTCATCATTTGTTTTGAAATAGAGCTATCTTTGAAACATTTGAAAAAGGACTAACTTGATTTTGTGCGTTGATTTGATACTAGGTATGAAAGATAAGGCCATCATTTCAAGATAACAAAGAGATATCATCAAATCAGTGGTTAAAAGCTGGCAGCCTTGCACCACGGAAGACGAAGTCGATTTTACCCGCCGGGTAAAGTTTTTCGTGTATAGTTAACTGGAACAGAATTCAGGTGGCGATTCTTGACGGAATGATTAACAGAGTTCATATCAACGTATGTACGGGAATAGACGGCGAATCTGCAATAAATAGATTAGTACTGGTACATCGCAAGACGCATTACATGGTATTAATTTATTATTAATTTGACGTGTACTTACAAACGTAGAGAACAGTGATGACAAACACTATTGGTGACAACGTAGTTTTTCGCGGCGATATTTCTGAAGAAATACTTCGTGATATCCCCATAATACAATTCGGCCTACTTAATTAGACCTGAAATCTTCTCGCAATGACATGAAGGAAGTCATCGAAAGCTTGGGTCTGACAAATCTGTTGAGGTAAGATCTCCGTAAAACATTTATTCGACATTAATCTCGGAAAGATTTTGGCAACATATTGAAACTTCAGCGCTTTTTGGGTTTATATAAGAATAAATAGTAACAGTCTAAATTGCAATATTTTTTCATTTTTATTGGTGACGAACGGTTTCGGTTCTCATAACCATAATCAAACCACAATTAATTTACGCTGTTTTATAGCATAAGATAGTTTACCGACCAATGACGGCTATATTTGGACGGCTCCTCAAGTGGTCTGCGTAAATAAACTGTGGTACAATGTTGGTTATGATAAATGAAACCAGACACCACCAATATAAATAAAAAATATTTCGATTTAGACTGTTACTACTTATATATCAAAATCAAACAGGGGTAATGCAGGAGTACGTTTAATAATGAATAAAAAAAATTGGAGCGCGGGTCAGCTACTACGAGCAGCATAGTGAACGCATCATTGTAACCAAGATGGACACGAAGCCCACACCTGCCACATTAGTACAAGTTTATAGGCCAACTAGTTCCGCAGATGACAAGGAGACTGAAGAAATGTATGATGGGATAAAAGAAATTATTCAGATGGTGAAAGGAGACGAAAATTTAATACTCATGGGGGACTGGAATTCGATAGTAGGGAAAGGAAGAGAAGGAAAAGTAATAGGTGAATGTTGACTGGGGGTAAGGAATGAAAGAGGAAACCACCTGGTCGAATTCTGCGAAGAGCGTAGCTTCATCATAGCTAACACTTGATTTAAGAATCATGAAAGAAGGTTATATACGTGGAAGAGGCCTGGAGACACTGGAAGGCTTCAGATAGATTATATAATGGTAAGACAGAGATTTAGGAAACAGGTTTTAAATTGTGACATTTCCAGGGGCAAATGTGGACCCTGACCACAATCTATTGGTTCTGAAATGTAGATTAAAACTGTAGAAACTGCAAAAAGGTGGGAATTTGAGGAGATGGAACCTGGATAAACTGAAAGAACCAGACGTTGTAGAGAGTTTCTGGGAGAGCATTAGGAAACAATTTACAAGAACAGGGGAAAGAAATACAGTAGAAGAAGAATGGGTAGCTTTAAGAGATGGAATAGAAAAGGCAGCAGAAGATCAAGTAGGTAAAAAAAACAAAGGCTAGTAGAAATCCTTGGGTAACAGAAGAGATACTGAATTTAATTGATGAAAGGAGGAAATAAAAACACGTAATAAATGAAGTCGGGTGATGCTGAGGGAATTAGAATAGGAAATGAGGCACTTAAAGTAGTAAAGGAGTTTTGCTATTTGGGGAGCAATATAACTGATGATGGTCGAAGTAGAGAAAATATAAAATGTCGACTGGCAACGGTAAGGAAAGCGTTTCTGAAGAAGAGAAATTTGTTAACATCGAGTATAGATTAAAGTGTCAGGAAGTCGTTTCTGAAAGTATTTGTATGGAGTGCAGCCATATATGGAAGTGAAACATGGACGATAAATAGTTTGGACAAGAAGAGAATAGAAGCTTTCGAAATGTGGTGCTACAGAAGAATGCTGAAGATTAGATGGGTAGATCACATAACTAATGATGAAGTATTGAATAGAATTGGGGAGAAGAGGAGTTTGTGGCACAACTCGACAAAAAGAAGGGATCAGTTGGTAGATCATGTTCTGAGGCATCAAGGGATCACAAATTTAGCATTGGAGGGCAGCGTGGAGGGTAAAAATCGTATAGGGAGACCAAGACATGAATACACTAAGCAGATTCAGAAGGATGTAGGTTGCAGTAAGTACTGGGAGATGAAGAAGCTTGCACAGGATAGGGTAGCATGGAGAGCTGCATCAAACCAGTCTCAGGACTGAAGACCACAACAACAACAACAATAAATGAAGCAGGCAAAAAGGAGTACAAACATCTCAAGAATGAGATCGAGAGGAAGTGAAAAATGGCTAAGCAGGGATGGCTAAAGGACAAGTGTAAGGAAGTAGAGGCATATATCACTAGGGGTAAGATAGATACTGCCTACAGGAAAATTAAAGAGACCTTTGGAGAAAACAAAACCACTTGAATGAATATCAAGAGCTCGGATGGAAAACCAGTTCCAAGCAAAGAAGTGAAGACAGAAAGATGGAAGGAGTATATGGAGGGTCTGTACAAGGGAGATGTAGTTGAGGGCAATATTATGGAAATGGAAAAGGACGTGAGTGAAGATGAACTGGGAGATATGATACAGCGTAAAGAATTTGACAGAGCACTGAAAGAACTAAGTCGAAACAAGGACTCGGGAGTAGACAACATTCCATTAGAACGACTGACATCCTTGGGAGAGCCAGGCCTCACAAAACTCTACCACCTGGTAAGCAAAATATATGAGACTAGGCGAAATACCCTCAGACTTCAAGAAGAATATAATAATTCCAATCCCAAAAAAATTAGGTGTTGACGGTGTGAAAATTACCGAACTATCAGTTTAATATGTCACGGCTGCAAAATATTGGCACAAATTCTTTACAGACCAATGGAAAAACTGGTAGCAGCGGACCTCGGGGAAGATCAATTCGGATTCCGTAGAAATGTTGGAATATGTGAGGCAATACTGACCGTACGACTTATCTTGGAAGATAGGTTAAGGAAAGGCAAACTTACGTTTCCAGCATTTGTAGACTTAGAGAAAGCTTTTGACAATGTTGACTCGAATACTCTCTTTCAAATTCTGAAGGTGGCAGGGATAAAACACAGGGAGCAAAAAGCTATTTACAATTTGTACAGAAACCAAATGGCAGTTAGAAGAGTCGAAAGGCATGAAAGGGAAAACAGTGGTTGAGATGGGAGTCAGACAAGTTTGTAGCCTATCCCCGATGTCATTCAATCTGTATATTGAGCAAGCAGTAAAGAAACCAAAAGAAAAATTTGGAGTAGGAATTAAAATCCATGAAGAAGAAATAAAAACGTTGAGGTTTGCCGATGACATTGTAATTCTGTCAGAGACAGCAAAAGACCTGGAAGAGCAGTTGAACGGAATGAACAGCGTCTTGAAAGGAGGATATAAAATGAACATCAACAAAAGAAAAACGAGGATAATTCAATGTAGTTTAATTAAATCAGGTGACGCTGAGGGAAATAGATTAGGAAATGAGACACTTGAAGTAGTAGAAGAGTTTTGCTATTTGGGCAGCAAAATAACTGATTATGGTCGAAGTAGAAAGGATATAAAATGTAGGCTGGCTATGGCAAGAAAAGCGTTTCTGAAGTAGAGAAATTTGTTAATATCGAGTATAGATTTAAGTCTCAGGAAGTCTTTTCTAAAAGTATTTATACGAAGTGTTGCCATGTATGGATGTAAAACATTGACGATAAATGGTTTAGACAAGAAGAGAATAGATTAGATGGGTAGATCACGTAACTAAGGGAGGTACTGCATAGAATTGGGGAGAAGAGGAGTTTGTGGCACAACTTGATTAGAGGAAGGGATCGGTTGGTAGGACATGTTTTGAGGCATCAAGAGATCACCAATTAGTATTGGAGGGCAGCGCCGAGGGTAAAAATCGTGGAGGGAGACCAGGGAATGAATACACTAAGCAGATCTAGAAGGATGTACGGTGCAGTAGTTACTTGGAGATGAAGAAGCTTGCACAGGATAGAGTAGCATGGAGAGCTGCATCAAACCAGTCTCTGGACTGAAGACCACAACAACAACAACAACAATAACAACACTACTTATTCTTATTATTCTCTGTTTATCTGATAATTTAGAACTTCACGGTCGGTTAGACGTATAAAAAAAAATTCGCTTTACCGGTTACAGCAAGTTGCTGCTATCTTCAGATCTGGTTAATAAGCTGAAAAGCTCCACACAAATATATAAATAAACACAGTTGCGCCTTCATCGTAAGTCATTTAGCTTTTCAATGAATGTACATCATATCGTCACATGACAAAAGACTCAAATTGGAATACTGTCCTGCGTTATTATACAGAGGTATGACGACGGTGACATACTCACTGGCAGGACGCAACACCATGCAAACCGGATAAACAAATTTGTCGCATGACAAAATGTAATAGCTGAAGACCAATAATGCCAAAAGTTGCTGCTAACACGGAGTTTTCCATTAAATGCGAGAAAATACGAAAAACGGATAGGTACAAAGAGAAAGTAGAATAGGAGCATTATACTTACACACGAATTCGTCGGCAGGAACAAGTAGCCACAGAGTATTATACAACGAAACCAGCTTCTGTTTGATACGCAGAAAAAATATGGAATTACTCTACCCAAGGCTGACTCACAATGCAATTCGGAGAGTGCAACGCACATATGAATTCATAATCAGGAACACAAAGCTATGAAACTAGCTTTTGTTTTGAACGAAACCAAAACATGTGATCGGAGGTTTTCCCGACGTTCGTGTTGTTTCCAGAGCTCTCGGGTGTCCAGCCGGATGCGCTCGTTGAAGTCCCACGATATTTCGGCGAATAACCTGTAAGTAGGCTGTTTAGGTTTTTATATTGGTAACGCCCCGTAGCGCACTGTATGAAAATCACTGGCTGTGCTGTGTGCAGTCTGTGGCTAGTTTGCATTGTTGTCTGCCATTTTAGTGTTGGGCAGTTGGCTGTTAACAGCGCGTAGCGTTGCTCAGTTGGAGGTGAGCCGCCAGCAGTGGTGGATGTGGGAAGTGAGATGGCGGATTTTTGAGAATGGATAATCTGGAGGTGTGTCCATCAGAAACAGTAGATTTGTAAGAATGGATGTCATGATCTGCTATATATATTATAACTATTAAGATAAATACATTTTTTGTTCTCTATTAAAATCTTTCATTTGCTAACTATGCCTATCAGTAGTTAGTGCCTTCCGTAGTTTGAATCTTTTATTTATCTGGCAGTAGTGGCGCTCGCTGTTTTGCAGTAGTTCGAGTAACGAAGATTTTTGTGAGGTAAGTGATTTGTGAAATGTATAGGTTAATGTTAGTCAGGGCCATTCTTTTGTAGAGATTACTGAAAGTCAGATTGCGTTGCGCCAAAAATATTGTGTGTCAGTTTAAGCACAGTCTTGTACAATTGTTCAAAGGGACGTTTCATACGTCGACCCTTAGCCGAGGATGCCTCACTGGAATCTTCTGATTTTTTCTTGTAGTTTGTGTAATTAGTGTAGCTATTGTTTATTGCTAGCGCGTAATTATAGAGAGAATTTCCTTTGTAGTTGTTGTTTTTCATTGTTGTACAGTAAAACACTTGTGGCATGCATGTAGATTTGCACCAAGTATTTCGCAGCTGCGCTTGCAATTAACTAGATATTATTTTCAGTGCTATGTTAATGTGTTCTCTTATTTTTGCTCTTCAAATTGTGCTTTTCTGTGTTACGGTGTGAAATATTGTGACAATAATGGCGTGTGAAAAACGTGACACTAGGCTCCAAAGTAAACTGAGAAATAATAGTGACGACGAGCGTAGCTTATCAGCACCACTGTGTAATGAATTAACAGACATTCAAAGTAGTAATTTGGTAATTGTGCATAGGGAAATGGAGCGGGCGGCAAATAATGGTGTAAACAGTGAAACAAGTAGTGAACAGGAAAGCATTATGGATCGATCGGCCGGCAACAGCACGCCTCAGGAATCCGAAATGACAGAACACAATATTGCAAATACTGTAGACTCAGGTTTTGGGTCCTCACCGTTTTCTCAAATGAGTCAAGACACATTTCTGCTCGTCAAAATGTAAATGTTGCCGGTGCAAATGCACTGCCGAAAAGCATAGAGGAACGGATTCCAGACACTAATACATTATTATTGCAATTAATGCAGCAAATGAAACAAAATCAGAGACAAACTCAGCAACAGTTAGACACAATGGAACAAAATCTTCAAAAGTTGACACAATGGAACAACATCAGAGACAAACACAGCAACAGTTAGACACAATGGAACAAAATCAGAGACAAACATAGCAAAAGCTTCAAAAGCTAGACACCACACTTGAACAAACACATGAAGATTTAACTACTGAGTTACATAACATTGAATCGAAATGTCAAAAAGTCTGTAATGACGTGAAAACACAGATTTGTGAGCATTTTCAACCTATTTTTTCGCGGCATGAAAATGCATTACAGAATCACGAAGCAGCAATAAAAGAACTGCAAACTATTGTTCATGAAAATCATGAGACCTTGCGAGCTAAAATTGACTCAGTTGCATCTACCGATTCGGTTACGCAACTTGCAAAAACTCAGGGAAACTTAAAAGACACAGTAGATACTCTGAAAATTGGTTCAGAAAGACACATGGAAGAAATTAGTTCACTATCAGAGAAAGTAGTCGAACTTTCGGATCAGCTAAATAATTTATCTACGAAGGTAGATGATGATCTGAATGACGCAAGACCGGCAGTCTTTAATGACACAGAAGAGTACGAACAAATTAGGAAATTCAAACAAAATCAGAATCAAATTAATACACAACACCAAAGAGAAATCCGGGAAGTACAAGATCAGCTGACACAGGTAATACAAGAATTACGTATTTCAGAGGACACTCGCGTTCCAACACGGGAAGAGGGACTTAGAAATACGGAAAAGCCGCAAAATAATAACACAGCGCATTTCGGAAATTATGAAAGAAATTGGCAAGGTGCACCGAATTTTGAAATGGAACCGCCGAAACGACGCAACAATGACCGACATGCGACTCGCTGACACGATGATTTTGACTATAAGCTGTTCATTACTACACGCAAATTCAAAACATTTAAGAATTCTGGCAACGACATTCATCCACAAGCGTGGCTTCATCAGTTCTCTCATTGTTTCCCCCCCCCCCCCCCACAACTGGTCATTAGATCACAGATTAGAATTTATGTGTGGCTATTTAGAGAATGAACCAGTTGTAAGAATGCGACCGGTCATTCACGATTGCCACAGTGAAGGAGAATTTTATGATGCCTTCCTCTCAGCATATTGGTCTCAAGCTACACAAGACTGAGTAAAACATAGCATCATAATGATGAAACATTTCGAACAATCTGAATTTTCCAGTCTTGTGAAATATTTTGAAGACATGTTGCACAAGAATCAGTACCTGTCAAACCCATACAGCCCCTCAGAACTCATCCCCATTTGCTTAATCAAATAACCTGAACATTTACGACATATTATTTTGGCAGGACGTTGCAAAGACGACATTGAAGCTTTTCAGGGACTCTTACAAGAATTAGAAATTGACACTGACAATCGTGGAACGCGAAAACAGGAACACAACAATTACAGGTCACATGCGTAGCAATTCCGCGATGAAAGAAATAATAACTGGACACGACAAGGCTATTCTCACAACACAAATCGTGACCAAAACAGACACCACCCGTATGACAACCGTTGGCAGAGTAGTAATAAACTTCCTGGCAGATTAAAACTGTGTGCCCGACCGAGACTCGAACTCGGGACCTTTGCCTTTCGCGGGCAAGTGCTCTACCATCTGAGCTACCGAAGCACGACTCACGCCCGGTACCCACAGCTTTACTTCTGCCAGTATCTCGTCTCCTACCTTCCAAACTTTACAGAAGCTCTCCTGCGAAACCAGCCACAAAACGTACTTCTGAAACTGACGAATCAGCTGCTGTAGCTAGTAATTACGTAAAAAAGTTTGGAAGGTAGGAGACGAGATACTGGCAGAAGTAAAGCTGTGGGTACCGGGCGTGAGTCGTGCTTCGGTAGCTCAGATGGTAGAGCACTTGCCCGCGAAAGGCAAAGGTCCCGAGTTCGAGTCTCGGTCGGGCACACAGTTTTAATCTGCCAGGAAGTTTCATCTACATCTACATCTACATTGATACTCCGCAAGCCACCCAACGGTGTGTGGCGGAGGGCACTTTACGTGCCACTGTCATTACCTCCCTTTCCTGTTCCAGTCGCGTATGGTTCGCGGGAAGAACGACTGTCTGAAAGCCTCCGTGCGCGCTCTAATCTCTCTAATTTTACATTCGTGATCTCCTCGGGAAGTATAAGTAGGGGGAAGCAATATATTCGATACCTCATCCAGAAACGCACCCTCTCGAAACCTGGCGAGCAAGCTACACCGCGATGCAGAGCGCCTCTCTTGCAGAGTCTGCCACTTGAGTTTATTAAACATCTCCGTAACGCTATCACGGTTACCAAATAACCCAGTGACGAAACGCGCCGCTCTTCTTTGGATCTTCTCTATCTCCTCCGTCAACCTGATCTGGTACGGATCCCACACTGATGAGCAATACTCAAGTATAGGTCGAACGAGTGTTTTGTAAGCCACCTCCTTTGTTGATGGACTACATTTTCTAAGCACTCTCCCAATGAATCTCAACCTGGTACCCGCCTTACCAACAATTAGTTTTATATGATCATTCCACTTCAAATCGTTCCGTACGCATACTCCCAGATATTTTACAGAAGTAACTGCTACCAGTGTTTGTTCCGCTATCATATAATCATACAATAAAGGATCCTTCTTTCTATGTATTCGCAATACATTACATTTGTCTATGTTAAGGGTCAGTTGCCACTCCCTGCACCAAGTGCCTATCCGCTGCAGATCTTCCTGTATTTCGCTACAATTTTCTAATGCAGCAACTTCTCTGTATACTACAGCATCATCCGCGAAAAGCCACATGGAACTTCCGACACTATCTACTAAGTCATTTATATATATTGTGAAAAGCAATGGTCCCATAACACTCCCCTGTGGGACGCCAGAGGTTACTTTAACGTCTGTAGACGTCTCTCCATTGATAACAACATGCTGTGTTCTGTTTGCTAAAAACTCTTCAATCCAGCCACACAGCTGGTCTGATATTCCGTAGGCTCTTACTTTGTTTATCAGGCGACAGTGCGGAACTGTATCGAACGCCTTCCGGAAGTCAAGAAAAATAGCATCTACCTGGGAGCCTGTATCTAATATTTTCTGGGTCTCATGAACAAATAAGGCGAGTTGGGTCTCACACGATCGCTGTTTCCGGAATCCATGTTGATTCCTACATAGTAGATTCTGGGTTTCCAGAAATGACATGATACGCGAGCAAAAAACATGTTCTAAAATTCTACAAGAGATCGACGTAAGAGATATAGGTCTATAGTTTTGCGCATCTGCTCGACGACCCTTCTTGAAGACTGGGACTATCTGTGCTCTTTTCCAATCATTTGGAACCCTCCGTTCCTCTAGAGACTTGCGGTACACGGCTGTTAGAAGGGGGGCAAGTTCTTTCGCGTACTCTGTGTAGAATCGAATTGGTATCCCGTCAGGTCCAGTGGACTTTCTTCTATTGAGTGATTCCAGTTGCTTTTCTATTCCTTGGACACTTATTTCGATGTCAGCCATTTTTTCGTTTGTGCGAGGATTTAGAGAAGGAACTGCAGTGCGGTCTTCCTCTGTGAAACAGCTTTGGAAAAAGGTGTTTAGTATTTCAGCTTTACGCGTGTCATCCTCTGTTTCAATGCCATCATCATCCCGTAGTGTCTGGATATGCTGTTTCGAGCCACTTACTGATTTAACGTAAGACCAGAACTTCCTAGGATTTTCTGTCAAGTCGGTACATAGAATTTTACTTTCGAATTCAATGAACGCTTCACGCATAGCCCTCCTTACGCTAACTTTGACATCGTTTAGCTTCAGTTTGTCTGAGAGGTTTTGGCTGCGTTTAAACTTGGAGTGGAGCTCTCTTTGCTTTCGCAGTAGTTTCCTAACTTTGTTGTTGTACCACGGTGGGTTCTTCCCGTCCCTCACAGTTTTACTCGGCACGTACCTGTCTAAAACGCATTTTACGATTGCCTTGAACTTTTTCCATAAACACTCAACATTGTCAGTGTCGGAACAGAAATTTTCGTTTTGATCTGTTAGGTAGTCTGAAATCTGCCTTCTATTACTCTTGCTAAACAGATAAACCTTCCTCCCTTTTTTTTATATTCCTATTAACTTCCATATTCAGGGATGCTGCAACGGCCTTATGATCACTGATTCCCTGTTCTGTACATACAGATTCGAAAAGTTCGGGTCTGTTTGTTATCAGTAGGTCCAAGATGTTATCTCCACGAGTCGGTTCTCTGTTTAATTGCTCGAGGTAATTTTCGGATAGTGCACTCAGTATAATGTCACTCGATGCTCTGTCCCTACCACCCGTCCTAAACATCTGAGTGTCCCAGTCTATATCTGGTAAATTGAAATCTCCACCTAAGACTATAACATGCTGAGAAAATTTATGTGAAATGTATTCCAAATTTTCTCTCAGTTGTTCTGCCACTAATGCTGCTGAGTCGGGAGGTCGGTAAAAGGAGCCAATTATTAACCTAGTTCGGTTGTTTAGTGTAACCTCCACCCATAATAATTCACAGGAACTATCCACTTCTACTTCACTACAGGATAAACTACTACTAACAGCGATGAACACTCCACCACCGGTTGCATGCAATCTATCCTTTCTAAACACCGTGTGTACCTTTGTAAAAATTTCGGCAGAATTTATCTCTGGCTTAAGCCAGCTTTCTGTACCTATAACGATTTCAGCTTCGGTGCTTTCTATCAGCGCTTGAAGTTCCGGTACTTTACCAACGCAGCTTCGACAGTTGACAATTACAATACCGATTGCTGCTTGGTCCCCGCATGTCCTGACTTTGCCCCGCACCCGTTGAGGCTGTTGCCCTTTCTGTACTTGCCCAAGGCCATCTAACCTAAAAAACCGCCCAGCCCACGCCACACAACCCCTGCTACCCGTGTAGCCGCTTGTTGCGTGTAGTGGACTCCTGACCTATCCAGCGGAACCCGAAACCCCACCACCCTATGGCGCAAGTCAAGGAATCTGCAGCCCACACGGTCGCAGAACCGTCTCAGCCTCTGATTCAGACCCTCCACTCGGCTCTGTACCAAAGGTCCGCAGTCAGTCCTGTCGACGATGCTGCAGACGGTGAGCTCTGCTTTCATCCCGCTAGCGAGACTGGCAGTCTTCACCAAATCAGATAGCCGCCGGAAGCCAGAGAGGATTTCCTCCGATCCATAGCGACACACATCATTGGTGCCGACATGAGCGACCACCTGCAGATGGGTGCACCCTGTACCCTTCATGGCATCCGGAAGGACCCTTTCCACATCTGGAATGACTCCCCCCGGTATGCACACGGAGTGCACATTGGTTTTCTTCCCCTCTCTTGCTGCCATTTCCCTAAGGGGCCCCATTACGCGCCTGACGTTGGAGCTCCCAACTACCAGTAAGCCCACCCTCTGCGACTGCCCGGATCTTGCAGACTGAGGGGCAACCTCTGGAACAGGACAAGCAGCCATGTCAGGCCGAAGATCAGTATCAGCCTGGGACAGAGCCTGAAACCGGTTCGTCAGACAAACTGGAGAGGCTTTCCGTTCAGCCCTCCGGAATGTCTTTCGCCCCCTGCCACACCTTGAAACGACCTCCCACTCTACCACAGGTGAGGGATCAGCCTCAATGCGGGCAGTATCCCGGGCAACCACAGTCGTAGTCCGATCAGGGGATGCGTGGGACGAGCTGGCCGTCCCCGACAAACCCCCATCCCGACCCCCACAGTGATGCCCATTGGCAACAGCCTCAAGCTGTGTGACCGAAGCCAACACTGCCTGAAGCTGGGAGCGAAGGGATGCCAACTCAGCCTGCATCCGAACACAGCAGTTGCAGTCCCTATCCATGCTAAAAACTGTTTTGCTAAGAACGTCTGAACTAATCTACAGAGAGCGCAAACAAATCGACAAAATTTAAACGGTTATTAAAATACAAGATTGCCTAGTAAATGCAGTAATGCTGCTACTTGCGCACTGCTGACACTGCTCGGCGGCGGAAGGAGACTAAGCGAAATTACACTATTCAGGTACTAAAACACGATGCTACACTCTCAAATACTATAATACGCCCAAAATTTATGAATTAAACAATGCAAGAACCAAAAACACGCAAAGAAATTAAGAGTTAAACTATGTAACAAATGAGTGAGCTAGGAGTATACGACTTGCTGCTCAGCTGCTTATCCAACGGCGGCAGGGAGCACACTGACTGCGACCAACCGACACTGGCCGTTCAAAACAAAACAGTAGACAAACGACTACGCGAATTTACACTATTCAGGTACTAAAACGCGATGCTACAACTCTCAAATACTATAATACGCTCGAAATTTATGAATTAAACAATGCAAGTACCAAAAACACGCAAAGAAATTAAGAATTAAACTATGTAACAAATGAGTGAGCTAGGAGTATACGACTTGCTGCTGCAGCTGCTTATCCAACGGCGGCAGGGAGCACACTAACTGCGACCAACCGACACTGGCCGTTCAAAACAAAACAGTAGACAAACGACTACGCGAATTTACACTATTCAGGTACTAAAACGCGATGCTACAACTCTCAAACACTATAATACGCCCGAAATTTATGAATTACACAATGCAAGTACCAAAAACACGCAAAGAAATTAAGAATTAAACTACGTAACAAATGAGTGAGCTAGGAGTATACGACTTGCTGCTGCAGCTGCTTATCCAACGGCGGCAGGGAGCACATATCATATCAGCGCACACTCCGCTGCAGAGTGAAAATCTCATTCTGGAGAGTAGTAATAATTACAGGGAAAGATCGCCTCTTCGCGGTAATGACTATCACAGAGACAATCAGAGAAACAGGCAATATGGGAACCAAAATAATTACTATCAAGGGAGACAGAATAACTTCAGACGCAACGGTCCAGCGCGCACTTACGATTCAGGGAGAAATTCTCCACCACGTGACCGACAAGAAAGATACTATGGAATCTACCGACATGAAGACAGACGATATAATCGTAACGACAGACCTGAATTTCATCAGAACTGGCGGGTTTCAAACAGGGCAGGACCCTCTCGACAAGGTGAATTTGTAGAAGTTAGGTCTCCAAATCCCAATAACGACGCGCGCCAACAAAGAGACAACAGGCAATGACTCATACCGCTGGCAGCCACAAAACGTACTTCTGAAACTGACGAATCAGCTGCTGTAGCTAGTAATTACGTAAAAATGGAAGACATCAGGGACATCTTACTCCAGGAACACGACGTAAAACATAACAACATTGCATATCCTGTGATTCACATTACAGTAAATGACGTAAAATTTACGGCAGTGTCTACATCTACATCTACATCCATACTCCGCAAGCCACGTGACGGTGTGTGGCGGAGGGTACCTTGAGTACCTCTATCGGTTCTCCCTTCTATTCCAGTCTCGTATTGTTCGTGGAAAGAAGGATTGTCGGTATGCCTCTATGTGGGCTCTAATCTCTCTGATTTTATCCTCATGGTCTCTTCGCGAGATATACGTAGGAGGGAGCAATATACTGCTTGACTCTTCGGTGAAGGTATGTTCTCGAAACTTTGAAAAAAGCCCGTACCGAGCTACTGAGCGTCTCTCCTGCAGAGTCTTCCACTGGAGTTTATCTATCATCTCCGTAACGCTTTCGCGATTACTAAATGGTTCTGTAACGAAGCGCGCTGCTCTCCGTTGGATCTTCTCTATATCTTCTATCAACCCTATCTGGTACGGATCCCACACTGCTGAGCAGTATTCAAGCAGTGGGCGAACAAGCGTGCTGTAACCTACTTCCTTTGTTTTCGGATTGCATTTCCTTAGGATTCTTCCAATGAATCTCAGTCTGGCATCTGCTTTACCGATGATCAACATTATATGATCATTCCACTTTAAATCACTGCTAATGCGTACTCCCAGATAATTTATGGCAGTCCCATTTCAGTAATTAGTGAAACAGCCTTTAGCAAATGCAACAAATCGAACGATTGCCCCACACTTCCGTTACGTAAGATTAAATTACAAGATGCGATCGTTGGAAAAAGTGTAGATGTACGCCAGCAAACCAACGTAGAATTCTTTTGTCAAAGCCATAGCTTCTCTATGAACTTTCTTATTGTTCCATTATTGTCGACGGAAATTATATTGGGAGTAGAATTTTTGAATGAATACAAAGCAATCTTAAACTTTCGCGATGCTGAAATAAGTTTAGAGAAAGAAGGTAGGTCAATAGCTTTGAAATTTGAAGATTGGCTCTCAAACCATGACGAGGAAATTAATCGGCTTTACCTTCTGTTAGACAACAGTTCGGAATTTTCTACGGAACTAGACACTAACAATCACTTTGCAAGTACTGACAGGGATGATATCGACGACGTATTTGATACTAATGAGTTAATTCAGAATAAAATCCAAACAATTGAGAATTGTAATGACACTGATAGGCAGGACCTTTTTGAGATTTTACAAGCACATTCCACAGTTTTTACTCACAAAACAGGAACAATCAAGGGATTTCAATACCAATTTCGTGTTCGTGAGCATACTAAATTTTGTGTTAGAACATTCCAGCACATTATAGGGACCGTGTTAGAACAGAAATACAATCTATGCTTGACGAGGGCAGTATTGAGCCTGCAGTAAGCTCATACAACAATCCATTACATGTTAAGAAAAATGGATCGATCAGACTTGTCTTAGATTCGAGACAAATCAATACTATCATTGTTCCTGAAACAGACAGGCCGCAAACGATGGAAGAACTTCTTCAAAATTTTAATGGTGTAAAAGTGTTGTCTTCTATTGATCTCAGATCCAGCTTTTATCAGATCGAACTTGATCCAGAATGTAGAAAATACACAGCTTTTCTTTGTTTCGGCGTTTGTTATCAATTTCGGAAACTTCCTTTTGGTTTGAACATTTCTTCAGCAGCGTTCATTCGCGGGCTAAATTCCATATTACCTGATTTCTTAAAACGTCACATCACCTTATATGTGGATGATATTCTAATAGCAGAAGCCTCATGGGAGCAACATAATCGCATCCTCAACAGTTTGTTACGTACAGGGTGATTCAAAAAGAATATCACAACTTTAGGAATTTAAAACTCTGCAACGACAAAAGGCAGAGCTAAGCACTATCTGTCGGCGAATTAAGGGAGCTATAAAGTTTCATTTAGTTGTACATTTGTTCGCCATTTCAGCCAATAAAGTTTTTGGTCCCTTTTTCTTCGAAGGTGCTACTGTAACTGGACTACAGTATCTGGAGATGTTAGAGAATTGGCTGTTCCCTCAGCTCGAACAAGAAGCACAACAATTCATATTTCAGCAGGATGGAGCGCCACCACATAACTACCTGAACGTCAACTACCCGAGGCGATGGATCGGCCGCTAGGCAGCCCGTGACAGAGCACGTCATCACTGGCCTCCAAGAAGCCGTGATCTTACCCCCTGCGATTTTTTCTTATGGGGGTATGTTAAGGATATGGTGTTTCGGCCACCTCTCCCAGCCACCATTGATTATTTGAAACGAGAAATAACAGCAGCTATCCAAACTGTTACGCCTGATATGCTACAGAGAGTGTGGAACGAGTTGGAGTATCGGGTTGATATTGCTCGTGTCTCTGGAGGGGGCCATATTGAACATCTCTGAAGTTGTTTTTGAGTGAAAAAAAACCTTTTTAAATACTCTTTGTAATGATGTATAACAGAAGGTTATATTATGTTTCTTTCATTAAATACACATTTTTAAAGTTGTGGTATTCTTTTTGAATCACCCTGTATTTTTGCAGAATCTGGAATTACAGTTAACTTGGAAAAGTCTGAATTCGGTAGGTCAAAGGTGAGGTTTTTGGGACATATTATTTCTTCTGAAGGCATTCAGCCAGATCCTAAAAAGTTAGAAGCAATCAGAGCCATTCCAGTTCCATCCACAAAAAGACAAGTCCGCAGTTTTCTAGGTCTCGTAAGTTTTTACCGTTGTTTTCTGAATATGCAAATTCTAGTTACACCAAAACTTTGTTCTCTCACTGGAAAAAATACTATTTGGAACTGGGACGAACAAGCACAGTTGGAATTCAATTCTTTGAAAGAATCGCTACTTAACGCGCCAATACTAGCTCATCCAGATCTCGCACAAGATTTCTGCCTTAGCACGGATTCTTCTAAAGTCGGTCTTGGTGCCCATTTATTTCAAGAAGCTATAGGAAATGACACTACTGTTCAGAAAACCATTGCTTTTGCTAGCCGAGTGCTAACAAAATCTGAAAAAAATTATTCCGTTACTGAATTAGAAGCTTTAGCTATCGTTTGGGCATTTAACAAATTCCGTTTCTTTCTTTCTGGTAAGCACGTAAAAGTATACAGTGATCATCGTGCATTACAATTTCTTATGTCTTCAAAATTAAATCATGACAGGTTAAAACGTTGGGCATTGTTTCTGCAAGAATTCCACTTCACAATAGTCTACATTCCCGGCAAGGAGAACATTGTTGCGGACGCACTGTCACGCGCACCGGCTGGGTTTGAGAAAAGTAACACAGAAGGCAACCTCGAGAAAAATTTCAGTATTCTTTACATTCAGAAAGTCGCCTTTGAAAACTTCATCACCACATCTTTGAAGGACATTGCTCATGAACAAGATAAAGATCCGATTTGGAAAGACATCAAAAGTAAATGGCATGAAAAGCCGCACACTCAGATTCGGCATTATTATATGGTTCGAAACAATACTCTTCAAACGCTGCACTGTTGATGACAAGCTATGGGTACTTTGCATTCCAGACGATTTTGTTAATACGCTCATTTGGTACATCCATTTCAGCTACGCACATTTTGGTCCACGAAAATGTTATCGTATTCTTCGAACGACTTGTTATTTTAACAATATGGAAAAGAGAATTCGAAGAGTCTTGTCTATTTGTAAACTTTGTCAAAAGGCGAAACCATCTACTATGTCACATCGTGCTCCGTTGTTTCCTATCATTCCTTCTAAATTAAAAGAATTTGCTGCTGTTGATCTCTTGGGACCCCTTGTCAGAACATCGAATGGATTTTCGTACGTTTTAGTCGCTGTTGAACTTACTTTAAAATTTGTTTCTTTCACTCCGTTACGTAAAGCCACTGGATGGTCTGTATCCAACGCCTTTGCTAAAAATGTTTTACGTGAAGTTGGCCACGTTGCTAAAGTCATTTCAGATAACGGACCGCAATTCAGATCTGGTGTTTGGTCACGCACGCTTCGGAACCATAAAATCAAACCTGTTTTTATTTCATTGTACTCACCACATTGTAACCCGTCTGAACGGATTATGAAAGAAATCAATAAGCTTTGCAGACTTTATTGTCACAGAAAGCATCAGCATTGGGACAGATATTTACACTTATTTCAAAACTTGCTGAATGAAATGCCTCATGACTCCACTGCTTTACCACCTATTCTTGTACTGAAGAATGAAGAACCACTAAACAGAATCAGAGAGCTTGTACCTTTCCCGAATACACGTAAACTTCGACACAAAGACATAATTGATTTGGCTATTAAAAATATAAAATCTGCAGCAGACAAAAGGAGAAAACTACACGGTAAAGAAAATGCAAAGAAATTATATATTGGTCATAAAGTTCTCATTAAACACTTGAGTCATAAATTCTTTCTAGTTTACAATGGACCTTACAGAATACGATGTGTACCACATGATAATTGCGTTCTAGTTGAAACTCTGCGTACTAGGAAGAGTAAAGGTTTTCACCACATTTCACATGTAAAACCGTTTATTGAAAGATAATCTGCTTTTTAACTTTGTCTTACCCGTATAACTATTCGCTTTATGTTACTAGTATGCTTGTCAGACTTAGAATCTGTTAACATGCAACAATGTTTGAAGTTAAATATCCAGTCAAGAACCAAGAGAACTTAATTAAACAGAAATTATGAATGCATTGTTATAGTGAACAGACGTCACAGTGTCATTGTGTGTGTACATTCTTGCTTGTTGGTTGCACGATTACGTAACGACTATAAGGCTTACATACTTAGAACATATACTGGTACTGCTAATGAGATTTTAATGCAACATTTTGGTTTACTTGAAAATACGTTCTGGATTTAAAGTACTTTCTGTGAGATACCAGATGGCACAGTGGTTAGTTTATGTGACAGCTACACGATTTTATCACGACGCTACTAATGAGTGACAATTTACAATGTTGCTTTTGCGGTGTTTCTGTTTTATATCTGCACAGTTTTTCTGTATTATTCTGGAAAGTAAAACATGTTTTAGTAGTAACTTTTGTGGTATAGCAACAATGAGACAGCCTTTTTCTTAGCACAACAATACGTTACTGTACAGTACTTTCTTCATCACGGCAATAAGCATAATAACTACGATATCTATGCGCAAAGCATTTCACTTTCGTTTATGATGAGGTAAGTACATTGACTTCAGCAGAACTTTGCTTACAGAGGACGATAACTACGACAGTTCCACAGAATTATCTTACAGCAAGACGTACATTTAGCGCTACAGGACACGCATTTGAGTGATTAATTTTGTACTTAAACCATTTATTTTTCAAGATTTTTGAATTACAAAGAAAGTTTTCCGTGCTACATTTCATTCCATGGCTGTAATCTGTAACACCTGAGGGTATAATTACATTTATCCTCAGAGGAGTACACGCTTACTTTGTGTACCATGTGTGTGGCAAGCACAAGGAGCCCTAGCTAATATGGTATTTGCTTATACAACTTTACACATCGGTACCATGTTTCTCCAACACAGAATTACACAGCTATCTGATTATTTAACAGAGAAACAAAATTTTTTTTATGTTACTGACACACGTTTACGCAATTACACAGTTGGATAATTTCACACTTATGAAATTGTATTTTGTCTGTACTTTGTGAACTGTTCATATTTTTTCAGAACCATTGTGATAATATGAGAGCTTAAAATGATGTATTTGGTAAGGGATCATGATTTTTGAAGTATGTTTGAGGTAGATGACTTTATTGAAGGTCTTGAAATTATTGAAAGAAGCTGCGACGATTCTGAGATGTGATTGATCTGTTATGATGTTATTATTGCGATGACGATGTGTATTATGCTGTTGAGGTACGCTTATAATCAATAAGCTGAGAATCGTACTTTAAAGAGTTATGAAATGTGTGTGCATGCATGAATGTATCACAATGCCGCCGAAAATTTTTTGGACTCTGTTACATTGATAGGATTTTGTTTCTACACATTTGTAACGCAAATTCTCGACCTGTGAAATTTTTATATGAGGCTATCACTGCTGTCATAAATATTTCGGTAAGAAAGTTAAGTGACCACCTTCACGTAATGCGTCGTGGGCACCCAGCCGCGCGACAATCGCCTGGAAAAAAGCCATTAGTGTGTGCCTTTCAGAGGCACAGGTGGAAAAAAAGTGGCCATTATCCTCGCTATTGACATTTCTTAGTAAAAAGCATCGCAAATACGACACGCTCAAACTTGAAAACATATGATTATACTGTGAAGCTTTTAATTTATGATATTTACTAAAATGCCTAATGAAGTGATGAGAAACATTTTACATCTATTGTCTTTCTAGTTGAGAGTTTGCTCATTTTGTTTAATATCAAGTTTCTAGCTGCAGCAGCATTGGTTAAAATAAAATTTAATAGATGTAGAAATACCACTATTTTCTGTCTACAGACCCAGTAAAGAATAATTTTATGATGTACTTTCATGGAAAAGAGAGCACAAATAGACATTTCCCTTGACAGGAATTGCAAAAAAATTTTTTTAACAGGTTGGTAATTTATCTGCTAGAGTAAGTCAAGGTGAGATTTTCACTCTGCAGCGGAGTGTGCGCTGATATGAAACTATCTGGCAGATTAAAACTGTGTGCCCCACCGAGACTCGAACTCGGGACCTTTGCCTTTCGCGGGCAAGTGCTCTACCAACTGAGCTACCGAAGCACGACTCACGCCTGGTACTCACAGCTTTACTTCTGCCAGTACCTCGTCTCCTACCTTCCAAACTTTACAGAAGCTCTTCTGGTTCGCAGAAGCTGATGTTTCAAAAGTTATTCTGATCTTTTAGGTATTTACTTATGTCATAATTCCTGTAACACTGATGTATATGTTATTTCGATTCTTCTGTAAAGCCTGTATTACTACAAAAGTTATCTGTATTATTACGTTTTTAATGATGTATTTTGTACCTTTGTTATTGTATTCTTATGTTATAAAATTGTAATTGACACCAGTTCATCAAATTAAGTAACTTGTAAGTTACATTTCACTGCACATGTTTCTGTTGGTCATAGTATATGGACAATATGTGAGAAGTAGGGACTGTTAGTGCTTGCACGTGTGTTAATAATTCAGCAAGGGACTGGATAACAGCATTGTTGGTTCTAAGGACAATTCCAAAAACTTTGTGAGTGCACATGTGGTGGTTTATGGACTTGCTATATTGTCCGCAAGACTCTTCGATGGTGATTGTGCACGTGCACAGTTGCGACAGATGGCTGCTGGCCGTCTCTACAAGGACTACAGTGGGTCTGCATCTTTGATGGCCCACCAATACCATTATCTCTACAAGGACTATAGTGGGTCTGCATCTTTGATGGTCCACCAATACCGTAATCTCTACCAGGACTACAGTGGGTCTACTCTGTGATGACCTACCTACCAATATTCTTCAAAACTTCGATTGACTCGGCGGTGGGTTTGCTCTGTTGTGGCCCATTACCTGTCTGCATGTCGAGAGTCAGCACTGTCTTTCCGTTGGAAGGACAACACTACTTCTTCAAGACTGCATGGAAATCCACCACTTCTGTGTGCATTTTCTTTTACTGCTCAGACTTTGAGAAAAGCACTGCTATTTTACTGTGATGAACGATCAGGACTGTCTTTATGGACTGTGAGAAAAATTTATCTTTTGACCAACATTGTATCAATAAGTGTGCGCATATGATTTCTTTGTTATTGTAATAGTGAAATATTTTGTAACAAATATGTATTGGCCAGTGCCCAAAAGAATTTGTAAAATTTTTGTGGGGAGCATGGGGGCTATGTAAGTAGGCTGTTTAGGTTTTTATATTGGTAACGCCACGTAGCGCACTGTATGAAAATCACTGGCTGTGCTGTGTGCAGTCTGTGGCTAGTTTGCATTGTTGTCTGCCATTGTAGTGTTGGGCTGTTGGCTGTTAACAGCGCGTAGCTTTGCGCAGTCGGAGGTGAGCCGCCAGCAGTGGTGGATGTGGGAAGTGAGATGGCGGATTTTTGAGAATGGATAATCTGGAGGTGTGTCCATCAGAAACAGTAGATTTGTAAGAATGGATGTCATGAACTGCTATATATATTATGACTATTACGGTAAATACATTTTTTGTTCTCTATTAAAATCTTTCATTTGATAACTATGCCTATCAGTAGTTAGTGCCTTCCGTAGTTTGAATCTTTTATTTAGCTGGCAGTAGTGGTGCTCGCTGTTTTGCAGTAGTTCGAGTAACGAAGATTTTTCTGAGGTAAGTGATTTGTGAAACATATAGGTCAATGTAGGGATTACTGAAAGTCAGACTGCGTTGCGCCAAAAATATTGTGTGTCAGTTTAAGCACAGTCTTGTACAATTGTTCAAACGGGACGTTTCAAACCTTTCCGCCATCATTGGCTTTTACTCCACATTTAATGCTTGTGTGTGCATGATTATTATCTTTGATAGTTTTGGCTGTCTGTATATAGTGTTCTGGTTGTGTCTTGTACTTACATGAGGTTGGAAAGATGTTGTGTATTTTAAGATTTAAGTATTGGTATTAGGACTTGGAAATTTTGGGATTTTTCTCTTCGACTCACTCGTCGAAGATCGTCATAGGGAGTTTGTGCTTGTCGCGCGACATGTCATACCGAGCTAGGGAGTGGATGTGGTTAT
The DNA here is from genome assembly GCF_021461385.2 of Schistocerca piceifrons. NCBI lineage: Eukaryota > Metazoa > Arthropoda > Insecta > Orthoptera > Acrididae > Schistocerca > Schistocerca piceifrons. The sequence goes on along the minus strand of NC_060144.1, from coordinate 353,381,103 downwards.
TTCCAGATGTGGAAAAGCTCTCATAGAAAGCCCTTGCCAGATATTGGAATCATTCTTTGAGGAGAGGGATTTCAGCAGCGGCGTGCAACTCGTCTCTAGGAAACCCATGGGGTAGATGCAGAGCCCTCCTGAGGGCGCCGTTCTGTAACCTCTGGAGCTTGTCCAGGTGCTGTTTCGCCTCATACGCCCAGGCAGGACACGCATATTCCGTTATTGTACGTATGAGTGATTGGTATACATTGACCCCTATCGAGGGGAGGGAGCTGGTTGTGATGAGGATGGACATTCTGACACAGACCTTCCTATGGACCACGTCTATATGGGGCTCCCACGTTAGTCTCGAGTCGAAGGTTACGCCGAGATACTTGGCGGATCTGCGCCAGGGGAGTCGGAATCCATGTAGGTGTAGGTGAAGTGGGGGGGAGGGGAGTTTGATGGGGGGGGGGGGGGGGGTCCGCGTCTCCCTCGCCTCTGGGTGATAAGCATAGCCTGTGGCTTTTCAGGAGTGATGGTGATGCGCCAGCAACAGGCACAGGTTTCTGTGTCATCTAAAACCCTTTGTAGCGTACGAATGACCATTTTCCATTTCCATTTCCGTAATTTCCATTACGAGTGTAAAAGGCTGTGTCATCAGTATACTGTGCTGTGTGCACCAGGGGGGCTGTGGGGATGTCTGCAGTGTACAGACTGTACAAAACAGGCCCCAGGACCGATCCCTGTGGCACTCCAGCTGCAATACGTCTATGTCTGTCTGCTCTCTCCTTGCTCTCTATGAAAGACAGCCTCCCAGAGGTTGCCTAAAATATGGAGTCTTTGTAATTTTGACATTTACTCCAAAAATTATGGGGTGGAGACTATAACAGGGACAAGGGGAAAGACTGGACTTGCCTGAGGAAGGCAGGATTAAATAACTGGTATATGCTAGTAAGTCTGGTGGTTTTTCTTCTTAGTCCTCGCTCTTGACACCACATCTGTGATGAATTACCAATCACAGGGCGTGAAGATGGGATGAAAATTGATCAGGGCTAGGTCTTTCTTGGAGACAATGTTGTGCAGGTTTGCGGCTGCCCAACCAAAGTCATATGGTTGGTGGGGAAGAGGGGGTTTGGGAACATCGGGAGAGGTAAACGGGTATGGAGGGAAGAGGTACGGATATGTACCGTCTCGCAGCGAGTCCGCTAGCATGTCTATCACCACCTTAGCGGCTCGCGGGTTGTCCGGCAGTGGCAGGTGGTCGTGTTTGGCAGCCTCTTTTTGAACCGTAGCACATACTCCACATTTTAGCTAACCTCTGGGAGGCTGTCACTCATAGAGAGCAAGAAGAGACAGACAGACCATTTCATGAGAACTACCTGATGATGGCGGAAGGTTTATTCGCCGAAATATCGTGGGACTTCAACGATCACATCTGGCTGGACACCCGAGAGTCCTGGAAACGAAACCAAAATAAATAATTTGCGGGAATGCAGCCAGGTGACGTTGACAACCGCCGATATTTCGAGGAGAACCACTGCCATTTTTCAAGGCGAAACTGCAGCAAGTAAGAGCTGTCCAAGGGAATTTAAAACCACGGTTTTCAGAGAAACTCCGGTAAGATAACTCTCACACACACTGTAAACAATAGCGTCATCAAAAACCAAACATGACCGACGTGAGAAGCTATCGATAGTGAAATTAATAATGAAAGGATGCGATAGCATAAACTGTGTCCCTCTTTTTTTTTGACAAGGAAGAGAGCAGGATTCGAAGCAGAATTTAAACAAAAAATACTATTTCTATTTATAAGGTTACTTGCCAATTTATTTTCAACTACTTCCTTAATAACATTATCACCATAGCTGGGAGTGCATGTCAGAATCTCCGTGTTGTATTGCATAGGATGACCAGTACGAAGACGATGTTCTGCAGTGACGGATTTCCTCGGTTGTTGTAAGCGTGTGCGCCACTTATGCTCAGTACACCGGACGTCCACAGTGCAGACAGTCTCACCAATATATGACGTGCCACAACTGCAAGAAATACGGTAGACATCCACCTAACGCAAATCGAGATCGTCCTTTACGGAACATAAAAGGACCCTGATCATAGATGGTGGTCGAAAAACAAATTTCACATCATATTTCTGCAAAGTACGATCAATCATGTTCGAAATGCTAAGTGCGTAAGGCAAAAAGATCGTAGGCTTTGGTGCTACCTCAATATTATCAACACTTATCCGATGCACAGTTGGTCAATAGCGCAACCCACTTCTGATCTGTCTCTCATTGTAACCATTCTAACTAAAGGTGACTTCGAGATGGGCTACCTCAGCTGACACTCTCAGGATCCGAGATGACATGGGCCCTGTGAAACAAGGTACGCTGAGCCGGATGGTCACAGCTATCAGTCTGCAGATACAAGTCGGTGTGAGGAGGATTCCCATAAAAGGCACGTCCCAACGTACCATACACCTTCCTCCTGACCAACAGATTAAGAGAGGAAAGACAGATATCATTTTTCAACTTCGTCCGATTGTAACATTGGTGCTCCGACTTACCGTGTAGCAAAGCACCTTGTTACTCTGTTGAGCCAAATAGAAGATCTGTGTGAGCGCTACATTAAGAAATCGGGGATGTCTTACGTCGATTAGATGGAATGTGTTTCAATGACTCTGATGTTCTAATAAGTTTTGATGTGATCTCTCTCGTCACATGTGTTCCTCTCTTTGATCCGTTACGGTTGACTGAGGATCGGTTTAGTGCTGTATTAACGAACCTATTTCGACACGTGTTGACTTCCATTTACTTTTTATTCAATGACCAGTACTACGAACAGATAGATGGAGTTGCGATGGAAAGTCCGTTGTCACCTATTATTGACAATTTGTTTATGGAAGATTTCGAGGAACTTGCCTTGGAGTATACGCCGGGAGAAATTAAGGTCTCACAGATTTGGAAGACTTTAAATCACTCAATTAAATACCGAGGTGATACACTGATAAACTTTCAGTGTTACAAGTGGCCTGGCAACGAACCGAAGTCGTGTTACTGAGAGTCCCCATATGAGGTTTCACTCCCCTGCTGACGTGGATGCGGTGGTAGAGCGAAATAATCACCAGCGATTACACCCATATCCCACCAGTTAATATTTTCTTTAGAAGAAACAAGTTTTGGTTCTATAACGATCGGTCCTCATTTTGTATTCATCTTCCTAGACTGGCGAGTTGTGATTATGAGCCAGTCTACGGAAACTACTGTTGTTACAAATGCAAGAGGTTCAAAATATGAAACCCGCAATACTATTGAAAAACAGTACTATATTTGGTCCACAATAACCAACTCTTTCCTTTACAAAATGAACTGACACGGAAATGTACTCCATTTATTTCCAAATATACACTCCTGGAAATTGAAATAAGAACACCGTGAATTCATTGTCCCAGGAAGGGGAAACTTTATTGACACATTCCTGGGGTCAGATACATCACATGATCACACTGACAGAACCACAGGCACATAGACACAGGCAACAGAGCATGCACAATGTCGGCACTAGTACAGTGTATATCCACCTTTCGCAGCAATGCAGGCTGCTATTCTCCCATGGAGACGATCGTAGAGATGCTGGATGTAGTCCTGTGGAACGGCTTGCCATGCCATTTCCACCTGGCGCCTCAGTTGGACCAGCGTTCGTGCTGGACGTGCAGACCGCGTGAGACGACGCTTCATCCAGTCCCAAACATGCTCAATGGGGGACAGATCCGGAGATCTTGCTGGTCAGGGTAGTTGACTTACACCTTCTAGAGCACGTTGGGTGGCACGGGATACATGCGGACGTGCATTGTCCTGTTGGAACAGCAAGTTCCCTTGCCGGTCTAGGAATGGTAGAACGATGGGTTCGATGACGGTTTGGATGTACCGTGCACTATTCAGTGTCCCCTCGACGATCACCAGTGGTGTACGGCCAGTGTAGGAGATCGCTACCCACACCATGATGCCGGGTGTTGGCCCTGTGTGCCTCGGTCGTATGCAGTCCTGATTGTGGCGCTCACCTGCACGGCGCCAAACACGCATACGACCATCATTGGCACCAAGGCAGAAGCGACTCTCATCGCTGAAGACGACACGTCTCCATTCGTCCCTCCATTCACGCCTGTCGCGACACCACTGGAGTGTCCAGTTGTGTAAAGGGAGATGGTACATTTTTACTGCAGTTACATGCTAATTTAGAGCATAAATGAAGATTTAACAATGGCAAAATAATTTCCAGTGAATTTATGAGAAAGTTCCCTAATGTGTCGCTTCACTCGAGCCAATTATGAGAAAAAACAAATTTTTTCTGAACTTTAGCGCTTGGTTTTAAGGCTATCAAACAGCTTTTCACACCAGAAATACAATTTGCTTTTGCCGAACCGAGACTGTTTTACACTGCTCACATATCTTATGAGTGTGCGCAGTATTATTTTCGAAAGCAGTGAGCAATACCCACTTTCCCATCGTTGAGAAACGCGGCTTGCTATAGCGCCCAGTCGGCATTTGACGTGGTGATCTGCTGCGGTAACACTGCATACGCTTAAGTTGATGATTAAACGAATGAAACAATGAAGCATAGTAATGAAGAAAATTAATTAGTTGTAAATCTGTTAATTTGTGCAGTATTTTATTACACTAAGAATGATGAAAACAGCATAACAATATGACAGTATACAGTGGCGATACTTCAGTTGTAATTTAGTAAGCTTAGCAGTGAAACTTCCTGGCAGATTAAAACTGTGTGCCCGACCGAGACTCGAACCCGAGTTCGAGTCTCGGTCGGGCACACAGTTTTAATCTGCCAGGAAATTTCATATCAGCGCACACACTCCGCTGCAGAGTGAAAATCTCATTCAAGCTTAGCAGTATTTGGTCGCAAGTTAGGCGTTTCAACTGTATAAGTCGTATTTAAGTGAAACGTACACACTGGGCTCTTTGCTTGTCGCTGAGTGTCGTTGTGGTAGTCCCTTGTAGAGCAAATGATAAATTTTCGATTGATGAAGATATATGATTTGCGAATTATTTTTCTTTGTTACACGCAACTACACCACTGCGCTGTGGGCTGTATGGTATTCTGAGAAGTAGCAACATTCAATACGTTGTAGTGCACAAGGAACTAACCGTAGTGCACTACTGCGTATTGCCACAAACTAGGTCATTCTGTTTCCATACTATTAAATATGTAGGTATTTTAAAGTATAACAGCGATGTATTTACAACCAACTGTTAATACAATTATTCTTCTAATTTTCGCATTGATGTTATAAACTTTTCTGTTTCAGCCAGCATGCATCACATCAGTGCAATTCATGTAGTGGATGTTTTATGAAACTATGTGGCAGTCAACAGTGTATCTTAATGTGACAAGATGGAACTGAAGACCTTTCTTTTGCAAATAAACTATTAGAACTCATTAACAATAAGTAGTGGTTGGCGTTCTTACCATGCGGATGCCCAGCGACGGACAGTTCTCATACACCTGAAGATGGGACTTTAAAATATCGAAATCGGTCGTGGTTTAAATAAACATTAGTACAACTGAAGCGGATCTCTCTAAACTAATTGTCATGCCTCACAGTTGCGGATGCCCTACACACCGTATCTCTTGCAACGAAAAGTTCTTTGGAGAAATATCTCTGACTGTAAACGATACATTAAATGTTGGCGATGGAATACCTTTCTCAATGAGTGTGTTTGTGAGGTCACATCAATTAAAAGTAGGTAAGTCGCAGTATTTCTGCAATCAAGTGAGGACCTATCATCTAAGACAGAGCCTAGTGAAATGAACTGACATAAACAGCTACAGAGGGCTATTAGAAATTGTCCATGTACTGAAAAATTAAAAAAGAAGCTTAATAGAAAGTGTGTATGCGTGGGTGCAAATAAGTTTAATTGTAAAACGAATGTAGTTGAAAAATCCCAGCAGCATTCTTTAATGAAAAAGGAATTGTTAGAAAAATTTAGAGAATACAGGGGTCTGATTGACCGTGAACACAGTCCATGAAATTGGGAAATACTTCTGAAAGAAACGAGATTTTTTAAATACCTTTCTTCGAAAACTTTTATGGACAGATTTACAGGGATAAATCACATTGGTTCCTGAAAAATAACAACATTTGTTTTTACGAAAGAAATGAAGGACGAAGAAGACATAATGTAGTCTGATGCTGCATTTTTGCACAAGGTCAACGCCTTAATGGCAGGCGAAGAGTGTATTGGAAGCTGTGTTTCAATACAGACCAGTCACAGTTTGAATATGAAATGGCAAGTGAACGAACTTCATCAAATGTATGAGGAAAGCATACTTATGCTGTGGTGAGATCTGTTTCATCTGTGCCGTACTCTTATACTGTCCAACTTCATAAGTCATATAATGGATTTCTCGGTACAAAGATGATCACTTAGTATCAAGAACAAAATGGACAACGCGAACCAAGTGTGGTTAACTACTTTTAACATAGGTGTTATTGCTAGCACCTCTGGTAAATCATGTTATCGGTTGGTTAAAATGTTTTCATTCCAGATGTAAAAGACAACAGAATACTGTTGCTGGAGTCTTGGATTGGGTAAACCGGAGCTTTATTTCCAGAACCTGCACAGACATAATCCTCCACGAACCACTGAATACATCCGGGCATTAGACGTCTACTCTTTCAAGCAATGTAAAGTTGTTGTCCGCAGCTATTAAGATTACATTAGAAATAAATTTACATTGAAGACATCGCAAGATACATTACATGACCGAACGAAACTTCAAATGTGTGTGAAATGGTTCAAATGGCTCTGAGCACTATAGGACTTAACTTCTGAGGTCATCAGTCCGCTAGAACTTAGAAATACTTAAACCTAACTAACCTAAGGACATCACACACATCCATGTCAGAGGCAGGATTCGAACCTGCGACCGTAGCGGTCGTGCGGTTCCAGACTGTAGCGCCTAGAATCGCTCGGCCACTCCGGCCGGCTGTGTGTGAAATCTTATGGGAATTAACTGCTGAGGTCATCAGTCCCTAAGCTTACACACTTCTTAACCTAAATTATCCTAAGGACAAACACATACACCCATGCCCGAGGGAGGACTCGAACCTCCGCCGGGACCAGCCGCACAGTCCATGACTGCAGCGCCTAAGACCGCCCGACTAATCCCGCGAGGCAATGAAACTTCGTTCGGTTGTTTATCGCCTGATGTCTTCGTCAGCTTTGAAGGACATGATTATTCATGCCTAGCAGAACTGTGGGTATGTGACGGAGGAAACTGCAGCGTATTTCAATAGTGTCCTAGAATCGATGTTACGAGTAGTAAATAGTGACTGTGGTATCAAACACTGTGAAGACTACGCTTTCATTAATTGTTTGTACTTTTCTCAAAATTCCTGCCCAGATCCTTTTGTAATAATGTCTCATTTTCACATACAACTATTATCTTATGATGCGGCAAAATATACCAGTATAGAAATGCCACTTTGTAATAAAAAAGTACAAGTCCCCATTTGTTGAGGTGTGTATCATATACTGATTGTGAACGGATATAACCTTTACATCAATAATTATGCGTGTATGTCTCTATATATGTACACTGAGTTGACAATAGTCATGGGATACCTTCTGATATCGTCTCGGACATTCTTTGGCCCGGAGTAGTGCAGCAACTAGACGTTCCATGGATTCAACAAATCGTTGGAAGTCCCCTGCAGAAATATTGAGCCATACTGCCTATATAGCCGTTCATAATTGCGAAAGCGTTGCGGGTGCAGGATTTTGTGCATGAACTGACCTCTCGATTATTTTCCATAAATGTTCGATGAGATTCATGTCGGACGATCTGGATGGCCAGATCTTTCACTGGAATTGTCCAGAATCGTCTTCAGACCAACCACGAATAATTGTGGCCCAATGACATGGCGCTTTGTCATCAAAAAAAACCAAATCGTTGTTTTGGAACACTGAATCCATAAATTACTGTAGATGGTTCCATTTCCAGTCAATAAGCGGTTCAGTTGGATCAGAGGACCCTATTCATTCCATGTCAAAACAGCCCACAACATTATAGAGCCACCACCAGCTTGCACATTGCCTTGCTGACGACTTGAGTTTATGGCTTCGTGGAGTCTGTAGCACGCTGAAACCCTACCATCAGCTCTTACGAACTGAAATCGGGACTCATGCTACCATGCCACAGATTTCTAGTAGTCTAGAGTCCAATCGATATGGTCACAAACCCAGGATAGACGCTACCGGCGACGTCGTGCTTTTAGCAAAGGCAGTCGAGTCGGTAGTCTGGTGCCATAGCCCATTAACGCCAAATTTCGCTGCACTGTGCTAACGGATACTTTCGTCGTACGCCCGACATAGATTTCTGCAGGTATTTCACACCGTGCTGCCTGTTTGTTAGCACCGACAACTCTACACACCTGTTCCCGGTCGTTATGTGAAGGCCCTCGGCTGTAGTGTTTTCCAAGGTGAGAGATAATGTCTGAAGTTTGGTATCCACGGCACTCTTGACACTGTGGGTCTCGGATATTGAATTCCCTAACGATTTCCGAAATAGAATGTCCCACGCGTCTAGCTCCAACCACCATTCCTCTTTGAAAGACTTTTAATAGGGTATTTGACTGTAAATTGTCTCAAATGATTAATTATGTCATTTTATGCTCTTGACATGCTTTTTTTCTTCTTGAATTTCAGTATTATTCTATAAAAATGGAAATGAAATTCAAGTACTTTGAAAGACAGCTAAAACGCTCAATTCGGGTCGTATGATGCCTATGAGAATTTCTTAGTAGTGAGCAAGTTCAGTGATGTTGCAGATTGTCCGTCGTCCGCTCTAAATGGGTGGAGCAGAGACAAATTAACTTAAGCAAGGATTCCACTATCAGTGTTCACAAAATTCCTTTCTATTATTAGTTAAAAGCTGTAATCGCGCTTTCCATCACTAAATAGCTAAACTGTTTGCAGAAAAAGTACGTAACAACCTCATAACTTCGGCTAACGCTCCTGTAAAACTCCTAGCCTGTGACGTCACCAGAGCATCAGTCAATAACAGAGCTTTTTCGATCACGTGACCAGATCTTGATATTTAATGATTTTAAGCTTTAATTATGTAAAAATTACAGATATTTTGTGAGAACATTGACCGCAAATGCTATGTAATTGTTGTAATCAATCAGAATAACTACAATCCGAACAATATTTTTAACACAAGAAGATAATCTATTTTCGTCGTGCGGCCATAATCACGTCGGAAACGTTTTCACATGAATCACCTGTGTACAAATGACGGCTCCGCGCGTGCACTGCCATTTTATACACTGTGTACGCGATACTGTTGCCATCTCTAGATGTGCATGTCGCTATCCCATCTCTGTCGCCTCAGTGTACGTACGTATGCATGTTAAACGACGAAAACAGATGTTCCGTTAGTGTTTTAACGGTCTTTTCCGCTATGTATTGTACAGTAATCTGGGGAATTTGTTTGTGTTAGGGATGAACACTGCCATTGGCCTGCAAAACGGAAATATGGCTGATGAATGCAAGATCTTATTGCACGAAAACTAGGCATTTCCGGAACAGAGGATCTTCACCTCTGCGTTCACCGGCTCGAAATAAGTCTGATATGTGAGTTTCATTCAAATACGACCCATACAGCAGAAACACCTAGTTGTCAGTTTCGGCTGGCGCGAGAAGGCCAGCTATCACCTCCGGAGGCAGGCGCGGTCAGTGGCTCCTATATATTGCCAGTGAGCATGACGGGATAAGCCAAAAATGGTTCAAATGGCTCTGAGCACTATGGGACTCAACTGCTGAGGTCATTAGTCCCCTAGAACTTAGAACTACTTAAACCTAACTAACCTAAGGTCATCACACACATCCATGCCCGAAGCAGGATTCGAACCTGCGACCGTAGCACAGTGGGTTGCACAAAGCTGCACTAACTAAAAGTTCATATATTTCTACAGAAGCACAACACCAAGTGAGACAATCTGAAGTTCTCTTCCCTGAAGTATCTATCAGTGTAGCCAAGACACTGAAATGTCGTATTAATATTGTATGTTATCATTTTGGTGGTACATTAGATACACCAGACAGTAGGACCACAATGACATCTCCTTCGGTCAGAGTGGTGGACAGTTTGATGTCAACACCACATTCTTGTAAAATCCATACTCTTACATCAACGTAGAATTAATGCAAAAACCAAATATGGTGCTCCATGATCATGAGGATGGACAGGACATACGGATATCGCAGTAATTGGTGGTAATTAGGTCAGAGGGTGAAGGATACATTAAGTCTTATGCTAGTCATCATTCAGAACTACATTAGTGTATCATCCAATTTGAATAATTATTAGTAATCATTGGCTAGTTACAAAGCATTTATGTAGTATTTTAGAATATTATTAAGAAATCATCTCATTGCAGTAAATATTGGCACTCGTTGGCTAGTTACAAAGTATTTATGTAGTATTATAGAATATTATTATGAAGTCATCTCATTGCAGTAATTATTTGCATATCATTTATAGAGTACTACAAAACATTATTCATAAGTCGTCTCATTTCAATAATTATTGGCACTCATTGGCCAGTTACAAAGCTTTTACGTAGTATTACAGAACATTATTTAGCATTATTCAGAAGTCATTATTCAAAACAGGTGTTATTGCGTGTAGCAACTAGTTGATAGTGACTATATTTGATATCATGCAAGTGACGTAAGACATATTAAAAATGTAAGACATTGGAACTAGTACTCAAGGTTTTTAGTCCAATAATACGTAGACATAATGGAATTAATACATCAGAAAAATTTGCATTATATTTAGGACTAGAATTATATCTTAAACTGGTAGAATTATTTAATTGTATTTTAGTAGTAGTTGGGATTAGTAATATATATATATATATATATTTTTTTTTTTTTTTTTTTTGGCTAGCAATGCACTGCGTTGGGATCAATAGTCAAGTGCTGGAGCATGAAAATATTTGCTTTTGACTGACTGCTGGAAATAAGGATTATTAACATCATTCATCATTAGTCAGCTGTAGCAATGTTATGAAACAAGTAGAGTATATGTTATCACATTCATGAATAAGAGACAACTGGGAAAAAAATAAATGCAAGTACTAGAACAGGCTTAATAACTAAGTGCTTGCAGCATATAACATAACGACATATTTCAGAAAACATTTTAATGTAATGAAAAGCTTTTCCTGGAAAAAGCACAAGGTGGATTATTAAGCTGAAAGAAGAAATATATATTATACTGAAAAGTGGTAAACTTCTAATTAACAGGTAATGACATATCTGCTAAACATGCATGTACTCTAGCTGTCCCTTTCCAAAACATTCAATCATTATACTACGCAATATACGACATACTGTCAAATAGAACAACAACAAATACTTAAATAACTACATAAACTTAATCATCTGCGAAGAAGAAAAAAAACTTCATTATTCATTACCATTTTCTTAATATAACTAGACACCATCATTCATTATCCTCTGCAAAAAATAGTTCATTGTTCATTATCTTATGTATCAGCATCATTATTTCATATATACTAAGTTTCTTACTTCTAGCATACTTAATCACTAAAATTAACATACACATCTCTGCCGCAATTACGTCATAATCTGAAAGAAAAGTAATTACTCAAGGTTGCTATGATGTGGTGTGTATAGTATATTCTTATTAATACTTGTTAATTCCGATCCATTTACTTTTCACGACTAAGTACTGCATTTTCTTTCGTTATTTCCGATGGTGGAATTACCATTTCATAGTAAACCACCGTGGTTGTTTAATTTATTTCTTTTACACGGTATTGCTTTCCGAAAATGATGAATATGGGTTAATATTTTGCATTTAATTCATATACCCATTAAATGAAAACTTGTTTCTAGTGATATGACTAAGCATACGGTATAGCATGACAGAAAAGTATTAGGTCAAAACCATAGACAATTTTCAAGTGGAGAAATGTAAACACAATATCATAATTTGGTAGCAAAAATGTAGAATAGTCAAGATATTGGGATATCATAAGGCAAAATGTCAGAGACAACTGGTGTTTGTTATATCTTAAAGATTTCATACTGCATACAGAGAAAATTCTACTTTCAATAGGAAAACCATCATACATACGTAAAAAATGGAAAATATGTACGGTCTGATATATAGTTGTTGTGGTCTTCAGTCCTGAGACTGGTTTTATGCAGCTCTCCATGCTACTCTATCCTTTGCAAGCTTCTTCATCTCCCAGTACCTACTGTAGCCTACATCCTTCTGAATCTGCTTAGTGTATTCATCTCTTGGTCTCCCTCTAAGATTTTTACGCTCCACGCTGCCCTCCAATACTAAATTGGTGATCCCTCGACGTCCCAGAACATGTCCTACCAATCGATCCCTTCTTCTTATGCCACAAGCTCTTCTTCCCCCCAATTCTATTCAATACCTCCTCATTAGTTATGTGATCTACCCATCTAATCTTCAGCATTCTTGTGTAGCACCACATTTCGAAAACTTCTATTCTCTTCTTGTGTAAACTATATAACGACAAGAAAAGCGACCAGCTAACCTTACCTTGCTGGGCACTTGCCAAGAAAAATGTGATCACCGTCAGTCACATGGATATAAGTGCATAAGTGGTCACATAATATGTAGGTTTCTCTGGAAAAACGTGCCCGGTCCGATGTATAACGACGAGAAAAGCGACCTGCTAACCTTACCTCGCCGGGCACTTGCCAGAGAAAAAATATGATCATCATCAGTTAGTGTTCATATAAATATATGGAAATGGCATTACAGTGTGATAAATCATAAAGTATATTCATTCAATAAAGGGTTTAATATTGGAAGTATGGTGATTGCCCTTGGTTTTTCTGGTTCTCCAAGTTTAGACATGTACTACACTGGGGTGAGAAATGCTGCAAATTCTATATGGACCAGCGTATAGAAGCTCAAATTTACTGCAGCTTCTGTCCTACGTGAAATTCACGGCGTGTAGAAACCTGTTTTTGCAGTCCTCTGCGGCGTTCTGCGGCACGTTTGATGTTGTTGAGCGCAATGTCAATTATATCATGGTGGCGTAGTCGACGAGATGTAGGAAGAGATACTAATTCTTTAGTTTTGTTGGGTGGTTCAACATTTTTCAGCATAACAGTCGGAGATAGCATAGTAGATTCATTTGGTATGGAGTTAATTACATCCTGGAATGAGAGTATGTGTGTGTCCCAGTCAATATGTCTTTTATGGCAGTATATTCTACATAGTTCATCAGTTACTTTCATCAATCGTTTAGAAGGGTTCGAAGAAGCGTGACACCTGGATAGATCGGAGAAATGTTTATAGCTCGTAACATACGTGTCCATATGGCAGATCGAAATTGTGGCCCATTGTCGGAAATTACTTTCGATACATGCCCTACATGAAATAGAAAATGTTTTACAAATTCATTCGAAATAGTTTTAGCAGTAGCTTTGCGTAACGGAGTGGAGGTAACAAATTTCGAAGTGAGTTAAACAGCGACAAAGACGTAACAAAATCTCTATTAGATCTGGGAATCGGTCCAAAAATGTCTACAGCGGCCATATGTCTCAATTTAATGGGTACAATGGGATGTAACGGAGGAATATGTGAAGTCGTGTCTGATTCAGCTTTCTGGCAGATTTTACATGACGCTAAAACTCGTCGAATACGTTCCTCCATGTTGGCAAAATAACAGTTCTGTCTCAGTATAAGAAAACATTTTCTGGCTCCATAATGTGCGTAACTTAAGTGAGTATACCAAATTAATTTGTTAACAAGCTCGTCAGGAATGCATCATAACCAGTTGTTGTTGTAAGGGTGAGTGCGGTAAAACAGAATGTTGTTGCGTACAGTATAATTATTTCTAATGATAATGTTATTCCTATCTTGCCAAAGGTGTTTAATTTCTTTCCATACATCGTCTTTGCTCTGCTCTTGTGTTATGTCTCGTAATAACGACGAAATGAAATTTTCAAATGCAACTTGTTGAATATACATGACGCTGAAATTTGCTTTGCAGAAGTTGGTTGCGATGTCTTGCTGATTGCTGCTGAGAGAACGGGATAGTGCGTCTGCTACAACATTTTGTGTAGCGGGAAAGTGAGCAATAGTAAAATTAAATTCCTGTAACTAAAGCTTCCATCTTCTTAACCTGACATGTGTAAATTTAGCGGAAAGTAAAAATTGTATATCTTTATTATCTGTATAAACGGTAGTATGTCTTCCACAAAAAAATGCCTATATCTGGTAAATGCCCAACAACACATAATGTTTCAAGTTCTGTAACAGAATAATTGCGTTCAGCAGGTGACAGAATGCGACTTGCAAAGGCGATGTTTTTAATTACTATAGTACCGTCTTCTTAAATTTCCTGAAAAATGTGTACGCCTAAAGCGGTGTTAGAACTGTCGGTGACAATAGAAAAATTTCTGGTAGGATCTGGGTGTGATAAAAGTGGTGCGTTCAACAAGGCTTGTTTCATATTAACAAACTCAGATTATGCTTGGCTGTCCCAGGCCCAAATAGCGTTTTTACCCGTCAACTGGCATAATCTAGGACTGCCTAAAGCAGAGTAATGAATAAATTTTACGGAAAAAGTTAATTAATCCCAGAAAGCTGAGTAATTGTTTCTTGGTCGTTGGAGCAGTAAGGTCACGTAAAGCTTGAAGTATTTCCAGGTCAGGCGCAATGTCTTCTGCTGAAATTACATGTCCAGGAAATTAAATGGATGTTTTGCCAAAGTGCGATTTGCTAAGATTAATTGTGAAATATTCCGGCCATATACACAATCTGGCAACATTGTAAGATGCGGAAGGGTCAGGAGGAACTGTTGTCTACTTACTAGATGTTATAGGATTGTGTGAGCCCGTTGTCTAGTGGTAATCGTCATGCATTCTAAACTTATAGTCGCCTGTTCTCGTCCAACTGTAATGGTTTTTTTTTTTTTTTTTTACCACATTTCGGCCCTCGTCTAAAGTTATGAGTCTGATTGAACATCGAAGATAATTCGCTTCACATTCTACCCACCAGCAATAACAAGTACTTCCGGAAACAATTTCGCAGGACAGCTTGTGGCTGCGTCGCGATCAGCAGAGCTTACACTCTAGCGTTTCCTCGCGCTGCAGCGGCTACCGGCCACCGGCCAGACGCCACCCGCCGCCTGAAATCCAGCGCCGCCCATGTGAACACGGCGCGACGCTGTCAGTGTATGTATCAAATGTCATTTTTGAATTTCAAGCTCTAGTTATCATCTTACAGTTAAGCATTGGATTTTGCATATCTGAAAATCATGAACTACCGTTAAGCATTGTAAAATTGAGTCGCAAGTGGAAAAGGTGTAACATCTGCAACACAATATTTACTTTTGGTATAACAGAGGGGTGAATGCAGAGGAGGCAGCTAGAAACATTTGAACTGTGTGTGGAGCGAGTGCTTTTTGGAAAAATATACCAGAAAAAGATATTCTTGTAGATCGTTCTGGCCTGAATGATTTTCCACATTGCGAAAGTCTCGACTACTGATATATGTTATGGATTACCATATAACCGTCATGCGACATTTGCATTCAACACGCAAAGTTCAGAAGTCTGGTGTGGGAGTAGTGCATGCTCTAATTCGAAGCAACAAAAATCAACGAAGTGACTTTTATTGAACGTCATCAGGTCGCTCATTGAGCTTTCTTATGCAGTGCTGTTACCGGTGACGAGTTATGATTCCTTTATCGTTAACTTCCTAAGAAGAAATGATAGGCTGAACCCCACTAAAAGACGTAAACTCGAGCAAAGGGTAGTGTGAACATAATATTTTACATCTCATAGCTCCAAAAATGTGTTTTGGGCTACGAATTCTGCCCGAAGGGGTGGGTACATGACAGCTGGAATTTGTTGCCAACAACTGAGACACCTTTCGGTCTCAGTGTAAGAAAATCGACCGACAAAACTACATCACCTGTGCTACTGCATGATAACTCACTGTGTTGATTTGAGAAACAAAACTATCCAGTAGATTGATAGGAAAGTCGTCTCTCAGACATTTGTATTGATAGGGAAATCCTCTCTCAAGCACTTGTCCCTCTCGTTATATACTCGTAAAATTTTATCTTTCCCGCTCTTGATCGATCAACCGTCAAGGCAATTCATTTCTAGACGAAAACACTCTTCAAACTACACTGGTTTAATGATATCGTTAGAACCACTAGGTTTCTACAGGCGTAGAATTTGTGAACTACTTTAGCATTGTCAGATTGTTTTTGACATCGTGAAAAGAAATTCTGCTGCTGATTAATTTCTCTTTGATGATTACTGTTGCGTTTAGTAAACTAATGGAAAACGCAGTTAAAATATTCACTGTACTATACAAATTAAATTCAGCTTACTACGGAAACATCACGACGGAAGTCTATCTTAATAAAGCATTGAGTGTCTGTAAGAACGATTGAGTCTATTTTAACACGAATTAGTAGGATATTACCAACTTTTGACTTCGAAAAGCTTTGTATTTACTTCATGTCCTATATCATTCGCAAATACTATGAAAATGTGGCAGTTCATAGATAAAATCATGTATTCACAACAACATAATATGTCGGCAGAAAACAAAAGTGGCATTATGAATTTTGCGGTACCGTAAGGTTTTCGCTCTGGCACTAAGAGGTACTAAAAGTAGCAAGACGAATTTTACTCGAGCGTTGTCTTACGATTCCCTTATTGAGTTTGTATCTGCCTGCTTGTAGCTCTGCTAAAAAAGAAATAAAAATCTGGCTTTCAGCGAGTCTCGAAAGGCGAACGAAAGAAGCTTGCACCTGGTAGCCACCTGAGAACTGGTTTTTTCCTAAAGTGGCTAGACATCATTTTGGGGTTGAGTTGTTGGCAAATGTCATCAGACATGTGCCGTTGGTGTAAGTGTTTCGGTGTGTTGGATTTGTACCAATGATTTTTCTATAGGATTTGTCTGTCCCAAATAGAGAGTTGAAGTTTCCCATTAGTATTTTCACGTTATATTGGTGAATTTTGCTCATAGTTTTTTCGAGTGTGTTCCAGAATTTTTCGACATTTTCGTTGTTCTTCTTGTTTTCGATGTTGGTGGGGGCATATGCATTGATGAGTGTATATTTTTTATTGGGGCTCTGAATGAGCATAGTCATAAGTCGATTGTTGATGGGTGTGATTTCTTTAACAGATTTGATGATAGATCTGTGTTCGAGAAATGCTATGCCGAAGATGGGGCGCACTTCGCTGCCTTTTGTTGTGTTTTCCTCTTGAAGATGCGATGGTTTCCGTAATGCAAGGTTTCATTGTCAGTTAGTCGTGGTTCTTGAAGGGCAAGGATGAGGATTTTTTGTCGGTCGATTTCTTATGTGAGATTATTTAGTTTTCGTGTTTGGATAAATGCATCGATGTTTAGTTTTCAAATGCATGTTTACTGCTTGTAGGGAAATTTACCAGAGATCTCCGATATTCTCTTCCGTGCTAGCCTGGACTCCCCAGAATCCGAAAATGCAGCTGCCGCCTGTCGGCAGGCGGGTTGTGTACAGCCTGGGGTAAAAAAAATGTTCAAATGTGTGTGAAATCTTATGGGACTTAACTGCTAAAGTCATCAGTCCCTAAGCTTACACACCACTTAACGTAAATTATCCTAAGGACAAACAGACACCCTTTCCCGAGGGAGAATTCGAACTTCCGCCGGGACCAGCCGACCTGGGGTAAAGTTGACTTTGCTTGCACAGTTCATGTTTGCTTGTGTTTCATTGGTTTGGCCTGGGTGATACCAGGACCACACAGGACCAGAGCGTATTAAAGCCTTTGGAAGCAAATATTTTCAGCCGAGCTCATTGAGCTAACAGACGGTAACCAGAGTACCGGTGATTTTCAGTCAGACATGTCTGGAGTTTGGGTTCAACGCAGTCCCTAAGCTTACACACCACTTAACCTAAATTATCCTAAGGACAAACAGACACCCTTTCCCGAGGGAGGATTCGAACTTCCGCCGGGACCAGCCGACCTGGGGTAAAGTTGACTTTGCTTGCACAGTTCATGTTTGCTTGTGTTTCATTGGTTTGGCCTGGGTGATACGAGGGTCGGTCAAAAAGTAATGCCTCCCATTTTTTTTCTACTTAAGTAATTAAGTTAAGTGAAAAATTTGAATTTGGCGCCATTCCTCAAACCTTCTTCTGCAATCCACTGCAGTAGTAACTTTCTGTGTCAACAGGTGGCAGCACAGCAGAAGTTTGTAAGATGGCCGACATCGATGTTCGTTTGAGACAGCGTTGTGTGATTGAATTCTTGAATGCAGAAGGTGAAACGCCCATACGCATTCATGAAAGACTGAAGAAGGTGTATGGTGTTGTGACAGTGGATGTCAGCACTGTTAGACGATGGGTTCGTCGTTGTAAGGAAGCTGAAGGGCAAACACCGTTGACTGACGAAAAGCGGAGCGGCAGGCCGGTGAGTGCAGTGACTCCACACAACATTCAGCAAGTTGATGACATCATTCGTGGTGACCGTCGGGTGACTGCAGATGAAGTGTGTCGCATTATTTCTCTTAGTAAAGGCAGTGTGATCACGATTATTAAACAATTGGGGTACTCAAAAGTTTGTGCACGGTGGGTTCCAAGAATGTTAACCGATCAGAATAAAGAGGCAAGGAAAACAATAGCCTCCCAACACTTGCAGCGCTTCCGTTTGGAGGGAGATGAGTTTCTGAAAAAAATTGTGACCGGGGACGAAACATGGGTGCATTTTTTTGAACCCGAATCAAAGAGGCAGTCAATGGAGTGGCGTCACACAAGCTCGCCGAGGAAGAAAAAATTCAAAACTGTGCGATCGGCAGGGAAAGTTATGGCAACAGTTTTCTGGGATACAGAGGGTGTGATTCTGGTTGATTTTTTGGAGCAGGGATGCACAATAAATTCTGTTCAATACGTCACAACCCTCAACAAACTTAAAGCACGTCTTCAGCGAGTTCGCCCAACAAAATCAATGGCAGATGTTCTTCTTTTGCATGACAATGCAAGACCACACACCAGTCGTCACACCTCTGACGAGATTGTCAAAATTGGATGGGAAGTTTTGCCTCATCCCCCATACAGCCCTGACCTGGCACCATCAGACTTCCATCTGTTCGGGCCACTAAAAGAAGCTCATCGTGGGATTCATTTTGAAGATGAGGAGGCCGTCAAAACATCCGTGCGTCAATGGCTTAGGAAGCAGAGCTGTGATTTTTACCGTGCTGGGATACATGCCCTTGTTCAAAGATGGACCAAAACTGTAGAGATGGGCGGAGATTACATTGAAAAATGACAAAATGATCCTCAATGTTGTGGTTTTCAACCTATGTAATTGCATTTAAATTTCCTGACAATTAAACGTAGAAAAAAAAATAGGAGGCATTACTTTTTGACTGACCCTCGTACCAGGACCACACAGGACCAGAGCGTATTAAAGCCTTTGGAAGCAAATATTTTCAGCCGAGCTCATTGAGCTAACAGACGGTAACCAGAGTACCGGTGATTTTCAGTCAGACATGTCTGGAGTTTGGGTTCAACGGATTGAGTAGCCGTTTAGAATTGTGTTAGTATTCGATTCACCCCATGTATTTGATTTCCTCAGTACCACCCATATGTGGAAGGCTTTCCCCTAACCGCCACACGGGATTATTATTATTATTATTATTATTATTATTATTATGGCTGGCCGGAGTGGCCGAGCGGTTCTAGGTGCTACAGTCTTGAACCGCGCGATCGCTACGGTCGCAGGTTCGAATCCTGCCTCGGGCATGGATGTGCGTGATGTCCTTAGGTTAGTTAGGTTTAAGTAGTTCTAAGTTCTAGGGGACTGATGACTTCAGAGGTTAACTCCCATAGTGCTCAGAGCCATTTGAACCATTTTATTACCATTGTTATGCATCAGCAAATCCGATATGGTGTATCTTCACACCACTAAAATAGATGTGTATTGTTCGATTCAATATTTCCATCACATAAATGTGGGTTATAATTACGTTGCATTGCTGCTAGTAGACATATTTCTCACTTTTTCTTAGACAGTTGCTAAATCTTACTCCATCAAAGGAATTATGTGCGCAGCATTGTTGCAATACGGACGTTCAAATTACCCGATTTCTGTCATTTCATTTCGATACCAGATCGTTCTAATCGGATTCAGCCAGTCAGTCTTAATGTGGATATCCGACTACGGCCCTCATCATATGATAGACTGGGTAAACCACATTCTTAATCGGACTGTTATCTATGACAGGGCCTGAATTCTTAAGCACTATGGAAAATACTAATACAATGTGCTTACTACAAATAAGTTATTTAAAAAGAACAGTTCATTCACAGGAGCAGAGCCCCATCCATCATAGCAGAGCAGTGCATGATTGGTTTCAGGGCCAAGAGAGGATAAAGCTGTTGCCGTTTGTTCCACGATCACCGAACATCAACCAGATAGAGAATATGTGGGCAGAGGTAACAAGGTCATTGCCATGTGGACCTACAAATGCAAGCGACCTTTGGACGAATATAGAAATCGTATGGTGGGAAGTAAACCATCACGCTACACTATCGACGACTTAATGAAATCAATGCCCCTACGCCTTCGAGAAATATTACGTAATGATGGTGGGTTGGTTGGTTACTAAAGTAGACTCGACCACAAAACCCATGTGGACAATTATCTGATAATCGGTCAAGCTTTGCTTTGTCGCAGCTCTTTAGCACACAAGTCCATTTACTTTCAGTCTCCTCCTTACAATTCTTGCAATCCAAGGTAATTGAAAAATCTCATCCACTCGACGCCAACTGAGGAATTGATTGATGCATGTGTTGTTCAACACACACTAGTCGTCAAAATCACTGGAATCAATGACTGTTTGTGTGTGTGTGTGTGTGTGTGTGTGTGAGAGAGAGAGAGAGAGAGAGAGAGAGAGAGAGAGCGAGTGTGTGTGTGTCTTCGTGTTCACGCACAATCTGAATCAAAACTACTACTAACTAGACAATGAATATTGCATCAAATATGACTGTAAAGTATTTTACTAACTGAATTTTTACCCAACCCACGTCCTGCATATTACGTTAAGTAAGTAACATGTATTAACTCCATAACATCGTTAGGAGAGACAGTGCGCTCCTGTTGTTGAAAGTAAAGTTCTATGTACTGACTTGGCAGAAAATCCTAAGAAATTTTGGTCTTACGTCAAAGCGGTAGGTGGATCAAAACAAAATGTCCAGACACACTGTGACCAAAATGGTACTGAAACAGACTAAAGGCCGAAATACTAAATGTCTTTTTCCAAAGCTGTTTCACAGAGGGAGACTGCACTGTAGTTCCTTCTTTAGATTGTCACACAGACGACAAAATGGTAGATATCGAAATAGACGACAGAGGGATAGAGAAACAATTAAAATAGCTCAAAAGAAGAAAGGCCGCTGGACCTGATGGGATACCAGTTCGATTTTACACACAGAGTACGAGAAGGAACTTGCTCCCCTTCTTGCAGCGGTGTACCGTAGGTCTCTAGAAGAGCGTAGCGTTCCAAAGGATTGGAAAAGGGCACAGGTCATCCCCGTTTTCAAGAAGGGACGTCGAACAGATGTGCAGAACTATAGACCTCTATCTCTAACGTCGATCAGTTGTAGAATTTTGGAACACGTATCATGTTCAAGTATAATGACTTTTCTGGAGACTAGAAATCTACTCTGTAGCAATCAACATGGGTTTCGAAAAAGACGGTCGTGTGAAACCCAGCTCGCGCTATTCGTCCAAGAAACTCAGAGGGCCATAGATACGGGTTCACAGGTAGATGCCGTGTTTCTTGACTTCCGCAAGACGTTCGATACAGTTCCCCACAGTCGTTTAATGAACAAAGTAAGAGCATATGGACTATCAGACCAATTGTGTGATTGGATTGAAGAGTTCCTAGATAACAGAACGCAGCATGTCATTCTCAATGGAGAGAAGTCTTCCGAAGTAAGAGTGATTTCAGGTGTGCCGCAGGGGAGTGTCGTAGGACCGTTGTTATTCACAATATACATAAATGACCTTGTGGATGACATCGGAAGTTCACTGAGGCTTTTTGCGGACTCACCGGAGGAGAAACACCCCTCTGAAGATGTCCAGCGCAGCTCTGGACGAAACGTTAGGAGCTGAAGAGTTTCATGGACCACGACCTTACATCCCGGAAGGTTTACCAGAAGATAAGCCTTATGTTATTGTGCTAATTGCGGTATGGAAAAAACGCAACAAAGACGAGTTCCCCTAGAGCAGTGAGGATATTTGCACATGTCTGTATTCAGCAATGACTGCCAGCTGCCACAACACTTCACAGAATTCATGCGACAGGCAACACAACTGTGCGTGCTCTTCCGACTTCATTCAGTAAGACGTCAGGAGATGGACGGAAACATCAAATTAACGTCACTTTCCGAGTCGTATTCAATCCAGAATGAGGTGTTATTAAGGTAGTTCAGCATTCTAGCAATTACACTTTGATAATTCCCATATAAGTATTCCGATAGCCAAAAGAACCCGTTAGTGTGAAACCATCGGGAACTGCATTAATATCAGACAGCAAGAACTTGAGACAATACGTGGACTCTTCTCTTCGCTGGGTGACCTATTACTGTTATTTAGGATTCTCTCCCTCCTAAACGTAATGCAAATGGAACTTCACATTCATGAGGCGCTTTCCGCTATTCTTGAGGAACATCAGCAACTTGTAATCACTGCGACTTACAAATATGTGATGACAATGGTACAGATTGGTCGTAGTAATGGTGGTGTTGTTGTCAAACTGCTTACAGTAACGTTAATGGCGGCGCACATAATTTAGCGCTGATTTCCTTCTTAAGTAAGGATAGTGTGGTGGCGTTGTCCCTTCTCTTTATTTGGCATCAGCTTGAGTAATCCCATTTAACGAACATAGTACTCCATTCGCGAGCTGCTAATGATACAGTATGACTAAAGAGATCATCGGGGGGGGTATTACATTAATTCTGCAGTGAATTGCTTAGCAAATAATACCCTCAGCTATGCAGCTGGAATGACTCATTACACAGGTATTCTACGTTGCACTTGCACTTGGTTAAGCGATCATTTCGCTGCAATCCTGCTTCTACTGTTCGTAAATACTTGTATACTGACCATTCGTTATTTGACTAAATAAGCGCTACAATCTGATTCGCATGTATATGACATGCATTAGTGCCGTCACAAAGCGATGACTAAGGATTGGATGCCGTTGAATTCCCGTTACATTGATGGCAAGACAAATGTTCGCAAATCACTTCTATTGCCTCAAAAAACAATTGCATCTTAAATATCGAAGGACCGACGTCCACACTGTCACAGCGCGTTGAAATACAGCAGCGACGGCAGATAAAAATTTGTGACCGACCGGGCTTCGAACTTGGACCTCCTGCTTACTAGACAGACGTGCTGAACACTGCACAATATTTTTTTTTTTAATTTGATTAGACTTTGAGCACCAGGTAGGCGGAGGCAAAGAGGGCAGGGGTCGAAGATTCGAGGCCTGACCACAATGCCTCCCCCATACCTGTCACTGAGTAACTGCATTATTCCCATGCATTCCATGTTTGTCCCCATATATGCCTTAAATTGTAGAACAAAATTGAAGTAGTAATTAAGGTAAAATAAATTACAGATTGCCGCCTCCAATGGCGTGCGTTCCTTGTAGAACATAACTTATAACAGTCAAAAGGGGGACGGAAAATACATAAACATTCATTCAGAAACATATTCACAATTTAAGTTATTATACACTGGACGCATATGAGGTTTGTAAGGAAGCCATATATTTTCCAAAAATGAAAGAAATTTCGGATCCGGAGGGGTTTTACCAAACTAGAACAGCTCTGACTTTAGAACCAACGCAAAAGCAGATTCCAGGAATAAAACAAAGTGAAAGAATAGTATTCTGCTTATAATCAATAAAACTGTCCAGTTCTTTGTAGCCCACATAAAGCAATAGACAAAAAATTTTGAAACCATTCCTTATATTTGTTATTTTTCTTCAGCTTAAAATGTTCTTCTGCAATATAAAACATGTACTCTTCTAAGTTCGAAGTTTTGTTTGTTAACACGTAAAACACAAATTGTCCCAGAAGCCACGAAAAACTGTTATTCTTTGCAGACGGGTAACATTTCCAGTTGGGTTGTAAAGCTTCAGTTGTCGGTATATGACTTTCTGCGGTTCTGTTGATAGTGCTAATTTCTTCCTATTCCAGTCCCAAATTCTGATTCTACTTTCACATAAGAAGAAGTGCGCTACAGTTTCTACAAGCCGACATTTGTCGCAATATGGAGATTGTCTCAATTTCATTTTTCATAATCGTTACGCTGTGGGTATGGCTTCGTTTACAACGTCGTACCGTACGGCACTGGTAGAATTTTATTGTTGATATTTTTCCATACGTTCATCCAGTTGTTAGTAGGTTAATTTAACTGAATTCGGTTGTGAAGAGCCGCGTGGAATTAGCCGAGCGGTCTTAGGCGTTGCAGTCATGTACTGTGTGGCTGCTCCCGGCGGAGGTTCGAGCCCTCCCTCGGGCATGGGTGTGTGTGTTTTTCCTTAGGATAATTTAGGTTAAGAAGTGTGTAAGCTTAGGGACTGATGACCTTAGCAGTTAAGTCCCATAAGATTTCACACACATTTGAACATTTTTTTTTTTCGGTTGTGAAGACGATGTCTGGTAATACAGGGTGATTCAAAAAGAATACCACAACTTTAAAAATGTGTATTTAATGAAAGAAACATAATATAACCTTCTGTTATACATCATTACAAAGAGTATTTAAAAACAAGTTCAGAGATGTTCAATATGGCCCCCTCCAGACACACGAGCATTATCAACCCGATGCTCCAACTCGTTCCACACTCTCTGTAGCATATCAGGCGTAACAGTTTGGATAGCTGCTGTTATTTCTCGTTTCAAATCATCAATGGTGGCTGGGAGAGGTGGCCGAAACACCATATCTTTAACATACCCCCATAAGAAAAAATCGCAGGGGGTAAGATCAGGGCTTCTTGGAGGCCAGTGATGACGTGCTCTGTTACGGGCTGCCTGGCGGCCGATCCATCGCCTCGGGTAGTTGACGTTCAGGTAGTTACGGACAGATAAGTGGCAATGTGGTGGCGCTCCATCCTGCTGAAATATGAATTGTTGTGCTTCTTGTTCGAGCTGAGGGAACAGCCAATTCTCTAACATCTCCAGATACTGTAGTCCAGTTACAGTAGCACCTTCGAAGAAAAAGGGACCAAAAATGTTATTGGCTGAAATGGCGAACAAATGTACAACTAAATGAAACTTTATAGCTCCCTTAATTCGCCGACAGATAGTGCTTAGCTCTGCCTTTTGTCGTTGCAGAGTTTTAAATTCCTAAAGTTGTGGTATTCTTTTTGAATCACCTTGTATAATCATAGACGGTCTTAGTGTTGGTTTGAGCTGGTGGAAGTCTTATACAGCTGCAGTCGACATAGTACTTTCTGACGTAACCTAGGCTGGCATCTACATGTGCTACATTAACAGGGGCGTTCCTATCCCCAGGATCTAACGAGAGGAACAGAAGTTTCATGATGCCTGTCTTAGTGGCATGTATTAGTTTAATAGCACGAGTTAGAAACAGTGCGTCACATCCAGATTTAACGTCTTTAGCTCCAAATCCACCGTTTTGCCTCTGCAAAGTCGCCGTGTGGAAGGATACTTTGACGATATTTTGTTTCCACACATATCAACACGCTGCAACTAGTATTTTATGTGTGGTGACCTGTGGTATCGCTAAGTCTGCTGCGACATGATATATTTTGCTAAGTATGTATGTATTTATAAACTGAACTTTCTGCAGTCGGTCTAACGATCGCATGTCATCGTCCTTCAACAAGGCTCCGATGATATTAAGTTTCCGCTCCGAATTGTTCGTAGTCATGAGCTTGGGATTCGCCCTTAACCACAATCCGAGTTGGAGTCTCTCTTCAGTTACATCTAACCAGTGCACACCTATTGCACTATTGTAAGAACCGAGATGAAGTATGTTGGATTTAAAATTTTGTAAATTTGTGGTAAGATATTATGGGACCAAGCTGCTTAGGTCATCGCTCCCTAAGCTTAATCACTACTTAATCTAACTTACGCTGTGGACAACACACACACCCATGCCGGAGGGAAAACTCGAACCTCCGAAGGTGGGCACTACCGGGACGCAGCAGCCAACCTCTCTGCGGTACCTATCTATACAGGCTCCTCGTCAGACGCGAATTCCCATCTTTGCCGCACACCACATGCGCGGCACCTCACGCCCCCCCCCCCTCCCCCCCCCCCCCCCCCCCGCCCTCGTCAATTGTTCCACGCACTCGCTCGCGGCCACACTGTATTCCCGCGAGGGTTCGGACGATGATGTGCGTCTAGCATCGAAAACTTTCGATGACCAGTCAAGACCTGAAAAATTTTACAGGATGCTTCAGGAGGAATAGTAAATTTTGTAGGAGGTGGTAGTATGGTAGTATAGACAAATTGCAGAAAAATGCCATATAACATGTGTCCAATTTTTATTGAGTACATATAGCTGGGTTCAATGCACTTTCGTTTCGTATGTTGGTTCTTACTGGACCCAGTTGTCTACACTTCTTTGAAAATGAGCTTCCAGCGTTATTGGAAGAGGTTCCTTTGACTACAAGAATGCGTACGTTCCTCCAGCATGACGAGGCTCCTGCACATTCTAGTCGTCAGGTGACGTTACCCAAGCCTAACATTTCCCGGAAGGTGGATCAATAGATATGGGCATTTTTCTTAGCCACCAAGGTCCCCGGTCTTATCTCTTTGGATATTTACCTGCAGGGATGATTTAAATATCTACAAAGAAAAAGTAAACCCAAGAGTCGATTTGATCCTTCAGATTATGAATAGAGCAGCCCTCATAAAAGAACGCGAAGACGAGCTACATGTGGTGCTATCAAGTCAAGTCAAATGTGTATTGAAGTTGGTGGGGGAATTTTTGAAAATCAACTTTGAACGTCCTCATTTGCGTTTCCTTTGAGTATCTCTGTACTCAGTACAAAGTGGACGCTTTTATTTGGAATTTTTTTATGCAATTCGTCTGTACTATCACCTTACCACCTGCTAAAATATCTGCCATTCCTCCTGAAACTTTCTGAATGTGGATATATGTGTGGTGTCCGAAAGAAAAGACACTACGAATCCGGGTTCGAACCTGGTCAGGCACAAATTTTCATCTGACGCATTTGTTCTACTTTAACGCCCATGACAGCCTGGACATCTGTCCTTCGATATTTAATTGATTAACAAGGCTGTCTATTTCGATTCGTAGTGTCTGTTCTTTCGGAAAGCCAGATTTTTATTTCTTCTGTAGCAGAACTACAAGCAGGCAGATACAAACTCAATAAGGGAATCGTAAGACAGCGCTCGAGCAAAATTCGTCTTGCTACTTTTAGTACCTCTTAGTGTCAGAGCGAAAACTTTACGGTAATGCAAAATTCATAACGCCACTTTTGTTTCCTGCCGACATTTGATGTTGTGAATACATGATTTTATCTATGAACTGCCACATTTTCATAGTACTTGCGAATGATACAGGACATGAAGTAAATACAAACCTTTTCGAAGTCAAAAGTCGGTAATATCCTACTAATTCGTGTTAAAATAGGCTCAATCGTTCTTGCAGATACTTAATGCTTTGTTAAGATAGACCCCCATTGTGATGTTTCCGTAGTAAGCTGAATTTAATTTCTATTGGTACAGTGAATATTTTAATTGCGTTTTCCATTAGTTTACTAAACGCAACAGTAATCATCAAAGAGAAATTAATCAGCAGCCGAATTTCCTATCACGATATCTAAAACAATCTGACAATGCTAAAGTAGTTTACAAATTTCGTCGCCTGTAGAAACCTACTGGTTCTAACGATATCATTAAACCAGTGTAATTTGAAGAGTATTTTCGTCTAGAAATGAATTGCCTTGACGGTTGATCGCTCAAGAGCGGGAAAGGTAAAATTTTACGAGTATATAACGAGAGGGACAAGTGCTTGAGAGAGGATTTCCCTATCAATACAAATGTCTGAGAGACGACTTTCCTATCAATCTACTGGATAGTTTGTTTCTCAAATCAACACAGTGCGTTATCACGCAGTAGCACAGGTGACGTAGTTTTGTCGGTCGATTTTCCTACACTGAGACCGAAAGGTGTCTCAGTTGTTGGCAATAAATTCCAGCTGTCATGCACCCACCCCTTCGGGCAGAATTCGTAATCCAAAACACATTTTTGGAGCTATCAGATGTAAAATATTATGCTCACACGACCCTTTGCTCGAAATTACGTTTTTTGCTGGGGCTCAGCCTTTCATTTCTTCTTAGAAAGCTAACGACAAAGGAATCATAACTCGTCACCAGTAACAGCACTGCATAAGAATGTTCAATGAGCGACCTGATGACGTTCAATAATAGTCACTTCGTTGATTTTTGTTGTTTCGAACTAGAGCATGCAGTACTCCCACTCCAGACTTCTGAACTTTGCCTGTTGAATGCAAAAAAATGAAATGATCGTATGGCATTGTCGGCCGGGAGGTCCCATGCGGGGAAGTTCGGCCGCCGTATTGCAAGTCCTCTTTAGTTGACGCCACTTCGGCGACTTGCGAGTCAATGAAGATGAAATGATGATGAACACACAACACCCAGTCATCACGAGGCAGAGAAAAATCCCTGACCCCAGCGGGAATCGAACTCGGGACCCCGTGCGCGGGAAGCGAGAACGCTACCGCAAGACCACGAGCTGCGGACTGTTGAATGCAAATGTCGCATGATGGTTAAATGGTAATCCATAACATATATCAGTAGTCGAGACTTCCGTAATGTGGAAAATCATTCATGCCAGAACGATCTTTGTTGAAACAAGAATATCTTTTTCTGGTATATTTTTTCAAAAAGCACTCGCTCCACACACAGTTCAAATGTTTCTAGCTGCCTCCTCTGCATTCACCCCTCCGTTATACCAAAAGTAAATATTGTGTTGCAGATGTTACACCTTTTTCCACTTGCGACTTAATTTTACAGTGCTTAACGGTAGTTCATGATTTTCAGGTATGCAAAATTCGATGCTTGACTGTAAGATGATAATTAGAACTTCAGATTCGAAAATGACAATTGATACATACACTGACAGCGTCGCGCCGCGTTCACCTGGGCGGCGCCGGATTTCAGGCGGTGGGTGGCGTCTGGCCGATGGCCGCTGCAGCGCGAGGAAACGTTAGAACGTAAGCTGTTTATGATCGTGACGCAGCCACGAGCTGTCCTGCGGAGTTGTTCCTGAAAGTACTTCTTATTGCTGGTGGGTAGATTGTGAAGCGAATTATCTTCGATGTTCAATCAGACTCATAACTTTAGACGAGGGCCGAAATGTGGTCATTTTGTTCGTTGTGGACGTCGCATGACATCCGTTAAAGTTCGTTTGGTGATCCTTCCACACAGTTTTTTATTAGAGAGGCCAACTTGCCAGATTGTGTATATGGCCGGACTTCTGTCAGGGGCGGTCAGTTTTATTGGCCACCTTAAGTGAACGACTCGGTCTTAGTCTCTGTGGCGGCCGGCCGGCGGTCAGTTTTTATGTCTAAGACTGTACATACATACGTATCTGTGAACAATGTGGGATGTCAGTCTATGATACGCGATGTAGAAATGACCTCTGTTCCATTAATTGCTTGTTCTTCTTCTGATAAAGCGTGCTGAAATTCGAATGCCAGTTGTACCTTTTCATCCTTTAACATCTAATAGAAACTTTGAAAGTCAATAATTGCGTCATGTTGTACCAAAACATTCGTACCTAAAATATGGTCTGTTTCCAGAATAAAATATTCACTCTGCAGCGGAGTGTGCGCTGATATGAAACTTCCTGGCAGATTAAAACTGTGTGCCGGACCTAGACTCGAACTCGGGACCTTTGCCTTTCGCGGGCAAGTGCTCTACCAACTGAGCTACCCAAGCACGACTCACGCCCCGTCTTCACAACTTTACTTCTCGCAGTACCTCGTCTCCTACCTTCCAAACTTTACAGAAGCTCTCATGCGAAACTTGCAGAACTAGCATTCCTGAAAGAAAGGATATTGCGGAGACATGGCTTGGCCACAGCCTGGGTGATGTTTCCATAATGAGATATTCACTCTGCAGCGGAGTGTGCGCGGATATAAAACTTCCTGGCAGATTGAAACTGTGTGCCCGACCGAGACTCGAAATAGGGATCTTTGCCTTTTGCGGGCAAGGGCTCTACCAACTTTTTTTTAATTATTTTTTTTTTTTATTATCTTTCGGGTCTCCTTCCTCCCCTTCAACCCGTCCTTTACGCTCGCCAAGTGTTGCCTTCTCGGCCCGGCTTCTCCGCCTTTAAAGAATGAATGTAACTTGATGATGTGGAAACACGCTTCTTCTGAACGACAAACGAAGTATGCCCCTTCTGTTGCCTTTGTTTGCAACATGGCTTGAATAAAAATAAATGTAAATTCCATTGAGAAGGCAGTCACCTAATTGTTATGGAAATGTAACTGCATTTGTAAATTTCGTTCTCCGGGCGTGGAAAAACGGAAAGAAGCAAACTCATTATTGCTGATAAGTAAAATTCTTTTCTTCAGAAAGGTAATGAATTAAAGTAGGCTTCTGCTGCTTGATTTTACACATAAATAACATAAATATGTCTTCCTGTGAAAGTAGGAGTGAAAGAAAGAAACTAAATAAAGGGTAGACACCAGTTTCATCACTGTGTCGTATGCTTCCCCCAAAAGAAAGTAATATATACGTAGAGGCCTAACTGGTTTATATTTATGATCTTCTCTGATTACTTGCTGTTGGATATCCTCCTCTTGCTACGTGAAGTACAACCTCGTACCACAAAGCATTCGTCTCATACGAGTATACGAAATGCTTCGGTGGATAATGTAAATTACGCACTTCTATTGGTTACAGTATTGTTTTAGTTGAAAAATATGCGTAGTTTTCCTTGTATTTTTTAGTACACATCAACTTTTGGTGCTCAATTGTAAGGTATACCCAGAAGTCCTCCCTATTGCTTGATTCTTTTGTTAGGATGTAATGCACCGTTTGGCCTTTCAACCAGTTGATTGCGTTTCGTTTTGTTTTAGGGTAAGGTATACTGTCAGGGTTTAAAAATGCAGCAGGCGTAACGGCGTTGGGCGTAGTTCTGCTGACGCTCGCTATCTTTTGTCTTATGTAGAGCCATATGTCTTTTACCTTGCCACACAACAATCTATGCTCTTCGGTATCTGGTATATTACATAATGTACACAGCGGTGACTCGGCCAATCGAATAGAGTGCAGTTTAGAGTTCGTCGGAATTTTCCTGTTTACAGCATAGTACCAGGTCGATCTAACATACGTTGGCACGTTCCGGCAGTGAATATTTTGCCATATTGTTTCCCAGTTATAACAAGGATACTTTTGTTCTACGTCGTTTCTGGGTTTGTCTTTCATCAAGTTATTGTAAAGTTCTTTCACTTTCATTATGTCTTTTTCAGGGATCCTTGCCTGTATGTAGCCGTATTCCACTAAAAAGTATTTCAAGTGGTATAGTCCGTTGGGTATGTGTTGGACATTTATAGGTGCACTGATGTCAGCAGGAGCTATTTCATTTAACAAATGTGCAGCAAGGGTGCCACGTGGTTCCTTCCATTGTTTGTATGTGGTTGAAAGGTATAAGGCTTGCGCTTTTTTGCTGATATCGGTGAGCTTTAACCCACCGCATTTCGTAGGGAGTATCAGAACGTCATATTTGACTTTGAAAATATGACCGCGGCCGACAAAATGTCCTAGTGCAGATGCGATACTTTTCGACAAAGGCGCAGGTGGTGGCAGAACTTGTGCTACGTAATTAAATTTGGATGTGATATATACATTTGCCAGTATTACTTTCTGAAGTTCATCGAGTTTCCTAATACTATGTGCTTGTACAGAGGCGCGTATGCTGTTAAGTAATTTTCGATAATTCGCAGCAATAGTGTGCTTGATATTTCTTTTAAAATCTATGCCGAGACATTTCATGGTTTCAAGCTTGCGTAACAGACCCTGCGTTTGCGTCCCAATTCCACGGCCGATGTTGAAAATTCCCGACTTTGTTCTATTTAGTTTTGCACCAGATGCCTGTTCATATTTTGTTACTATTTGCAGTGCGCTCTCTACTTCAGTGCCATTCACGACTAGGAAGCCAACATCATCAGCGTACGCCTTGCACACGATCTTTTCTCCATGTATTAGTAGCCCTTGTAGATGTTTCATAAGGGAGGCAAGCAGGGGCTCGATGGCGATGGCGAAGAGTGCCATTGACATTGGACACCCTTGCCTAATGGAGCTGGTGACGTCAATCGGGCGGCTAATGTGCCCATTGATGACAAATCTGGCTGAGTTGTTTGTTAATGTATTTCGTACTACTGCTATGAATCTAGGAGGGAAGCCCATTGCGCCCATGGTCCGAAGGAGAAAAGGATGATTTACCCTGTCGAATGCTTTATCAAAGTCGAGTGAGATGAGTGCACATTTTACTTTGCAGACGTCGGCCGTTGAGATTAGGTCCCTGTAATCACAAAGGGTCTGGAGAATTCTTCTATCTTTGCCCACACTTGTTTGATAAGGGCCAGTGACGCTGGTCATTGTGGTTTTCAGCCTGCGAGCGAGGATGCGGCCAAAGATTTTGTAATCACTGTTTAAAAGCGTGATTGGCCTCAGAGCGCTTACAGTTTTCATGTTGGTGGTTTTTGGCACTAACACTACGAGTCCCTCACGAAATTCTTTTGGGATGTCATTTTCAGGGCTTCGTAGTTCGTTGCAGATGAGAGTTAACTTAGCTTTTACGAGGTCACTAAATTTGCGATAAAATTCTGCCGGAATTCCGTCTGCCCCTGGAGCCTTATTTTTCATGCTTCCATATATAGCTTCTTCGACATCTTCTTCAGTCACTTCCGAGATGAGAGTTTGTGCTTCCGCGTGGCATACTTTGCCCTGGAGGTTGATCGTTAACTCGTCTTGAAGCTGTTCGTCAACTGGTTGACTAGACATTAAGGATTCAAAATGCTGTACGATTGCCTCTTTAATCTCTCTTTGCTTCGTCAGCTTCCTTCCATCATCAGTTGTTATTTCAGAGAATATCTTGCGAGACGCCCTTTTTCTTTCACGAATGACATGATAAATGGAAGTGACCTCGTGCTGTGCTATATTCTGGGCACGCGACCGTATTTGGTAGCCTTCCAGTTGTTTACGCCGAAGAGCCAAAATTTTTGCTTTAATTTTGTTAATTCTTTCGTAGTTATCCACAACTGTTGCATCGGACTTGTACAAATCCCTTAGACACTGAAAGTAGAAGTCTATAGTTGATTTGTACCAAAAGTTTTTGTCTTTTGAGTAATTTATGAAAAACCTCCGTATTTTAGGTTTGGCATGTTTCTGCCACCGGTCAGTGCCAGAGTTGTACGAGCTAAATTTGCTTTCGCACTCTCTCCATAACGTGTAAAATGCCTCCTGACAAGCTTGGTCTTCCAGATGTGACACGTTGAGCTTCCATGTGCCTCTACCTCGATAGGTCCCTTGTTTTGTCAGATTGATTGTGCATATGTACGCAGCGTGATCCGAGAAAACGGTAGGCCATATTTCGGACTGCAAAATGTGGTGTTTCAAATTATGAGTTACATATATCCTGTCTAGACGGCTCGCCGAGTGACTTGTGGTGTGGGTGAAGCCAGGGGCTGCACCGTGCATATGCTCCCATGAGTCTATTAGTCTTAGGTCATTAACTATACGTTCCAGTTCAGTACACTTGTTGAAATTGGGAGTTTGGTCTTCGGCATGCAAAACACAGTTAAAATCTCTTCCCAGGATAAGGTGTTCATATCGAGTTCCAAATAGTGGGACAACTTCTTCTTTAAACAACTCCGCTCTGCGGTGCCTGTTGCTGGATCCTGAAGGGGCATATACGTTAATGACTCGTATTTTGTTTATTGTGGCCGCTATGCCTTTACTGTTTGATAGTTTTACCACATCTTGGACTAGTATGCCCTCCTTTGCGAGCAGAGCTGTGCCCATTTCCGTTCCATGCCCTGGGTTTATAATGGCGTTGAAGCCAGGTACGTTACCGAGCTCAATGTCTGTCACTTCTTGTAAAAGGATAATGTCACTGTCAGAAGCAAATATAAAATCTTTTAAGTTCTGTAATTTAAAGGAACTACGAATCTTATTAAGGTTTACTGTAGCGATCTTGTACGCTTGTATGTCAGACATTGGTCGTTCTACTTGATCAAACTTTAAACAACATTCTTCCGTTTTGTCTCGCAAGCGTCAGCTTTAAAACTCATTTTAATAATATTCACCGGTAGCAAATGGTTCAGTGGTGTGTCCTTGGTCTTTAGAAAGTTCGCTCACGGAGACGTCTTCGTTGAAGAAATCACCCACCTTCGTGGCTGGAGTACAGTCTGTTTTAGTTTCTGAAACTTCTGTCATTTCTTCATCCGCATTGTTATGATCGCTTTCGTCTGCCCAGCTGGTTGACGTTGTCATCGTGGGTTGCACGAGTGAATCTTCAGGAGAGTGACTCGCTTCTTGAGGGTGGGTGGGTGCTTTCTTTGTTAGCTTTCCATGGACGTCCCGTTTTTCCAGCGCAGAAGGGGAACGCTCCTCAGAAACTGGTGTCGCTTTCGTGTTGCCAGCCATCTGTTGGCTTAAGCTACTACCTATTTCCTTTGCTTTTTGTCGGAGTGTAGGAGCCGTCTCCTCTGCACCTTTGCGCGCTTTTTTTTTTTTTTGGAGAATTGCCTCTCGACGGACTTTCTTCAGTATCCAAGTTAGTTTCGCTTTCCTGCAAGGTGTGTCGGTCTTCAACTTCCGGTGGATCTGCTGCCTTAACAGTTGCAGGTGCCTGTTTCGGTGGAACTTCAACTGTTTTCGTAGGTTGATGGGACTCTTGTAGGTCGTCAGCTATGACGGCACTGACATCCATCGGAATTTCAGTGTCTGGAGAATTTGTATTTGCACACGGTTCAGGGGCTGAGGAAGCAGTTGGCCGTTCGCGTGCCACGGCGGCGTAAGTTCCAGGCAGTGTTGTCATCGCCGGTGGCCTGGCGGCCTCGCCGGCCGGCAGCTGTGCAACGCGCCGCTGTATACAATCTGCGCGAACGTGCCCAGGCTTGTTACAGGCGGCACAGGTTCGCGGTTGATCGTAATAAATTACAATCCCTCTATATCCGCAGACATTGATGTACGACGGGATGTGCTTTTGTAACTCTACTCGAAGCTGCCGTAGTCCATTTAGTACTGGGAATTTATGCGCGCTTGACCATTTCTCGGCAAAGTTGCTGAGCACTTTGCCGAAGGGTGAAATTACGGCATTAATTTGGTCTGTTGAAATCTGAAAAGGCAACTCGAATATTCGAACTGTGCGAATGCCAAAACCAGCATGTGCAACGGTGACTTCACCAACGTTTCCATCTGAGTGCTTAAATTTCATGACACCTCCGGAAGACTCAACTATTTTCTCGCACAACTCGGAACTGCGCATTTTAACAAACACGACACAAGCTACAATCGACAGATGGATCCCGATTATACCATTAAAGGAGAGCTTCACAACTTCTTCTAACCAATTCTCTACTTCAAACGACTTAGGTCTGGCATATGGAGAATCAAAGGTAAGTTTCAACGTATCTTTTCGACTTGGTTGAGCCATCACTGTATACTACTCATTACTTCTCGAAGTTTTCGATAAACAGATCTTTAAGCTGCAGCAAGCGCAAGACTTACCACGCGGAAGCACAGACGGCGCAGCGCACACCACACTACGTCCTACCTCCACGCCGTCCACCGGCGAACTGACCAACTGAGCTACCCAAACACGACTCATGCCCCGTCCTCACAGCTTTACTTCTGCCAGTACCTCGTCTCCTACCTTTCAAACTTTACAGAAGCTCTCCTGCGAAACTTACAGAACTAGCACTCCTGAAAGAAAGGATATTGCGGAGACATGGCTTGGCCACAGCCTGGGGGATGTTTCCATAATGAGATATTCACTCTGCAGCGGAGTGTGCGCTGATATAAAACTTCCTGGCAGATTGAAACTGTGTTCCCGACCGAGACTCGAAATCGGGATATTTGCCTTTTGCGGGCAAGGGCTCTACCAACTGAGCTACCCAAGCACGACTCACGCCTCGTCCTCACAACTTTACTTCTCCCAGTACATCGTCACCTACATTCCAAACTTTACAGAAGCTCTCCTGCGAAACATGCAGAACTAGCATTCCTGAAAGAAAGGATATTGCGGAGACATGGCTTGGCCACAGCCTGGGGGATGTTTCCAGAATGAGATTTTCACTCTGCAGCGGAGTGTGTGCTGATATGAAACTTCCTGGCAGATTAAAACTGTGTGCCGGACCGAGACTCGAACTCTGGACCTTCGACTTTCGCGGGCAAGTGCTCTATCAACTGAGCTACCCAAGCACGACTCACGCCCCGTCCTCACAACTTTACTTCAGCCAGTACCTCATCTCCTACCTTCCAAACTTTACAGAAGCTCTCCTGCGAAACTTGCAGAACTAGCACTCCTGAAAGAAAGGATATTGCGGAGACATGGCTTGGGCACAGCCTGGGGGATGTTTCCAGTATGAGATTTTCACTCTGCAGTGGAGTGTGCGCTGATACGAAACGTCTGTTGTCAATAAGGGAACAATACAAAATTTTTTGTGGAACTATGACCCTCAATACAAAATGATAAGTGTGTCTGTAATTTTACATCTACTCCTTCACCAGATACTGCTCCTTTTACCTTAGTTTTGCCTAATGGTAACGTCAGATATGTATTGTCTTTGTTACATTCGTTGAAAAGTTTCTTCATTTATAACTTACATAGGTGATCCAGAATCGATTACTGCTGAAAACATTGATGATCCGATCTTTACTTCAATAGCAGGGTGGGAAATGTCTTTTTGTATAACTGGTTTTTCATGTAAAAGTGTGTCTCGGATGTCGTCAAAAGTAATAACATTTTCGTGAACAAGATTCTGTGTATCAAAAAGTATTGCTTACGTTGCTGGAAGATGCAACCTGTACTGTATCTAGTCAAATTCTTTCTGACGTGCTGTTATTTGCTGCAGGATGCTGTGGCATTTCGACTATTTGTACTGTTCTGTTATTCCGTCCTGACATATTAGGTTGGGGACGATATCGACTGTCTGCTTCACTCATGATAATCTGTTGTTGTGGATGATTCTGCTGCTGATAAGACGTACTGTTGTTAAATGTACGCTGAAAACTGTGCTCATTACTTTTACGTCTGTCATGGTAATACGGCGCGTGGCGATAGGAGTTTAAATGATGTGTCTTCTGTACGTAGTCATTTCCTTGGTGCTGTGCGTTA
This sequence comes from Schistocerca piceifrons, assembly GCF_021461385.2. Lineage (NCBI taxonomy): Eukaryota > Metazoa > Arthropoda > Insecta > Orthoptera > Acrididae > Schistocerca > Schistocerca piceifrons. Next base: position 353,343,635 of record NC_060144.1, on the reverse strand, counting down.
CTATCTGGCGGAGCCGACGCTATATGTGTAGGCGGCGAAACATTAAAGCTTGGTTGAACTGCCGGCCGAAGTGGCCGCGCGGTTCTGGCGCTGCAGTCTGAAACCGCGAGACTGCTACGGTCGCAGGTTCGAATCCTGCCTTGGGCATGGATGTGTGTGATGTCCTTAGGTTAGTTAGGTTTAACTAGTTCTAAGTTCTAGGGGACTAATGACCTCAGCAGTTGAGTCCCATAGTGCTCAGAGCCATTTGAACCATTTGGTTGAACTTGCAAACCACATTGTTGGTTAGGTATGCCAACTGGCTGGTTTTGTTGCTGTTGTGGGGAAAACCCGCTACTGTTGGCAAAATGTGTTTGCTGTTGCTGATAATTTTGGCGATACTGATAATTAAAATTTTGTCTGTAATTAAAGTTCTGGTGGTTGTCAGTCCTGGAGCTTCTATCACCTTTGCTATTAAAATAGCGTGGCTGGTCGTAATTACTGTATGCTTGTTGGCCTTGGTCATGCTGTGAAAAATATTTGTTTATGAAGGAATAATCTGATTGTTGAACTTCTAAAATCTGTAGAAAGATCTCTAAATGCCGAAATATTTTCTTTCCGCTGTCCTGTTAAAAGTGACACTCTTAACGATCGTCTTAACTTTGAAATACATAATTGGATAAGTGCTGACTCACTGTATGGCTCACGTAAATATTTGTTTTGCTGTACCATGTGTTTAAAAAAATTGCGTGACAGTGGAAAAATTTGAGTCCTCATAATTCGGCAAATCTAATTAACTGATCCTTGATTGCGCGCTGTGTCGTCTTCGACCAATGCGCTGACAGAAAAAGCAGTGGAAAAATTTGAGTCCTTATAATTCGGCAAGCTAATTAACTGATCCTTGATTCCGCGCTGTGTCGTCTTCGACCAATGCGCTGACAGAAAAAGCATTCTTTTACCGAATAACATTGTCTCGCGATCGGTCTCATACGAGTTGCCGGTTTGACTTCCAAAAAAACTACAAATAAATTAAAGTTTGTGTGTTACGGGCCAAGTTGGTGGAAATGCTAAACTAAATTGTTGTATCCAATCCAAAGGGCAAATCTGTGTTCTATTACTTTTAAATACTTTAAATTTCCTAACGGATAGAAAGTGTTTGTAATCAAAATTATCGTCTCTGAATGTCTGAGCAGATTCAGGATTGTATGAAAATCTGTCTGTGTCTGTTCGAAATCTATGTCACGTACTCTCTGTAAATTACCTAAGTTATACTGGCTGTGTGAGTGCGACAAATGTTCAGAATGTGGCGTATACTGTGACGTTTAGAGGCTGATACATTTTTGATTTCTGTTACTTCTTGCTGTAAAGATGACAATTTTCTACGTAATGTATTATTGGACGTACCTATCTCACTGATTGTCTGCTGTATATTTTGGAATTCGGTTGTTTGATTGAACGAAACTGGTGACGTATCGTCTGATTTGGTATCATTGTTATTTTCGATAACATCAATACGACTGGCCAATTCATCAAATTTTCAGTCAGTACTTTTGCCTGATCGTCATTTTTAGTGTCACAAGCATCAATTTGTCTTTGCATTTTACGTGTAGTTCTCTTTAGTTTCTTTACGTCTGGTTTAATGGCATCGGGAGCCTGTATTAATTCCAATTGTTCAAGTCTACTGGTCACTGTCTGAAAATTTTCTATGTATTTATTTTCCAAAGTCTGAATATTAGTTTCTGTTTTTGTTTTAAGCTCGGAGATTTCACCATGCAATTCTGTGTTCAACTGTTTGATAGTTTTGATTTCGTCTGATACTGTAGCAAAGTTGTCTACGTATGTTTTTGCTTTCGTAAACAACTTACGCTTGTCTTCGTGTCTCTATGTAATAATTGTTTCCATAACCTGTTTCTTTACTTTGTTCTGTTCCTGTATGAATTTACGGTAACGCGTTTCACTTTTTTGTAGGTGGTGATTAAAACGTTCGCCCATTTGGCTGTTTTGTCGTTCAAACTTCTTGTCGACTTTCGCATCAAGAGTGCGTGAATGTTCTGCTGACATTAATTTAAACTCGTCGCGTAACTGTGTTGCGTTTTCTGAACATTGTTTAGCGACTACACTGATTTCATCTCTACGTAATTTTATTGTGGCTGCATATGAATTGCGTATCTCTTCACTACTATTCCTGGCATTTCCTCACGTAATTGTTTTTTAGTTTAATTACATTGCTCGGCAACGGCTGTAATCTGTTCAGTAAGCTGATCAATAGAAGTGTCACGTTTTTCATTAATTTGTTTAAAGTTCTCATTACTTTGTTTGATCGATCTGTTGTGTTTTTCATTCGACTGTTTGAAGCTTTCATTAAGTTGTTTGTTAGATTCATTAAGGATGTCGTGTTTTTCATTAAGTTGTTTGAAATTATTGTCGTGAAAAAGGACGTCGTGTTTTTCATTAACTTGTTTGAAATTATTGTCGTATTTTTCATTGAGTTGTAGCAATAATGCTACAACTTGATCTATGCGAAATTAGCGACTCTATTCTTTGTGCTATGTGATAGTGTATATGCAGTTATCACGTTTTGTGTAACCATTTGGTCATTGTCTGATTCATGAAAAGTTTGCTAATTGGATGTGCACTGTTGGTCACTACATCGAAATCAAATAAATCTGACGTGTTTTGAGTATATTGCTCATCCTCGTTACAAGCATTTATCTGTTCACTGTGCGAAATTTTGCAAATCAGGTGTGCCAAACTGGGCAGCGTTCATTGTAGCGGAACGTGCCGCATCATCAATTGTCGTTAAATTTACTGTGGTCATAATTGAATTTGTTTGTTCGTCATCTGGATTAAATCATTACTGGTGGTCGGCACGCACTGATTATCTGTGATTGGAGGATTATCATTATGATACTGAGTGTCGCTAGTATTATCAGTCAAACTATTCAAGTCGGCTTTTTCACTCATTACGCATTGCGATGTACTGTTAGCAGTTTTTCGCGACATTTTCGCGAGTCAAAAGTGGGCACAAAATCAAACGAAGAATGAAACAAATACAATAACAACAAAGGGAAATAAATTGCCGATGATCTGTGAAAGAAAGGAGTGACAAATTAGTAAATGCGTTGCGCCAGATGCAAACTACATTTAATATTAGGTAAATAAAGAGCACATACATAACTGACCACTTCTCAGAAATTCACAAAAAAATACGATCCTGGCTGGATGTCGCCGAGTGTAACCTCCTTACAGTTTATTTGCGTAACCTCGGAATAAAAACGTGTAACTAACGTCTCAATAAAACTGTGACTCATATATAACCTTTCAATAATTAACTGAGAATTTAAACTGGTAAATTTTGACATCAGCAGTGCTGCGTCATGGCCTCGAATGATCTTTTTGAACAAATTGAAAATTCTTACGTCATTGAAGTCGCCGGATAACGTGTATATATGTGCGCCTATAAGAAATTGTTCTGGCACAGCGCAGTGCAATGCTGGCCACTAGATTAGTTATGTATAAAAAGAAACAACTGATTTTTCTTTACGAGAATAGGGATGACCATGGATAGGAGAAATTAGTAAAAATCTTTAAATTCAAATGAATGACTGTCAAACGTTATCTTTATAAGAAAGAGTATTATTAAAAGATTTTTAAAAACATTTACATGGGACTTGATATAACAATAGTACAAAATCATCGTTCTCCGCGAGCGGCCCAACCGCCCGACTGCGAGCTACTACTACAACTGCAGCTGCCGACACTGCTCTCTGGTCTGCGATTTTATTGTACCATACATTTCGCAGGCAGCGCGTGAGCATTCCATCAAAGTTACATCTGCTCGAGTGCGCTAACAATAAATTCCTTATTCATGGACCTCTTACAACATCCTCTCCCAGGCAATTTTAAGACCTCCCTCTCCCAGATCATGACAGGGTATCTGAGATTTATTGTATTCCCGGAATGTCGACTTACACCATCTGTCCCTTCTTTTTCTGCTTCTTCTTCTTTAAGCAACTCGTCCTCCAAGAACATTGGCGATTAGTAGCATGATCTGTTGTTAGTTCAAGCCTTTTGCAACATCTACTGTATGTCCAGTCTAAACCACTGATTTATGTTCTTTAGCTAGGATAATATCCTGCGTCCTAGACCACTAGTCTCTCCTTGAAATATTAGTTAAGACAGGTTGTATTTATTATTGTGAATTATATGGCCCAAATATTCGACGTTTCTTCTCTTGATAATATTTAGAACTTCGAGACCTTTATTCATACTTTGCAATATTGGCAAGTTTGTGACTTTATCTGTCCATGATATCTTTATACTTTAATGAGAAAAATAAAATATAAATAAATATATATATATATATATATATTATTATTATTATGTGCGATTGGACCCATACGGATCACGCAAAGCTTTTCCGATTCAATTTTTTAATTCTCCAAACTTCTCTCATTCTTTCCCCATGAATTCTCTTTCTTTCCTCTGTCCATTTTGTCCCCTGTCTCTTGCAAACTTCATTCTCGGGTTGTACTTTCCAACTATTGATTTTTTGCCTGTATACATTTCTGTTTATAACTTCTGAAGAATTTATTTGTGCATTTGCTAGATCTGTTTTGGTTTCTTGTATCCAGGGTATGGTTTTCAATTTTTCAATGTATATTAAAATTTTGTGGGAGAGTCTGGGTGTTGGGAGTCTGTGGATATGACCGTAAAATTTTAGTCTTCTTTTCCGGATGTCTGCGGCGAGGTTAGATAATTTTTCTGTAGTTTTCCGAGACTGTAACCTGTATCCATCTTCCGTTCTTTTTGGGCCAAGAATCTTTCTGATAATTTTGCGTTCCTCTTTCAGGATGCCTTCCAGGTCGCCTTTTCTATGGAGTGTGAGTGTTTCGCTGGCATATAGTGCTTCGGGCTTGATTACTGTATTGTAGTGTCGTATTTTTGAGTGAATGGAGAGACACTTTTTATTGTAGATGTTGTGGGTTTTCCAGTATGCTCTTTTCAGTTTTTGCAGTCGAACTTTTTGTGCAGTTTTCTCTCCCCCTGTGGGTTCTAGGACCTCGCCTAAGTATTTAAAGAATGGAACTCTCTCAATTTGTCCATATTTTGTAGTCAGTTTTTGAGTTTCAAATTTTGAGCAGATGAATTTGGTTTTTTGGAAGGAAATTTGTAGCCCACCTTTTTCGGCGCATTCTTTGAGAATGTCTATCTGTTTAATTGCTGTGGTCTCGTTTTCTGCTAGAATGGCCACGTCATCTGCAAATGCCAAGCATGAAATTTTAATACCATCTTTAGATCTTCCTAGTTGTATAGGCTTCCAGTAATTTTGATTCTTCAGTTCTTTTTCCCATTCTCGGATGACTTTGTCTAAGACAAGGTTGAAGAGGAGTGGAGACAAGCCGTCACCTTGTCTGACGCCGGTTTTGATCAGGAAGGGCTCTGATATTTCACCCAGGAATTTTATCTTAGAAGTTGTGTTTGTGAGCGTTTCTTTGATAAGGTTTAGGGTTTTCGGATCGAGTCCTAGCTCCTCAAGGATAATAAAGAGAGATTGCCTATCGATTGAATCATAAGCCTTTGCGATATCAACAAAGGAACAAATGATCGGACTGTTTCTGACTGCTTTGTATTTTAGTGTTATCTTCAAATTGAAAATTTGTTCTGCACAGGATCGGTGAGGGCGAAAGCCAGCTTGGTATTCACCAATACTGTGTTCGAGTTGTTCTTGTGTTCGTTGAAGAAGACAAGCTGAGAGGATTTTATAAGTGACTTGGAGAAGGGAGATTCCTCGATAGTTGTTTATATCTGCCATGTCTCCCTTTTTATGCAGTGGATGAATTAGGGCGCATTTCCAATCTTCTGGTAGTTTTTCTGTCTGCCAAATGTCTGTGATGATTTGAGTGAGTTCTTTGAGGGAATTTGGTCCAAGATTTTTAAGTAGTTCTGCAGTGATATTATCTTCTCCGGATGCCTTGTTGTTTTTCAGTCTATGAATATGTCTTTGGATCTCCTCTAGTGTAGGTGGTGGGGATTCTGGATTTGTGTAGATAGCAGTTTCTTGAGGGAATCTTGAAGAAGGTTCAGGGCAATTGAGGAGTCCGGAAAAGTATCTTGCCAGCTCCTCACAATTTTCCCGATTTGTGAGCGCTAGTTTTCCATCTGGTTTTCTGAAACATAGATTTCGTGAGCCGTATCCATTGATTCTCCCAGCAAAGGTCTTATAGAAGTCTCGTACATTATAGTTACGGAAATTTTCTTCAATAGACTCACACTGTTCCTTGAGGTACTTCCTCTTGACTTGTCTGATTGTTTTTGCCACTTGTCTTCTGGTGTTGTGGAAGTGATCTAGATTTTCTGGGGATTTTTTACTGTTATACTTCAGAAAGGCTTTCTTTCTTTCTTCCAGCGCTTTTTCACATCCAGAGTCCCACCAGGGGTCTTTTGTGTTCTTTTTCAATGGGATCAGTTCTTTTGCCTTCTTTGTAATTTTTGTTCGAAATTTTTCCCAAGAGTCAGCTGGTTCCTTTTCCCACTCCTCCTTCAGATTGGTTTCTTTGATTGTTCGTGTGTCAAATTTCATCATGTGTGTTTTCTTCGGATAGAATTTTTTTGGGGTGAATTTCACTTTAATGCGTGTTAAGTAGTGGTCTGAGTCAATGTTCGCCCCTCTGCGAACTTGGACATCATGGATCTCTTTCTGTACGAAATAGGAGATGGCAATGTGGTCAATCTGATATTCGCCGATCTCTTGTATGGGGGACCTCCAGGTCTTTTGTTTTCTAGGTTTTTTTCTCAAAGATGTAGACATTATTTTTAGATTATTTTGTTGGCATAGTTCAATAAATCTCAGTCCGTTTCTGTTGGTGAATCTGTGTGCTGGATATTTTCCTACAGTTTTTTGGTGTTCTTTCTCTCTGCCAATTTGTGCATTGAAATCTCCCATTAAGATTTTGATATCATCCCGGGGAATTTTGGCCATGACATCTTCAAGTTTAGTCCAGAATTTTTCAGTTTGTAGTTGGCGTTTTTTGTTATATATATATATATATATATATATATATATATATATATATACTCCTGGAAATGGAAAAAAGAACACATTGACACCGGTGTGTCAGACCCACCATACTTGCTCCGGACACTGCGAGAGGGCTGTACAAGCAATGATCACACGCACGGCACAGCGGACACACCAGGAACCGCGGTGTTGGCCGTCGAATGGCGCTAGCTGCGCAGCATTTGTGCACCGCCGCCGTCAGTGTCAGCCAGTTTGCCGTGGCATACGGAGCTCCATCGCAGTCTTTAACACTGGTAGCATGCCGCGACAGCGTGGACGTGAACCGTATGTGCAGTTGACGGACTTTGAGCGAGGGCGTATAGTGGGCATGCGGGAGGCCGGGTGGACGTACCGCCGAATTGCTCAACACGTGGGGCGTGAGGTCTCCACAGTACATCGATGTTGTCGCCAGTGGTCGGCGGAAGGTGCACGTGCCCGTCGACCTGGGACCGGACCGCAGCGACGCACGGATGCACGCCAAGACCGTAGGATCCTACGCAGTGCCGTAGGGGACCGCACCGCCACTTCCCAGCAAATTAGGGACACTGTTGCTCCTGGGGTATCGGCGAGGACCATTCGCAACCGTCTCCATGAAGCTGGGCTACGGTCCCGCACACTGTTAGGCCGTCTTCCGCTCACGCCCCAACATCGTGCAGCCCGCCTCCAGTGGTGTCGCGACAGGCGTGAATGGAGGGACGAATGGAGACGTGTCGTCTTCAGCGATGAGAGTCGCTTCTGCCTTGGTGCCAATGATGGTCGTATGCGTGTTTGGCGCCGTGCAGGTGAGCGCCACAATCAGGACTGCATACGACCGAGGTACACAGGGCCAACACCCGGCATCATGGTGTGGGGAGCGATCTCCTACACTGGCCGTACACCACTGGTGATCGTCGAGGGGACACTGAATAGTGCACGGTACATCCAAACCGTCATCGAACCCATCGTTCTACCATTCCTAGACCGGCAAGGGAACTTGCTGTTCCAACAGGACAATGCACGTCCGCATGTATCCCGTGCCACCCAACGTGCTCTAGAAGGTGTAAGTCAACTACCCTGGCCAGCAAGATCTCCGGATCTGTCCCCCATTGAGCATGTTTGGGACTGGATGAAGCGTCGTCTCACGCGGTCTGCACGTCCAGCACGAACGCTGGTCCAACTGAGGCGCCAGGTGGAAATGGCATGGCAAGCCGTTCCACAGGACTACATCCAGCATCTCTACGATCGTCTCCATGGGAGAATAGCAGCCTGCATTGCTGCGAAAGGTGGATATACACTGTACTAGTGCCGACATTGTGCATGCTCTGTTGCCTGTGTCTATGTGCCTGTGGTTCTGTCAGTGTGATCATGTGATGTATCTGACCCCAGGAATGTGTCAATAAAGTTTCCCCTTCCTGGGACAATGAATTCACGGTGTTCTTATTTCAATTTCCAGGAGTGTATATATAATATTTATTATGTAAAAATGAATGGATGAAAATGGGGAAGAAATGGTTTTAAATATTTTTGTTATTTACTCTTTCAGTACGAACTTTGTTGTAGAACCCCCTTTTTTTTCTACATGTTGTAATAAAAATTCATTTAGACAGAATTAAGCACATTTGAAATTACGTGAACTTTAGCAACCCTCTGAAGCTGATAAATTCAAACTAACTGATTAATAACATTTATGACTTTGAAAATTATTTAAATTAAATTTTTTACGTATTTCGGCCTTGGCACATATTTTCTAGATGCAGTGGTTTTTTTTAATATTTACTGAATTCTTTCCCGGCGTTAGCTATGGAACACAAGACTGTCTCTGTTAGCATAAAATGGTTAAATATTGCCAAGCCGACCTGAACGTTTAATTATCATTGACAAAACACACTTCACTATACGTTTAAGTTATTTGCTTTAGGAATTGAAAAGAACCAACAGATTAACAACTTCAAACGTTAATTATCCGCCTATGAATGCACAAATGTAAAACCAGTAATAAAGTCAGTCAGCCTCAGGATCGCTGTAAAAGAAAAATCTTTCGTAATTCTCTGCTAATTTTACCTGCTCCCGATTTACGGGTTTGGTTAATTTTATAGCGGAACAATTTTTTAAATGTGGCGCTGCAAATCGTTCGGTCGCGGCACAGCCCAGCAACACCAACGATAATCGCTAGAAGTGCTGAAAATTCTTTAAAGAAATATTATAGATGACATGGGCAAGCTAATTTACATTAATAATACACAATTTTGATAAATTATCATGTATTTAGACCATAACAATAATTAAAATTACACACCTTTATAATTTCTCCCCTAATGGCGGCTAAAGATAGATACAGACAAAAGAAGTCTACTCATTCATATAATGCTACGTCACAGGTTCCTCTCTCTCTCAGCTCTCGAGGAAGACGACAAAGAATGCACATTATATAGCGCTATTTATATTATTGCTGATTGTGAATGTCTCTTTGTAATCTTACAACATTATTTTCCTCTGTGGCTATATTTTACATTTTTTCATCGCAGATATTAACATATTTCGTAATTACATTATGAGTATAGAAATATTGCAATCATAAATACATCGAGAATATTATTACAGAAAATATTACAATAATAACAAATGTCCTTTACACAAAATTAAATAATATTTTTTGTTAAACAATTACAGTACATACGAATTGCTTTTTTGTTGGTATGAACTGTACGTAGTGTTCTCATTACGGTACACGTTCGTAACAGGCGTGCCACAGTTAAGCATTTGCAAATGTGCACGCTTGAGTTCAGCAATTCTGTGTGTCATTTCATTTTATTAATAGTGTGTGTGCTGCCAGGGAACGTTACATTGCGTCCAGGCAGCATTTCGCAAAGAGTTTCTATACTTTGACACTATGGTGCCAGTAACGTTCTTTACAATTTTCTTTTTTATGGAATGGCTCTTTTAATTAGTCCCAGGGTTATATATGTTCATGGCTCCCCCATTTGGGCGAAGGCAGACGGGAAACCTGGGCAAAACTGTGCCGGAGCCTGGCCAACCCAGTTGGTTCATGATTAATCTTGTCTCTTTAACAGTCATTGTTTTGAAATGATTTAGCAGTTTGTCATCAACGGTTACATAACATCACAGTCACATACAGTTTAACGAAAGTTTGTTGTGTGTGTTTAACAACTCATAATTATCATTTTTGCGATATACTGCAAGGTCACTTGTCCTAGGATATATCACTTAGTTTTTTGAAATCATTTAGTACAACGTCACTTTTCATAATGTTCTCACTACCTACGTGTTACAAATCCATCTCCTACACTTGTTAGTGTTCATTTTCTCTCGTCAATCTACGGGTATACATAATAAGTGTTCAATGATTGTCAAAAACCGAGTTCATTGACATGTTATGCAGTTTATGTAAATATTTTGGAATATGTCAATAATGCTGTAGTTGGTGAGCGGTGCGGAGAGATTGTTGAGCGGTGCTCGGCGCGGCGCGTCGGCTCCGTGTAGGTCACCGCCCCCGGTGTTGGCAGCTAGGCGCGAAGAGGCGTGTGGCTGTCTGGTCTGCTACGGGTTGCTGCGGCCGCTGCATGTCTGAAGTAGCCGGATGCGCGTTGTATATCAGCTCGCCCGTGTGACATCTTCTTGTAATGCTCCAGCAAACATGCAACAAGTTCACAAACAGTGTACTATCCTTATGGGCATTTTTCCTGCTGTGGGAAAAAACACACACAGTTATTGGCAGTTATTATTCGGTAGGCCTTCACTAGTCTGGTTTGCACAATGTTTAGTTGTCACAGTAACGCGTTTTATGGGCACACAACATTTTTTCACCATGTCGTGACTTGTCATTAGTCACACGCAAGTTTTCACCTTAGAACAAAATGTATCTCTGTAGTCAATGCGCTTTCCTGGCGTCCCTTGACACACAAAGAATTTTTTTTTTATTTTTTTTGTACACACGCACAGTACAAGTTATAGTTTGACACTAGCTTGGTCCACCGTCTATTATCGGCTCAATGTTCGTGTCGTGGTAGTTCCTTGTTCATTTGCACACACGGCGATGATACAGTTTCTTATTGCTTGTTCGAAACAACCTCGTGACGTATTGCTGCAGTTTTAACAGTCACTGTCTGTCTCTGCCACACAATACTGCACTTTTGTTTAAGTTTTTTCAGTTACAATGTCCGTTGTGCAATTTTTTGTAACAGCACATTCGTAACTTCTTTGTTCGCTCTTTACCAAGGTGTGTGATAATTGCGTACATGGTAACAAATATTAAAATTTCGTATTAATTTGCCCAAAAATCATCTATATTTATGTTCGAGTAGATTTTATTTGTGCATTCCAGCCGGATTCAGGCATTTTGTTCAATAACTCCTTTGAAATTATGTCTCACTTTACTTGCAAGGTCCTACGTAACTAGTGTAGTCTCTGTAGGCTAAAATTGACTTGGACTGTATCAGGCTAGCTCTTTTTACTGATTCGAATTGCACATGCTTCAATTGAAGCTTCTTTGTGCGTAACTTTGCGTTACTTAAATTTGCAATAAGTTTGCCTCCCATGGTGCCCTCGGATCACTACTGGGTGCATTACTCTCTTTGATAATACTGGTTTGAAAATAAAGTTCTCAGGGTCTCATATTATTAATATTATTCTGGGTTCGAACCTGTCAAGCTGGCAGCTACACACACACACACACACACACACACACACACACACACACACATATATATATATATATATATATATATATATATATATATATACACTCCTGGAAATTGAAAAAAGAACACATTGACACCGGTGTGTCAGACCCACCATACTTGCTCCGGACACTGCGAGAGGGCTGTACAAGCAATGATCACACGCACGGGACAGCGGACACACCAGGAACCGCGGTGTTGGCCGTCGAATGGCGCTAGCTGCGCAGCATTTGTGCACCGCCGCCGTCAGTGTCAGCCAGTTTGCCGTGGCATACGGAGCTCCATCGCAGTCTTTAACACTGGTAGCATGCCGCGACAGCGTGGACGTGAACCGTATGTGCAGTTGACGGACTTTGAGCGAGGGCGTATAGTGGGCATGCGGGAGGCCGGGTGGACGTACCGCCGAATTGCTCAACACGTGGGGCGTGAGGTCTCCACAGTACAACGATGTTGTCGCCAGTGGTCGGCGGAAGGTGCACGTGCCCGTCGACCTGGGACCGGACCGCAGCGACGCACGGATGCACGCCAAGACCGTAGGATCCTACGCAGTGCCGTAGGGGACCGCACCGCCACTTCCCAGCAAATTAGGGACACTGTTGCTCCTGGGGTATCGGCGAGGACCATTCGCAACCGTCTCCATGAAGTTGGGCTACGGTCCCGCACACCGTTAGGCCGTCTTCCGCTCACGCCCCAACATCGTGCAGCCCGCCTCCAGTGGTGTCGCGACAGGCGTGAATGGAGGGACGAATGGAGACGTGTCGTCTTCAGCGATTAGAGTCGCTTCTGCCTTGGTGCCAATGATGGTCGTATGCGTGTTTGGCGCCGTGCAGGTGAGCGCCACAATCAGGACTGCATACGACCGAGGCACACAGGGCCAACACCCGGCATCATGGTGTGGAGAGCGATCTCCTACACTGGCCGTACACCACTGGTGATCGTCGAGGGGACACTGAATAGTGCACGGTACATCCAAACCGTCATCGAACCCATCGTTCTACCATTCCTAGACCGGCAAGGGAACTTGCTGTTCCAACAGGACAATGCACGTCCGCATGTATCCCGTGCCACCCAACGTGCTCTAGAAGGTGTAAGTCAACTACCCTGGCCAGCAAGATCTCCGGATCTGTCCCCCATTGAGCATGTTTGGGACTGGATGAAGCGTCGTCTCACGCGGTCTGCACGTCCAGCACGAACGCTGGTCCAACTGAGGCGCCAGGTGGAAATGGCATGGCAAGCCGTTCCACAGGACTACATCCAGCATCTCTACGATCGTCTCCATGGGAGAATAGCAGCCTGCATTGCTGCGAAAGGTGGATATACACTGTACTAGTGCCGACATTGTGCATGCTCTGTTGCCTGTGTCTATGTGCCTGTGGTTCTGTCAGTGTGATCATGTGATGTATCTGACCCCAGGAATGTGTCAATAAAGTTTCCCCTTCCTGGGACAATGAATTCACGGTGTTCTTATTTCAATTTCCAGGAGTATATATATATGTAATAGAAAAGACTGCACCAAAAAATATTTCAAGTTTGACACACATATAGAATATTATGCAGTACACAAACTAATCACTACTAAAATGTTTCTCCTGACTGGTCTCTGTCACAATTTAACACTACAAATAATTGCACTAATCAGGTTATCTGTGCAGACATTTAGAGCATGTGTAAGCTAACACTAATTAAAAAGAAGACATAATACAAATAATCATAAACAAAAGAGAAAGTCAATCATATTCTTATAACTAAATACTTCTACACTAGTACATTATCTCTACAGATAACACATCATTAATGTTCATTCATTTCCAAAAGAATGGTGTACCTTTTTACACATAACACATAGGACTATTAGTCATTTATTGTAGGAATATTTTCACATCCTTACGCGGATACAGTCCCCGTACTCTCCCTGATTGGGGATCTGCTAAGAGATAGCTACTATTTCCTTCTTAGACGAAGGAATGGAGTATGAGGCTCGACAGCGGGTTTTGTGAGGCTTCACCTCGATATTGTATTGATATCCCTTAACAATTCCTGGTCGTTCTGAAAATACATCTGCATAGTCAGACAATAACTGTACCAAATCCTTCTGTTGCATTGAGTTCAAATTTTCGGACTGTGATACTTTGTTCACAAGTTCGTCCTCATTTGCTTTTAATTGATCACCTTGTACGTCTGGATAATAGAGATTTTGTCCTAGAGAATGATTGTCTAAATGTGGTATCCACTGATTCCTACATTTTATGTTAATAGAATTACAATTAGGCACAGGTACCTCTTCAGATCTGAGCATGGACAATTCTATCCTCCTACCCGTGTTCATCAAACTTAATTTTCCCAAAGAAAGGTCGATTACTGCGTCCCTTTCTCGCAAAAAATCTACCCCCAAAATGCAGGCTACCTTTAAACCTTTTACTACCAGGAACGAGCACGCTATGGCTTCTCCCCCTATATGCATCTCTACCCGCACTTGGAGTTTAATTATTTGTCATTGTGCACTGATGGCTACAGTGACTTTGCAAATATTCACAGGGAAAGTCAGCATACGCTTTTCTTTCCCCGGTACTCTGAATAGGTCCATACTCATGACACTGACAGTAGCACCTGTATCTACGATTGCTTGCATATCAATATTGTTAATTTTGATCTATATTATCGTTTGTAGTTTGTCTTTGTGCTCCTTTATGCACGTGGGTGGTTCAGTTATTAATTCATGTCCCATCTGTACCCCGTCATTATACCTGAGGATACAGATTTCCGATGTTTTGTTCTGTCGGGCTGCTCTCACTCCAAACCTCACTCGACGATGGAGAGCGTATCTCGGCTGAATCTAGTTGGATTATTACTGGTGGATGGGTGTGGCTGTTCTGTGTCGCTGACCTCCACTATGTGTAGGTTGTGTTGCGTCGGCCGCCACGGTTGCGCAATTGGCGCATTTTGTGGTGGCGGTCGGTTATTGTCATATCTTTCACTGTTTTGCCGGTCCGGACTGGGCCTCTGGTTCTGTGGCCAAGTTCGGTTTGCATCGTTATAGGTATTGGTGTTCCACGGCCCCCTGGCATTTTTTCATCTACTATTGCTTGGTGGGCCTGTTTCATATCGGTCATCGAACCTCCTTTTCCGGTCATTGTTCACCGGCGGACTATTGCCGTTCCGGTCTCTACCTCTATTCCCGTTTTGTACATAATCTTGTCTCCTATTGTTTCCTCCGCCGTTTCCATTATTTGGTGGAGGCGTGTTATTTCGACCATTTCTGTAACCGTTTCCGTTACTTCTAGCCGGTTCAGAGGCTGCCTTAACATCTTCCTGAATCAGGTCAATTGAGTCCAGAACAGACAAGAAATGTTCCATGTCGTTCTCCGGTACGTGTGTAAGTTTTTCCTTTACGTGTATCGGCAAGTGTGATTTCAGAAGTCTGATCAAATCCCGGGATGAAATCTGCTCGTCCCAGTAACGGGTCTTATTAATGTATTTCTCAAAATATTTTCGCAAATTGCCTAATCGTGGAGAATACGGCTCTGGATTATATACCTCTTTCCGTAATCTCTCCTGAATACATGTTGACCAATATTTGGCCAAGAATGCCTTTTCAAATTGCTCATATGTGTCGCAACTGTCAGCTGCTTCGGTTGCCCATAATGCAGCATCTCCTTGTATGTAAGACATAACGTACTGTATTTTCTGCGTGTGACTCCAAACACTAGGCAAAATATTTCTAAATCCCTTGATAAATACTACAGGGTGAACAGATTTCTTCTCCGTTGTAAAGATCTGAAACTGTCGGTTTTTAATCAGGCTTTCTTCAGTCACTATTTTGGAGTGACATTTGTTTCACAATAAAGGATGGCAGCCAAAAACAGTTGCAGGATAGAATTTTTTTATTAAAATTCTTGACCAAGGTTTCGGTACATATAAATATACCTTCATCAGAAGTAAAACTTCCTGAATAGAAAGACACATTCATTAGAGAAGCCATATCAACGAAAGTGAGAAACAGAAGCTTAAATAACGGTGAAATTGCTAAAGTAATACAGGCACACAATCTTTAGTACTTACTAAAATTACATCATGCACTGGAGAATAATAAAACAATTATGCCAAAAGGCGTCGTCAGTAATTAAAATATCATCTCCATTTGTACAACATATGTAATGGGCACAGGATTTTTTTTTTTTCCTTTATTGAATTTCAATTCCCCCCAAAGGGGGGCGGGCTGGCAGCAGCTTAGGACGCCGCTCTGCAGCCTACAGATTTTCTGACAAAGAGCAGGAGAATAAATAATAATAAAAAACAGGCGATAAAATCGGGGACTTAGTGAGTAACAAGGTGAAAAGAAAATGGGGAAATTAAAACAAGCAACAGAGGGATGATGAAGCGAATAAAAATACATACGGAGCAGACAGGGAAAACAATAGACAGTTAAAAAACACGGCGACAGTCTGGATTCAGTTCGCAAAGTATATAAAATTCACACCCAGCGACAGCATGGTTTCTGTTCGCAACACAACACTGAATAGGCACTAGAACACAGCACGAAAAAGTCGGCAAAGGTGACACCACAGTCGAGAGCAGGTGGGGGGAAACTGGACAGGAGATGGGAAAACAAAAAGGGGGGGAAAGGAGAGTAAAAGCGAAGGGGGGGGGAACCGGGAAAGGAGCTGATGGAGGATGAGGACCCATAAGAGGGGGAGGGGGCAGACGCGACAGGGAGGGGGGTAGGCAGAGGAGAGGAATACAAAAGGACTGGGGGGGAGAAGGGAGGTAGGGAGAGCCGTAGTGGGGAGGAAACAGGACGGAAGGGGGGGGGAAGAGGGAGCCCAGGGAAAGGACAGAGGAAAGGAGGGGGAGGGAGGATCAGAGTTGATAGGAAGGATAAATGGAGGGAGAGAGGGCATCATCCGGGAGGGGGAGCTGACGGAAGCCACCTTGGGAAAGGAGATGGAGGGTGTAGAGATGGAGGGTAGGGGGGACACAACGGTGAAGACGTGGCAGGGGGCAAGGATGGGAGAGGAGAGGAGCAACCAGGGGGTGAGGGGGTTCAAGACGGCGGGAGGTGTAGAGGATGCGGATATGTTCGAGGAAGAGGAGCAGATGGGGGAAAGGAATGAGATCATAGAGGATCCGCGTGGGGGACGGGAGGCGGATACGGAAGGCGAGGTGGAGTGCATGACGCTCAAGGATCTGGAGGGACTGATAGAATTTGGGGGGGGCAGATATCCAGGCAGGACTGGCATAACAGAGGACGGGACGGATTAAGGATTTGTAGGTGTGGAGGATGGTGGAGGGGTGCAACCCCCATGTCCGGCCAGAGAGGAATTTGAGGAGGCGGAGGCGGTTGTGGGCTTTGGATTGGATGGATCGGAGATGAGGGATCCAGGTGAGGTGACGGTCAATGGTGAGGCCAAGGTAGGTGAGGGTGGGGGTGAGACGGACAGGACGTGCGCAGACAGTAAGGGAGAAATCCAGGAGCCGGAAGGAGCGAGTGGTACGACCTACGATGATTGCCTGGGTCTTGGAAGGATTGAGTTTCAGGAGCCATTGGTTACACCATGCAGCAAAAAGGTCAAGGTGATTCTGGAGAAGGCGTTGGGACCGTTGGAGGGTAGGAGCGAGGGCGAGGAATGCGGTGTCATCAGCATATTGCAAGAGGTGCACTGGAGGGGGGGGTTGGGGCATATCGGCCGTGTACAGGAGGTAGAGGAGAGGGGAGAGGACAGAGCCCTGGGGCACACCGGCAGAGGGGTAGAAGGTGCGGGAATTGGCATGATGGATGGTGACGTAGGAGGGGCGGCGGGAGAGGAAGGAGGCCACCAGACGGATGTAGTTGATAGGAAGGGCGTAGGTTTGGAGTTTAAACAGGAGACCGGGATGCCAGACACGGTCGTAGGCCTTTTCAAGGTCAAGTGAGACAAAAATGGCGGAGCGACGGGAGTTAAGCTGGAGGGAGAGGAGATGAGTGAGGTGGAGGAGTTGGTCATCAGCAGAGAAGGAAGGTCGAAAGCCACATTGGGTGTGTGGGAGGAGGTGGTTTTGGTGGAGGTGGAGATGGATGCGCCGGGAAAGGATGGATTCCAAGAGCTTGCTGAACACCGACGTGAGACAGATAGGACGATAGGAAGAGGCATCAGATGGAGGCTTATTGGGTTTGGAGAACATCAGTATACGGGAGGTTTTCCACAGGTCGGGATAGAAGCCAGTGGCAAGGATGACATTGTAGAGGGCGGCAAGGAGGGAAAGGAAGGAGGGAGGGCAGTGTTTGAGGTGGCGGTAGGTAACGCAGTCGTGGCCGGGAGCAGTGTTGCGTTTAGTGCGGAGTGTGAGGCTGATGTCCTGTGTAGTGATGGGAGTGTTAAGTGCAGATGGTGGGGTGTGGCCCAAGTACTGGAAGCTAGGAGCAAGGGGAGGAACAGAGGTATCCGTACGGTCCACGACATCAGGGAAGAGGGAATAATCAAAGTGGGGATCATCTGGGATGGAAAAAACATCAGAGAGGTGGGAGGCAAAGTGGTTGGCCTTACTGAGGTTGTCAGGAAAGGGACGGTCATTAAGGAGGAGAGGGTACTGGGGGGTGGGGCGGTGCCCAGTAAGGCGGTGGAAAGCAGACCAATACTTGGAAGAGTTGATGGGGAGCGTGGTGTTGAGGTGTGTACATGTCTGGCGCCAGGCTCGGCGTTCCTTCGCAACAAGCAGGTTGCGGATGTGTCGCTGTAATTGCCGGTGGCGGGTAAGTTTATCCCGGTCACGAGTGCGGAGAAAAGAGCGGTAGAGGCGGCGGGACTCCCGAAGGAGAAGGACGGCCTGTGGAGGCAGGGCAGGGCGGTGAGGGTGGATGGCTTTGGTGGGGATATGGGTGGCGACGGCGTCAGACAAGGTCTGGTGCAGGAAGGCAGCAGTGCGAGAGATGTCATCAGGAGACTGGAGGGTAAGGTCGTGGCTGTCAACCTGGGTGTGAATGGAATCCCGGTAGGCATCCCAGTTGGCACGGGAGTAATCATGGACAAGTTTAGGAGGGACGTCAGGGCGAGGAGTGTGGCGGGGATGGTGACCGTTAGAGATAGTGAGGAGGACAGGAGCATGGTCACTGCCAATGAGGTCAAGGACATCCGCGGTGATGCGCCCAAGAAGGTTGGGAGGGACAAGGACTACATCAGGAGTGGTGTTGGATTCAGGCCGGGTGTGCTGGGGCAGGGGAACCAGGTCTCCCTGGAGAGTGGTGAGAAACTGATGCCACCGCCGGAGGTCGGCAGGATCACGGCTGTGGATATTGAGGTCGGCGGCAATCACGTAGGTGGAGAAGGTGCGGTCAATGTGGGCCAGGAAATCGTACGGGTTGGGGGTGTGAGGGCGGACATAAATGGTGGCACAGGTGATGGTAAGGGCGGGGAAGAAGAGGCTGAGGGTGAGATGCTCGGCAGGATTGTTAAGGAGAGGTTGGGGCCGGACTGGGAGGTGCTTGAGGTGGCCTATAGCAACTCCGCCACGTGCCAGAGGGTACGGGTTATCGGTGCGATGTAGGGTGTAAGGGGCAGTGGAGACGGAGATACGGGGCTGAAGGAAGGTTTCATTGAGGACGAAGGCATCCACGCGGTGCTGACGTAGGGTGTGGAGGAAGAGGAGTTTGTGGGTGGGCAGGGAGCGAATGTTGTGGTACAGGATACGGTATGGTTGTTGTACCATGGGAGTGGAGAGTTAGACGAGGGTGGTGAGGGGGGTGAAGGTGAAGTGGGCCTGGTTGTGGGAGTAAGTGGCATAGGTGGTAAGATGGAAGATGGAACGGGCAGCGAGGGCGATTTGGGAAGAGTGTGGGAGCGCTGGAAGGGGTGGATGTTTTGGAGCACAATGGTGGTGAAACGGATGATGTCCTCAGCAGTAGGGGGAGGGCGGAGCGAGTTGTTGGGGTGGATGGGGTCATCAACAGGACGGACAGGGACGGTGAGCTCAGGGGTTACTGGTGGAGGTTTCGCTTTACACTTCGAGGAGTAGGTAGGATGGGGTTCATTACAAGTGTTGCAGGAGGGGGGAGAGGTGAGGTTGGGGCAATGCTTGAGGAAGTGGGAAGCTTTGCAGTGGGGACAAGTAGGGGGGTTCTTGCAGGCAGAGGTAACGTGGTCGTTGTAGGTGAGACAGCGTTGGCAGCGGTAGGATTGAACTGGGGAACGGGAGGGGTCCACCTTATGGCGCTGATTGTAGATGAGGGCTCCCTCGGTGAGGAGGCGGTCAATGGAGGAGGAGGATTCAGTGAATATCCGCATGAGAAAAGTCGGCCCGGCATCATTGAAGATGCGACGGGCCGAGCGGATTTCGATGTCGGGCCGGGAGTTGAGTTCCGCCAACACCTCAGCCTCCGTGATCACGGGGCTAAGCTTCGTGATCACAGCGGTGAAGGTCGGCGGACGTCGGGGAGGTTGAGGCTGACGGGGAGAGGACGGGGTGTGGTAGGGGGTGAGGGTTGCACGTTGGCCAAATTGGATACGAGGGATGCGGGAGAGGAGGTCGGTGTGGAAGGAAGCATTGGGGGATTTAATGAGGACCGAGTCCTTGCGAGGAATCAGTTGGGAGATGGGAGCATTGGGGCAGTATTTCCGGATGGCGAGAGTGAGGGAGCGGGCATCAAGGAATTGAGGGTCAGGATTGGAGAGGACAAAGGTGTGGGTGGCAGGCGTGGCGGGGGCGGGGGTCGGGGCCGCGTCCATGGGAGTGGGTGGGTCACGGGGATTGGGGGTTTTTTTGGAGGAGACTTCGGGGGAAGGGTCAGCATTCGGGCGCTTGGAAGGTTTCGTGGACACCACTGGGTGGGGAGGGGGCAGGGGGACGGGTTGCAGGGGGAGATGGCGGGGGGCAGGACCACCCTGAGCAGCGGAAGACGCAGACGGTGGGGGCGTGGGTGTCACTGAGACTGTGGAACGTCGAGCAGAGATCCATGCTGGCTTGGAGCCTGTCGGAGGTGGTGAGGGGAGCGGCGGAAAGTCTGTAGCTGTCGATGGGGCGACAGTGATAGGGGAAGAGGAGGTGGGGGTGGGTACAGCCGAAAGTGGCGCAGGGGTGGGGTGGACAGGGAGAGAAGGAAGGACGGGAAGTGGGGTGGAGGATGAGCTCCATGTGATGGTGGTTGGAGCAGCGGAGGGAGAGGTGAAAATGATAATGGTAGTGGTGGTGGGTTGGGACATGGCGGCGGCGAGCGAGAAGGGCGGCGGCGGCGGCGACCGGACGGCGGCGGCGGCGACCGGCAGGCAGGCGGCGGTGGCGACGGCGGCGGCGAGCCCCGGCAGGCGGCGACGGCGGCGGCGGCGGCGGCGGCGAGGACCGGAAGGCGGCCAAACGGCGGCGCAGACGGCGACGGCGGCGACCAGCAGGCGGCGGCGGCGGCGAGCACCGGCAGGCGGCGACCAGGCGGCGGCGGCGAGCCCCAGCAGGCGGCGACGGCGGCGGCGGCGGCGGCGGCGGCGGCGAGGACCGGAAGGCGGCGACCAAGCGGCGGCGGCGGCGGCGGCGGCGAGCACCGGCAGGCAGCACGGACGGCAAGCAGACGACACGGCAGGGAAACGGCGGGAATCTTCCACGTCGAAGGCGCACCCTGAGAGCAGCCCAGGCAGTAACACTCCTCGATGAAGAAGAGAGGGAATCCAACCCTCGAATGGGGCACAGGATCAAAGCGAACAGTTTAACAATGTTACTTCGCCTATGAACTGTTGAGACACGAGTGTGAAGGCACTAAGGTAGATTGTTTCGCCGAGAGAGGGCACTTGCATGTGCCAGACTCGCGCATATTACAATCCATAAATACATACATAAGCGCATCAAAAATCATTAAAGGTTGTGTTAATTCAAACTCTGTCTTAATAAGACTCTCGCGCATTACAGTAGTGCCCTCTCTCGTTAGATGTTCCAAGCGCAAGCTTTATCCGTTTGACACTAGGACACAGGTAAATTGGTTCTATATTTCTAGTTTACATAAATGTCTTTAATTGGCGTGATACGCTTTATTTATTAAGACAAAGTTTGAATTAACACAACCTTTAATAATTTTTGATGCGCTTATGTATGTATTTATGGATTGTAATATACGCGAGTCTGGCACATGCAAGTGCCCTCTCTCGGCGAAACAATCTACCTTAGTGCCTTCACACTCGTGTCTCAACAGTTCATAGGCGAAGTAACATTGTTAAACTGTTCGCTTTGATCCTGTGCCCATTACATATGTTGTACAAATGGAGATGATATTTTAATTACTGACGACGCCTTTTGGCATAATTGTTTTATTATTCTCCAGTGCATGATGTAATTTTAGTAAGTACTAAAGATTGTGTGCCTGTATTACTTTAGCAATTTCACCGTTATTTAAGCTTCTGTTTCTCACTTTCGTTGACACATTCGAGGGTTGGATTCCCTCTCTTCTTCATCGAAGAGTTTCACTGCCTGAGCTACTCTCAGGGTGCGCCTTCGACGTGGAAGATCCCTGCCGTATCGTCTGCTTGCCGTCACCGCCGCCGCCGCTTGGTCGCCGCCTTCCGGTCCTTGCAGCCGTCGCCGCCTGCCGGGGCTCGCCGCCCCCGCCTGGTCGCCGCCGCCGCCGCCACCGCCGCCGCCTGCCGGGGCTCGCCGCCGCCGCCGCCGCCGTCCGGTGCCGCCGCCCTGACCCTGGTCTACGGCCGTCTTCGTCTTCATCCGTCTTCGTCTTCATCCGTCTTCATCTTTGTCTGTCCCCAGTTTCTGTCCTCTCCTCTTCGTTCTGTTCGTTCTTGTTTCTCTCTCCCGTCATGTCCACCCCCACCACCACTGTCACTACTACCACCACCGCCATTGTCTATACCTCCCCTTCCGCCGCCTCCACCACTATAACTTGGTGTGCCCAGTCCCACCCCCCTCCTTCCATTCCACCTCTCCTCACTCTCCCTTCACCCTCTATCTTTGTCGCCCCCTCTCCCGCTCCTCTCGTTCTGATCCCTTCCCCCCACTCCCCCAGCCTGTCACTGCAGCTCCAGCTCAGGTGATGGCCCGTCGGGCCACTGCCCACGCCCAGCTCTCCCCGTCACCTTCGCCATCACCGCCGCCACTGCCACCGTCATCGTCATCGTCGCCGTCGCCTTCACCATCACCGTCACCGTCTCCGGCGCCGACTCCGGCCCCGGGACCTGCCCCTCCCCGCCACATTCCCGTTGTTCCCATCCCCCACACCTCCTCCACCGCCGTCAAGCGCCCCGGTGGCACCCCTGCTTCCTCTGCTTCCAAAAAGGCTGCGCCTCGTCCTCCTTCCCCCACCCATGATGCCATGGAAGTCTCCCCGCCTGTCCCTGCCCCCTCATCCTGCTCCTCTCCCCCTTCCTCCTACCACTACCTCCTCTCCCGTCCTGATCCCTCTCTCCTTGAAGCCCGGAACCTCACCCTCTTCCTTCGCCAGCATTGTCCTGGTGCCCCCATCTCCCTCCTCACTCCTCGCCGAGATTCTGTTCTCATCTCCTCCCCCAGCCCAACCCTCCATACTGACATCCTCTCCCGTCTCCCCATCACCCGTTTTGGTCCCAACGCCTCCCTTACCCCTGCTCCTTCTCCCTCTCCTACCCGCCAACCCCAACCCCCGCGTCGCCCGCCGACCCTCACCGCCGTGATCACGCGGCTCAGTCCGTCGATCACGGAGGAGGAGGTGTTGGCGGAGCTCCAGGCCCATCCCACGCTGGAGGTGCGGGCGGTCCGCCGCATTTTCAACTCGGCCGGCCCCACCCGCCTTATGCGGGTTTTCTCTGAGGACGCCCCCTCCATTGACCGTCTCCTGAAGGAGGGTGCCCTCCTCTTCCACCAGCGGTACAAGGTCGACCCTTCCCGTTCCCCTCCTCAATCCCTGTGCTGCCAGAGGTGTCTGCGCTATAATGCGCACCCCACAGCTGAGTGCCGCGAGGCCCCCACCTGCCCGCATTGTCGGCAGGCGCACTTCCTCCAGCAGTGCCCTAACCTCCAATCCCTTCCCTCCTGTAATACCTGCAATCTCCCTCATCCCACCTACTCCCAAAAGTGTAAAGCCCGACCCCCTCCAACCACTCCTGAACTCACCGTACCTGTCCGTCCTCTGGACGCCCCCACCCCTCCTGGCAATTCCCTTCGTCCCCCACCCACCGCTGAGGACATCATCAGGTTCCTCACCATCGTCCTCCAGAATGTTCATCCCTTTCAGCGCCCTCACACCCTCCAGCAGATCTCCCTTGCTGC
The DNA here is from genome assembly GCF_021461385.2 of Schistocerca piceifrons. Lineage (NCBI taxonomy): Eukaryota > Metazoa > Arthropoda > Insecta > Orthoptera > Acrididae > Schistocerca > Schistocerca piceifrons. Next base: position 353,319,716 of record NC_060144.1, on the reverse strand, counting down.
CCGTTCCATCTTCCAACTCAAGATGTACGCCACCTACTACAACAACCAGGCCCATTTCACCTTCTCCCGTCTTGACACCCTCGTTTATATCCCAGTCATGGCGCGACAGCAACGTATCCTTTTCAACAACATCCGCTCCCTTCCCGCCAACAAAAACCTGTTCCTGCACACCCTTGCCACCCACCGCGTGGATGCCTTCCTCCTCAATGAAACCTTCCTGCAACCCCACCACACAGTCCACACTTCACCCTACCTCCTCCACCGCTCCGATAATCCCCTCCCGATTGCGCGTGGCGGAGTTGCCATTGGTCACCACCGCCAGATCCCCGTTCGGCTCCAACCTCTCCTTCCCGATCCCACCGAACACCTGATCCTTAGTCTCTTCTTCCCCAGCCTTACTGTTACCTGCGCCACCATCTATGTCCGCCCCAACGCTCCTATTCCCTTCAGCTTCCTCTCCCACGTCGATCGTACCTTTTCCTCCTACGTGATCGCCGCCGACCTCAACATCCATAGTCGTTCCGCTGCCCAGTTACGGCGATGGCATCGGTTCCTCTCCACCCTTCAAGGTGACCTCGTCCCCATCCCCCGGCATACCCGTCCTGAATCCAACTCCACTCCTGATGTTATCCTCTCCTCCCCCAACCTCCTTGGCCGCATAACGGTGGATGTCCTGGAGCCTATTGGTAGCGACCATCTCCCTGTCCTCCTCACCGTTTCAGACGGTCGTCGCCCTCGCCCCGACCCTCGTACTGACCCTCCCCCTAAGTATGTCCACGAATATTCCCGAGCCGACTGGAATGCCTACCGGGATACCTTTTCCACCCAGGTCGATAGCCACCCTCTCACCTACCACCACCCTGACGATGTCACCCATGCCGCCTCCTTTCTCCAGCGGACCTTGTCTGAGGCCGTGGAGGCCCACGTTCCTACTGTCGCCATCCACCCCCACCGTCCTACCTTACCCCCACAGGCCGTTCTCCTCCTCCGTGAATCCCGTCGTCTCTACCGTGCCTTCCTCCGCACGCGTGACCCGGACACACTACGACGCCACCGGCAACTCCAGCGACACGTTCGTAATTTGCTCGCGGCTAAGAAACGCCGGGACTGGCGACAGACATGCACCCGTTTAAATGCAACCCTACCAATCAACTCGTCCAAGTTCTGGTCGGCCTTCCGTCGCCTTACCGGAACTAAACCCTCCCCCTATTATCCTCTTCTCCATGATGATCACCCTTTCCCTGACTCCCTTAGTAAGGCCAATCACTTTGCCTCCTACCTCTCCGATGTATTTTCCGTCCCCGATGATCCCCAGTTCGATTACTCCCTCTTCCCGGATATCCGCGATCGAACTGACACCTCTTCCCCTCCCCTCGCTCCTGGCTTCCAGTACTTGGACAACATTACACACACGGAACTCAATGCCCCTATCACTACACAGGATCTCATTGCTACCCTCCGCACAAAACGCAACACCGCTCCTGGTCACGATCGTGCCACCTACCGTCACCTTCGTGAAGCTCCTGTCTCTTTCCTCTCCACCCTGGCCAGGCTCTACAATGTAGTCCTGTCCACCGGTTACTACCCCGACCTGTGGAAAACCTCCCGTATCCTCATGTTCCTTAAACCTGGCAAACCGCCGTCCGCCGTCTCCTCCTACCGTCCCATCAGCCTTACCTCGGTCTTCAGCAAGGTCCTAGAATCTATCCTCACCCGCCGCATCCACCAGCATCTCCGCCAGCACCGCCTCCTTCCCGTCACCCAGTGTGGCTTTCGGCCATCCTTCTCTTCCGACGATCTTCTCCTTCACCTCACTCATCTCCTTTCCGAACAGCTTAATTCCCGTCGCTCCGTCATCTTCCTCTCACTTGACCTCGAACGCGCTTATGACCGCGTCTGGCATTCCGGTCTCCTCTTCAAGCTCCAAACCTTTGCCCTTCCCATTAACTACGTCCGTCTGATCGGTTCCTTTCTCTCCCGCCGTCCTTCCTATGTCACCATCCATAACACCGATTCCTACACCTTTTTCCCCTCCGCCGGTGTGCCCCAAGGCTCCGTCCTCTCCCCCCTTCTGTACCTTCTGTACACGGCCGACATGCCGCCGCCGTCGCCCCCCGTCCACCTCCTCCAGTTTGCCGATGACACCGCCTTCCTCGCCCTTGCCCCCACCCTGCAACGCTCCCAACGCCTTCTCCAATCCCATCTTGACCGGTTCACCGCTTGGTGCAACCAGTGGTTGCTCAAGGTCAATCCCTCCAAAACCCAGGCGATCATTGTAGGCAAAACCACCCCTTCCTTCCGCCTCCTTGATTTCTATCTCACCGTCTATGGCCGTCCTATCGCCCTCACTCCCACCCTTAAGTACCTTGGCGTCACCCTCGACCGTCGCCTCTCCTGGACTCCCCATCTCCAGACAATCCAAGCCAAGGCACGTTCCCGACTCCGTCTCCTCAAGCTCCTTTCCGGCCGCACGTGGGGTCTGGACCCCTCCACAATCCTCCACACCTATAAATCCCTCATCCGCCCTATCCTTTGTTACGCCCATCCAGCCTGGCTCTCCGCCCCCCCTACCTTCTATAAATCCCTCCAAATCCTTGAACGCCATGCTCTCCGCCTTGCCTATCGCATCCGTCTCCCCTCCCCCACGCGGATCCTGTATGATCTCATCCCCTTCCCCCACCTCCTCCTTTTCCTTGAAAGGATACGTATCCTGTACACCTCACGTAAACTTGATCCTCCTCACCCGCTCATTTCCCCGATCCTCTCCCACCCCCGCCCGCTGCCGCGCCTGTATTCTCACGTCCCACCCGGTCTCCATCTCTCCACCCTCCATACCCTCTCCCAAGGTGGCTTCCGCCAGCTCCCTCTCCCTGATGATGTCCTCGTCCCCTCCATCTACCCCTCCTATCAACTTTGACCCTGCCCCGCCCCCCACTTCCCGTGTCCTTTCCTTTCGGCACCCTCCCTCCCTTCTCTTCTCTTCCCTTCTTTTCCGTCTCCCTGTCCCCTCCCTTCCCCCTCTTCCCCCGGGCTTCCTCTCCCCCTCCCTCCCTCCCCCCTATCTCCCCTGCCCGTGGCATCTCTGCTCTCCCCTCTCGCTCTCCCACTCCCCTTCCTCCTCCTCCTCCTCTCTTGGCAGGTCCCCGGACTCGCACACGTATAGTGAACATTCGCGCGCCGGAGATCGTCGCCTTTTGTGTCTCGTGTGTGTGACGTCATATAGTGTTTTTGGTGTCCGCCGTCCCACTCCTACGTTCACTTGTGCCATCGGACTCATCAGTGTTTTGTGCGCCGTGCCGACGTGTTTTCCGTGTTGTTATCGTCACATGTGAACGACTCCGTGTTTTTTATGTCTCTGTGACTTCTCTCTTTTGCCCGTCACTTTGTTCTTTGTCATTCACCATGTTTTATACTCTTGTAAAACGCTATGGCTGAAGAGCGGCGTAGTGTGCCGCTGCCAGCCTACCTGAGTTGTACAGGTTTTAAAATAACAATAAAGTAAAAAAAAAAAAAAACTTTCGTTGATATGGCTTCTCTAATGAATGTGTCTTTCTATTCAGGAAGTTTTACTTCTGATGAAGGTATATTTATATGTACCGAAACCTTGGTCAAGAATTTTAATAAAAAAATTCTATCCTGCAACTGTTTTTGGCTGCCATCCTTTATTGTGAAGAATTTTAACAGTTGCTGCTGCAGCCATGTTTAAATTCTTGACATTTGTTTGTTTCGCTAACATTGGTTACCTGTTCTGTCTCGCAGTCGCAATTTTTCATTGCTGTGTTTATATGCCTATCATTGTTGGACCTGGTTGGCGTCACACACGCCTGTGCGTCGCCGTGCAACAAGCTGTTTCCAGCTCCGCAAGACGATGGCTGACATTCCACTGCCACAGCGGAATGTCAGTGTGCACCGCCCTTCTTAGGTCCTGCACTTCCGCAACCGAGCCCAAGTCTCTGGCCTCAATCGCGGCGTGCACCCTCCCGTCTATTGTTTGATTAAGGTCGGTGTCTTTTGCCTCTAACCAGTTCGTAAATTCCTTTTCAATTTTGTTTGCCTGTTCGGATATTTTCTGCTCTATTGCTTGACTTGTGTCAATTTCTAATTTTTCCTTCCTGTTACCCAGTACACTGATTTCATCTACGATACTGGCGTTAGCCACCTGGATATTATCTACTCTTTCTCTCAGTTCTTGCACCGCTTTGGGTATGGTTTCATAGTTTTGTCTCAAACTAACAATCTCACTTTGCATAGCTTCCAAAGACTGCATTAACTGCAAGTCTCTCTCATGCTGGCATCGATCACGCTCTGCTTGTTTAGCATCACGTTCAGTTTCTCGTTCTGCACGCATAGCATCACGTTCTCTATCGCGTTCTGCTTGCATACGTCCAAATTAGGCTACCAATCTCTGGTCACGCTCTGCTTGTTCATGCACAAACGTAGCTTAGAAATTGAGCATGCGCTCGAACATAACTCTTAATGATTCCACTTCTGACACCTCACCACTCTCTGGTCCGTGTCTAGTGCTTGTGGGTGGCACAGTATTCCTACTTTCAATTGAATCACTGGCTGGCAGTGGCAACATTTCTTGCCCTTCTGCCCCCAGATTCTCACACTGTACTTCCTGAACTACGCCACTAACATTACTTTGTGCCCCACTTTCTAACTCGGTATCACTGCTTGCTAACTGTTGTTCATTATCCATGTTTATATTTTTCTGACTACGCAATCTAACCATAGTCAACAAAAGAAACAAAATCTGAACTAAATATCCTAACACTCAGGTTTCACTGACATAATCACACAAGAAATGGTCATTTGTTGAAACACACTTATTATATACTACGATGACTAACTACTCAAATGTCCTGTTATTTAAAAAAAAAACACTAACAACAAGCACACCACTAATGATCCGAGAACACTGCACTGAGGCTGCTTTACTACCCACAGGACAACTACACTGTAGCTTTACCTTTCGGTGATCTATCTTGGGTGCAGCTGCCCCCTGGTATTGTGGTAGGTAATTAATTTGTTGATATAATGAGCTCTCTTCTTCAGCTTGCCTCTGGGTATATAGTGTTCTCATGCAAAAATCATATACATGTATTACCACACAATATTGTTTAGGCAATACATACAATACATGAAAAAATTATTAATTGTTCTCTAACAAAGTTCGACTACAATAATTCCCTAATTATCTCATGGGTATTTTGTGGCCACTACTTATTCGGGCCCCACGTTGGGCGCCAGTTTAATGATATATAAATAAATAAATAAATAAATATATATATATATATATATATATATATATATATATATATATATATATATGTATATAATGTAAAAATAAATGGATGAAAATGGGGAAGACATGGCTTTAAATATTTTTGTTACTTACTCTTTCAGTACGAACTTTGTTGTAGAACCCCCTTTTTTTACATGTGGTAATAAAAATTCATTTAGACAGAACTAAGCACATTTAAAATTACGTGAACTTTAATAACCCTCTGAAGCTGATAAATTCAAACTAACTGAGTAATAACATTTATTACTTTGAAAATTATTTAAATTAAATTTTTTGCGTATTTCGGCCTTGGCACATATTTTCTAGATGCAGTGGGTTTATAAATATTTACTGAATTTTTTACCAGCGTTAGATATGGAACACAAGACTCTGTTAGCATAAAATGGTTAAATATTGCCAAGCCGACCTGAACGTTTAATTATCATTGACAAAACACACTTCACTATACGTTTAAGTTATTTGCTTTAGGAATTGAAAGAACCAACAGATTAACAACTTCAACGTTAATTATCCGCCTATGAATGCACAAATGTAAAACCAGTAATAAAGTCAGTCAGCCTCAGGATCGCTGTAAAAGAAAAATCTTTCGTAATTCTCTGCTAATTTTACCTGCTCCCGATTTACGGGTTTGGTTAATTTTATAGCGGAACAATTTTTTAAATGTGGCGCTGCAAATCGTTCGGTCGCGGCACTGCCCAGCAACACCAACGATAATCGCTAGAAGTGCTGAAAATTCCTTAAAGAAATATTATAGATGACATGGGCAAGCTAATTTACATTAATAATACATAATTTTGATAAATTATAATGTATTTAGACCATAACAATAATTAAAATTACACACCTTTATAATTTCTCCTCTAATGGCGGCTAAAGATAGATACAGACAAAAGAAGTCTACTCATTCATATAATGCTACGTCACAGGTTCCTCTCTCTCTCTCAGCTCTCGAGGAAGACGACAAAGAATGCACATTATATAGCGCTATTTATATTATTGCTGATTGTGAATGTCTCTTTGTAATCTTACAACATTATTTTCCTCTGTGGCTATATTTTACATTTTTTCATCGCAGATATTAACATATTTCGTAATTACATTATGAGTATAGAAATATTACAATCATAAATACATCGAGAATATTATTACAGAAAATATTACAATAATAACCAACGTCCTTTACACAAAATTAAATAATATTTTTTGTTAAACAATTACAGTACATACGAATTGCTTTTTTGTTGGTATGAACTGTACGTAGTGTTCTCATTACCGCACACGTTCGTAGCAGACGTGCCACAGTTGTTAAGCATTTGCAAATGTGCACGCTCGAGTTCAGCAATTCTTCATTTTATTAATAGTGTGTGTGCTGCCAGGGAACGTTACAATACCCTCAATACGCAACATTTCAGATGCCTCTAGTTTCTTAGCTAATACTGACCCTCAACTCCATGGAGCAGGATACTGAACACATAGTATCGAGGTAGTCGAGTGAAAAGTGTAATACTTAACGACATGGCTACTCAGAAATTTCTTCATTATCTGGAAGCACTTCTGACCTTCTCAATTCTGTAGAAATTTCTTGAGAAAATTTCCAGTTATCACTGATTTGACACTCCAAATATTTATATGGTGAAACGCTTTAGATCTTATCATTACTGAGCGTAAGAGTGTCCTGAATATCATCTCCATTTTGTTTTCTTGACGTTTATACGTTGCCAAATGGTTCTCCTCCCTGAAATAATAGTGTTTGTTAGGTCTTGCAGTTCTTCAAGCCTGGCATACTTTACATTACTGATGATAAATCTATTAACCAGCTCTCCTTGATACTTTCCATCAAGAATGTCCCGGAAACTGTTTTCAGAATAGCGTGTGGCTGCAAGGAAGGTTTCATAACTTCTTTAATACATTTTCATAGTAGATGTTGAAACGTAATATGAAGAGAATGCAGTCCTGTGGAACTGCTTTCGGAATCGATACATCTTCTGACAGCCGACTATCGATACGCACACCACCACTTTGGTCCCAGTAGAGATTTCCAATCAGCCGGATGTCACAACTATGCAAATCCTTTAAAACATTTCGGTAATCTTCAATGAAGCAATGATGAAGGCTGCATTTCGAAGACAATGGTAAGACACAACGAAAAGAGACATTATTAATCCAGCAGAGAAACGTCTGTAGAAACCAATGTTTACAGATAAAACATCCCTCTGATACTTCGTGGATTATAAAAGAAGAATCTTATACGATTTGCACTCATTTCAACAGGTATCACGAGCCAATATTTTGTTGTACGAAGTGAAATGGACTCTCGTTCTCTGGCTCTCCATGCTACTCTATCCTGTGCAAGCTTCTTCATTCCCAGTACCTACTGCAGCCTACGTCATTCTGAATCTACACTCCTGGAAATTGAAATAAGAACACCGTGAATTCATTGTCCCAGGAAGGGAAAACTTTATTGACACATTCCTGGGGTCAGATACATTACATGATCACACTGACAGAACCACAGGCACATAGACACAGGCAACAGAGCATGCACAATGTCGGCACTAGTACAGTGTATATCCACCTTTCGCAGCAATGCAGGCTGCTATTCTCCCATGGAGACGATCGTAGAGATGCTGGATGTAGTCCTGTGGAACGGCTTGCCATGCCATTTCCACCTGGCACCTCAGTTGGACCAGCGTTCGTGCTGGATGTGCAGACCGCGTGAAACGACGCTTCATCCAGTCCCAAACATGCTCAATGGGGGAGAGATCCGGAGATCTTGCTGGCCAGGGTAGTTGACTTACACCTTCTAGAGCACGTTGGGTGGCACGGGATACATGCGGACGTGCATTGTCCTGTTGGAACAGCAAGTTCCCTTGCCGGTCTAGGAATGGTAGAACGATGGGTTCGATGACGGTTTGGATGTACCGTGCACTATTCAGTGTCCCCTCGACGATCACCAGTGGTGTACCGCCAGTGTAGGAGATCGCTCCCCACACCATGATGCCGGGTGTTGGCCCTGTGTGCCTCGGTCGTATGCAGTCCTGATTGTGGCGCTCACCTGCACGGCGCCAAACACGCATACGACCATCATTGGCACCAAGGCAGAAGCGACTCTCATCGCTGAAGACGACACGTCTCCATTCGTCCCTCCATTCACGCCTGTCGCGACACCACTGGAGGCGGGCTGCACGATGTTGGGGCGTGAGCGGAAGACGGCCTAACGGTGTGCGGGACCATAGCCCAGCTTCATGAAGACGGTTGCGAATGGTCCTCGCCGATACCCCAGGAGCAACAGTGTCCCTAATTTGCTGGGAAGTGGCGGTGTGGTCCCCTACGGCACTGCGTAGGATCCCACGGTCTTGGCGTGCATCCGTGCGTCGCTGCGGTCCGGTCCCAGGTCGACGGGCACGTGCACCTTCCGCCGACCACTGGCGACAACATCGATGTACTGTGGAGACCTCACGCCCCACGTGTCGAGCAATTTGGCGGTACGTCCACCCGGCCTCCTGCATGCCCACTATACGCCCTCCCTCAAAGTCCGTCAACTGCACATACGGTTCACGTCCACGCTGTCGCGGCATGCTACCAGTGTTAAAGACTGCGATGGAGCTCCGTATGCCACGGCAAACTGGCTGACACTGACGGCGGCGGTGCACAAATGCTGCGCAGCTAGCGCCATTCGACGGCCAACACCGCGGTTCCTGGTGTGTCTGCTGTGCCGTGCGTGTGATCATTGCTTGTACAGCCCTCTCGCAGTGTCCGGAGCAAGTATGGTGGGTCTGACACACCGGTGTCAATGTGTTCTTTTTTCCATTTCCAGGAGTGTATTTAGTGTATTCATCACTTGGTCTCCCTCTATGATTTTTACCCTCCACGCGGCCCTTCAATACTAAATTGGTGATCCCTTGATGCCTCAGAATAGGCCCTACCAACTAATCACTTCTACTAGTCAAGTTGTGCCACAAATTTCTCTTCTCACCAATTCTATTCAATACCTCCTCATTAGTTATGTGATCTACCCATCTAATCTTCATCATTCTTCTGTAGCAACACATTTCGAAAGCTTGTGTTCTCTTCTTCTCTAAAATATATATCGTCCACGTTTCACTTCCATACATGGCTATACTCCACACAAATACTTTCAGAAACGACTCCTGACACTTAACTGTATAATCGATGTTAATAAATTTCTCTTCTTCAGAAACGCCTTCCTTGCCATTACCAATCTAAATTTTATATCCACTCTACTTCGACCATCATCAGTTATTTTGCTCCCCAAATAGCAAAACTCCTTTACTACTTTAAGCGTCTCATTTCCTAACGTAATTCCCGCAGCATCACCCGACTTAATTCGTCTACATTCCATTATCCTCGTTTTGCTTCTGTTGATGTTCATCTTACATCCTCCTTTCAAGACTCTGTCCATTCCGTTCAGCTGCTCATTCAGGTCCTTTGCTGTCTCTGGCAGAATTACAATGCCATCGGCGTACCTCAAAGTTTTTATTTCTTCTCCATGGATTTTAATACCTACTACGAATTTTTCTTTTGTTTCCTTTACTGCTTGCTCAATATACAGAGTGGATAACATTAGGGATAGGCTACAACCCTGTCTCACTCCCTTCCCAACCAATGCTTCCCTTTCATGCCCCTCGACTCTTATAACTGCCATCTGGTTTCTGTAGAAATTTTAAATAGCCCTTCGCTCCCTGTATTTTACCCCTGCCACCTTCAGAATTCAAAAGAGAGTATTCCAGTCAACATTGTCAAAAGCTTTCTCTACGTCTACAAATGCTACAAAAGTAGGTTTGTCTTTCCTTGATCTATTTTCTAAGATAAGTCGTAGGGGCAGTATTGCCTCGCGTGTTCCAACATTTCTACGGAATCCAAACTGATCATCCCCGAGGTCGGCCTCTACCAGTTTTTCCATTCGTCTGTACAGAATTCGTGTCAGTATTTTGCACCCGTGTCTTATTACACTGATAGTTCGGTAATTTTCACATCTGTCAACACCTGCTTTCTTTGGGATTGGAATTATTATATTCTTCTTGAAGTCGGGGGGGATTTTGCCTGTCTCATACATCTTGCTAACTAGATGGTAGAGTTTTGTTAGGCCTGGCTCTCCCAAGGCTGTCAGTAGTTCTAATGGAATGTTGCCTACTCCCGGGGCCTTGTTTCGACTTAGGTCTTTCAGTGCTCTGTCAAACTCTTCACGTAGTATCATATCTCCTATTTCATCTTCATCTACATTCTCTTCCATTTCTATAATATTGTACTCAAGAACATCGCCCTTGTATAGACCTTCTATATACTCCTTCCACCTTTCTGCTTTCCCTTCTTTGCTTAGAACTGGGCTTCCATCTGAGCTCTTGATATTCATGCAAGTGGTTCTCTTTTCTCCAAAGGTCTCTTTAAGTTTCCTGTAGGCAGCATCTATCTTACCCCTCGTGAGATAAGCCTCTACATCCTTACATTTGTCCTCTAGCCATCCCTGCTTAGCCATTTTGCACTTCCTGTCATTTTTAATTTTTGAGACGGTTGTATTCCTTTTTGCCTGCTTCATTTACTGCATTTTTATATTTTCTCCTTTCATCAATTAAATTCAATATCTCTTCTTCTGTTACTCAAGGATTTGTGTTAGCCCTCGTCTTTTTACCTACTTGATCCTCTGATACCTTCACTATTTCATCTCTCAAAGCTACCCATTCATCTTCTACTGTATTTCTTTCCTTCATTCTTGTCAATCGTTCCCTAATACTCTCCCTGAAGCTCTCTACAACCTCTGGTTCTTCAGTTTATCCAGGTCCCATCTCCTCAAATGCCCACCTTTTTGCTGTTTCTTCAGTTTTAATCTACAGTTCATAACCAATAAATTGTGGTCAGAGTCCACATCTGCCCCTGGAAATGTCTTACAATTTAAAATCTGATTCCTAAATCTCTGTCTTACCATCATATAATCTATCTGATACCTTCTAGTATCTCCAAGCTTCTTCCATGTATAAACCTTCTTTTATGATTCTTGAACCAAGTGTTAGCTATGATGAAGATACGATCTGTGCAAAATTCTACCAGGCGGCTTCCTCTTTCATTCCTTACTCCCATTCCGTATTCACCTACTACGTTTCCTTCTCTTCCTTCTCCTACTATAGAGTTCCAGTCACCCATAACTATTAAATTTTCGTCTCCCTTCACTATCTGAATAATTTCTTTTATCTCATCATACATTTAATCAATCTCTTAGTCATCTGCGGAACTAGTTGGCCTATAAACTTATACTACTGTGGTTGGCGTGGGCTTCGTATCTATCTTGGCCACTGTGGTGTCACCGCCAGACACCACACATGCTAGGTGGTAGCCTTTAAATGGGCCGCCGTTCGGTAGTATACGTCGGACCCGCGTGTCGCCACTATCAGTGATTGCAGACCGAGCGCCGCCACACGGCAGGTCTAGAGAGACTTCCTAGCACTCGCCCCAGTTGTACAGCCGACTTTGCTAGCGATGGTTCACTGCCTACTTACGTTCTCATTTGCCGAGACGACAGTTTAGCATAGCCTTCAGCTACGTCATTTGCTACGACCTAGCAAGGCGCCATTATCAGTTACTATTGATATTGTGAATCATGTACCGTCAAAACCGACGTTCATCATTAATGGATTAAAGTTAAGTATTCCACCAGCTACGTCCGTTTTTCTAAATTCTAATTTCCTTGTCATGTTACAGACCTCACGCCAGCCTGCGTGCATTTCGGCCTCCTTTAATAAAACGGTGTTGGCTCTCTTGCCAACCACAACAGCCACAATAATGCGTTCACTATGCTGTTTGTAGTAGGTTACCCGCATTACTATTTTCTTATTCATTATTAAACCTACTCCTGCATTACCCCTATTTGATTTTGTATTTGTAACCCTGTATTCACCTGACCAGAAGTCTTTTTCCTCCTGCCACCGATCTTCACTAATTCCCTCTATATCTAATTTCAAGCAATCCATTTCCCTTTTTAAATTTTCAAATCCACCTGCCCAGTTAAGTAATCTAACATTCCACCCTCCGATCTGTAGAATTCCAGTCTTGATTCTCCTGCGTTGTCCCCACCCGGAGATCCGAATGAGGGACTGTTTTACCTCCTGAATATTTTACCCAAGGGGACGCCATCATCATTTAACCATACAGAAAATCTGCATGCCCTCGGGAAAAATATGGCTGTAGTTTCTCCTTGCTTTCAACCGTTCGCAGTACCAGCACAGCAAGGCCATTTTGGTTAGTGTTACAAGTCCAGATCAGCCAATCATCCAGACTGTTGGCCCTGCAACTACTTCAAGCTTTCTTTTCCATTGACGCATTTCTAACATCTATAATACAGGAATGTGTCAATGGAAAAGAAAGCTTGAGGAAGAGAACGACTGAAGTAACACAAGTTATAAAATATATTGGCTGTACCTACTACACAGAAATGAAGGACGCAAAAGCATGTGAAGACTTGGACATCTTCTGCGAGCCAGATTGCTGGCAACCAGTTCTCAGATTAAGCACTAAAGAAAAGGATATGTATCATTTCATGTGTTCCCAAATTCTGATTTTTTGGGGGAGATTTGGACCTTTAAAACAGCAAGTTAATTTGATGTATTATGTGTGGCATCCGCTTAGTGACTCTTTCGAGTCATTGTATTTCTTTAAACAGCGTCGTGTTTCGAGAACTGACTGGGTGATGTCATGTTACTCCACAATACGCAACTCATCAGCAATATTATCTGACAGTGTTCATTCCTGGAACGACTGAAGTCGCCTTGTACAAAAAAGAGAGAGAGAGAGAGACAGAGAGAGAGACAGAGAGAGAGGTGGAGCCGCCGCCACCGGATGGCAGCACCGTCGACAACCAGGACGTGACCTTGGCTGGAGCTCGGTCTGGACGCCCTTGTAGTCGCAGTTGCCGACCCACCACGTCAGTACTCATCCGGCAGGCGGAGCGTGCGGTTCTGTGCGAGGTACGACCACCTAAACGGACAGATACATACACGAGGTTAGTTCTCTTCGAAGCCTGCACATTTTCGCTCCGTTCGCTGTTTTAACTAGAACTGTTAGTGAAAAAGCGGTATAAACTGGAAGAAAAAAACCACAACCAGTTATTTTACAACTCCTCAGTTTATGCCGCACCACAAACAGTGCTGAAATGGTTATGCTGTTTACAGTACTGCAATACGCTCCACATCACTTCGTAACTTTAGCAGAATATAACTGTGAGCTAGCTACTATATGTGTGTTGGCACTGCGTGCGATTTCCGCAGGATACATCGTTGTAAACACGGTTCTTAACACAGGAGGTGCAAGCAAAGTACGTACAAGTTCATTAATTTGTATAGCCGCGCGGGATTAGCCGAGTGGTCTAGGGCGTTCAGTCATTGACTGTGCGGCTGGTCGCGGCGGAGGTTTGAGTCCTCCCCCGGGCATGGTTGTGTGTGTTTGTCAAAAAAATGGTTCCAATGGCTCTGAGCACTATGGGACTTAACTTCTGAGGCCATCAGTCCCCTAGAACTTAGTACTTAAACCTAACTAACCTAAGGACATCACACACATCCATGCCCGAGGCAGAATTCGAACCTGCGACCGTAGCGGTCGCGCGGTTCCAGACTGTAGCGCCTAGAACCGCTCGGCCACCCCGACCGACTTGTGTTTGTCCTTAGTATAATCTAGGTTAAGTAGTGTGTAAGCTTAGGGACTGATGACCTTAGTAGTTAAGTCCCATAAGATTTCACACAAAAAAATAAAAATAATTTGTATGTGGCGGAGCATTTAGCGCGTTCAAACACACACACACACACACACACACACATACACACACACACAAATTTTACAGAAAAGCTAGAAACAGTAAAACGTGTAAAGGATAGGGTAAGCAGCAGAGGAAAGAAATTACGAGACAGGCTCACGTTACGAAAAAACTGGTCGATGGAAACAAACCGTGGAAGACTGCGTTACAACCGTTTTGGCAGCGAGACGCTGGCGGCTTCATAGCCTCGCTGTTCAAAATTTTCTGTTGAGCAGATGTCCCCCCAACCAGGGTGTCCAGAGAGCTGCAGCCATTGAAATTTGCTCCCAGGAAAGGGAGAGAGAAGTTTCACTAACTTCCGCGTCCGATCTCCGAAACTGGTACAGCAGGTAGAGGAACTAGGACTCTAGGCGCGTTGACATGGGCCATATTTTACGGCAATGTGGAGCCACAATAGTGTCGCCGGTAACATTACAATAGTGTCGCCGGTAACATTGCAGCAGTGTGCCTGCAATACGTAAGAGTATTGCTGTACAGTGGTCTTTGTTGCTGATGGAACAGGCTCTTGCATGTGTTTGCCGACGCACTTCTGAGGTTTTGCACGTATTGTCCACCGAGGTTGGAGACAGTTATGCCGGCCGGAGTGGCCGAGCAGTTCTAGGCTCTACCGTCTGGAACCGCGCGACCGCTACGGTCGCAGGTTCGAATCCTGCTTCGGGCATGGATGTGTGTGGTGACCTTAGGTTAGTTAGGTTTAAGTAGTTCTAAGTTCTACGGGACTGATGACCACAGCAGCCAAGTCCCATAGTGCTCAGAGACATTTGAACCATTTTGAGACAGTTATTCATACGTCCGGGCTGTATCTGCTTCTGTCCTTTTTTTGTACACTTTCCTTTCACTTTAAGCCTTGCTTCCTCTTTCTCACACCATCAGCGCTGCAGTGCCGAGTCATATGGAACATTATTTCGCTTCACATCGAAAGTTGGTGCGCGTAAGCAGAGGTACTCTGTGATGTCTACAGGAATGTAGAAGTGGGCGAATGAGACAACCAATAAATCCATGAATCTGATAACGTACATCTACGACCACAGCTAAGGAACACAGGAAATATGTACAAAGATCGAAATCTCAAAAAAAGTCTTATTGCTACCACCTTAGTAGAAGATCTGCAGTAGTGAATCATAATTTTATCCTACACAGATACTTATCCCAAGACATTTAATTTTTTTCATTTTTTTAGGTTGCATTTTTTTTTTTAGTCTTCGGTCTTGTGACTGGTTTGATTCGGCTGGTCACGAATTTCTGCGCCAACCTCTTTATTTCAGAGTGGCACTTGCAACCTACGTCCTCAATTATTTGCTGGAAGTATTCTGGTCTCTGTCATCCCCTACAGTTTTTACCGTCTATAGCTCCTTCTGGTACCATTCAGACTATTCCCTGATGTTTCAACACATGTCCTATCTTCCTTTATCTTCTTCTTGTCTGTGTTTTCCATGTGTTCCTTTCTTAGACGATTTTGTGGAGAAACTTCTAATTTCTTACCTTATAAGTCCACCTAATTTTCAACGTTTACCTGTAGCACCACTTCTCATACGCTTGTATTCTCTTCTTCCGGGTTCCCGCCGTGCATGTTTCGCTGACATACAGTGCTGTGCTCCAAACGTACATTCTCAAAAATTTCTGCCTCAAATTAGGGCCTACGTTTGATACTAGTTGACATCTCTTGGTCAGGAATGCTCTTTCTGCCAGTGCTAGTCTGCGTTTTACGTCCTCCTAGCTTCCTCCATCATCAATTATTTTGCTGCCTATGTAGCAGAAATCCTTAACTTCCTCTTCTTTGTGATCCCTAATTATCAAGTTAAGCAGTTTGCTATTATCATTTCTGCTACTTCTCATTTTCATCTTTCTTTGATCTACTTTCAGTCCATACTCTGTACTAATTACACTGGTCATTCTGAGCAATGTTTCCTATAATTCCTCTTCACTTTCACTGACAGCAATTTCATCAGCGTATCTTATCATTCATATCCTTTCATCCTGAATTTTAATCTCACTGCTCACCCCTCCTTTTGTTCCCGTCACTGCTTCTTCTATGTGCAGACTGAACAGTATGGGCGAAAGACTACCTCCCTCTCGTACACCCTTTTGAATGTGAACGATTCGTTCTTCGTCTTCTAGTCTTATCGTTCCCTCTTGGGACTTGTACATATTGTACATTATCCGTCTTGCACTATAGCTTACCCCTATTTTTCTTAGACTTTCGAACATCTTGCTCTGTGTTATATTGTCGAACGCTTTTTCCATGTCGACAAATCCTATGAACGTATCTTGGTTTTTCTTCAGTATTGCATCCGTTACTAACGACAATATCAGATCTGCCTCTCGGGTGCCTTTACGTTTCCTAAAGCCGAGGTTTTCGTCATTTAACACAGTTTTCTTTTCCGTTCTTCTGTATATTATTGTTGTCAACAACTTGGATGCATGAGCTGTAAAGCTGATTGTTCGACAGTTCGCACACTTATCGGATATTGCTGTCTTTTTTGTGGATGATATTTCTCCGAAAGTCTGTTGTTATGAGTCTCATATAATCTATACACCAGTGCCAACTGACGTTTTGTTACCTCTCCCCTTAATGATTTTAAAAATAATGTTGTCTATCCCTTCTGCCTTCAAAGCTCTTTAAAACTCTAATTTTTATACTGTGTCTCCCTATAGACTCCTGTTTCTTCTTCTGTCTCATCATCAGACAAGTCGTCTCCCTCATAAAGGCTTTCAATGTACTCTTTCCACCTATCCACTCTCTCCTCTGCAGTTAACAATGGAATTCCATTGAACTCTTAATGTTGCTGCCCTTGCTCCTTGCTTTTAATTTCACAGAATGGTGCTTTGGCTTTTCGATATGCTGAGTCAGTCCTTCCGACAATCATTCCTTTTTCAATTTCTTCACATTTTTCAGGCAGCCATTTCGCCTTAGGTTCCCTCCACTTCCTATTTATTTCATTCCTGTGACTTGTATTTCTGAAATTCGTTGAACATTTTTGTACTTCCTTCTTTCGTCGAACAGCTGACGTATGTTTTCTGTTACTTATGATAACTTCGTAGTAACTTTCCTGGTATCTATGTATATCTTTCCAACAACTGTGATTGCCCTTTTTAGACATCCACTCCACTTCAGCTGAAATGCCTACAGAGCTACTCATTATCGCTGTATCTATAGTCATAGAGAACTTCAAATGTATGTCTTCATTCCTTAGTACTTCCATACCCTACTTCTTTGCCATTGATTCTTCCTGACTAGTCTCTAAACTTCAGTATGAGTCTATATCTGCCACTTGGGTGCACCTTACAATCCAATATCTGATTTCGGAATCTCTGCCTGATCGTGATGTGATCTTCCTGTATCTACCACTCTTTTCCAAGCACACCTCGCCCAATTATGATTCTTGAACAGAGATTCGCTATTACTAGCTGAAATTTAGTGCAGAACTCAATTAGTCATTCTCGACTCTCATTCCTTGTACCAAGCCCATGTTATCCCGCTATTCCTTCCCCTATAACAGCATTCCAGTCCGTCACGAGTATCAGATATTCATCTTCCCTTATTAGATTTTCATTTCCGCTTATGTGCCTAATTATCTGTTCATTATGCTCATATACCTTCTCTCTCTCGTCATCGTCTGCGTGTGACGATGGCATGTGCAGCTGAACTATTTTTGTCGGTACTGAATTACTGTCGATTCTGATGAGAACATTCCTGTCACTGCTGTTCACATTCTGCCCTACATTCCTATTCATAACGAATCCTACTCCTGTTATACCATTTCTTGCTGCTGTTGGTATTATCCTAAACTCATCTGACCAGAAATCCTTGCCTTCTTTCCATTTCTCTTCACTGACATCCACTACATCTAGATTGAGCTTTAGCATTTCCGTTTTCAGACTTTCTAGCTTCGCTGCCACGTTGAAACTTCTGATATTCCACAGATCTTAGCCTTTCGTTTGTTATTCAATCTTTTTCTCATGATCACCTTATCCTTGGCTGTTCCCTCTCGGATATACGATTGGGATACTAGTCCGAATTTTTTTGCCAATGGAGACATCATCGTGACACTTTTTCAGTTACAGACCACGTGTCCTGTGCATACCCATTATGTGTCTTTAATGCAGTGATTTACGCTGCCTTCTGCATCCTCGTACCGTTGATGAATGTTGATTCTTCCGCCTTTTAGGGGGGCAATGCCCACGCACAAGGGAAAGAGAGTGCTCTGAACCTCTGTCTGCTCCTCCGCCCTGTTTGACAAACCCATTGGCAGGGTAAGGGTTACTTCTTATACCGGAAGTCTTCGGCTGCCATTACTGATGAGTTTAATTCAAAACTTAAGTCGCGGCGGGGTTCCAACCTGGACCCAGGACTTTTTGATTACCAGTCAAAGACGCTACCCCTAGAACATTAAACCATCATAAAGTTTATTACTCTGTATTTTATTGAAAGGGACTCATAATTTGTAGGTTATGCATTAGTTAATTACAATTATTAGATCGCTGATGGTATGTTATATACCAAATTAAGTACGAAATGTTCTGTTTTATATCCTGCTGCAGTCGTAAATTTTACGAGGGCTTAGTAATCTAAGGTTAAGACGTATAAACGTCTTTGAAGCTCCATCACGTGTTATGTTTGTTTGCATGGCTATCTTCCACAGCTGCTGGTATAATCTGTCTTTTTCGTCTTTAGCTTACTGCAATATTGTTCGCGTGTCGCTGTGATTAAGGTATCCTTGCACGGAAATGTGGCGCTATCCATAACTGACGCCGAGGCAGCTCTGGCCCGTGAACCATATGACAGGGGTGAACGACGGCTCCATAGATGTTTATGGCCGAATAGAGGTGCAACTGTTGAGCAACTGACCGCCCAGGTGAACCAGCGAACGTTGCTGCGTATGGACCTCATCAGCAAGCGTCTCGTTGAAGCATCTGCGCTGACTATTGTTCATCGGCAACGAGGGCTAGAATTTTCTCACCAATACCGCAACTGGACCATGTGAACCCTTAACTACAGTTTGGTTTTCCTTAGCACTATGGCATATACTAGCAGGACAATGCTACGTGCCACACAACTCTGTGTGTTTGCGCGGTTCGAAGAGCATTAGGATGAGTTTATCATACTTTCTTGGTCACCAAACTTCCCCGATTTAACCCCAATAGAGTGTCTGTAGGGCCACGTCCATCGGGCTTTTCACGCCCTGGATCATCAACCGAAAACCTAGAACAGCTGCCCACGGCGCTAGAGATGACATGTCTTCACATCCCTGTTGGTACCTCCTTCCAGAACGTCACTGACTCTCTTTTTGCACATCTCCGAGCTGCAAAAGGTAGTATTTCAGGCTTTTAAACAGTTGGTTACGTTAATGTGACTGGACAGTGTAAATGTATTGGGAAACAGGTTGCCCCACTTACGTTCTGCATCTTCATGTATACTCCGCAAGCTACCTATCGGTGTGTGACGGAGGGTACTTTGCGTACCAGTGTCGCTACTGTTTCGTGGGAAGAATGATTGCTGGTAAGCCTCCGCGTGGGCTCGAATCTCTGTAACTTTACCTTCACGGTCTTGTCACGAGAAATGTGTATGTGAAAGCAATACATTTGTTGACACTTCTAGGAATGTATGTTCTCAGAACTAACAGCAAAGCGCGCCGTGATGCAGAAACCCGCTCGTGCGGCTTCTGACACTGGAGTTGGTTCAACAACTCCGTGATACTTTCGTGCTTACTAAATGAACTTGTAACGGAACGTGCTGCTCTTCTTTGGGTCTTCCCTATTTCCTCTAGAAATCCTGTTTGATACTGATCACGTACTGACGAGCAGTATTCAAGTTTTGGTCAATAATTAACAAATCCCGCACTCATATTTCAGGAAGCTGTCACATAGGTGACTGTCTCGCCAATCATTCTGCGAGTATATCAGACTATGCAGTATCTCGAAGACTGTCTATTTTTTTTCGTGATGTCCTTCAGTTCTATCCTTGTCAACGAATGTGCGCCGACGATCCAGTTCACGTGCGTCGATCTCCAACAAATTTTACATATTCACAAGTACCTTTCCCTTTAATCCAAATAAATACAGTTTCATTTACAGATATCTTACGTCTATTACGTGTATACAAGGAAAAAGGTGAGGGTGACATGTATGTTGATTTGCCAAAGTCTTTATTTGCATTTTCACATATGTGGAATGTGCGGTAGGCTATGATGTCACGGTCGATGAAACTTTCCAGTCCCGATACATTGGGTACGCCTGTACCACCTCGTACAATTGCAACGGTTAGCCAGCCGTTGCCATGAGAAAATGTATCATTCAGATCAATACTGAAATTCAGTCTACATCCACAGAAGACAGCAGGTCCATCTAGTAGAGAGTGTGCAGCGACAGATTTTACGGTATTTTTCTTCTTGTCGGCGGCAGATGTTGTCATTTCGACGTCTTCAATTGTTTTATATATTGTCTGTCTTGGACGGCGACGATATCTTCTGTATGATCTATGTTGACAAAAAGCGTTCAAACTAAACGATATTACCACAAAATTCTATTGCAGCTGTACTCCTAGTTTAGTCACCAGTTCTTCTACGGAGGGAAGCAGGAGGAGAAAGATGCCTTAGCAGGTAGCCTCATGCGACCTTGGTTTTAAAGGTGTGAATTGGTACTCTGGTTAATCAAGGTTATTTATGAGAATGTGGGTGAAAATAAAGGGCCATACTACAACTGTATCGCCGAGCAGAGCCCATATTTAAGAAGACAATTGAAGTATATTGAAGTATATTGCTTAACACATTTACGTAAGCACGGGTAACGAATACACTACCTGATAGACAGTATCCGGACGCCTCTATGAAATGTGAAATTGATCTCCAGATGTCATGGGGGGCGGGCCCGTCGGTATAAAAGGGGGCGGGGACTGTTGCGTTATCAGCAGACAAGCAGTAGCAGCAGAATTGGTCGATCAGGATAGCTCAGAGAACGTGGACTTGTAATTGGATGTCAGCTGCGTAACAAATCCACCAGGGCTTTTAACCCTCCTAAAGTTGCCTAAATCGACTGCTGGATAATGGACGGAGACCGTCGACCATTGCAGTGTGGTTGAAAAAAATAATGTGAAATCAACGGAAGGAATCTCTCGTGGGTTCCAAAGTTCTATCAGTAGTCCAGCTAGCACAGTGCTGCGCGTCTGGTGTTAAAAAGAATGGGACACAATGATCGACCAGCTACTCATAAGCCACACATTTCTGTTGTCAGTGCTAAGCGACTTGGTGTACAAATCGGCACCACTGGACAGTGTGTCAATGGAAAATGAGGGATTCGGAGTGATGAGTCACGCAGCATCCTGTGAGAATCCATTGTAGTGCCAACAATGAAATATGGAGAGGGTGATATTACGGTAAGGGGATGTTTATCATGGTTTTGCTGTGACTGTCTTATTGCGCTTCATTCGGATTGATGTGGATACAAAAAAATGGCTCTGAGCACTATGGGACTTAACATCTGAGGTCATCAGTCCACTAGACTTAGAACTACTTAAACCTAACCGCGCTAAGGACATTACACACATCCATGCCCGAGGCAGGATTCGAACATGCCACCGTAGCGGTCGCGCGGTTCCAGACTGAAGCACCCAGAACCGCTCGGCCACAGCGGCCGGCCGATGTGAACACATTTTACAGCACTGTGTTCTTTCTACAATAGAGATAATGATTGTGTGATATGCTATATTGTTATATATTGATTATTCCTTGCTACTGTAGTGTTATATTGAAGCTGTGAGGAAGGAGGACAGGCGCTCCAAGGCGTGGAACCAGAGACGATGCTTGAGCACAGACGAAACTAGGAGAGATATTGTTACATGAAGTAAACCGTAAGGGGAGAGCCTTGCAAAAATGCAGACGCCCCCAGATGCGGCCCCAAGGCGCTAGTTACCCTTCAAGGAATTAAGATGTAACTTCATGTCGTCTAGATGCTGTGGTAGGTTGCCACCGTAGAGCTTTGTAACCAACAGGCAGGTACTAGCGTATAAAGCCAGCTTGATACCAGCCCCGAGAACAGTAACGTCACTAGGCTCACAAGAGTTTGAAAGAGAGCGAAAACGCCATAAGCTGTTGACCTAGCAGTCTCTACTCCGGGGAGCCCAAGGGGCTGGGCTAAATGACGCATAACAATAATGTTACAAGCCTTATTTGGCAGGGCAGCTACGTTTAGCTTTCAGCTGAACAATGTTGATACCAAATACGGACTTAGTGCAACTGCATTAACATCCCCGCCTTAGGAGCAGTAGAGGGGACCTAACTAAACCGTGATTGGCAGGCGCCTGCAAGAAACCTGAGAGATTGACTGGGTGGCTTTAAGTGGGTAAAACAGTGCCCCCACGCGACTCCTTAAAACCCTTGATTCCGCATTTTGGCGGAGTTCTCAGTCAGAAGATCTGGTCGCCGAATCTGCGTCCGTCGGCTCCAGCCTCGGTGCAGCTCCGCGTCAGTCTGCTCTCTCACTTGGAATGCTTCAGTGAACAGTGTCACATTCAGTACGGTTTGTTTTGCAGCTAAGTTGTTGCCTTAAGATGCTGCTAGTGTTTGCTACTGTGGTTAGCATCCACTCCTAGGACTTCTGCACTGGCTTTTGTTGTAAATGTGTTATTCGTGCTTTTTCTAACCCTAGAACTAGCCTCCAGTGTATTAGTTAGTCCTGTCTGGAATAAACAACTATTTCAAAACCTTGTTTGTCCAAGAGTCTTCACAACGAGTTCCGTACCGAGTCTCACCACCCGTATTTCTAGTAAATGCCTGTACCAGTGTTGGCTCAGATAGAAGAAAACAATCAAATGCCCTCACTGTCAATTGTCCTTCTGCCTTCTGTTCGGTACCGCTTGGCAGCGCAGACTGACCTGTAACCCCTTCTCTCCCACCTATGCCAGGACACGACAATATCAGTACACCCTGTCATAAAGCAGCTCCTCTGAGCCGATGGTCTGGGGACAATAACTTTCCTGAAATGGACTGGCCTGCTGAGAGCCCTGACCCGAATCCATTGCAACACCTTTGGTATGAGTTGGAATGTCGACTTCGCTCCAGATTCCAGTGTCCAGCATCACTGTCTTCTCTGGTTTTGGTTGTTAAGGAGAAATTAGCCGCCATTCCTCGACAGACATCCAGACGTCTTCTCGAAAGTAACTCCAGCAGAGTTCGAACCATCGCAAAGAGAAGGCTGGATGCACCCCATATTAATGTCTGTCAATAAACGCCTGGATGGTTTTGATCAGATAGTGTATTTGGCACTCCAAACACAAGAAGAAGTCACTTTCATTGATCATCAGGTTTCATAGAATAACAAATGCAGGAATGAATATTTTCAGATACGTAGAGCTTTGGCTTTGAGACAAACAAGAGAGAGAACTGTGAGCAGTGGGAAGTGTCGGTGGGACCGTGACAGTGCTACCTAGCCGTAGACGATAACACCTCTGAGTGTAACTGCAAACTTCTGGCCGGTGCTTACCAAAGTCATTTACACCTCGCGAAGGGTAAACGTCACAGTACGCTGGGGTGTTTCATGTAAGATGCAAGCACTGCGTCCACACTGCGCAGGTACCAATAGCTCCATACGCCACAGGCTGCAGTCTCCGTATGTCGCTGCGGCCATTGCTCGGACAGCATGCTAGGTGGCATATCGGTTTCTTTTTTTTATTTTTGCTCGTCCGACCTGTAAAGTGTACTTGTGTTGCTTTATTACACGGACGATGCATTTTTAAACAATAGAAAGAGTCAGAGTGACTTTGGAAGAGAGAAAATTTAAAAAAATAGATATGCAATATAAAAGAGGTTGTAATTTGTAATTTATGTAATTATGTATATTGCATTTCCTGATTGAGAAGCCGTGATATTTGCAATGTTCTTGTTAACCTACAGGCTAGGTATTATGTTGTTTGATGTCTGGAGGTACCATGACGACGCACTAGTAGGCAGTTCTTACTACTCTTCCCTTTCTGTGATGACAGCAATTATTACTTTATATTTAAATAAAATAGATATGGAATATATACATTGCTGGTCTATGAGAGATTGTAATTTCTATAATGATGTATATTACATTTCCTTGCCGATGTTCCACAGTAAAGATATTTTTGAAGATGGTTATGATAAAGGAACTTTTATAGTAATAATGAAGCTGCTGATAATTGTATGTAGCTTCATTACTGTAAGATTTTATTTGACAGAGTTATATATGTGTGCTTAGTAAAGACATTCAAATGATGTTCAGACTGAGAGTCAAATCTGAATTTTTGAATTGTTGTAAGGCTTGGTGGGTTTGGGATGATGGATATAAAATGGCACGTAAGACTGATCCACATGCTTTAGGTTTATTGAAGATACACTCTTTAACTTTTTTATATGGTTAAAATTTCATGTTTTTCTGTTTGTAGTTTCCAGTCTTCAGATAGTTCTAGCGTCTATGAATGTTCTTGTGCTAGTACGATACCCATGAATAAACATTGTCATCAATTATGTGAATGTGAATCTTATACTTTACAAACACAAAATCACGTAACACATTTGTACGATGTGTCATAGAAAACTAACGCGAATTTTTGTTTTTCTTAAAGAATTTTTGCTTATTCATCAACATCAACTTTTGTCTCCTTCAACGTAATCCCCCTCAGATATCATACAGTTGTGCCAGCGCCTTCTCCATCCTTGGAGGCTCGTACGGAATTCACCTTTCGTTGTAGTGTTCAGATCTTTCAGCAGTTTTGTTTTTATCTCATCAATTAGGCAAAATGATATCCTTTCATGGTTTGTTTCAGCTTCGGTAACAGATAGAAGCTGCAGGGGTCATGTCCTGCGAATATGGTGTCTGAGGCAAAACAAGTTTTGTTTTTGGCCAAAAAATCACGAACGAGCATTGAGGAGTGAGCGGGAGCATTATCCTAATGAAATTTCGAAAAGTGGTGTCACCACAATTCTGGTCGTTTTTTGCGGATTGCTTCACGTGAACGGGGCATAACTTCCAGGCAGTATTCCTTATTGATCGTGCGCCCACAAGGCACAAACTCATCAGGCAGTATCTCATTGCAATCGACGGTAACAGTGAGAAGAACCTCCACATGTGATCGAATTTCTCGAACTTTTTTCGGTATTGGCTCATCAGGCACTTTCCATTGGGGCGATTGGGCCTTGGTTTCGACATCATACCCGTATACCCTTGTTTCGTCGCCTGTTATAATCTTTTTTCCAGAAGTTCTGGATCATTGTTGACATCATTCAGCAATTCCTAAGCGATATGTTCGTGACATCACTTTTGGTAGAAATTCAACAGTTTCAGAAGAAACGTGCTGTTTGTACGTTTCATGCCCAAAACATCCTAAAAAATCATTCGGCATGAGCCAAAGGATATGTCAGTATCATCAGCAACCTCTCTGATGGTGGTTCGGCGATTTTCCAGAACCATTTTCTTCACTTCTTCCACATTGTCGTCAGTTATTGATGTGCTCGGATATCTGTATCGGTTGTTGTCATCAACGTCTTCTCGACCATCTTTGAAACTTTTATACTTGTCCTACTCCTAGTATATTCGCCAAAAGCCACAGTCATTTCGAATGTAGTGTTGCACTTTATTCCATTTTTCAAACAAAATTTAATACAAAATCTTTGATCCATCTTTTCGAAAGGAAAAATTTGCCGAGCACTCGAAAACACGTATGACCTTTTCGACTGTCATAAATAAACTAAATATTCAGAACAGCTGAAAGTGCGAACAGACATCAGGAACATGTGTACCAACAAGATAAATAAATTGAAAATCGTATATATAAAGCCTGCGAAATTAAAAAATTCCCGTTACTTTTTGATGACAACTCGTAAAGTGTTTACAAAAGTTGTGTGGTTTGAGAATATGGCATATCGAGTCTCCTTAACGTTTTATTTTAGTTAATGACATAATTTAAGATGACCGTAAGTTGAATGCAAGTTTTGTTTGATTTCACAAAACAGTATGTTCAGCCTTCAGTTGGTCGACGTCTTTATGACTGAAAATCTCATACCACTTTAGTCTTGCCATGCGGTTCGCCATATTACCAGCTGTGCGCTTCATGTATTGAAACATTGTAAATGGATTTATAGCATGACGCTTCTTACTAGTCATGATTATTCATGCATCTGATTAATGATGTCACATTGTAAGTATACAACAGGTCAAGAACTGTGTGTGGTATATTATAAGTGTTTTCGTATTAACTGTAGCTTTTTGTTTGTCTTTTTTCGTGGTGT
Source organism: Schistocerca piceifrons (assembly GCF_021461385.2). Taxonomy (NCBI): domain Eukaryota; kingdom Metazoa; phylum Arthropoda; class Insecta; order Orthoptera; family Acrididae; genus Schistocerca; species Schistocerca piceifrons. The sequence goes on along the minus strand of NC_060144.1, from coordinate 353,293,345 downwards.
GTTGATACATGAGAACGATCCATTTCTGACCGAAACGGGCTGTTTAAGAAAGTGACAATACAGCTAAATGCTAAGCCCAACTTTCCAAAACGGAGAAAATCGTTGCACCATTTATCGTTTCAGTCAACTGTGACTAAAGCATGTGTTCACAGAGCAAGGTAGTTCTTACCACCAAAAATACACGTTGGTACTGTCACAGACGCCATTGGCGGTGTTTGCTCTGGCTTTTTCCTGCATGAAATACCCGTAAGTATTTTTTCAGTGATCAATTCTCTGCGAAAAGGTTGCAGTATATGTATTGTTCACATATCTATCAGAAAATGGCTCTGAGCACTATGGGACTTAACATCTGTGGTCATCAGTCCCCTAGAACTTAGAACTACGTAAACCTAACTAACCTAAGGACATCACACACATCCATGCCCGAGGCAGGATTCGAACCTGCGACCGTAGCAGTCGCGCGGTTCCGTACTGAGCGCCTGAACCGCTAGACCACCGCGGCCGGCTATCTATCAGAAGTTACGGTCTAGTGGGAAAAGGTCGGTCCAATAATTCGTTGTGGGCTAACTATAAGCCATAATACTGTTTCCATACTACGCAGAGATTCTCAGTATAACTGATCATAATACTAACGACTACAAGTTCACGAAGCGATAAAAACAGCCACTCTTCTTCGAAAAAAGAGCTTTTCGGGATCTACTTCTTCATCATATACTGACTGCGATAGCTGCTTGCAGTACAATATCTTTGAAAATGTAGTCAGTTTGCAGAGGAGACAGTTTACAAAACACCTGTGCATCCCATCTTATAATATCGCTCAAGTGGGCTCTTCAATGTAAGCAAAAAGTATACAGACATCTTACTCGCGTAAACAAATGTTGCGAGCTTCATCGTAACCAAATAAGTACCTTAATGAAGAAAAGTAGTGCCAAAACAAGCCCTACCACAGCCCGACATTTCCTTCACAGTTAAAAAAAACATATTCAAAGAAGGGCAGCACGAACGGTCACAGATTTGACTGACTCACGCAGTGTGTCACGGGAAGAATCCGAATTGCCAGGTTCTACGAAAATACACGCGTGGGAAAAGCTTAAGGTCGGAAGTAACTATCGCATGATGTGTCGCTGTCAAGTACGAGGGTGAATCAAATGAAAACCTTAAATTTGTAATAACAAATCGAAATTTCGCGCCGTCATCCTGTAAGTTGGTAAGTGTACTACAAACAGCGTGCAGAATGGCCTGTAGATGGCAGTATAGTGCAGATGCACACATACTGTCGCAGTATCAGTATAAAGATGGCCGCCCCACTTGCGACTCGCACCAGGGAAGAACAGCGTTCTGTTAATCCGTTTTTGCGTAGTGACGCTGTGAAACCTATTGAAATTCATCAACGAATGAAAAGTCTACGAATGGAGTAGGAAGTTCGCAAATGGTGTGACTTGAGTGGAAGATGCTCCTCGTCCATGTGAGGCACGAGTTGACTCGCCGAGTGTCGAAAAACCGCCGAGTGACACTGAATGACATTGCAGTATGTTTACAGATTAGTCATGGGTCAGCACACAACATTGTGCATGATGTGCTCCAGTTTCACAAAAGTGTCTGCAAGATGGGTGCCACGGCAGCTGGCTCCTGAAATGAGAGAACGACGTGTTGATGCTTGTGAAGAACTTCTTCGGCGCTTTGAACGAGACGGTGATGGCTTCCTTGCAAGAATCGTTACTGGGGACGAAACCTGGGTTCACTTCCACCAACCGGAAACGTAGAGAGCGAGCAAGGAATGTCGGCATTCCTCATCACCAAAACCAAAGAAGTTTCGAACAGAACCATCAGCAGGGAAGGTTATGCTGTCTCTCTTTTGGGACGAAAAAGGCGTAATTTTGGAGCATTACATGCCTAGAGGGACCATTGTCACCAGTGCATCATACACAGATCTAAAAAATCATCTGCAGCCTGCAATCAAATCAAAGCTACGTGGATTGCTATCAGTAGGTGTCCTTTTGCAACATAACAATGCAAGGCCCCACACTGCCCGTACAACAGTTGCAACAATCACAGACCTGCATTTTGAGTGTCTTCCTCATCCACCATACTCACAAGACCTTGCCCCAAGTGATTTCCGTATGTTTGGACCACTCAAACACGCAATGGGAGGACAGAAGTTCCGTTCTGATGAAGAGGTACGCCACGCGGTGCATGAGTGGTTGCGTGGACTACCAAAAGAATTTTTTTCTAAAGGAATTGATGCACTTTGTAAGCGCTGGAGGACTTGCATTGAGCGTGGGGGAGATTATGTTGAAAAGTGATACAGCTTTGTACCACTTCTGCACAATAAATAATATTTTTAAAAAATACACTTCTGGACATTAAAATTGCTACACCACGAAATGACGTGCTACAGACGTGAAATTTAACCGACAGGAAGAAGATGCTGTGATATGCAAATGATTAGCTCTTCAGAACATTCACACAAGGTCGGCGCCGGTGGCGACACCTACAACGTGCTGACATGAGGAAAGTTTCCAACTGATTTCTCATACACAAACACCAGTTGACCGGCGTTGCCTGGTGAAACGTTGTTGTGATGCCCTTATGTAAGGAGGAGAAATGCGTACCATCACGTTTCCGACTCCGATAAAGGTCGGATTGTAGCCTATCGCGATTACGGTTTATCGTATCGCGGCGTTGCTGCTCGCGTTGGTCGAGATCCAGACTGTTAGCAGAATATAGAATCGGTGGGCTCAGGAGGGTAATATGGAACGCCGTGCTGGATCCCAACGGCCTCGTATCACTAGCAGTCGAGATGACAGGCATCTTATCCGCATGGCTGTAACGGATCGTGCAGTCACGTCTCGATCCCTGAGTCAACAGATGGGGACGTTTGCAAGACAAACAACCATCTGCACGAACAGTTCGACGACGTTTGCAGCAGCATGGACTATCAGCTTGGAGACCATAGCTGCGGTTACCCTTGACGCTGCGTCACAGACAGGAGCGCCTCGATGGTGTACTCAACGACGAACCTGGGTGCACGAATGGCAAAACGTCATTTTTTCGGATGAATACAGGTTCTGTTTGCAGCATCATGATGGTCGCATCCGTGTTTGGCGACATCGCGGTGAACGCACATTGGAAGCGTGTATTCGTCATCGCCATACTGGCGTTATCACCGAGCGTGATGGTATAGGGTGCCATTGGTTACACGCCTCGGTCACCTCTTGTTCGCATTGACGGCACTTTAAACAGTGGACGTTACATTTCAGATGTGTTACGACCCGTGGCTCTACCCTTCATTCGATCCCTGCGATACCCTACATTTCAGCAGGATATTGCACGATCGCATGTTGCAGGTCCTGTACGGGCCTTTCTGGATATAGAAAATGTTCGACTGCTGCCCTGGCCAGCACATTCTCCAGATCTCTCACCAATTGAAAACGTCTGGTCAATGGTGGCCGAGCAACTGGCTCGTCACAATACGCCAGTCACTCCTCTTGATAAACTGTGGTATCGTGTTGAAGCTGCATGGGCAGCTGTACCTGTATACGCCATCCAAGCTCTGTTTGACTCAATGCCCAGGCGTATCAAAGCCGTTGTTACGGCCACAGGGGGTTGTAGTATAATATATTTGTCCAATGAATACCCGTTTATCATCTGAATTTCTTCTTGGTGTAGCAATTTTAATGGCCAGTAGTGTATTTAAGGTTTCATTTGACTTACCCTCGTAACAGAGCCTGATGAAACTTGGACCAAAGCTAGAAGGAAGTGGCACAGTACAGAACAGAAGGTAACTGAAAGAAGTAAGCAATGAGACAAACAGAAACGACACTGTTATTTTAAGACAACAACTCCATTGAAGTCACCACGATTCATGACGTTCACCTGGACCATTACAGACGGCCGAAAAGGTTCTTAATGCGGTGCATGAGCACTCGGACGGCAGTGCATTGTCTGCAACGTAATGCCATGCTGGCCACAATATTGACAAAGCAGTTCTTGTTGTAGGGCGTTGCTTTACTCCACCAGTGCGCTTGACAGCTGATGGATGGTTGTTGGTGCATGTGGACGTGCTGCAATATGTCTTCCCAACGCACTTACTCGATGGGGTCTAAGTGAGGGGGACGGGCAGATGAGTCCATTTGCCGACTACCCTCTCGTTGCAAAAGCTCTTCCACCTGTCCTGTTCAATGCGGTCGCGTATTATCATCCTTTATGGATGATAATACGCAATCAGAGCCAAACGCTCTCCAGAAAAGAGGCACATGGGGTAGGAGTGCATTGTCACAATAACCTCAAATCGTGAGTGTTCCGTGTTCAAAGGTTTGGAGGCCAGTACGTCCACGCAAGGTTATGCCTCCCCACTCTGTTACATCTGGACCACGAAAATTATCATATTCGACATGCTGGACGTACCCACATACGACGAGAGATGAGAACACGTAATGCACCCCGGAACACTGTCGCACATGTTCAGAAGAAGAAAGGAAATTTTGTAGGCATTTATATCGGATAATATCGGCAGTAGTTGAGTTTTAAGTAGACATACGTCATTATAGCGGTTAAAAATGTCATAAACGTACCTTGTGGAGTGCTGCCCATCTCATTTTATCCTGACAACTAGACCGCTGTCATATAATTAACAGGTCACACAAACTATATCTGAGAAATGTATCGTTGTCCGATTCACTGTTTACCGTTAATTGTCACGGGACGTATCCCATCGACTTCAGACTGGAATGATAGCGCTGCATTGGAAAAGTATGTATCGGTGCAGTTTCCGCAAGATTTCGCGAGACTGAAGTCGGAACGCGCACTTTTCTACTACGTCCGGGTTTTGAAGTGAGATGGCCCACTGTGTGGTGGCACGCGAACGGTTTAAAACCAGCCGTCTCGGAAATGATTCCACCCTTGGCCAGAAAGCCAATGATCGTCTCGCTTTGGACGTTAGACGAAGCGCTCCGTTTCCGCATTACGACGACGGCTGCACTGTTTTCTGCGTCCCACAGACACGCTTTATACACTATGTGATCAAAGGTATCCGGACACCTGGCTGAAAATGACTTAAAAGTTCGTGGCGCCCTGCATTGGTAATGCTAGAATTCAGTATGGTGTTGCCCCACCCTTAGCCTTGATGACAGCTTCCACTCGGGCACGCACACTTTCAGTCAGATGGTTGGGTGATGGCATCCCATTCATCGCGGAGTGCTGCACTGAGGAGAGGTGTCGATATCGGTCGGTGAGGCCTGGCACGAAGTCGGTGTTCCAAAACACCCCAAAGGTGTTCTATAGGATTCAGGTTAGGACTCTGTGCAGGCCAGTCCATTAAAGGGATGTTATTGTCGTGTAACCATTCCGCCACGGGCCGTGCATTATGAACCGATGCTCGATCGTGTTGAAAGATGCAATCGCCATCCCCGAATTGCTCTTCAATAGTGGGAAGCAAGAAGGTGCTTAAAACATCACTGTAGGCCTGCGCTGTGATAGCGCCACGCAAGACAACAAGGGGTGCAAGTCCCTCCATCAAAAACACCACCGCCTCCGAATTTTGCTGTTGGCACTACACTCGCTGGCAGATAACGTTCACCGGGCATTCGCCATACCCACACCCTGTCACCGGATCTCCATATTGTGTACCGTGATTCGTCACTCCACACAACGTTTCTTCACTGTTCAGTAGTCCAATGTTTACACTCCTGTCACCAAGCGAGGCGTCGTTTGGCATTTACCGGCGTGATTGATTTATGAGCACCCGCTCGACCATTAAATCCAAGTTTTCTCACCTCCCGCCTAACTGTCATAGTACTTGCAGTGGATCCTGATGCAGTTTGAAATTCCTGTATGATGGTCTGGATAAATGTCTGCCTATTACACATTACGACCCTCTTCAACTGTAGGGGGTCTCTGTCAGTCAACAGACGAGGTCGGCCTTTACCCTTTTGTGCTGTACGTGTCCCTTCATGTTTCCACTTCGCTGTCACATCGACCTAGGACCTGGGGATGTTTAGGAGTGTGGAAATGTTGTCTATCACTTCTGCCTTATTTCATCTTAAGTTCTCCAAAGCACTCTTAAATTCTAGCTCTAATACTGGATCCCCTATCTCTTCTAAATCGATTCGTGTTTCTTCTTCCATCACATCAGACAACTCTTTCCACTGATATGGCTTTCAATGTACCTTTTCCACCTATCCGCTCTCTCCGCCGCATTTAGCAGTGGAATTCCTTTTACGCTCTTAATATTACCACCCTAGCTTTTAATTTCACCGGAGGTTGGTTTGACTGTCGTATATGCTGAGCCAGTCCTCCCGCCAATCATTTCTTTTTCGATTTCTTCACATTTTTCGTACAGCTATTCAAGTTCGTGTGGGGAAGGTATGAGTCTGGCGACATATTATCTGACTTTCGAAAAAATATCATCCACACACTTCCGAAGACTGTAAGAGCTGACAAGTGCGAGAATTATCGTACAATCATCTTAACGGATCATGCATCCAAGTTGCTGACAAGGATAATATACAGAAGAATGGAGAAGAAAATTGACGATGTGGTAGATGACGATCAGTTTGGCTCTAGGAAAGGTAAAGGCGCGAGAGAGGCAATTCTGACGTTGCGGTTAATAATGGAAGCAAGACTAAAGAAAAATCAAGACACGTTCATAGGATTTGTCGACCTGGAAAAAACATTCGATAATGTAAAATGGTGCAAGATGTACGAAATTCTGAGAAAAATAGGGGTAAGCTCTAGGGAGAGACGGGTAATACATAATATGTACAAGAGCCAAGAGTGGACGACCAAGTACGAAGTGCTCGGATTAAAAAGTGTGTAAGAGAGGGATGTAGTCTTTCTCCCCTACCGTTCAATCTGTACATCGAAGATGTAATGATGAAGATAAAAGGAAGGTTCAGGAGTGGAATTAAAATTCAATGTGAAAAGATATCAGTGATGCGATTCGCTGATGACGTTGCTATCCTGAGTGAAAGTGAAGAAGCATTACAGTATCTGCTGAACGAAATGGACAGCATTACGAGCACAGAATATGGATTGAGAGCAAATCGAAGAAAGACGAAGTTAATGAGAAGTAGCAGAAATGAGAGCAGCGAAAACTTAACATCAGTATTGATGGTCACGAAGTCGATGAAGTTAAAGAATTCCGCTACCTAGGTAGCAAAATAACCAGTGACGGACGGAGTAAGGAGGACATCAAAAGCAGACTAGCACTGACACAAGGAGCATTCCTGGCCAAGAGAAGTCAGCTAGTATCGAACATAGGCCTTAATTTGAGAAAGACATTTCGGAGAATGTAGATTTAGAGTACAGCACTGTATGGTAGTGAAACTTGGACAGTGGGAAAACCGGAACAGAAGAGAATCGAAGCATTTGAGATGTGGTGCTACAGACGAATGTTGAAAATTGGGTGGACTGATAAGGTAAGGAATGAGGAGGTTCCACGCAGAATCGGAGAGGAAAGGAGTATGAAGAAAACACTGAGAAGGAGAAGGGACACGATGGAAGAACATCTGTTAAGAGATCGGGGCATGACTTCTATGGTAGAGGAGCTGTAGAGGGCAAAAACTGTAGAGGGAGACAGAGATTGGAATACATACAGCAGATAATTGAAAATGTTGATTGCAAGTGCTGCTCTGAGATGAAGAGGTTGGCACAGGAGAGGAATTCGTGGTGGGCCGCATCAAACTAGTCAGAAGACTGAAGACTCAAAAAGAAAAGCTAATTCAGTGAAAAGGTAAGCTATTTAGGCCACATATTTTGACACTCGAAAACTCAGTCTTCAAAACTTATAGGGTGCTTCCCTCTGACACAGAATCACGAAATTTGGCAAGAAACAAGCTTCGATAGTACAAGTAAACTAAGAAAATCTGGAAAGTGTTAAATTGTAATTAAATCGTATTAAAAATTTCTTTTTGCCGTTAGAACGTACATTGCATTCATTATCCGTCGCTGCATCCATTACTGCATGCAAACATAAAAGGTAAGTTGTAGTCATGTTTTAGTAAGTAAATAAAATATATTGTATTAAATCTTCTATATATGTATAATTAAACTGAAGTTCTCTGCTCGGTTCTCCTTGTATATCCGAGCTACGTTTGCACGGAATCCTCAGTGCATGAGTCCTGCTCGCACTTCTCCAGTTTTATTTACCGTTGTTTGCGTGCAGCGCTGCGCTTCCGCATTATGATCTAGTAAACAGCCCGTATATTAACGGTTGTTACAGTATTTCGTGTTTCAGGGCCTAAGCATAATTCGGAAAATCTTCAGTTTGTTAAACGTAAACATCATGTGCAGGCTACTGAGTGACTGTATTTATGCCTTGAAAAACAATCCATAACTACATACAGGATACAGTGTGGTCATAAACAGTCTGAAGAGTTTGTAAAGGTGTTGCAGGGGAGTTTGTGCTGAGAAGTAGTTGCTAAAAAAAAGTACGTTACGTTGTGCCGTTTCCGAGTTATTTAGCATTGAAGTTAGCCAATGAGGTCGTCGCGCGCGCAAATTCAAGTACTTGCATGCGCTAAAATGTGGCAATGCACAGACATTTGTGTTTTTGAGTTACCACTTGTTCAAATGCTCATTACCAATGAAAATGTGCATTTTTCTGAAGTGTAAATTGAAGCTAGGTGAATAATAGCTAAGTTTGTTCGGTTTGAGGAAACCAAACGTAGAACACGTTTGGCGCCATTGTCTCCGGCAGGCTGCTTGAATTTGCGACCTGATTGGCCGACTCCAGTGTTAATACTCGGAAACGGCGCAACACATCGAATTTTTTTCTTAACAATTACACTCCACAACCTGTTTTATGGTGAGTAGCAGAGAGTGTGTACCACTGTCACTTTTCCACCTTCTCAGTTAAAGTCGAGAATGGTCTCGGGAACATCGTTCGCTGGCAAGCCTCCTTGTTGTTGTTGTTGTTGTTGTTGTGGTCTTCAGTCCTGAGACTGGTTTGATGCAGCTCTCCATTCTACTCTATCCTGTGCAAGCTTCTTCATCTCCCAGTACCTACTGCAACCTACATCCTTCTGAATCTGCTTGGTGTATTCATCTCTTGGTCTCCCTCTACGATGTTTACCCTCCACGCTGCCCTCCAATACTAAATTTGTGATCCCTTGATGCCTCAGAACATGTCCTACTAACCGGTCCCTTCTTTTTGTCAAGTTGTGCCACATACTCCTCTTCTCCCCAATTCTATTCAATACTTCATCATTAGTTATGTGATCTACCCATCTAATCTTCAGCATTCTTCTGTAGCACCACATTTCAAAAGCTTCTATTCTCTTCTTGTCCAAACTATTTATCGTCCATGTTTCACTTCCATACGTGGCTACACTCCATACAAATACTTTCAGAAACGAATTCCTGACACTTAAATCAATACTTGATGTTAACAAATTTCTCTTCTTCAGAAGCGCTTTCCTTGCCATTGCCAGTCTATATTTTATATCCTCTCTACTTCGACCATCATAAGTTATTTTGCCCCCCAAATAGCAAAACTCTTTTACTACTTTAAGTGTCTCATTTCCTAATCTAATTCCCTCAGCATCACCCGACTTAATTCGACTACATTCCATTATCCTCGTTGTGGTCCTCCTTGTGAGTTCGAATCTCTTAAATTTCGCCTGCATGTTCTTTCCGCGAGGTACACTAAGGAGGAAACAATATATAGCTTCAATCTTCTAGGAAAATGCCTTCAGGAACTTTTAACCACGCCTCGTTGCATAACGCCTCCCTTGTATCGTCTGTCACGGAGTTGGATGAGGATCTCTGTGACGCTAGCTTTGGCACATACTAGCCAGACCTGTAACGAAATATAGTGCTCTTTTTGGAACTACTGCAGTTCCTTTATGTATTCTATCTGGCAAAGATCCCACACTGTCGAGGAATAGTCAAGTTTCAGTTGAACGAGAGCTTTGTTAACTAGATCCTTTGTGTGTAGACGCCACTTGCTTCCATTGAATATCAGGCTGGCATTTGCTTTCCCTACAATTAGTTTTAAGTGTTTGTTCTACTTTAAATCGCTCTGTACGCATAGTCAAAGAATGGTTCAAATGGCTCTGAGCACTATGGGACTTAACATCTGAGGTCATCAGTCCCCTAGAACGTAGAACTAGTTAAACCTAACTAACCTAAGGACATCACACACATCCATGCCCGAGGCAGGATTCGAACCTGCGACCGTAGCGTAACTATCGTGTAGTTATACAACAACGCATCTTTCTACTTTGTCATTGTAAGATGGTCTGTGTTCATGTCGAGAAGTGATCACAATTATCCGGACACCCCCAAAAACATACGTTTTTAATATTAGGTGCATTGTGCTGCCACGTACTACCAGGTACTCCATATCAGCGACATCAGTAGTCATTAGACATCGTGAGAGAGCAGAATGGGGCGCTTCGCGGAACTCTCGGACTTCGGGCATTGTCAGGTGATTGGGTGTCACTTGTGTCACACGTCTGCACGCGAGATTTACACACTCCTAAACATCTCTAGGTCCACTGTTTCCGATATGATAGTGAAATGGACACGTGAAGCGGAACGTACAGCACAAAAGCGTACAGGCCGAACTCGTCTGTTGACTGACAGTGACCGCCGACAGTTGAAGAGGGTCGTAATGTGTAACAGGTAAACATCTATCCAGACCATCAAACAGGAATTCCAGACTGCATCAGGATCCACTGCAAGTACTATGACAGTTAGGCGAGAGGCGAAAAAAACTTGGATTTCATGGTCGAGCGGTTGCTCATAAACCACACATCACGCCGGTAAACGCCAAACGACGCCTTGATTGGTGTAAGGAGAGTAAATATTGGACAATTGAATGGTGGAAAAACGTTGTGTGCAGTGACGAATGACGGTACACAATGTGACGATCCGATGGCAGGGTGTGGGTATGGCGAATGCCCGGTGAACGTGATCTGCCAGCATGTGTAGTGCCAACAGTAAAATTCGGAGGCGGTGGTGTAATGGTGTGGTCGTGTTTTTCATGGACGGGGCTTGCACTCCTTGTTTTGCGTGGCACTATCACAGCACAGGCCTACATTTATGTTTTAAGCATCTTCTTGCTTCCCAGTGTTGAAGAGCACTTGGGGAATGGCTTTTTCATCTTTCAACACGATTGAGCACCTGTTCATATTGCATGGCCTGTGGCGGAGTGGTTAGACGACAATAACATCCCTGTAATGGTCTGGCCTGCACAGAGTCCTAACCTGAATCCTATAGAACACCTTTGGGGTGTTTTGGAACACCGACTTCGTGCCAGGCCTCACCGACCGATATCGACACCTCTCCTCAGTGCAGCACTCCGCGATTAATGGGATGCCATCACCCAACCATCTGATTGAAAGTGTGCCTGCCCAAGTGGAAGCTGTCATCAAGGCTAAGGGTGGGGCAACACCATACTGAATTCTAGCATTACCAATGGAGGGCGACACGATCTTTTAAGTCATTTTCAGCCAGATGTTCGGACACTTTTGATCACATTATGTATCAATACCTGCACCAAGCGTCGATTCTCTGTTTGTCTTTGTGCATTTCACTACAATTTTTCCAGCCTTTTGACTTGGCTGTGTATAAAATCATCTGTGATCCTCCCTTACGTTATCCACAAGGTCACTTATATAGTCACTGAATGATTCACAAGATTACGACACTACCGACCGTGAGGCTGATTCCTCCTGTTGGTTTTCTGGGCACATGATACGGTAAGGAAAGTACATACACTGCCTGATAATAAAAGAAAAGCACCAGGAAGTTCATCCAAGTACACACTATTGGTCGTTATTTAAATGAAGAGTTGTTCTGTGTGAGTAGTAGAACGGCCACCAGAATGTGTGGTATTCGTATGTAGCGTTGTTACCAAACCTTATACGAGGTGTGAACACGTCAGATGTTGAGTGATAACTGTGAAGGACACGGAGATGCCCCGTAATAATGTGAGAAACAGTTATCAGCGCCTGATAAAAGTTTGGAAGAGGCCTCATTGCGGATTTCATTTGGCTAACTGGACTGCTTGGGAACGTGAGACAGGCGTACTCATCCGGAAGGTTCCGATAGACCACATCTGACCATCACAAGTGAGGACTGCCGTATTGTTTACCAAGTGTATTGTAACCCCTTCACATCACGGCCTTCCATCGCGATTAGCATCATCCTAGTCTGTGTTTCACTACTGTTGGACTGGACATTGCATTTGATCTAAATACCGCCAGAATTTCCTGGTGAATCAGTGTACAATTTATATCTTTGCTCACGAGAAGCGTACTGCCCCGAGTACTTCAACTTTGGAATACGTTTCTAGTTGCCGCGCCATTTCACTCCCAAACTGTGATGCACGTTTTATTGTACCGCAGCAGAAATGCATTTGCAGGAAACTTGGAACCTTTACTGTCTTCTTCGACTTGCGGAATGGTCTTAGCATGGGACGATATGTGTAACTTTTTGAAATACCCGCGTAGAATTAATTATGCTGCAGCTGCTCTGTCTTTTGTTGTACATCTCCAAAAATGTTCAAATGTGTGTGAAATCTTATGGGACTTAACTGCTAAGGTCATCAGTCCCTAAGCTTACACACTACTTAACCTAAATTATCCTAAGGACAAACACCCCCCCCCCCCCCCCCATGCCCGAGGGAGGACACGAACCTCCGCCGGGACCAGCCGCACAGTCCATGACTGCAGCGCCTGAGACCGCTCGGCTAATCCCGCGCGGCTGTACATCTCCCAGAAGGGCCAGTGGAACTATTGACTTAAGTCAGTATTGCAGCATTCGGATGATAATGCGATACCTAAACTAATAAAAGTTGTATGTGCCACATCAATGTTAGACTGTAAAGTATATCGTACGAAAACGTTGCCTAAAATATTGTAGTATAGTTCGCTTGCAGATGATGGAAGCTACGGAGTATGCCCGAATATTATAAGACAACACTGTCATCATTCATTCCGATTCGAAATTTGCTACGACCTTAATCAAAAACATGAGGGAGGAGCACCCAAACAACCGAACAGCCTTCTTGGTAGTGATGAACGGGTGTCGAATGACTAGGAAAGGACAAAATATCGTAATTTTCTGGATAAAAACTCATACCAACATGCCAAGCAATTAAATAGGTGACATTCTTGCGAGAAAAAGTACTCAAAGTGACAAAGATGTATACTATATTATTACCATTGGGTGACTTCATCCACAATACGAACGGGTACCCGAAAAAAATGGAATTATTTTTTAAAAGCTGTATATTTGAAATTGTTTACAAAATAACCTTTCCCCTTCAAGATACTCTCCATTACAACTAATACATTTGAGCCACAGGTGCTCTCACTGTTCGAAACGTTTTTCGCAGTCGTCTTTACAAGTGGCTGACAACTCCCCCCTCGTTTTTTTCTTTACTTCTTCAATGTTGTCCTTTCATGCTCCTTTTCATGCATGGAAATAAGAAAAAGCCACACAGTCAGGTCAGGCGAGTAAGGTACGCGGGGCAGCGGAACCATGCCATTTCCAGCCAAAAACTGTCTAACAGAGATGGCTGTGTGTGCAGGGGAGTTGTGGTGGAAGAGCCAGCCTCCTGTCTGACACAAATCAGCTCTTTTTTGACGAGCATTGTTGCAAAATCTTCTTAAAACTTCCAAATATAAGGTCTGATTGACAGTCTGACCTGGGAGAACAAACCATGAGTGAACTACGCCCTTAGCATCAAAAAAGCAAATCAGCATTGGTTTGATGTTTGATTTGACTTTTTTTTGACGGGGTGACGGTGACATCTTCCATTGGCTTGACTGTTGCTTTGACATTTGACAGAAAATCTGGATCAGTTTCAAGTTGTTGTTTCAAAGCACGACATTTTTCAGCTCGACGTTCCTTATGACTGCCAGTCAGAGCCCGAGGAACAAACTAGGCAGAAAGCCTTTTCATTCCCAATTTTTTTTTTTAATTCGCTGCACCGAGCTCCAAGATAACCCACTAATCGTTGACCAGTTGTCTGTCGACGGTCTGTGAGCACAAGCTCTCGAATGTTTTCAATATTTTCGTCGATTCGGCCACTTGATGGACGTCCTGAACGAGTTTTGTCTTCGACCGATATGTCGCCAATTTTAAATCGGATAAACCATTCGTACACTATAGTTTTTCCCGTAGCGTTATCTTGATAAGCTGTTTTAACATTAAAACAGTTTCAGAAGCATTTTTACCGAGCATAAAACAGTTTCACAGCTGAACATTGTTAACTTAAACTTGCCACCATAAAAAACGAAACAAGAACAAAACAGCTCTAGCAAAAACAATCGTGCAGATGAACACAAGAAGACAGGTCGACAACACAGGCGGCACTGTAGCAATGAGTCGCGCTATATACGCCTAGCGGCAGAAATGCGTACTACACAAGCTCCGCCCACAACAACGTTATTCCTTTTTTTTCGGTATCCTCTCGTTTAACGAATATTTTTTTGAGAAATTTGGGCTAAAAGCGGAGGGCCTCGCTAGCGACAGTATTAAGACACTACGTCGACAATAATACCAGCGATACCAACCGGACCTTGGTAACGTGTATCTATCTGAGCATGGGAATTCGCCGGCCGCGGTGGCCGTGCGGTTCTGGCGCTGTAGTCCGGAACCGCGGACCGCTACGGTCGCAGGTACGAATCCTGCCTCGGGCATGGGTGTATGTGATGTCCTTAGGTTAGTTAGGTTTAAGTAGTTCTAAGTTCTAGGGGACTTAGGACTTAAGATGTTGAGTCCCATAGTGCTCAGAGCCATTTGAACCATGGGAATTCCTGCTCGTCGTTCGCCGCAAGATGGTCATCACCGTCTTCCTCCGGTGGAGAGAATGACCTGAAGCGCCAATGATCATGATGTTGAGCGACCGAAACAAATTTACAAACAAGGAAGGAAGACCTAAGTAATATTATTTTTGGCTGCGTGTATCGGACGGGCTCGCTAAGAGCACTACTGTGAAATACTAGCCGTCTGAAACATTACTTGTCGCCGTCAGCCCCTGCGCTGTTGGCATCAAGAGAACAGTACATAAAACGTTACATACCTTCAGTCGAAGCGAAACTAACTGCATATCAGATATTTGTGGACTATAAAGCAATGTTTTTAATGTTCAATCCTGACTGAGAGCGAACTTGTGACACAGGGTGATCACAAAAGAACTTCACACTTTCAAAAATTCATAGATGCGAAACGGTACGACTTCCTCGTTTCAAACCTTGATCTGGTTATACAGTATCTCTGGAAGGCACTTTAGGTATGCACGCAGTTCTTTTGTTGCAGGATGCCACAGCTAGGGAGTGCTAATGTAGAAACTAGCAAGTACACCACACAGAAAATATAGTGTCTGTAGGATTTTGGAAATGGGTGTTCGTGGGACCATAAGATGTCGCCTTTCTCGACATGTTGATTTCTGTGGGCTGCCTGAACATGGTAAATCATGAGACCGACCACGATGCAGCCCTTCTCCGTACACTGTTTATAGCAGGCATAAATGAAGACCGCTTTATGGCTCCTGGTGAATGTGTGTAAGAAATGCTCGTTGAACAGCTGTTACCGAGTCCCTTTTTGCTAACTGAGGGACACGCCAGATCTTCTGTTGTGCCGTACTTCCCATTTTCTACACTAGCACTCTACAACAATAGAATTGTGTGCATACGTAAAACCATCTTCCTAATCTACCTATTAACAGGTAAAAGGTTGAAGCGAATACCTTTTAACGTTTCGTTTCTATGATTTTTTAAAAGTGTAAAGTACTTTTGTGCTCACTCTGTATGTGTATGTTAACCTCAAGATACTATAATTGTCTCTGTTTATTATGTATGGTATTAATGAAATACCTTCAGGATTACTATGTATGTAAAGGTCTTAGGGAGGCCGAAAAGCTACAAAAACGGACCACCTTATGTCTTGGCTGAAGTAGTTTTGGGCCGAAGGTTTCCGGAAGTTAATTCTCACAGTTAAGACGTCGTTCACAGAAGTGATGGAGTACTGATGAGCTTATTGCACAACGGCCATTCCGACTCATTCTGTCAGTCGTTTAGATGACTGGAGTCACCTCACGCCCATCCAGAAGGTCAGAAGGTCCTGATGCAGTCATGGATCGAGCTTTAGTAGCAGGAGCACTACGCCACCGCCACACCGCCTGCCTGACTCCAGCCCAATATTGCTCTGCGCACCATCTATGCTCTGTGAAAACCCATGCATTTTGAAGAGTACCTTTGAAGTAGTCTTTGTGCACTTTACCCTTGCAGTAGACTAAAAATGGAGCGAAAATCTGTGAGTGGATGGATATAGATACTAAGACGAAAATTAAGACCATATGCCACTCATATACTTATTGATTCCTGTAGCGATACAGATTTCTTCGGCCTGTATTTGTAAGTAAAATTTGAATTGTCTTAGGCAACATCCAACAATGTAGGTTCATTTTATGCAGCCATCTTGAAAACAATATCTGCTACAGACTCAAGAGCCGGTTTTATATTTTTTCTGAGTAATTTTTAATTATAACGTCTCGTAGTAGTAAAACATTCTCTTTACTATTCAGTCAATGCCAGCCCACAACGTCTAATAGGTCAGCATTATGACTGTTTTACGTCACTCAGTTGCTGTACTTCGCGAGTGAGCGGATGATACAATCATTAACGTAGCCGGCCGGTGTGACCGTGCGGTTCTAGGCGCTTCAGTCTGGAACCGCGTGACCGCTACGGTCGCAGGTTCGAATCCTGCCTCGGGCATGGATGTGTGTGATGTCCTTAGGTTAGTTAGGTTTAAGTAGTTGTAAGTTCTAGGGGACTGATGACCACCGATGTTAAGACCCATAGTGCTCAGAGCCATTTGAACCATTAACGTGCTGGACTGGCATTCGAATGGATCTTTTAATTTAGGTCTTGCAAGGTTTCATTAGATGGCATAACCCTAAACGAGATTTGATGGATTCACTGCTCCACCCAATTCGACGATGCAGAACACCTGAAGAAGTAAAATCACCATCTTAAAGTCCAACCAAGTGGAAAATTTAGTGGTAAGTAATGCAGTTAATTTTTGTTCTAATGATCTAGTGGCTGACTTTACTTCTCTCTTCAGAATGGAAAACTTAATCCTTTCATGATAACTGACGGTGTATATAACAAAAAAATATCACTGATTTTTAAAAAAAAATAGAATAAACGCTGCCTTTCCAAGTGGTGAGTCAATCCAAGAACATTGTGCTGTAATGCTGTAATACAAAATTATTGGTGCTGTATATTATATGTTAGTGTTAATTTATTTCTTATTTGTACTTGCATTGAAGCGAAGAGCAAAAGTTATTTAACTTAAATGCATGAGAAACTCAAAAATTTGACTGTACCGCATTTTCATTGATATGTACCCTGCACATCCCGACACATCCTGTAATTCGTTTCCAATCATATACTTGTATTTGGGCCCTGAAAAACAGTAGGTTGAAGTATGATCATGTATAGACTGTTATCTGGCAAGAAATGAAATAACTTCTATTCAGTAGGTGTCCTACAGGTGGCAGGAACCCTCAAGTCAATAAGACAGCAATATCTACAAAGGCAGCGCCGTAACCCGTTGTCAAATTTTGTAAAAATTTATGGCCACTTAGAATAAACATTGTTTTAAGTTCTCGAAAAATCATGCCACAGGCTGTCATATAAATTAAAATACATTTGCGCCTTTTTGTCTTTCTTATTTATTGACTCGATCTTTCCAATGACCATAATATTCCAGGTGAACAATAGTTTAGTGATGCGTTTAGGGTTAACGTGGAATTATTTTAGATTAGTGGTTAAATGACTATGAAACTAACGATAAATTATCTACGTCTACATCTACATGATTACTCTGCAATTCGCATTTAAGTGCTTGGTAGAGGATTCATCGAACCACAATCATACTATCTCTCTACCATTCTACTCCCGAACAGCGCGCGGGAAAAACGAACACCTAAACCTTTCTGTTCGAGCTCTGATTTCTCTTATTTTATTTTGATGATCATTCCTACCTGTGTAGGTTGGGCTCAACGAAATATTTTCGCATTCGGAAGAGAGAGTTGGTGACTCAAATTTCGTAAATAGGTCTCGCCGCAACGAGAAACGTCTTTGCTTTAATGACTTCCATCCCAACTCGCGTATCATATCTGCCACACTCTCTCCCCTATTACGTGATAATACAAAACGAGCTGCCCTTTTTGCACCCTTTCGATGTCCTCCGTTAATCCCACCTGGTAAGGATCCCACACCGCGCAGCAATATTCTAACAGAGGACGAACGAGTGTAGTGTAAGCTGTCTCTTTAGTGGACTTGTTGCATCTTCCAAGTGTCCTGCCAATGAAACGCAACCTTTGGCTCGCCTTCCCCACAATATTATCTATGTGGTCTTCGCAACTGAAGTTGTTCGTAATTTTAACACCCAGGTACTTAGTTGAATTGATAGCCTTGAGAATTGTACTATTTATCGAGTAATCGAATTCCAACGGATTTCTTTTGGAACTCATGTGGATCACCTCACACTTTTCGTTATTTAGCGTCAACTGCCACCTGCCACACCATACAGCAACCTTTTCTAAGTCGCTTTGCAACTGATCTGGTCTTCGGATGATCTTACTAGACGGTAAATTACAGCATCATCTGCGAACAACCTAAGAGAACTGCTCAGATTGTCACCCAGGTCATTTATATAGATCAGGAACAGCAGAGGTCCCAGGACGCTTCCCTGGGGAACACCTGATATCACTTCAGTTTTACTCGATGATTTGCCGTCTATTACTACGAACTGCGACCTTCCTGATAGGAAATCACTGAGACGATACCCCATAGGCCCGCAGCTTGATTAGAAGTCGCTTGTGAGGAGCGGTGTCAAAAGCTTTCCGGAAATCTAGAAATACGGAACCAACCTGAGATCCTCTGTCGATAGCGGCCATTACTTCGTGCGAATAAAGAGCTAGCTGCGTTGCACAAGAACGATGTTTTCTGAAACCATGCTGATTACGTGTCAATAGATCGTTCCCTTCGAGGTCATTCATAATGTTTGAATACAGTATATGCTCCAAAACCCTACTGCAAACCGACGTCAATGATTTAGGTCTGTTGTTCGACGCATTACTCATACTACCCTTCTTAAACACTGGCGCGACCTGAGCAATTTTCCAATCTGTAGGTACAGATCTATCGGTGAGCGAGCGGCTGTATATGATTGCTAAGTAGGGAGCTATTGTATCAGCGTAATCTGGACCTGAAGACTTGCCCGTATCAAGCGATTTGAGTTGCTTCGCAACCCCTAAAGTATCTACTTCTAAGAAACTCATGCTAGCAGCTGTTCGTGTTTCAAATTCTGGAATATTCCATTCGTCTTCCCTGGTGAAGGAATTTCGGAAAACTGCGTTCAATAACTCCGCTTTAGCGTCACAGTCGTCGGTAACAGTACCATCGGCACTGCGCAGCGAAGGTATTGACTGCGTCTTGCCGCTTGTGTACTTTACATACGACCACAATTTCTTCGGATTTTCCACCAAATTTCGAGACAATGTTTCGTTGTGGAACCTATTAAAGGCATCTCGCATTGAAGTCCGTGCCAAAGTCGCGCGTCTGTAAATTTTAGCCAATCTTCGGGATTTCGCGTTCTTCTGAACTTCACATGCTTATGTATTAAATATGCATGTCCCAGATAGTAGTCTGAGAAGCCCAGTGGCGTGTGTGATTAATGGCTACACGTGCTTTGTAGAGCAGCGGGACCTCTCGCTTACCTTGTGCTGGTCTGCTTTCAGGGAGAGCAGCCACGATGCCCGTCGTTCTCTACCACTTCCCGGCCAGCCCGCCCTCCAGGATAGCTCTGGCGGCAGCTAAGGTTGTCGGGGTCGACGTCAACATCAAAATCGTCGATCTGTTTGCAAAGGAGCAACTCAAAGAAGAATTTGTCAAGGTACGTTGTGTAAAAGACAGACCTAACCAAGACCAGTCACAGCTCTTTCTTACGAGAATTATGTCATGTGCGTTGAAGCACTTTTATTTGGGCTATGAAGTCGTATAGAAACAAGCTGTGATGATGTGGAGCATCAATGGACAAATACATTACTACGATACTGCACTGCCTGTGTGATTCTGATTACGATGCGAAGTTCATTTGGAGATGCACGCATGTCCAAAGGAACAGGCACTATGGCGACTACAGCCGGTATGAAATACATTAAATGTATTCGCATTTGTGAATAATGACAATCATCAGCTGTAGAATGGAATGATGACAGTGAAAATCTGTGCCGGACCCGGGCTGGAAGCCAGATTTTCCGTTTATCGTGGGCGGTCGCCTTACCGTTTGGCTATTCGTGCACGACTCACTGTCAGACCCATGCGTTTACGACCTGGAATCGTACATTCATTTTGTACATTCCCGTACAGGTCAGACGCTGTACTTGAAAGTCGTCTGCCCGGTATCGGCAGAGAAATACTGCAGTGCCTATGTTACTCTGATTACAATGCCAACTTCCTGCACTGCAGTATCGTATTTCTCTGCCGATACCGGGCAAGACACTTTTAAGTAGAACGTCTGACCTGTAGGGGAATATACACAATGGATGTACGAGTTCAGGTCGTAAACGCATGGTTGACAACATATAAAAGTTTGGGTCTCGCCGTGCACGGATAGCCAAATGGTAAGGCGAACGCTCGCGATAAGCGGAAAATCCGTGTTCGAGTCCCGGTATCTACATCTACATCTACATGGATACTCTGAAAATCACATTTAAGTGCCTGGCAGAGGGTTCATCGAACCACCTTCACAATTCTCTATTATTCCAATCTCGTATAGCGCGCGGAAAGAATGAAAACGTGTATCTTTCCGTAGAGCTCTGATTTCCCATATTTTATCTTTGTGATCGTTCCTCCCTATGTAAGTCGGTGTCAACAAAATATTTTCGCATTCGGAGAAAAAAGTTGGTGATTTTCATTGTCGTCATTCCATTCTACATAAGACGGTTGTCCTCATTCGCAATTACGAATACTTTAGTGTATTTCAGTGGACAATGTTCAAGAGTACTCTACGATACACTTTAGACAGGTATGCGACGGAAAATGCGGCGCTGTGGTTCGACAGTCCTGCTTGACAGGAAATTTAAACGTAGCCAGAGTTTCACAGAAAAACAAAAACTGAACTAAAGCAAAATTAGGGCAAGGACATCCGTGCGTAAAGCTTTCAACGAATTCGAAAGTAAAAATTCTGTCGACCGACTTGAGAGAAAGTGCTAAGTTTTGGACTTACTTTATGTCAGTAAACAGGTCAGTCATCTGTCCAAACACTGTGTCCATAATAGCATCGAAACAAAGGGTGTGGCCTGAGTGGCCGAGCGTTGTAGGCGCTACAGTCTGGAGCTGCGCGACCGCTACGGTCGCTGGTTCGAACCCTGCCTCGGGCATGGATGTGTGTGATGTCCTTAGGTTAGTTAGGTTTAAGTAGTTCTAAGTTCTAGGGGACTAATAACCTCAGCAGTTACGTCCCATAGTGCTCAGAGCCATATGAACAAAAGGGTGTTCACACCCGGGGGCAAGGGAGGGCTGCGACTACTCCTCCCCCCCCCCCCACCTCCTTTCCCCAGCTCTTAAGGAAAGGAAACTTATACTGTACTCTGCTGTTATTCTTTCAAAAAAATGATTTAAAAGGCATTGGTACATAGATTTTTAACCGGGTCGGAACTGGAACTTTTTTATGGCTACTTGGAAGTCGCCATTCGTCTCCCATAATAGTAAAAGTAGTCCATAGCCCCAGGTATGTCCATCCACCCCCCTCCCACCTACAAACTATCGTATGGGCGCCCTTGATCGAAACGGAGGGTGACACAGAGGACGCCGAATAGTCAAACGTCTTTATTCAAAACTGTTTCACTGAGTAAGATCACACAGCAATTCCTTCTTTAAATTGTCGCAAGAGGTTCAAAATGATAGGTATTGGAATAAGTCAGCACGGAATAGTAAAGCAACTGAAGTCGCTCTACAGAGGAAAGGCCGCCGGACCTGATGGGAAACCAATAGGATTCACTCTCTTCTAGCAACAGTGTGCTGTAGGTCGCTGGAGGAGCGAAGCGTTCCTAATGATAGGAAAAAGGCGCCAGACATTCCCGTTTACAAGAAGGGTCATCGAACAGACACACAAAACTATAGGACTATATCTTTGACGTCGGTCGGTTGTAAAATTGTGGAACATGTTTCATGCTCGATTATTATGACATTTTTGGAGACCCAAAACCTCCTCTGTAGGAATAATCAACCTAGGTTCCGAAAACACAGAACCTGTGAAACCCAGCTCACTCTATTCGTCTACGAGACCCAGAAAGGAGTATAACAGATATTGACACTCAATTCGATGCAGTGTTCCTTGACGTGCATGGGCGTTCCGTGCAGTTCCGCACTGCCACCTAATGAACAAAATTCGAGCTTACGGAATATCAGACGGGTTGTGTGACTGGAGTCAAGTCTCTTCAAACAGAACATGTCGTTCTCGATGGGCAGATTTCTTCAGACGTAAAATTAACCTCTGGCGTACCCCAAGGCAGTGTCGTACGACCACTACTTTTCACAGTGTAACACAAATAACGTAATGTAATATAAATGAACTAGTAGGCAACATCGGAAGTTCAATAAGGTTTTTCGCGGATGATGCTGATGTCCACAGTGAAGTCCAGACGTAGCGAAATGCAAGAAGACCTGCCGAGGTTCAACGTTTGGAGCAGGGAATGGCAATTGAACCTGAACATAAGAAATGTAAGTGTTGTGTCTAGACAAGACAGCCTAGACACAATGAGAGGAAGCCGAAAGGCACGCACTAAGTTAAAGCAGGTCTGAAACAGGATACGTAATGAATGCTATAAAGAAAAGTACGTAGCTTCTGGAATACTTAACTTTAATCCATCCTTTTGGTACATCTGGAGATTGTGGCGATACAAGTGAGACTCTTTAGATACATGCAATGTTACTAATGGCGCCTTGCTAGGTCGTAGCCATTGACTTAGCTGAAGGCTATTCTAACTATCGGCTCGGCAAAGGAGCGAGGCTTCGTCAGTATAGTCGCTAGCTACGTCGTCCGTACAACTCGGGCGAGTGCTATTCCGTATCTCGAGACCTGCCTTGTGGTGGCGCTCGGTCTGCGATCACACAGTGGCGACACGCGGGTCCGACATGTACTAATGGACCGCGACCGATTTAAAACTACCACCTAGCAAGTGTGGTGTCTGGCGGTGACACCACAGTAAGGTACTCAAAGATCCATTGCTGAATGATTACACGATTGCAGAACAATCACATTCACAAAATACACTGACGGAAAAAAATGCAACACCAAGAAGGAGCTGTGCGACACAAACGAAAGTTGGTAGGCGTGTTTCTACATCTGAAAGATGATGTGTATTCCAGTTTCGCGTGTCATATTAGAGGGGCGATAGTAGCACCAATATGGGGATGCAAATCAGTTTTGCTTTAAATAATGGCTTTAACGGTCGTGAGCATATTGGCCTTTGACATAGGATGTGGCGCAATGACACGACAAATTGTTACAAATCGGCTACTTCAAGGACAGCCCCGAACCAGACGCTCTGTTGCGTCCATTCCACTGACCCCAAACCACCGCCATTTGCGACTTCAGTGGTGTCAAGCGAGAGCTCATTGGTGGGCAGAGAGGAGGTCTGTTGTGTTTTCTAATGAAAGCTGCCTCTGTTCTGCTCCAGTGATGGCCATGTATTGGTTAGGAGACCAGTTCACGGCCTTCAACCAGCCGGTCTGTGTGCTAGACACACTGGACCTACACATAGAGTTATGGTCTGGTGTATGTTTTCGTATGACAGCAGGAGCACTCTCTTGGTCATCCCCTGCAAATTTGTAAGTCAGTCTAGTGATTTGACATGTTGTGCTGCCATTCCCGAACAACGTTCCAAGAGATGTTTTCCAGCTAGATAACGCTCGCGCACATACCGCGACACGGAACTCCATCCAATAAACTGACATCCGGCACCTGCACAACACAATGCGTGTACGTTTGCATTCTTGCGTTCAACGTTCTGACGGTTACACCGGTTATTGATGTACCACGTTTTCACATTTGCAGTGGATTACCTCGCACTTACATTAAGCTATGTTTGTGTAATATTAATCACTTAAATATGTTACCTAGACAAATGTATTCTCGAAAATTCATTACTGTACCTTAATTATTGTTTGGCGTTGCGATTTTTTCCGTCACTGTATCCATGAGTACGCGTACAGAGCGATATGAAGTAGAACGAACACACACAACTTATCACCGGTGAAGCAGATGTCACACTCAGATTCCCTGGAAGAACCCTCAGGAAATACAACCCGCCCACAAAACGGGTAGCTTACAAAACCTGCGTTCAACCAATACTTGAATATCACTCGTCAGTCTCGGATCCGTATCAGATAGTACCGACAGTGATAATTGAAAAAATTCAAAGAACAACAACTCGTTTCGTTACAGGTTCATTTAGGAAGCGCGAAAGCGTCACTGAGGTGCCCAGCTATCTCCAGTGGCAGACGCTGCAAGAGAGGCGTTTTGCATCACGCTGCATTTATTGTTTGAGTTCTGAGAGCATACATTCCTAGAAGAGTCAACCCAGGATTAATGGCTATCTTTCTTCCCTCTAACTATTCCATAGCGGTATAGGAAAAGCTGGAAGAGACAGTGGTATGCAAAGTATCCTCTGCTGAACACCGTAAGATGCCATGCGGAGTATAGATGTAGATGTAGATGTCGATATTATTAGACAACTCAATGTATATTAGTGCTTGACAATTCCATTATTTGTGATGGGCGTTCAATAATTAAAATGCAACACTTTTTTTTGTCCAGTTTGGTTGAAAACATGCAGAATTTGCTGTGAGACATCGTAGAATATTCCTGCTGCAGCCCTTATAGTTTGATGAAGTTCCGATAGGTGACGCCGCAGTACGTAGCCTTCAAAATGGCGTCTGTAACGGAGATGTGTTCCAAACAGAGAGTTGTCATTGAGTTTCTTTCGGCGGAAAACCAGAGAATCGCAGTTACTCGTATGCAGTTGCAGAATGTCTACGGAGACCTAATAGTTAACAAAAGCACGGTGAGTCGTTGGGCGAGGCATCTGTTGTTATCACAGCAAGGTCGTGCAAAACTGTCGGTTCTCCCACGTGCACGTCGGCTTTGACTCCAGCAGTGTTGCAACGTGCGTATACTCTAATTCGAGGAGATAGGTGGTTCACATGTCGCTGCTCAACTGGATGCCTTTGTCAGCCTGCACATCCGAGAGGAGCTCACAAAATTTCATTGGACTCTTCTACCTCATTCACCCTACAGACTGGATCTCGCATCATCCAGCTTCCATCTTTTTGGTCCAATGAGGGATGCACTCCGTGGGAAACAGTACGCGGATGATAGGGAGGTTACTGATGGAGCAAGACGATGGCTTCAACGTTGCCCAGTACTGGTTCCATGCAGGCATACAGGCCCCTCTAGTAAGGTAGAGTAAGGCCGTCGCTTTGAACGGACCTTATGTCGAAAAATAGTGGTTTTTAGCCAGTAGAATGCGGAATAGTATGGTGTGTTGGAATCCTGATAAAACTAACCTGCTTTTGCAAAAAGAAAATGTGTTGCATTACTTATTGAACGCCACTTGTCAGACCCCTCCTTTCAAACCAAATTACTGACTACGAAACTTATCACTTAGCTCTGATCAGATTGATAATTTTCTACGAACAGTAACACGATGGTGTTCGAGGTGATGGTTTTCAAGTTTCTATTGGGTTGGCATCGTCTGTCTATTAATAAAACAACTGTGCTATTGCTGATACAAGCACCATTTTATTTTTCTTGCTATAGATATTATTATTTCTATTATTTTTGTGAAAAGGTGGATATCACCAATCTTGCGATTTCATTAACTGCGTCACCCAGTCCAGATTTCTATTTTGAGTCTTCCTGTGTTGTTCAAGACATTACATTGTCATATTTTTGTGTGTGTTTGGATGGAGCTGTATGGGCGTAAGTACTGGCTGGCGTTCCACCGGGTGCTTGTGGCCACCCGTACGACTCCCTCCATTCGACGTTGCGGTTCTGCTGTCTTCAGGCTCTGCTGAAGGTC
Organism: Schistocerca piceifrons; assembly: GCF_021461385.2. Lineage (NCBI taxonomy): Eukaryota > Metazoa > Arthropoda > Insecta > Orthoptera > Acrididae > Schistocerca > Schistocerca piceifrons. The sequence goes on along the minus strand of NC_060144.1, from coordinate 353,267,232 downwards.
TGATGCTGGTGAACTGTTGCAGTTGTCATGAGTTTGATATAAGAGCTTGCTGCCTGCATCGAGACATAGGTTTTTAGGGTTCCATACCTAAATCGATAGAAACAAAAGCTTTACAGTATCGCTTTGTCGTCCGTCCTTCCGTCCATCTGTCCGACTGTTAAAAACCCTTTCTCTCGGAATTGTCTAGACGTACGAATCCTATTCACCACATATGACACAACTGGCCGCCCTGTGGCAGTACCTGTCGCAAAGTCGAGGCACTGTGAAGCTGCTTCCTGTTCATAGTTTTCCAGTCAGATCCGTATGTACAGTAGGTACTGTTCGCTTTACAATTTCTCTGATTTTTCACATCTGGGTAGCAAATCCCTGGAGATCACAAGGGGTATCAAGTCTCCAGTCTTAGAGTCTGTATTTTTGTACTGATGAATGTCAGTTACGTGATATACTCTGTTTTTTAGTTCGTTCCAACATAGCTACCCTTTTCTATTGTGCGCAGTGGTCCATCGATGGTTTCTTTGAGCATTTTGTGCAGATGTGTGAAGTTCGTCGTATGGTATGGAACCAATGACGGATTGGTTGGCCTGTTCTCTTGCATCACTGCTGTGTTTGGTATTGAGTGGGTTCAAGAGCACCCATAAGCTACTTTGTAGGGGGTGGGGGGTGTAGACTGGGGATATGGAATATTTTTATTGTAATTCTTTGGAAGATGAATGACGACTTGTAAGCAGCCATAAAAATTGATGAAGTTTTCTCGGGTCTCCAGCGTTGATATCTCGCGACGCTTCGGGAAGTGTCATACTACCCATCTTCGCCGAAACATCGTGAGATATCAACGCTACCACCCGGCTGGAGACCCGAGAAACCTTCATCAATACTTTACGCCCGGAAAGCCTACAGTCAGCCATAAAAATGTGCCAGTTCCGATCATATTAAAAACCAGGAAAATACCGTCTTTTAAATAATTTTCTTGAAAGGAAAAAACCTGACTACACTATTTTTTCCTTTCGCTAGGAGCTGGGGGGAGGGGGGGTCTTTGCCCCCCCCCGGGTATGGGCGCCCTGCTTGGGATTCTGTTCACTTTTCCATTTCACGTCTTGTAGAAAGGCTTAGAAAACAGCTTGATCTGGGAACATCGTAGGTTGGGTGTTCTTGGTGCTTACTGTGGGCATGAGATTCTTCTCTGGAATCCAAGAACTGTAAAAGGTGTTTAAGTGTTGCCTGGTTTGTGCTTAGTTGAGGTAGTTGATTGGTTAACTGCTTCCATTTCATTTCCACTTGAATCTCACCGTCACTTCAGGCAATGACTAGTTGACACCCACTCATCTTCGGAATAGTTGTTGCTTCCACCTTAGCTTGTGGACTCCATCTCTAGACGACCGAATCGCTCTGTTTTTGTATAGATACATATCAGTAACCCCCCAATCTTTAAAGAATCCAACTGCCATGCACAAAACAGCTTCAAACTTCTGATTACATTACAAATGATAAAATATATTAAATACTTGATGTTATTCATGTAAGCAAGAAAAAGTTTAGAAAGTGTTTGAAATTGTGTTTGAAGTTGTTGGGTGTTGCTTAGTGCTCTTATTATAAACCGTTGGATTAATACTGTCTGGATAATTTACTCTTCATTTTGAGCAAAAGCTAGTTTCTCATGCATCTCAATATTTGTGATATTCTACTCCCTGATCTATGTGTCATACAACGATATAATTCTGCAGGTACATTCAGTGTTATGCAGCTCCCATCTGTGAAATGTGTTGCAAATAGAGTTAGTAGTTCAGAAATAGTACTTTAAAACGTGGTGCCTGATACTGAAGTTTTACTACAAGAACAGCGAAAATGTAATAAGCACTAACTTTTTCTTTCACTCATTTTGTGTGTGCATGTGCGTGTGGGGGGGGGGGGGGGGTGTCAGGGTTGGGAAATTGAGTGACAGAAAGTTCTTAAAGGTTTGAAATTGCATTTAAAGTTTGTCAGAAGTCACACTCATTCTCAAATACTGGACGAATATAGTCATAATTTACGAGTAGTATGTTAAGTGCCTCAGGGCATCTTCTAATCAGAATGCTTGTCTTACTGTGTTAAGCCTTCAGTATAAGATTATACTTCTTAATATTTAGATTATGACAGAATTTTAAATTCTTAAATCCAGACGATAGTATTGTGAAATGCTGAAAATCTAAGTTTCATTGCTCCTGTAACTGGGATGTGAACCATGAAACTTGCACTGGGTTAGTCAGTAATATAGATTCTTCATTGCTCATGGTTAGGTTAGGTTAGGTTAAATGTCAGATGCTGACTTTGTTTGGACTATCATTTGTTTTGCTGATTTTTGATGCATCTGCATTGCATCTGCCACAGGGACTTGTCTCTTACTTGTGGAGAAGAGAGCATTCTGCTACCATATCCGTAAATTCATATTAAACATTTTAAATATTTTATAGTAATAACACAATTTTATCATAATTGTATTAAAATATTTTGTACATTTTACTGTTATTATAATATTATTATTAAAACCTATGAATATGTAGGACATAAAAAACTGGGAGTTACAGCAAGTTACTGGTGGGTGGGAGTGCTTAGTCAGTTTAATACTTATGAGCTTTCACTGCTTCGTACCACCACAAGTGTTTGAAGCTTACTGAGTTTGGCGGGGACTCACTACGCCCTCCCCTCTATGTGCCAGAAGCATCAATACTTCCCTACATCATGTTACAAGGCCTCATTCAAAGCATAATGGTATTTTACACTCAGGGGAGTATAATCTTATACAGAATTTTGGTAACCAGTTAGATAACATACAGTTTCATAACAACTTTCACAACATTTCCCTTACAGCATACAAACTGTAACTATAAATATAATTTGAATATAATAGAGGGAAACATTCCACGTGGTATATAAATATAATTTGATAGAAGTAAACAATTATGTGAGTTCGATGTTTACATAGAATAAATTGTTGTTGCTGTTGTTGTAGACTTCAGCTCGGCAATAGTTTGATGCAGCACTCCATGCTAATTCATCCTGTGCAAGCCTGTTCATCTCTGCATAACTGCAGCAACATACATCTGTTTGAGACTGCATATTGTATTCAAGCCTTGGTCTCCCTCTAACACACTTCATTCCATTACCAAACTGACAATTTTTTTATGACTCAGAATGTTTCCTATCAATCGATCCCTTCTTTTAAATGAGTTGTGCCATAATTTTTTCCCCTAATTTTTTAGTACCTCCTCAAGTATTACTTGGTCTCCCAACAAATGGTTAGCATTCTTCTATAGCACCAAAATTCAAAAGTTTCCATTCTCTTCTCCTGTGAGTTCCTTACTGTCTACATTTCACTTTCATACAAAGCTACACTCTAGATAAATACACTCAAAAAAGACCTCCTAACACTTACTCTGATATTATATGCTAACAAATACATCTTATTGAGAAAGGCTTTTGCTATAGCTGTTGTGTACATAGTTCTGCGTAGTCAGCGCGTACACAACTTTCCCACTAGAGCGCGCCCCGCTACGCACAACAGCACAGGCGCAGCGCTCGTATGTCTCCGCACTACGAGATGGCGCTCTCTTAGAGATGGACCAAATTCTACTTCCGCCGATCCGCGTATTAATATGTAACGCAGCCAATGAGATTGCTGCTAACGTAGAACCTTTTTTCCCCATGGATCACACTCGTGCAGTGATACCTGAAAGCACGAGGTATTACGAGTGTACAGACCTCCGATTAGTCAGACTGCATCAGTCTGCATTAGTCTGTACCAGTCTGTAGTCAAGTTTCAGTCTGCGCCTAGTAAGATTATCATATTCCTGTACGTAGCCATGAAGAGAAATGTATAGACACTTTGTCAAGTATCAGAGATGTGAGAATAAGATTAACGTACCAAGACCATAGGAACTTCAGATTGTCAATTGTAAACAGCATCCAGAATCAAGTTACATAACATCTATGATTTTTATTATTTTAATAAATGTGTGTGAAAATTAATCAAGTTCTGTTTAAAGTTGGTCACTGTCAATCTGCTACTCTAAGTGTGCAAGTGGCATTTCTATCGTCTGACCTAATGGCAGAAGATAAACATGCCACGATAAGACCACGAGACATATTGCTGACACTCGCCTACTTCGTTAGAGCGACAAGTCAAATAATCTGATGGTGTGTGTACCAAAGGTCTTACAGTATGCACACCACAATAACCAATTTGTTTCTTATATCCTCTCTACTTCTGCCATTAACTTTTTTACTCCCAAATAGAAAATCTCTTATATTAACCCACGGTTCAGGGTGACTTTCCTGAAACCTAATCCTTTTCCTAGACCTCTCCAGTCCTCTTCCATCATCCCTCTTCCTTCTCCTTCAACCCTGCTGGCTGAAGAAGGAGCCATGGGCTCTGAAAGCAAGCCTAATTGTAACTTTCTTTCATGTGTATGTTTTGCTGCTGCTAGATTTTTTAATTTATTCAATTAAACTATTTTGTCAAAAATTGATTATTTTCGTTGTTATTTGGCCCATGTGGCCATCATTCCTTCTTACGTAACCCTCTTATCAGTCTTTGACGTCGTCTGTCTTGTTCAAACTGTCATCTGTTTTCTACCTTCTGTGCTAATCCGTTCGTTTATCTGTATCACCATATTAACCAACACTTTGCACTTACATCTTTTCTACTATGTAGATGGGTCCATTTTTATTAACATATAACAATTCTGAAACTTCCTGGCAGATTAAAACTGTGTGCCCGACCCAGACTCGAACTCGGGACCTTTCGCGGGCAAGTGCTCTACCAACTGAGCTACCGAAGCATGACTCACGTCCGGTACTCACAGCTTTACTTCTGCCAGTACCTCGTCTCCTACCTTCCGAGTTCGAGTCTCAGTCGGGCACACAGTTTTAATCTGCCAGGAAGTTTCATATCAGCGCACACTCCGCTGCAGAGTGAAAATCTCATTCTGGATATAACAATTCTGTTGTTGTTTACAAATTCCCATAGCTATTTTCTTTCCCACCCTCCACTTATATTGTTTATGCATAATTCTTTCACATTTTATTCATTTGTTTTTTGCCAAACCGCTCTCATTGGCTTCTTTAAAATTTTGTCTGCTTTCATGACTTTCCCAATCCATTTTTTTTCCCTGCCATTTTTTCGCATCATGTAGATCACCCACTCATTACTTCTTATTAACCATTGTGTATTCTCATGATTTTCGTATGAATTTTTCTGATTTTTCCAAATTTTTCCTTGCTTTTCTACCAGTTTTCTATCTTTTAGCCACTCTCTACTTATGTTTTGCCACTCCCATGATTTATAACTCTCCAAACTGTCCTCTCTTGCCATGATGAATCCCATTTCATATTACATCCATTCTTTTTGAAAACATGCTTTTGCACTATCAAAACTAAGGTCCCACATTCTGTTTCTTGAAACCTGCTTGTCCCATAAGAGTTCCTCCGAAAGGACTAACACTGAAAGTCCCTGTTTCTGGACGTAATCCTACTTTACACTGGGCTCTTTTACAGTTTCAAATGCAGCAACATCTTGCTCTAACCCAGGTAATCTGTACCTACATGTCTCATCAGCTAATTTCTACATCTACATCTACATCAATACTCCGCAAGCCACCTGACAGTGTGTGGCGGAGGGTACCTTGAGTACCTCTATCGGTTCTCCCTTCTATTCCAGTCTCGTATTGTTCATGGAAAGAAGGATTGTCGGTATGCCTCTGTGTGGCTCTAATCACTCTGATTTTATCCTCATGGTCTCTTCGCAAGATATACATAGGAGGGAGCAATATACTGCTTGACTCCTCGGTGAAGGTATGTTCTCAAAACTTCAACAAAAGCCCGTACCGAGCTACTGAGTGTCTCTCCTGCAGAGTCTTCCACTGGAGTTTATCTACCATCTCTGTAACACTTTCGCTATTACTAAATGATCCTGTAACAAAGCGCGCTGCTCTCCGTTGGATCTTCTCTATCACTTGTATCAACCCTATCTGGTACGGATCCCACACTGCTGAGCAGTATTCAAGCAGTGGGTGAACAAGCATACTGTAACCTACTTCCTTTGTTTTCGGATTGCATTTCCTTAGGATTCTTCCAATGAATCTGTCTGGCATCTGCTTTACCGACGATCAATTTTATATGATCATTCCATTTTAAATCACTCCTAATGCGTACTCCCAGATAATTTATGGAATTAACTGCTTCCAGTTGCTGACCTGGTATATTGTAGCTAAATGATAAGGGATCTTTCTTCATATGTATTCGCAGCACATTACACTTGTCTACATTGAGATTCAATTGCCATTCCCTGCACCATGCGTCAATTCGCTGCAGATCCTCCCGCATTTCAGTACAATTTTCCATTGTTACAACCTCTAGATATACCACAGCTTCATCCGAAACAAGTCTCAGTGAACTTCCGATGTTATCCATAAGGTCATTTATGTATATTGTGAATTGCAACGGTCCTACGACACTCCCCTGTGGCACACCTGAAATCACTCTTACTTCGGAAGACCTCTCTCCATTGAGAATGACATGCTGTGTTCTGTTATCTAAGAACTCTTCAATCCTATCACACAATTGTTCTGATAGTCCATATGCTCTTACTTTGTTCATTAAACGACTGTGGGGAACTGTATCAAACCCCTCGAGGAAGTCAAGAAACATGGCATCTACCTGGGAACCTGTGTCTATGGCTCTCTGAGTCTTGTGGACGAATAGCACGAGCTGGTTTTCACATGATGGTCTTTTTCGAAACCCATGTGATTCGTACAGAGTAGATTTCTAGTCTCCAGAAAAGTCATTATACTCGAACATAATACATGTTCCAAAATTCTAGAACTGATAGACGTTAGAGATATAGGTCTGTAGTTCTGCACATCTGTTCGACGTCCCTTCTTGAAAACGGGGATGACCTGTCCCTTTCCAATCCTTTGGAACGTTACGCTGTTCTAGAGACCTACGGTACACCGCTGCAAGAAGGGGGGCAAGTTCCTTCGTGTACTCTGTGTAAAATCGAACTGCTATCCCATCAGGTATAGCGGCCTTTCCTCTTTTGAGCGATTTTAATTGTTTCTCTATACCTCTGTCGTCTATTTCGATATCAACCATTTTGTCATCTGTGCGACAATCTAGAGAAGGAACTACAGTGCAGTCTTCCTCTGTGAAACAGCTTTGGAAAAAGACATTTAGTATTTTGGTCTTTAGTCTGCCATCCTCTGTTTCAGTACCATTTTGGTCCCATAGTGTCTGGACATTTTGTTTTGATCCACCTACTGCTTTGACATAAGACCAAAATTTCTTAGTATTTTCTGGAAGTCAGTACATAGAACCTTACTTTCGAATTCATTGAACGCTTCTCGCATAGCCCTCCTCACACAACATTTCACTTTGCGTAGTTTTTGTTTGTCTGCGTGGCTTTGGCTATGTTTATGTTTGCTGTGAAGTTCCCTTTGCTTCTGCAGCAGTTTTCTAACTCGGTTGTTGTACCACGGTGGCTCTTTTCCATCTCTTATGATATTGCTAGGCACATACTCATCTAACGTATATTGTACTGTGGTTTTGAACTTTGTCCACTGATCCTCAACACTATCTGTACTTGAGACAAAACTTTTGTGTTGAGCCATCAGGTGCTCTGAAATCTGCTTTTTGTAGCTTTTGCTAAACAGAAAAATCATCCTACCTTTTTTAATATTTCTATTTATGGCTGAATTCATCGATGCAGTAACTGCTTTATGATCGCTGATTCCCTATTTCCACTCCACCAGACTTCTCTCCTTATACAAAATCATATCTGCCCCTCATATTTCCTTGGATGGTATCATCCGTCAAGCCAACTCCAAACTGTAGCAACATGCCAAGATTCACCTCAAGAAACTATCTTATCTTCTCCTAAACTACCTTAACAGTAATGTTTCCCTTCATGTCCCTCTGCAGCTTTCTAAACAGCCACACCATCATCCACCACTCCTCTCCTACAAACCGAGTGTGGCTAATCTCCTTAACATCCCACAGCCTTCACCACTGCCTCCCAGACCAAGAATAAGCCATAATCACAAGAACCAGTCACAATAGTACAGTGTCCTCAACCTCTCGTCTAAAGCACTCTCCCCTCCTGATTTATCTGTATTTTCTAAGGGTCTCACTTTCATCCCTAAACCTGCATTTGATCATGTTTTCCTTCACACATAATGTCAACTGGAAACATCACTTTGTAACCTAACCCCAAAACATTTCCAACACCAGATTTGAAATTCAGCCCTGCCCTGAACAGTTCCTACAATCCATAGTGCAAAGACTTCCCTCCTGTATCAAAGATACCAACAATTTCCTAGACTGTATGAAGTCTGTGCCTGTCTCACTACCACCACACACCTTGCTTGCCAGCATTGATGCCATCTCCCTCTATGCCAGCATCCCCCACATGCATGGTCTGTCTGCTGCTAAACATTTCCTTAGTCAATGCCCTCCTGATTCCAAACCTATGATATCCTTCCTGCTCATCTTAAGCAACTTTATACTTACCAACAACTACTTCACCTTTGAGGGGTAGACATACAGACAGATTAGGGGTATGGCCATAGGAACCAGGACGTGTTCGTCCTACGCCAACCTTTCAATGGATCGCTTGGAGGGGGCTTTCCTGGGATCCATAAGTCATCAGCCCCTGGTTTGGTTTAGATACATTGATGGCATCTTTACCATGTGGACTCATGGTGAGGCTGACCTGTTAAAATTCCTGGAATCTATGAATACCTATCCCAGTTAAATTTCTCATGGGGACATTCCGAATCCCATGCCACTTTCCTTGATGCTCATCTTGTCCTTGCTGAAGGGCATCTACATACCTCTGTCCATATTAAATCTACTAACAAACAACAGTATTTACATTTTGACAGTTGCCATCCTTTCCATGTCATACGCTCCCTCCCATACAGCCTTGGCATTCGAGGCAAATGGATTTGTTTGGATGTGGACTCTTTACAGCAATACACCACCATTGTCACCTCAGCCTTCACTGGATGTAGTTACCCCACCAGCCTAATTCAAAAGCAGATTTCCTGACCATCACATTCAATCCCGGTGTTGCTAATCCCTCCAAAAAAACAACTTTGGAGCACACCACTGGTCGCTCAATATTATCCTGGGCTGCCATGTATTAATCAGCAACTTCAACAAGACCATGACTTCCTAAAATCATACCCTGAAATGAGATTCATTCTGTCTGAGATTTTACCCACTGCACCTAGAATGGCTTTCCGTCACACTCCCAGTCTCCGCAGTATTCTTGTCAGATCTGTGCTCCTTCTGCACCCATCTACCTGCCCTATGGTGCCTACCCTGTGACCATCTCCGCTGCAAAATTTGCCCTATGCATCCTCGTGCTGCCCCCTATACCAACCCTGTAACTGGCAAAATATATTCTATGGAAGGCAGAGCCGCCTGTGAAATTACACTTAATATACCAGTTGTTACGTAAACACTGTTTTATGTTTTATGCCAGCATGGCTACCACCAGATTATCAGTTAGGATGAATGAGCATAAGCAGAGGGTGTATACTGGCAACACGCAATATCCTGTTGCAGAGCATGGTCTACTACATGACAATCGTGACCTCGGAGCCTGTTTTACCACATATACCATCTAGATTCTTTCCCCAGATGCCAATTTCTCAGAACCCCGTAGGTGGGAACTAGTGCTACAACATGTCCTTGGTTCTTGTCACCCACCTGGCCTTAATTTACATTAATTTCTTCAGTCTCAATATTTCTTCACAGTAACTATTCTCTTCTTCACTCCATTTTAGTTTTCTATATCTTTAATTGTCATACCCGTCTATTTTTCACTCCCCCTCCTGCCCTGTTACCTCCCACCTCTGTTAGGTACAACTCACTTAGCCTTTCACTCTTATTAACTCATGCATGATGTTTAAGTCATAATCTGTCTTGCATAATACCCTGTCTTCCACCTTTATGCTCTCAGGTTTTCAAATCTTGCCCAATAGAATATCCAAACAATCAGTCTTATCTTCTTATTCCGTCCAGTAAGTCTCACCTAAATCGCAGTTCTGGTTGACTTTCCTGATATCGACCTCTTTTCCTAGACCTGTTCAGTCCTTTTCCTTCACCCCTCTTCCTTCCCCTTCAGCCCTTCTGCCTGAAGGAGGAGCCAAAGACTCCAGAAACTTGCCTAATTGTAACTTTCTTTTATGTGTGTGTTCAGCCACTGCTTGGTGAATAGATTTTTAATCTATATAATTAAATTATTTTGTCAAAAATTGATTGTTTTTGTTGTTATACTACCTATAGTTTGTCAGATTCTAATCTAAATCTCTCAACATCACCTGACTTAATTCGGATGCATTCCATTACCCTTTCTGATATCAATCTTGAATCTCTCTATCCATTCCGTGCAACTGCTCTTCCAAGTACTTTTCTATTTCTGCCAGAATAACAGTGTCCTCACCGAATCTCAGAGTTTTTATTTTTCCTCAAAGAACTTCAATTTCATCTTGGCTGCTATAATGTGGCCACGATGCTGTTAACAATAGCTTACCTGCATTCGAATTTTGTTATTCATTGTTAGACCTATCTTGCTCTACCCCAATTTGATTTTCAACCTAGTCATTCCACTTTTTAAATTCTCTGGCCATCCTACACATTTAAGGGATCGAAGATTTCATGCTCCAACCCGCAGAATTCCAGTTCTATTTTTGTAGTTATGACGTTCCTATGAGTAGTCCCCACCCAGAGATTCAAACAGGTGATTATCTTAACTCCAGAATATATTACCCAAGATGATACAATTATCGTTAACACAGTAAAGCTGCATGCTCTTGAGGAAAAAAAAGAAGTCTGTGATTTCATCTTGCCTTCAGCCATTCGCAGTACCAGTACAGGAAGGCCATTTGACCCATGTTACAAGATTAGATCAGTCACCCAAATGGTTGCCCCTGCAGCTGCTGGAAATGGTGCTACTCCTCTTTGTGAAGCTCTAGTTATTCTGGCCTTTCCAAAGATACTCTTCCATTCTGGTTGCACCTACTATACAGTTATCTGTGTCTGTGTGGCATCCAAGCCACTCTCAGCAAGGTCCATAGGTTATGGAGGGCTGATGATGATGAGGTCCCATACTCCGAGGAGCGTAGGGGACGACGAGGGAAACCCGCACCGTCTACTAGGCAAAGTCCTAGCAGAGGTGGTTTGCCATTGCCTTCCTCCGACCGTAATGGAGATGAATGATGATGATTAAGACGACACAACACCCAGTCATCTTGAGGCAGGGAAAATCCCTTACCCTGCTGGGAATCGAACCCAGGACCCTGTGCATGGTAAGCGAGAATGCTACTGCAAGAACATGAGCTGCAGACATGGGGAACTATAGAGTGTAATGGCAGCAACAGAAGATGTAAGAAATATACATTTGGCTAGTGTTGTTACGCTAGACTGCTCGAAATGAAGACTGCTGGGATGCTTGCAAGTACCGCACACAGCTGATGGCAGGGTTGTTCATTGGACTCTGTCCTACAAAATGTCCATTCACCAACGAAGAGCGCCGAATGTTGCACCTTAATTTTGTTTGTGTGTAATATGGAGTTTAGTACCACGGTTGTCATTTTATGTGTGATAAATATGAAAATATTGTGTTATAGGTTGGAATTCGATTGATTAGCGAAAGCCTTCACCCTGGCCTATTCGGGATACTGATTGTCACTGTTTGTTCCAGATAAATCCACAGCACACGATACCGACTATCGACGACAATGGTTTCGTCCTGTGGGACAGGTAAGGCTATGCTATTGATATTAATGGACTTCAATTCATCCTCAGCAACATCAGTTTGGTTGACAGCATTGTGTTTATTCGCAGCCATGCAATTGCCACGTACTTCGTGTCGCAGTATGGGAAGGATGACTCCTTATATCCGAAGGAGCCAAAGAAGAGGGCAATAGTCGATCAGAGAATTTACTTTGAGGCAGGGACCCTTTTCCCTCGCATGAGGGCAATTGTCGTAAGTATCCTGCTTCCATTGATGTTTGAAAGTTTCTTGGTGTGTACATTGTTCCCTGAAATGTACAGCCGAGTACCTGATGTCAGTATTTCCTGTCACAATATTTTGGCAGCAAAGTCTCCACGCCAAAATATCGTGACGAGACCTAATGACACCCAGCAGCCCATCTGAAATGTCATGGGCCATTCTGATTCTTGTTTACTGTGGTCTCTTTTTCTAATACCTGAAAAGTTGACATATTTATATGTATTGTTTAGTTTGTAGTTAAACAATTTTTACAGACGTATTAAGAAGACACTGACACAACTAACAAGGTGACATTCTCTAATTTAATAGAATGAGTGACAGTTCATATTTGCTAATAATGGTTTGTATTGGAAGTCAGTGTTATTGAAATAAGCCACTGAAAATAGTGTTTGAAGATGGTCGCATATTATTTGGACGGATTTTATGATGTATGAGGTGCAGGCCATAGGATTTCTCACTTGATTACCATGCTGATAATACTGTCAGTCATCTGTTATAGTTAATTAAATAAACTGTTAGAAACACTATTCCATTCCATCTCTTGCACTCTCCTATTACTGTTATTATTTCTGACGCCTGTGTGAGTAACAAAAATTGCAGCCTCCACTTATTGCTGGTGCATTAATGCACATCACTCAATGACATCCATATGATGTATATTCAAAAAATATTGGAGATTTTTGATTTTTGGAAAGAATTTTGTCTCTTTGTGTGATTGAATGCTACCCACTTTGAAACTGAACCCATTAGGTATTACACATTTGTACCAAGACTTTTTCAAAACCCGAAACACTTATGGAACTCTTTCTCTCAGCGATATGTTTTTAATCACATCTACGTTCGCAAAATGAAGGCACTTATCATCAAATCAACTGTCACACTTTATTATTATTGCTCAAATATCTTGAAATGACCAATGGGAACAACATACTACTAGGAAAAAATAACTTCAAGTTTTCCTTCAACTGTTTATACATGTGTAATGTGCCTTGTATACCATAACCATCCTTAAATATTCAGTTTATTTTTACATTTAATTCAGTAAATAATCTAGCCTGGCGCTACACAAAATCATTACATCATTTAGCTACAGGGTTGGACTAAAATGTGGAAACATGCAAGAAATGCATGCCTGAATATACATGCAGATGCTAGCCAAGACGGCAGGTTGCTTTGTTGTATTTGACCTGGAATGGCACTTGTGCAGTGTCTTTTCACTGAAAGTGTCAGTCGTGGTCAGAACAGAGTTCTGTATAGTTGTGAGCTCATTATGTTGGAAGTACGTGAACTCAAAGGTGGCCAAATTTTTGGTCCTTGTATGGTGGGTATCCCAAGAGTCTGGTTTTTCAAGAGGCGCCATTCCAGGATTTATACGACATGCAGAAAAAGCGGCAGAACTTCATCTGCTAAGTCATAACCAAATAAAAGTGTGTATTGAGTAATCATGATGGACGGTCATTGAAGAGAATTGTGACGAAGAATAAGAGGATAACAGATACAAAAGTCACTGCAGAACTGAATATTGCACTCATGAACCCTGTCAGCATTAAGACAACATGAAGAGGTCACACTATTGTCACCATGCATGAGGCTAATGTTAGACACTTCTTTCCCTAGCGTTTCAGACTACTGTGTGGCGGGCTATTACTCTTACAACAACAGTTTCCAAGATGATTAATACAATGTTAATCCCCCACTTGTAATAATTCTGTCACTTAGACACTTTTCTTAACACCTTCCTAGCTTTATTACTTTGTAAAGAAAATAAAACAGTCATATGAATGGCTAACATAGTCAGAGGTTGCAAGGAGGCTGGGTCATCGTTACAGTCATCAATACTGTCACCGATAATACTGCAAACAACCGAGTGTGAGCTGGTACATTATCAAGCTGAAAAAGCCACAAATCCGGCCTTTTTTCCCCCAAATTCATTCATGCAAATGCCATTGAAAATACTGATAGAGTTTGTGGCAAGGACACACGGTGCTCTATGCCATTGAAATTGAAGAGCACAGTGCCAATAAACTTCACATTTGACAGCACTTCTTGGGCATTTTTTGGTCTTGTGGATGGGGACGATTGAGCCTTAGTGTCAATGTCTTATCTGTAAACCTATGTTTCATGAGTTCTGCATATTTTTTGACTTTGTCTAATCATTCCTGATTGACTTCCATTTACTGCTTTGTATTTTTGAAACTGAAAAATTTTGGAAAATTTTGCTATTACACACTTCACACCAAAATCAGAAAAAATTCATAGCATGAGCCAAATATTACATTCGATTCATGTTGAGGGATTTGGGTGACCAATTCATTTGCTGTAATTGTTCAGAATGTTCTTCAAACCAATCATGAATAATTATGGCCTTGTGACATGGCACATTGTCATCCCTAAAAATTCCGTAACTGAACGGCAACAAATGGTCTCCAAGTAGCTGAACATAATCTTTTCCAGTCAGTGATCAGTTCAGTTGGACCAGCGGACCGAATCAGTTCCATGTAAACACAACCCTCACCATTATGGAGTCACCACCAGCATGCACAGTGTCTTGTTGACTTGGATCCATGGCTTCGTGGGGTCTGTGCCACATTCTAATCCTACCATCAGCAACTGAAGTCGGGACTCATGTGACCAGTGCATGGTTTTCCACTCGTCTAAGGCCAACCGGGGTACTGTCACGAGCTCCCGAGAGGCGCTGCAGGCCGTGCTGTTGGCAAAGGCACTGGCATCTGTCGTCTGCTCTCATAGCCCATTAACGCCAAACTTCACTGCATGTTTGTCATACATCCCACATTGGCTTCTGCTGTTGTTTCATGCAGTGATGATTGTCTGTTAGCACTGACAACTCTATGCAAACACCAGTGCTCTCTGTTGTTACGTGAAGGCTGTTGGCCACTGTGTTGTCTGTGGTGAGAGGTAATGCCAGAAATTTGGTATTATCGGCGCACTCTTGACACTGTGGCTCTAGAAATATTAAAGTCTCTTAATATTACCGAAATGGAATGTCCCATGCATGTAGCTCCAAGCTTTCAAAGTGTGTTAATTCCCATCACATGACCATTATCATGTCAGAAACCTTTTCATGTGAATTACCTTAATACAAAATGACAGCTCCGTCAATGTACCGCCCTTTGATTCGTAGTGTACGCGATACACCTATTCAAATGAAGCAAATCGGTGGCCACGAATGATGAATGTCTTTCCTCAGGAAAATCGGGTGGGGAGAGATTGGGACTATATACAATATGTGTAAGAGCCTCCCAGTGAAACTTGTGTAGTGTAGTCGAAACAGCCTTGGCATCATGTGGGCTCACATGGGAATCCCTTATACATCCTCCATAGAGTCTCGAATTCTCCCCACACGATTTCGATATTTGTGGACCCCTGGAGAAAGTCATTCATGGCCGTCGATTTGCTTCCTGTGAAGAAGTGTACATCTGGGTGCAGTCACAATGGATCTATAGCCAATCACACACTTTCCATGAAGGTACTGACCGCCTCGTGGGATAAATGTTTTAACATTTATGGCGATTACTTTTGGCGATTACTTTAGAAGTAATAAACAATTGACTTACTTTTTTCCATCTATCTCATTTTCATTTTACTGTCCTTTATATTATGGGTTCTTCGAATTTCTTATCGAAAGAACTATGATTTTGTTCACAATTTTGCCGAGTTTTTTGTCGGAGTGTTTAGTAAAAAATGGATGATATGGCCATGAGTCGATGACTGTGCTTTCTCTTTTACAGTTTCCTGTGATCTTTCTGGGCAACAAGAGTGTGGAAGCATCAGTCAAAGCAGCAGCGTATGAGGCCATTGGGTTCCTGGAGAAGTTCCTGGAAGCGACACACTGGGTGGCTGGTGACCACCTCACCATAGCAGACGTGGTGTGCGCTGTCACAGCCATCAGCATGCAGGTTGGTGCCTCTCATTGCCTTGCACTATTCTATTTATCAGTGTATTGTGTGCGTGTTAAATCTTTCCTCTAGAATCTATAGACTGGTTACAAATACAGTTTCACTGTAGCATTTCGTAAACATGTCATCCACATCCAGATTACTGGACATCAAAATTACATCACGAAGAGCGCAGCAAATAACAAAGTTTTACTTGTGTATAGAGGGTGGAAATTGTTTTAACAGACAAATTCTGGGAAGTTCCATGGGAAATTAAAACAAATATTTTTCTCTAATGTGATAATTTCAAATTCAAATGGCTCCAAGCACTATGGGACTTATCATCTGAGGTCATCAGTCCACTAGGCTTAGAACTACTTAAACCTAACTAAGCTAAGGCCATCACACAAATCCATGCCCGAGGCAGGATTCAAACCTGCAACCATAGCAACAGCG
Source organism: Schistocerca piceifrons (assembly GCF_021461385.2). Lineage (NCBI taxonomy): Eukaryota > Metazoa > Arthropoda > Insecta > Orthoptera > Acrididae > Schistocerca > Schistocerca piceifrons. The sequence continues at coordinate 353,250,828 of NC_060144.1, read as the reverse complement.
TGGTTCTGGACTGAAGTGCCTAGAACCGCTCGGCCACAGTGGCTGGCTGTGATGATTTCCTGTGAGCATTATTTAATCCGGCAGAAGATGTACTCACTGTTTAGTTGTAATGACTGATTTGTTCTTCTAACAGTTCCTATTGCACCGGAAGAGGGCATACTTTGCTCTTCAGTTGTAGTAGCTGTTTCACATTTGCGTTTAGTTGGACGTATTGACCCAGCACAGTACTTGTTTACTAATGGAGCGATACACCTGTAGAGAACACACTAATGTAGTTGGTGATTACTGCATCGTGAAGGTGTTTTCTAGAGCAAGCAATATATTTGACCTCTAGGGCGCTAGTTGTGTTGGGCCATTGAGATTTTACAGGGCATAGAGTACAGCCTTCCTCAACTCATTGATTCCGTATTCAGATGACAATCGTGTTATCAGGACCAGTGTAAGTGACAATTTCGTGAAATAATGAACCTTAATATCGATAGGCCGTGCTCTAGCTCTTGTTAAATTCTGACACTTGCCGGTAGGCTGTTTTCCTTCTTGTACAAGGCAGAAGAGATAGATATCATTCCATCAGAGTTTCTAAAATAATTGGGGGAAGTGGCAACAAAACAAATATTCGCATTGGTGTGTAGAATGTATGAGACTGGCGATATACCATCAGACTTGTGGAGAAACATCATTCACACAGTTCCAAAGACTGCAAGAGCCGACAAGTGTGAGAATTATCGTACAATCAGGTTAACAGCTCATGCGTCCAAGATGCTGACAATAATAATATACAGAAAAATGGAAATGAAAATTGCGGATGAGTTAGATGACAACCTGTTTGGCTTTAGTAAAGGTAACAGCACCAAAAAGGCAATTCTGACGTTGTGGTTGATAATGGAAGCACGCGTAAGGAAAAATCAAGACACATTCATTGGATTTGTAGACCTGGACAAAAATATTCGACAATGCAAAATGGGACAAGGTGTTCAAAATTCTGAGGAAAGTAGGGGTAAGCTGTAGGGAAAGATGGATAATATATAATATCTACAAGAACCAAGAGGGAACAATAAGACTGGAAGACCAAGAGCGAAATCCTCGGATTAAAAAGGGTGTAAGACAGGAGTGTAGTCTTTCGTCCCTACTGTTCAATCAATACATAGAAGAAGCAATGATGAAAATTAAAAAAAAATAAAAATAAAAAAAAGGTTTAAGAGTGGAATTAAAATTAAAGGTGAAACGCTATCAATGATCAGATTCTCTGATGACATTGGTGTCATCAGTGTATGTCAAGAATAACAGGATCTGCTGAATATTATGAACACTCTAAAGGGCACAGAATATGGGTCAAGAATAAATCAAATAAAGATTAAAGTAATGAGAATTAACAGAAATGAGAACAACAAGAAACTTGACATCAGAACTGGTGACCACAAAATAGATGAAGTTAAGAAATTCTGCTACCAACACAGCAACATAATCCATGATGGAGCGAGGAGGACATAAAAAGTAGACTAGCACTGACAAAGAGAAGTGTACTAGTATCAAACGTAGACCTTAATTTGGGGAAGAAATTTCTGAGGAGGAATGGTTGGAGCACAGCATTGTATGGTAGTGAAACATGAACTGTGGGAAAACTGGAAAGGATGAGAAGCGAAGCATTTGAGATGTGGTGCCACAGAAGAATGTTGAAGATCGGGTACACTGTTAAGGTAAGGAATGAGGTGGTTCTCTGGAGAAGTGGCAAGGAAAGGAATGTATAGAAAATGCTGAAAAAAAGAAGGGACAGGGTGGTAGGACATCTGTTAAGATGTTACGGAGAAACTTCCATGGTACTAAAGGGAGCTGTAGAGGCTAAAAACTGTACAGAAAGACATAGATTGGAATACATCCAGCGCATAATAGAAGACATAGCTTGCAAGAACTACTTTGATATGAAGTGGTTAACGTAGGAGAGGAATTCGTTGCTTTTTGATGGGTTTCATCAAAACACCCAGAAGACTGATGACATAATGAAAAGAAGCACCACATGATCCCCTCACTTACTACCAAGATTCTGTTGTGATTAATGAATGAGAACTCCATTTTCTTATATACAGAATGTAGACTGTGTTAATCTGTTTACTGTGTACAGGGACTGTGAAATGCTTTTTTGCATAGGCATACATGTAGTACACTTCATGCCAGTTTGACATTTGTTGAATGCCACATTCTTGAAGAATGTCTACATGTACTACACATTATGATGAAGTTACTACATAAAAATTAAACATTATTAAGCTGAAAATTTTTTCTGTACATTAGTCTCACCTTGTTTTATGGGTATTTATCTATCTAAATGTTTCATCTGTTGTGTTTCCCTTATATGTTAAAAGACTCTAACATTTCATTAATTTTTTTGGATAGAAATGTGTAATAAATGAGTGCATTAGCTATGCCATCAGACTTACAAATGCCAAAATAGTGGACTCACTGCTCAGGAATACTTGCTTTCACAATAAAAAAACCATTTGTCAAATGCAATTCCTGTTTATTCAGAGTAATTATGCCTAGCAGCCACAGTATACCACAGCATAATCCACGCCACATTTAGAAGTCAATAGATAGCTTAACTTCTGTTATCAACACACAGACACGCGCACACACACACACACACACACACACACACACAAACACAAAATCAGATTTTCAATAAATTCATAGCTACATACAGCTGTAATGAAAATCATTGCTACCTCTAATTCCTTAATTGTGAGCTTGAGCTGGGAGACACATAATTTCAAATTTTTTAAAAATTCTTGAGAAATAATAGCATTAAATAAAATCACCTTCTATTGTGAGTGATAGCTGTTATTGTACTGCACCCTATTTACTTGATTTTTGTTCAGTAGTTCATCACGTTTTCCCATTACAGAAGATCATCTAATGCAGTCATAGACGCTTTGTGTAAGATGTATGGAACGCTACAGTACCATATTTATAGCAATATATTTCTATGCTTTTGCTGTTATATCTTGAAAATTCATTCACGTTGTGTTTTTCTAGGTTATCACTTTCCAATTGTCTTTAAATTATGTTTCCTTTTCTTCTGCTGTCACAAAGACCTTTTCATATACATAATCTTGCGAACTACACTGGCTCTGCTGTTGACAAGTGGTGTAGTAAATCATTTATGAATATAAAAAAAAAACAAAAGGTGTTATATAAAGCCTCAAGTAACTCCGTAAGTAACTTTCCTATACCTGAAAAGTAACTTTTATTTCTAAGATGTGTGTCTATCATCCATTGCCTTCCAAAAAGATATAGCTGAAACCACATCATATTCCATATACAATATTTCCAGCAGCTCAATCAAAATATTTCTTGCTCACTTCTTTGTAGGAGTAAAAACACCACTTATGTTTAGGTTGACTGTTGTTGTTATGGTGGCGGCAGCGGCGGCGGCGGCGGCGGTGGTGGTGGTGGTATTGGTGGTGTTCCATCTAAAGATTGGTTTGATGGAGCATTCCATGCTACTCTATCCTGTGCAAGCCCCACTGATCTAAGAATAATTATTGCAATCTCACTCATTTGAACCTGGTTAGTCTACCAGCCTCTGACTCTCCCTCTGTATTTTTTATTCCCCTGCATACTTCCCTCCAGTACTAAACTGATAATTCCTTGATGTTTCGGAATGTCTCCTATCAAGATGTGAATTGTCAGTCTACACTACAGTGTAGACTGACAATTCACCAGTAATGTTATACAGTGAAACTTTTTGTAACATATTGGATTCGTCATGATCCTTTCCCATATCTTAAGGACTAACATACCTAATTAACTCAGGCAAGCACAATAAAGGACAAGAGGAAATTTGTTGATAAAGATGTCAGAAAGTTGCAGAAAAATGTTACGTATAATCACACAATCAAGTGCATGCCTAGAATGGAAGCAAAGAATGATGATGAACAGTTCATGTTGATTTTGTGGTGGATGATGAATTAGTTTTCAGATTTCATGGCAAATGACTGCGGGTGCAGTTGCAGCTAGTCTCTATGCATTGTGTTATGGCTTTCTTCAAACTAATACTGAAATGTTACATCCATTTTGTTGGGTGGGGCAAACTGAGAGTTTGGTTTGAGAAGATTTTTTTCAGGATTTCATTCTTGGTGTCCAAAACATAATTGAAATAGTTCTCCAACAGGACAATAAAAAATATAAAAATGCTAAGCATTGTTATAGTGTAGCATTGGAACTAAGGACAATGATTTTGGTCAAATACCAGTAAGTGACCTTTGGAGTGATGTATTACCATAGTTTCCTTCATAATGGGAAAGGCAGACGGTGAGTGCAGTTTATTAGGACTCCACAGGTTTTGCACTTTTATAGAAGAATAAACCCACAAAAGACTTGTATTGCCAATCACTGAGTATAGGTAACAACTTCTGGATCATCTATGAATGCAGAAACTTAAAAATATCTGAGAATTCCATAATTCATCTTTGGTGTGCTTTTTAATGACTGTAACTTTTATCTAACAGTGCCCATTAACATCATTTGGAAATCAATCAGTAATTATTTGTTTCCAGGCGATTGGGTTGGATTTCAGTGGCTACCCGAAGACACAAGACTGGATAGAGCGTTGTAAGAAGATCCCAGGATTCCAGGAGGCCAATGAAGAAGGTGTAAAGGCTTTTGGAGAGAAAGTCAGAAGCTCTCTGCCACCAAACCATCTGGCTCCGTAGGAGAACACTGAAAAGACTGTATAATAGATCAAGAATAATAAATCATTCTTTATTCAGTAGTGATACAGATCATTGTTTTCTGTCTTTCATTTATGAACTGTCTTAATTTACCTTGGTCATTGACCAAGAGTTGTTATTAATTTTGTTCCTTTATATAAAACTGGTGTCTTAATTGCCATATACATACACAGAAACATTGTTTCTAACACTTCCTTCATGTGTCAGTTAGGACATACAGTTTGAGAATCAGCCTGGGGCTAGGTTAATATTGGGCTTTCTTCTCTTAAAACAGCATTCTGAGCTTTATCATCATTTTGATGTCACTACTTTTAAGTTACTGACATACTAAAAATACACTACACCTGGAAAGATGATGTCTGATTACGGCATATGCCACCTGGGGATAGTATAAGTACTGATAATGGTTTTGATGTCATCTGCCAATGGATAACGTAGTAGCATAGCTACCAGGGCACCACCTTTTTGTACACTTTAATAGGGAATGCTTACAACTAGAAGGCTCAATGTGGTACATTCATATGAAGCAAGTAGGCAACCATACCATGGATATATTCTTACAACGAACTGAGTGAGTTTGAATGGAGCCAAATTGTGACCTTCCGAGTTGTGGGATAGTCCTTTTGCAGAATTGCCACATAAGTTGGACGTGCCGCATCAGTTGTGCAATGATGCTAGTATCACTGGTGTGGCATGCGGTGGCATTGTGGTATTTTACAAATCATTGGCAGGATGACAACAAAACCAATTACTTATTAGCGTAACATGAGGTCTCATTTAATCGCTGCTGCTCCTGGCTAAAGATAGTTATTCTGCTAAGGAAATCTCCACCTGTGATTGTGTAGCAATGTTGTCTGTCAAGCAGTGTAAGTTGCACTAAGTTCATGCACAAGAGTGATCTCATACAATTTACTGAACTGTTATTCAAGGTGGCAACACTTTTCCTTAAGCAAAATGAACCGTTTTTACACACAATGTCACATGTGCACAACACTAATGTATTCTTTCCTGTCAAAAATATTTCATAAAATTTTTTACAAAATAATCATGGTCCATACTTTAGCAGAGAACAATTTTATTGAGTAAGGTGCTGTTTGCACAACATTTAAAGATTATTCACAACCTAAGTCGAATTTATTATTTCTGAGTGGGTTCTGGGCCACCAATACACAATTATTATCATAAAAATTGACCATCAAGATTTGAGTATGTTTAAAACTTTGATTTAAATCTGCCACTGAAATATTTCACTAAGATGGCACCTAACATAAGACAACCACTTATGGAATCTGGTTCAGGTATTGTTTTACTATCAACAAATAATATATATTAAATCTTTTGTGTACCTTTAGTTTATGCATTAACATTTAAAAATGTTTCTCAAATTTAATCACTTATTATTCAGCATTTACCAATAATTTGCCCTGTAGATCAATAGCGTAATGGCTGCACTCCTTTGTAGCTGATCAGAAAACTTAACATTTATATATGACGAAACTCGCAATGAAATAAGACTCCAACAAAGTAGATTCTTGTCAATGACACATAAAAACTATTTTTAAAATATTAAATTAGCAACAAAATACAGTTTTTACCAACCTCAGTACTACAAGACATCAATCACGTCCAATCGTTACAACAGTTCAAACAAGGAGGATTATTCTAGAAGAATCATAGATAACGAAAGATGGAGATTTTCGCTATGTTTTTTCCATAGATTTTCTGAGACAAAGGTTTTCACAGAATATTAAATTATGTTACTGAAAATAATTATTTACTATTTTAGTAATGGTGAAGTACTTTTTTTTATTAAATCATGAGAATGTTCACTCAGATTTCACACACAATGATGTCATATTTTCTGATAAATATATGCGTGGATATTACACCACTGGGATCATTGTACTGGAATTGCAGCAGTGGCAGATTGTACATCTACCACAGCACAGATAAGAGACATTGTGAGCCCACATGCGTCAACAAGAACTGTTGCAAACTAGTTATTAGCAGTGGAACTATGGGTATGTACACCCACTCCCGCCACAGCATCAAGGTGCATGGCTTGACTGGTTCCTTCAGACTATAACATGGAAGATGAAATGGTGCACCATGGTCTTCAGAGGTGAATGCAGATTCTTTTGCACAGAAGTGATGGTCGTTTGCAGGTGCGTACTCGTAGACCTGGTGAGAACTGTGTCATACGGTGCATTTTCCCAAGACACATTAGCCTAACCAAAGGAGTGCGATAACCTACAACTCTCGCTCACCTTTTGTGTTTCTGGAGGGGACCCTAACCAGCACTTGGTACATTGTTAGATCCGTTCTTTTGCCCTTCTTGCAACAGGTTAGTGATGTGTTGTTCCATTAGGATAATGCTTGCCCGCACACTGCCTGTGAAACTCAACGTGGTCTGAAAGATGTGCATTAATTTCCGTGGGTAGCTCTATCTCTGGATTTGTCTCCAGTTGAACATGTGTGGGATATGATGGGATGAGAAGTGACTCCTGTGACTTGTCGGGCAACACCTCTTACAGAAGTACATGAACAGATCGAGCATGAATGGCGTAACGTATCCCAGGACATTATTTATCTTCTGTACAGTCAGCTGGATGCCTGAGTCAGTGCCTGCATTGTTGCCCATGGCAGTTATACCATGTACTAATAAGGGAGTTTCAGCATGGATCGATACCTGGTACCTCAGAGCCACTTCTGCTATTGATCTTTTAAATGCAATCATTTCATATACTCCATATGCATTGTTGCAAACACAAATCTTGAGCGGATTGGAAACCTCTAAATATGCATATTAATTTCTTTCTCCGTTCCAAAACTGGCAACTATGTTTGATCTAGTTTCTATAGAAATTAAAGACAATCTACATCTGCATCTACATCATACTCTGCAAGCTACCCAATGGTGTGTGGCAGAGGGTACTTTCGGTAGCACTATCTGAGCCCTCCAACACTGTTCCACTCGCGAATAGTACGTGGGAAGAATGATTGTTGGTAAGCCTCTGTATTGGCTCTCATTTCTCTGATTTTCTCCCCATGGTCAATACGTGAGATGTATGTGAGGGGAAGTAATATGTTGTCCGACTCGTCCTGAAATGTGCTGTCCTGAAATGTGCTGTCTTGAAATTTCAATAATAAATCTCTGTCTTGCACAATGCCTGTCTTGTAATGCCTGCCAGTGGAGTTTGTTTAGCATGTTCGTAACGCTCTCTTGCCAACTAAACGATCCCATGATGAAACGTGCCGCTCTTTGTTGAATCTTCTCTATCTCCTCTATCAGTCCTACCTGATAGGGGTCCCAGACATTAATGTGTCAAGTGTTGTGAGCCATGATACTCAGAAATTATTTTGTTGCACACACATGTTCATGTTACCCCATTTGACAATCCACTTGCTGAAAGACACATATAGCCGTCCAAAACATAGTATAATTTGCTTGTCTTTCAACTTCATTTCTTCATATGGAGTTTGGTTTCCAATGAAAATTCATACAAGTATTGAGTTACAATGATATACATAACATAATAACTTATAACTATGGCTGACATTGCATCCACCGCTTATACTACGAGCATAAATTTCTTAAGTTTTGAAAATCATATAATCAACTGGGTTCTGTTACTGCAGTTTGTTTTTAGCTTCAACTTATCTTCATTCACATCACATATACAAATTAATTAAATGCACATTATCATGATACAATACAATCACATTATACATTTATACTTCATTTTATAGACACGCTATTATCATTTATGGGAGCTCATTTCTTCCTTAGATAGAGGAGGGAGAAAAACATTGGAATGAGGAATAAAACATTATTCATTGCTGGCCTAACTACACTTGGCGCCACCTCCTTTGTTTGGGAGGTAAGAAGGAAATTACACACCTACTGGTTCAAAGATTTATGAGGAAATGTTACTTGTGCAGTCATTGACTAGTCACCAAGGAACTTTTGTTTCATGGAAATAATGTGTACTGACTAATCATTCACATAGTATCATGTTGTTTCTTCATGTGCTAGTGCTATTTACTTCAATTCCCATGTAGCTTAGTGTGAAATGTGACGTTTTAACCATCGTAGACTTATCTTTCTCAAATACCTAGAAATGACATTATTCAAGCTTTATGTGACGTGATAAAAATTAATTGGTTTTTGTGACATCTCATTCTTAAATGTTTATGTGTACTCTGCAGCGAATAGGTAATGATAATTGTCATGGAGATATACTGTGACGATGCATGACCTTTGTATAAATATCCTTATAACTAAATTGCTTACTCGAGGTGTGGCTTGTTTCTTCATTTGGTATCTGCTACTCTCAATGCAATTCTCTTCTTCTGCACTGTGATGATGCACTGGTTGCTGAAAGAAAAAAATTTAAAACTAACTTAAAACTAATTGTATTACGTAGCTCGGTGTCCATTAATACATTTGGTCATTGCATATGTCCACATATATTTCCATACTTTGTTTAAATATGTAGACATTTATTTATTCTGTAACCCATTATGATCATTTACTCCGCAAAGAAAATATTTGACATTTTTTTTATGGTATTTCGTCATTTGCCCTTAGCTTCCAAGTTTCGTATAATTTTTCATAATGCTTCCTTTTGCTTGTAAAATATGTTGTATAAAGCTTAGTATGTAATTTAATCTCTGTGCACATATATCAATAGTTTCCTTAGTTCTTAGTAGTAGATGTATTTGTGTAGTATTTCCGTTTACTTTGTATTTAAGTTAAGTACTTGTACATGTTGCATTCCTGTTTGGTTGCGCCTTCTGCCCGTCTGTTGCGCATGTGCACAGGTCAATACCTCCTCTCGTGCTTAAGGCTTTGCATGACTTTACTCCATCTGCAATCTTGCTGTTGTATAATTTTCATTTGCTTAGAAAGCTTATGGTAATGAGACTGTTGTATTGTACCTTGTATCAGTAACTTTCTGAGTTCTGTATCTTGCTCTCTTAATTCCAAAATTGAGGTAGAGTATACTGAATACTTTGTATTGTAAAATTTTAGAAGCTGTTCGTCCAAGTTGTCTGGTCTTATGCTTATTGGTACTATAATTTTATTGATACCTTTAGCATTGAGAACTAATCTTACGGATCCATCTGGATTATGTACTGGTAATATAGGACTACACTAGGGTGAAAATGAAGGTTATATAATTCCCCCATTTAATCATATGATTGATCTCTTCCCTTATTGGCTCTCATTTTATCCATGGAATAGCATATGACATTACGCAATGTTTTATGTGGATAAACTTCAAATTTATATTCAGTCTTCGATTACTCCAGGCTCCTTACTGAAAACATTTGCATACTTAAATAACAAGTCAGAAAGTTCTTGTTGTTGCATATCATTTAGTATCTGCGATTCTCTTAGTTTCTGCTCTACCATTTCATAAATAAACTCAGTGTTTGCTTCTTGTCCAGTATCAAATTTTTTGTGAAATATACAACCGGAAAGGAATATTGTACAGCTACATTTGACTCTGGTTTGTTTTTGTAACTTTCATCAGGTGTTTTGACTAAATCAATAGAAAAAATCTGAGCCTTTACATAAAAGTGGCATTTACCATTACCTATGTCAATCTGTGTTTTTATGTTCTAAACGCATCCATGCCAACAAGATAATTGACTATAAGTTTGTCAATTATAAGAAAATTGTACCTCACTGTAAAACGTTCAATTTGTAATGGAATAAATGCCTGAATTTAACCAGTTTAGTCTTACTGCCTGTAGCAGTTTGCACCTTGCAATTAGGACAGGAAATGTTGGGTATTTGCCTCTCTCCTTCAATTCACATAAAAATGCATTTGACATTAGGTTGGTAGTTGAACCTGTATCTAAAATTTACTGTGTGTCAATATTAAATATTTTCACCTAAATGAATGCTTGTATTTGTTCTTCCTGGGTTTTATCTGTTGTATCTAACTCATGCTGATACAAATCCTTGATGTTACTTTGTTTGTCAAACTTTATAAAACATGTTTGTAGTTTTTCATTACCCACACTCCCAGAGAGGTCAATAGCCTTGGGCTTAACTATGACCAGTTGGTGTTTTCTGACAGCATAGTGTGACTTAATTCATTACCAGGAGTAATTTCAGTTAGCTGCACTGTATGGGTACTTCACCAGTAATTTTGCTGCCCACAAGTCGGCTGCGTGCAGCATAAGGCATGGCATTGTTGCCGCGCGTCGGCCACCACTGCGGCTGACTGTTTCTGCTCATGTTCGGCATAGGGCCTCGTGATGGTGGATTGTAATTCGCTCGGGCATTGAAATTGCTCCTGTTGTCTTGAAAATTCTTTTAAATCGTTTGTTTTTTCTGTATCCGTACTCGTTACCTCTGTGTATGTAACATTGCTGTTGTGTGTACTATCTTTACTGCATGTTTGGATCATGTTTTGTTGACTGCTTTACATAACTATGTTGTTGTTGTTGTGCCTGGTTTTCTGTTGTCTATTGAGTACAGGTCTTTCCTCATAGATTAAGTCGATAGAATCAAGCATTGACAGAAAATATTTGGTGTTGTGACTAATTTTTCGGTAAATGACTTTTCAAAATTTTTGACACGTCTTGATGAAAAACACTCATAAATACTACTGAATTCTTTCTTTTATCTTCGGTAGTGAATATAGGAAACTGTCTATGTCCCAGCAAACCTTCTTCTGCAAAAATAGTTGATAGATACATGACATTTTTGGTGGTATTTATGTTGTTATTGTAGTAATTCCGGTTGGTAATTGTTCAGGTGTTGGAGTTGTGGGTATGTTTAGATTTTGCACTCTATAACTGTCAATGGTACCTGCTGTGGGACTCATGACAATTTGTGGATAAATACCGATAGGTTGTGGTTTGATCACTGTAGCCTGTGCATTATTTACCTGCATATTTTGAGGTCCAGTAATATTTTCCGTGGCTTGTAGGTTAATGTTTACCTTGTTCACGATTTCATTTACTTTTTCTGAATAGCCTTTTCTATTAAATCTCTGTATGACTTACAATCTGTTACTAACTTCTCTGCTATGGTATTATCCTCATCTAACATACCTGCTTCAGCTTGATTAATGATATCACTTAGATTTTCATTGATCTTCTATCTCTCCTCCTTAGCACATGCTGAGTCAACTTCTAATGTTGCTACCCTTAAAGTAAGCTCTTCTACAGCTAGAGGTACACCTCCCTAATCTTCATTTAGTTTGTTAACGACAGTGGTTACCTTTTTTACTGTCGAATGCAACTGGTTTTATGTGGCTTTACTATTTGTGTTTACATCTGTGATTTTCTTTATCTGTTGCTCTACTAGATCATGATGGCCATTAAAAGAATCGATCTTCTGTTTTAACTCCGTAATGTTACTGTTAACTTCAGAAAGTACTTCATGCTTTACTTATTTTTTCATATCATTCAATTTTTCGTCGATTTCAGTGAGAAAGTTTTTGGATAAGTCATCAAACTTCTGTGAGACCGTGTCTTGCAAATCCTTGAACACTTGTTTTTGTTCTTGTTTCATTGTATTTAGATGTTGTGTAACAGTGTTTTGTTGCTGGTTTACCATGTTCATGACTTGTTTCATATCACTGAAAATTGTATTGATACTATCAAACTTCGTGTTTATGTTGTTAATAACTGCCATAGCAGTGCATTGGTTGTACTGCTGTGGTTGCTGTCAGCTGTACTTTCCAAGTTAATATTTGTGTTCTGACCAATTGTTGTTTGTAACGCATTGTCAAAATTCATATAATCGCTCTCCAATGTTTCATTCATGAGCAGTATGTTGCTCTGGAAGATGCGTGACATTGTCTCTTCAATTGTAAACATTGTGTCGTCAAGGTTACTCTGCTGTGGAGCATCGCCATCATTTGTCACACCTGCAACACTCATCTCTGATCTACTTAATCTTTCTGCAGTAGGCATGCATGGCACCTGAACTTCAATTGTTCGATCACGCAATTCTACGCCATCTTGGTTGATTGCGTTTTCGCTATCGCTATCAGCAATGGGCATATATTTTTCGGCCATGGTATATGAAAATGCAAAAAATAAAAATTTCCCAAAAAATTAAAATTTCATATGCTAATTATTACAGTTTATAATTTTAATTTAAGTGGGGTCAAAGCCTGTTTTACATCTATTATGATGTGCAAACTATTGTATTGCAATTCTTTATGTTTAACTGGTAATATGGATCACACTGAAAAATTTCCTATAATTTTTTCGCAAATAAAATTCGAGGAAGGAAATAATGAGGAAAAGGTTTCTATCTACATCAAGAGAGGCGCTGCCAAGCACAACCATGCAAGTAACTTGTGTAGCCGTCCTACCTACGCTGTGCCGACCAAAACAGCTTACTATGGAAAATTTTACTTCACCTGCATCCAATTCTTATTACTTTCCAAAATTTCTCCTCAATTTTTGCCTTTTTGCTTTACTTGCTCCCCATCATGACTCATGCGAACAGAAAATACAGACAATTAGTTTTTATGATGCATAACAATGTCAGACATTCTAACCTAACCTAACCTGTCCTAACCTAACCTACTATAACAATAGTTAACAAACCCTACTCATAACCAGTGCCCTAAAGATGTGGCACACAGGTCGACAGTTGAGTTGTAAATAAAAAAATAAAATAAAATAATATACATGTACATATGAAAAACATTTAAAAGGATAATACAATTGCGTTATTAGAAACGTTCTTGTACGAACTTTTAGACTATCAGACTTATCTTACATTTCAATTGCAGATGCAGGCAGTGGACTCCAAGTACACTAGTGCATGTCATAATTAAGAAAATCCTCCTTACTTAGTTTCATTTCACTTGAATAAAAAATACTTAATACTGGTATCAACTTTCTTCTTATTTCGAAACATGTATGATACAAAAACTCGTAGCCCGTCATTCTCTAAACAGCACACCCTACAGACAGCTTACATCAAACAGAAGCAGACAACAATAATTCAGTAATTTATATACCAAAACAGATTTTAACAGAAGCCCAAGATGGCTGTTTCTTAGATAAAAAGATTGAGCGCTGACCATGTAAGTTGCATCATTTCAATGAACATAAAAAAATGGAGTCTGATGCAGTCTTTTTATTTGAGCAATGCGTGAAGAAACCAATTTCGGCATAGATCTAGGCCATATAAGAGCAGTGCTGTAAAATTAATAGTTTAGCTTCTGAAAGATAGGAAAAAATTGACTTACCAGTTCGGAACACCTGTATCTGAACAGCTTCCTACTCCTGCCAGGCAGGGATGACATGTAACCATTTTGAAAATTATATAGGGCGTTTGATATCTATATGGTCAAAATTAGGTAGTGGCGGTACGAACTCTTGAATGAGTAACTTAATGCATGTGAGACACAAGTTGACAAATCTATTTTCTTGTGTATTGCTTATTTAGCCTGACCAGATGAGGCTCTGAAGGCCCTCTCTTAAATCTGACCAGGTATAATACATACAAAATCAATTACATTCAATCACAGTAATTTGTATTATTAATAAAAATAATAACTGGCAATAGTAAGAACAATAGTAACTGTTATAATGATGAGGATAAAATAATGGCGGAATTAAGAATGATATTAATTAGTTATTACTAGAGACCTGATTATATGCATTTGCATGTTGCATATGCATTTGAATATTTGGGTCCTTTTCACTAATTATTGCATATTTTAACCGAAAACTAGTGACAATGAATATTTTCACCCTATGTTTACAATATTTTAAAAATTTAGATGGGCGACCTCTAGCTCGACCTAGTTTTGATGTCTCACATATTAACTGCGACCTAGAACTCCATGCAATCGGTAAACGAGAGTCCACTGCCTCGCGAAATCATTACAGAAGAGGAACAGGAACAGGAAGACACAGTCAATGCTCCTGCACCCGCACCCCCTCTTAATCCCCTCCGCTGTCATGCTGTCCTCTCCGGCAACAATTAACTTAAGCAAGCTTTTAGTCGCACGTCCATTGATTCAGTTTAACTTTCTATTTACTTGTACACACTTAAAGAGGTTTACGACGTGTAGTGTGTAACGTGTTGTGCTCCATGCTGTCTGAAAAAAGAAACGTCGTTTCGTGAATAGCTGACCATCTTGAAACATTTACATATGACAGCATTGTTTTATATTGTTGAGTTTGCGAGAAAAACGTTTGGTGCAAAAAAAAGTTTCAAATGGACCAGCATGTCAAGACAAGTCTTCATATCGCAGGACTGCAGAAGAAAGGGCCACGACAACATCTTCTGACAACAGCCAGTTGCAATAACAGGGATTTGTCCACAGGTAACCAAAAAAGTCGGTTTAACATGGATCCATATAAAGCATTCATTGCAAGCAATCTTCCTCTGCACAAACTTACCAATCCTATCCTCAAAGGCTTCCTGCGCAAATATTGGTTAAATCAAAATACGAGGGTTGGAACTTAAGTAGTGGTAACTATTTATTCACAACTGATAAAAAAGAGTTACATGTTTGCACCTGTTACTATCCTCCAAAGTAGGCACCAGCGTTGTGTAGAACCCGTTGCCAGCGATGTGGAAGGCGTAGTATACCATTAGCGGAGTCTGTTCTGTTGATCGTGCGAATGGAGCGGCGTGCTGCCTGTCGAATCACTGGAACAGTTCTGAAGCGAATGCCACGAAGTGATTTCTTCATTTTCTGAATCAAATCAAAGTCACAAGGACTGAAGTCCGGGATGTATCGTGGATGGTACGGTACTTCCCAGTCCCATCGACCGAACAGAGCAACCACAGCTTGCGCTGTATGCGCCCGTGCATTGTCGTGCAAAATGATGGATAGGTTGCTCAGAGAGGGTCGCTGCTTTTTCGCAATGCTGGTCGCATGTGATGGTGACTTTGATTTGATTCCGAAGATGAAGAAACCACCGCGTGGCATTCGCTTCAGAACTGTTCCAGAGATTCGGAAGGCAGTGGGTCGAAGGTGTGCTGTTTTGCAATGAATATTTCGAGGTCATTAGAGGGGTAGTTAACGACTTCGGTACTGCAGACGCTGTGGCTGTTTGCCAGCGCAAGGAATCTTGTAATGATTCCAGTATTAAAAAAGACATTGCTGTGATCAGCACTCATTTTTCCCATATACCTGCAAGTATTAAAAAGCTTGAAACTCTAGGTTTGGCGTTCAATGAATCTATTCATTTAATGAAAAAAATTATTCTAGTGAACTCCTCATTGTCGGAGGTATTCCCAAGAAAACTTAAAGAAAAGTTTGAAAATATTTTAAGCAATAACCCAGACTTTGAACCCTTGTACCAAATAGAATCGTAGGTTAATTAATGGGATGAGTGAACTTTTACCATAAACATTAAGTGCTAACATAATCCCATATTCAAATACTGCCCAGTTACATCAGTTGTTGTAGAACGATCCTTTTCTGCTTATAAAAATGTTTTGAGTGATCGAAGACACAATCTTACTATCGAACATTTGTAACAGTACTTGGTCATTTATGTTTACAATTGTAGAAAAATGCAAAATAAAAAGTAAATGATGCTTTGATCCAATAGTAGTAATTAAAAGTTACTGCTGTTCAAAAATTTCATGATTTTATGTTTTTTTTTTTAAATAAAAAAAATGACGGAGTTTTTGAGCGTGTCCCTCTCCTTTCGATATATCTCGATGTTAGTCCTGTACATATCGATTGCTTCGCTGAGACTCAATCGCAATGTATCCGCTTGTTACCGACGACAATAGCAAAGAAGAACATGGTATGCGTCATCATTTTGCAAATTTTTGGAAAATAATCCCAGAAAGGCCCCCTTCCTAACCTCTACCAGAAAGTATTTAGAAAATGATACCAGCGTTGTAAATGTACCGTTTATCGCGTGGCCGGCGCTCTTCCTCGTAAATGAGATGCACAGGTTCGACTTTCAGATATAATGCACGCAGTAACTACCATTTTTTTTATTATTTGATCTTGCTTATTTCGATACTGTTCATTCATTTTCTAAGCATTTTTCATGGATATTTGCAAGCATATTTTAAGGTTTTTATGATGCATATAATCTCGTCTCTAGTTATTATATAACAAACTCAATAATAATAATAATAATAATTTACATTATTAACCAAATGCACAATAATAATGATGATAATAAAAGGTAATGGAGGCATTACGAATGAAATCTATTAGTTCAGCACTTTTCAAGCCTTGTTTGGTATTAGAAGAAGTGGAAGGGATAATGATAGAGGAGAGGATTGAAAGGGAAGTAACAATGGCTGTTAGAAAAATGACAATTTCATTATAGAACTCTGTAGACAAGGGGAGGGAAAAGTTGCGGGGGAGGGAGGGTTGACGAGAGTGAGCTGTAGAAGAGGTAGCTATTGTGATAGTAGCGGCCCTTCGAAGTTTGAAAGGATGTCTCTAATATTTTGAGGGAGATTATGCCAAAGTCGGCTTACTGATACAGAAAATGATTTAGTGAACATGCCAGTGTTGTGCAGACATACAGAGAGCATTATACTTCGTTGTGAACGAGTATTTCCGCCATGTTGTTCAGATAGTAGTGTATGGATTGAAGATAAATGGAGAGGTGTGTAATTATTCAGAAGACGATACAGAAAGCACAGCGTGTGATAAGATATGCGGTTATCGGCATGTAGCCATGGTAATTGTTTACATGCAAGGGTACATCAGAAATGTATCACACCCAAGCATTCATCGCCAGTTCCAGCTGATGTGAGCTCTCTTTTGAAAGCCCTTGGAGAATAGGATCACCATAATCAAGACTGGGGAGTATTAGTGACTCTACAAGTTTTTTTTCAAGCTCGAGAGAAAATAGTTTTACATTTGTATAGTTAATGAAGTGATACTGCATCTTCTTACGGACTGCAGCTGTGCGATCAGTCCAGTCTAGGTGATGGGCCAGAATTAGCCTCCAATTCTTTGGAAGAAGAAACGGTGTTTTCTGTGCTGTTTAGGATTGAGGGTGGAAGAGATTCTGAACTGAGGAGTAATGAGTCTTTTGTGAGAGAGTAAGAGAGCTTGGGTTTTAGATGGGTCAAGTTTCAAACCTATGTTTTGCACCCATTCTGATAAAGCAAGTAACTCAGCAGTTACGATCTGAATGACTGCATGCAGATTTGTTGGACTTGCCCTTAGGTACAACTGAAAGTGATCAGCGTATAGATGATATGAGTTGTGTTTGATATCAAGTGTTGCAGACTTTGATTGTAATAAATTTCCTTGAGAGATAAAGGCTTCTATCCACAAATCTAAAAGAATTTAGAAAGCATCGTAAATACGAAACTTAGCTTGCACTCTTGTTGCATAATGTCCTGCGAACTACGAATAAAGGGCAACGGGTAGATACCATATTTCCAAATTTCTCAGATATTCGAGTGGATTGAAAACCTTTTAAGTAATGGGACCCAGTTGTACACTGTCCTGGAAGTCGAGTGTTCATCAGAGACAAAGGTATCATCAGAAGCGCCCCAGGGATGTGTGATAGGACCGTTCTTGTCTTCTATATACATATCTGCGACTGCCTGCTACTGATGTTAGTGTGAAGGAAACATTTATCTTCGAATGATTGTAGGAGGATACAGGATGATTGTAAAGAATTTCTATTTCGTGTAACTGATGGTAGCTGGGTCTAAGTGTGGGAAAATGTAGGATAATGCAGTTTAATTAATTATCTATGTGTATATTAAATATCTATGTGTAACATTAGAAAGTGAAAAAAGCTATGTAAAGGGCATTTAACGTCAGTTATAGGGAAAGCGAAAGGCGACTTCCGTTTATTGGGAGAATTCTAGGTAAGTATAACTCATCTATGAAGGAGATAAGAGTCTAGAAACACTTGTGCCACCCATTCTCGAGTACTGCTCGTGTGTTTGGGATCACCACTACGTCAGATTAAAGGAGACACCTAAGCAGTTCAGAGGCGTGCTGCTGGATTTGTTATCGGTAGATTCGATCATCACACCAGTGCTGTGAGATGCTTCGTGAACTCAAATAGCAATCCCTGCAAGGAACATGACGTTCTTTCCGTGAAACACTATTGAGAAAATTTAGGGAACCTGCATTTGCAGCAGACTGCAGAACGATACCACTACCACTAACATATATTTATATATTTAGCATAAGGACCTCAAAGAGAAGTAAGGGAAATCGTAGCTCGTACGGAAGCAAACGAACAGTCCTTTTTTCCTCGCTCCATTTGCTAGTGCAACAGGAAGAGGAACGGTCAGCAACAGTACAATGTACACTTCACTATGCACCATACAGTGGCTTGTGGAGTGTAGATGCAGATGCAGATGCATAAGTCGCCTGTAATGTATCGACGTTGGTGTTTACCGCCATTTATAGTACATGACTGGCTGTCAAAGACGGAGCATTGCTAATTACATTACATGGCATATCTATATTCTGCACTCCGGTGCAACAGGATGGCCGGCCGGTGTGGCCGTGCGGTTGAAGGTGCTTCAGTCTGGAACCGCGTGACCGCTACGGTCGCAGGTTCGAATCGTGCCTCGGGCATGGATGTGTGTGATGTCCTTAGGTTAGTTAGGTTTAAGTAGTTCTAAGTTCTAGGGGACTGATGACCACAGCAGTTAAGTCCCATAGTGCTCAGAGTCATTTGAACCATTTTTTTGCAACAGGATGAAGTGCCTGGAAGGTCGACCAAATGAACTAAGAGAAATTTTCGCAAAGTGAGTCATCTTAGATGGAAGAAACCTTTCGCCGTGGATAGATACTGAACGAGAGTCTGGGTCGTAAAGCTGCGGTAGATATGTGGGTAAGTTTCGCGAGAGATGGCGTGATAGAAGATGAGATGGTTTGGTAGAAGATCCAGCAATACGCATGTATCAAGTTGCTGGGACATACTTTCGATGCGCGTAATGTGGTACGTACTGGTGAAGCAGAAGTTACATCCCAATTATGAGCAAGGTGTGCAAGCAACAGAGAACAATACTTTTGAACCCAGAGTTGAGTTCCATCAACGGTCTACGTTGTGATAAACTGCCTGAGAAAAAAAGTAAAGCATCCGAGAGAGGAGGAAACGAAACGAAACGAAATGAAATTTCGTGGGTTGAGAGGGTATATGATGTGATTTCAGGGACTGCAAAGGAATCAAATTTACGTATAATACGTAAGTATGAGCCAGCCTATCAGTATGACGTTTCAGCCTCCTATCGTCTTGATGTGTACAATAGTTAGGTTCGGAAGGCTGTCATAAGACCATTGTTTCCTCTTCTGAGGGAAGTTGGCCCATAACGTCGATATCACGGATACTGTCACTGGGACAGTGTTCACGTCCAAGCTGTTCTTTGGAGACAGATGTGTGGATCTTCGTGGTCACCTAAGTACCTCAACATCACGCAGACGTCTCATAGAGACACGTGCAATGTTTGGACGAGCACTGTCCTGCCGAAGAAAGGAACTACGATACTGTTGAGTGGGAGATAACACGTAAGGAGGCAGAATGTTCGTGAAAGACACTTGTGCTGTCAGATTTCCCTCAGTCACTAACAGCCGTGACTTGATATATATCCGATGACTCCCCGCACCAAAGCACCGGAAGTAACACCGTTGTGCCTTTCCAAAACGGTGGAAAAATGGGACCTATCCCAAGGCTGCCTCCATACTCGCCAACGACGATCGTCTGAGTTAGAGCAGAGCTGCGATTCGTAGCTGAACACAGTGTGACGCTGTTCATCAGCAGTCAATGCTTCCCGGTCACGGCCCACTCGAAACGCAGCCGTTTGTGGTGCGCATGGGACAATAGTTCCCCAGTCCGGCTGCCGCTAGTCTGCCACCAATTAAACGGAATCACACAGTATGTTGTAGGGAGTCCAGTATTTGTTATTGGATTATACACAACTAGCCATTAAAACTGCTACACCAAGAAGAAATGCAGATGATTAACGGGTATTCATTGGACAAATATATTGCACTAGAACTGACATGTGATTGCATTTTCACGCAATTTGGGTGCATAGATCCTGAGAAATCAGTACCCAGAACAACCACCTCTGGCCGTAATAACGGCCTTGATACGCCTGGACATTGAGTCAAACAGAGCTTGGATGGCGTTTACAGGTACAGCTGCCCACGCAGCTTCAACACGATACCACAGTTCATTAAGAGTAGTGACTGGCGTATTGTGACGAGCCAGTTGCTCGGTCACCATTGACCAGACGTTTTCAGTTGGTGAGAGATCTGGAGAATGTGCTGGCCGGGTAGCAGTCGAACATTTTCTGTATCCAGAAAGGCCCGTGCAGGACCTGTAACATGCGGTCGTGCATTATCTTGCTGAAATGTAGAGTTTCGCAGGAATCGAATGAAGGGTTGAGCCACGGGTCGTAACACATCTGAAAAGTAACGTCCACTGTTCAAAGTACCGTCAATGCGAACAAGAGGTGACCGAGACGAGTAACCAACGGCACCCCATACCATCACGCCGGGTGATACGCCAGTCTGGCGATGACGAATACACGCTTCCAATGAGCGTTCACCGCAATGTCACCAAACACGGATGCGACCATCATGAAGCTGTAAACAGAACCTGTATTCATCCGAAAAAATAACGTTTTGCCATTCGTGCACCCAGCTTCGTCGTTGATTACACCATCGCAGGCACTCCTGTCTGTGATGCAGCGTCAAGGGTAACCGCAGCCATGGTCTTCGAGCTGATAGTCCTTGCTGCTGCAAACGTCGTCGAACTGTTCGTGCAGGTGGTTGTTGTCTTGCAAACGTCCCCATCTGTTGACTCAGGGATCGAGACGTGGTTGCACGATCTGTTACAGCCATGCGGATAAGATGCCTGTCATCTCGACTGCTAGTGATACGAGGCTGTTGGGATCCAGCACGGCGTTCCGTATTACCTTCCTGAACCCACCGATTCCATATTCTGCTAACAGTCTCGACCAACGCGAGCAGCAATTTCGCGATACGATAAACCGCAATCGCGATAGGCTACAATCCGACCTTTATCAAAGTCGGTGACGTGATTGTACGCATTTCTCCTTCTTACACGAGGCATCACAACAACGTTTCACCAGGCAACGCCGGTCAATTGCTGTTTGTGTATGAGAAATCGGTTGGAAACTTTCCTCTCGTCGGCACGTTGTAGGTGTCGCCACCGGCGCCAACCTTGTGTGAATGCTCTGAAAAGCTAATCATTTGCATATCACAGCATCTTCTTCCTGTCGGTTGAATTTTGCGTCTGTAGCACGTCATCTTCGTGGTGTAGTAGTTTTAATGGCCAGTAGTGTAGGTGCAGATGTAAAGAGGCCATCACGTAGGTGGTTCAGAATACAGCGGTATGTCCTGTGGTGGTCAGATGTGGTCGATCAGACCCTTGATGAAGAGTATGCCTGTCCCCACGTTCCCAAGCAGTCTAACATCGAGGTACTGTCACACCTGAATGACCCACAAGATATTGCCGCTGGTAAACTTTTCGGGGTATAAGATCGTTTTCCAAGAAACTCTTATGTTCCTAACGTTTCGTCCAGAACTGCGCTGAACACCTTCAGAGGAGGAGGAGCAACACCTCTGCAGATGTCGATCTCAGTTCTGGACGAAACGTTAGGAGTTTCGTAGACCACGACCTCATACCTCGAAAGGTTTACCAGCAGCAACGTCATCCGCTTGTGGAAGCCTTCATTCCATCACCAGACAATATTGCGCTACTCGACTAGCCGCCCTACTGGAGACCCACAATGAGGTCCTTTTCGAAGTCTGTTAGGAGCTGATAACGCTGCCTCATAGGTGTACACTGCATCTCCGTGTCCTTCACAGTGATCACTCAACATCTGACGCCGTTCACGTTTCGTATATACCTTGCCAGACCTGGTAACAACACTAAACACGACCAATACTAATGTACTCCGGCGGCCGTTCTGTCACAGACTAGTACAACTCTAATCATTTTTATACCCACCGATGGTGTGCCTGTGTACGAAGTTACACCTACATCCACTTGATTACTCCGCTATTCACAATAAAGTGCCAGGCAGAGGGTTCAATGAACCACCTTCAAGCTGCCCCTCTACCGTTCCACTCTCGAACGGCACGCGGGAAAAACGAGAACTTAAATTTTTCTGTGCGAGCCCAGATCTCTCTTAGTTTATCGTGATTATCATTTCTCTTTATGTAGGTGGGTGCCAACAGAATGTTTTCGCAATCGGAGGAGAAAATTGGTGATTGAAATTTCATGAGAAGGTCCCGTCGCAACGAAAATCGCCTTTGTTTTAATGATTGCCACTGCAGTTCACGTATCATGTCTGTGACCAGTGTACGATTTGTGCTTTTACCAGTGGGGGGGATGTCTTAGGGGGTTAGTATAATTACATATGTTACTAGCTTGGACCGTGGCGTTACCCATGGTTAAACAGTTATTTATAAATAGATGTTAATGCCGAAACTCACTATTCACGCGTATGCATTATCAGAAAAGCGATCCCTTGTTATATCTTTAAAAGTGCATTATAGGTAAAGCTTATTTACAAAATCATCTACATACAGGTATACGACGGGAATTCAACAAGTAAAGGCACATTTGTGAAAAGCTGCACTTATTCTGATGATAGAAAACTGAAACATGCGTTATTTCTCTACGTAACCTCCCTGGACTTCAATGCAGTTTTCCCGACGTTTTGCGAGATTTTTTTTTTTAATTACATCAGAAAATACGTTTTTCGGTTGCATCTGTAACCAATTTTGCACCGTAGCAATGACGTCTTCATCACTTTCAAACCTTCTTCCCTGTAGTGCTTCCGTTAAGGGTTCAAACATGTGAAAATCACTTGGGGCCAGGTCTATACTGTATGGTGGATGTTCCAGCACCTCGAATCTCAACTCCTTTGTTGCGTCGGCTGTCCGTTTGGCAGAATGTGGGCGAGCGTTATCTTGCTGCAGGATGACACCTCTTCACAGTCCTCCACGACGTTTGAATCTGATTGTGGGTTATAGTTTCGTACGCAACACATCACATCCACCGTAAAATACAGACTTGGCTCTAAAGCCTCGTTTACGCTGGGGCGACGCCTTGCAACATTGTGGCATGCTACGGAAATGTGGCGTGCGTCGTCTTGTAGCACGCTACAACAGGCAACATCTTGCGGCGTATGTTGCATGCGGCAGGTTAATTTATACCTAAGCAACAGAATTTGTGCCACACGTGTGTCGGTCTTGCAGTATAAAGGATGATAAAGTATCGCAGCGGCGGACTACATGGTACTTGCACATGCAGCTAACAACGGAAATGAAAACCAAGGGAAAAGAAAACGATGGTGGAAGAGAAGAGTATTTAAAGAAGGTCCACGAAATAGTACCCTAGGAACTAGAAGCAGACGATGGTGCGTTATTTAGTAATGTGTGCTTTCGTCCCAGGCGCGTTAGTCCGCGCCAAACCGTTGCCAAAAGGTGGCCTAACGGTAAATGTTCGCACAGGTACCGGGCCCGTCACCACCCTGTGTCAGGGCCCGGGGTGAGAATTTCAGCCCCCAGCTCACCCAACTCTGCGGTACGACTGCTGCGGTATGACTGCCACACTACTTCCCTCGCAAGCTCGCAAGTAAACGGATGACGCACTTTAGAGGAAAGCAACAATGACAACATGAGAATGATGATTTAGTTCTAAATGTTTTGAAATGCATAACTACTACATAAGACTTTTTCAAAATAATAAGCAAACATATTAATAGTATTAATAGTAAGACTGTATTAAACGCTTTCAGTGTTCGGCTACACAAATTTAAATTATATGTAAAGTTTTACTCTAGTGCGTGGGAAATAAACATCCCAGGTTGGGATGCATAAACTAAAGCCAGAGGAGGGGATGGCCTGATGCAGAAGGGGGGGGGGGGAATCCCCCCATCCCCCCCTGCAAATCGCACAGTCTGTGACACTATCTCCCCTATTACGCGATAATGCAAAACGAGCAGCCTTTCTTTGAACTTTTTCGATGTCATCCATCAGTCCCACCTGATGCGGATCCCACACCGCACAGGAATACTCCAGAATAAGGCGGAAAAATGTTGTAAGCAGTCTCTTTAGTAGACCTGTTGCGCCTTCTAAGTGTTCTGCCAATGAATCGCAGTATTTGGTTTGCTCTACCCGCAACATTATCTATGTGATCGTTCCAATTTAGGTTATTCGTAATTACGTAGAGTCTCGATTATCCGAGCTTCGGTTATCCGACCTTCTGTGTTATCCGACCCTTTCACCGCGCAGGCCGTGCTCCAGCCGACGACAGGTCAGTGACTAACGTGTTGTTTGTTGATACTCATTTCATTGTCGCCGTCTCCTTCTCCTCACTCCTCAGTGCTAACTTAGATCTGTAGTGGAGTGGACGTGTTGCACTTTGTTTATTGTAAAAATTTGTGGTGATGGCTTCCAAATGGAAAAATGTTGTCGTTTCAATGGAAGAAAAACTTAAAGCTTTAAAAAGAATAGACAATGGTGAAACTTTATTCAAAGTGGTGCAAGATTATAACGTTGGGAAAATAACAGTTGGAGACTGGAAAAGGAACCGCAATGAAATTGAGAAGTGGTGTTTTCAGCACTGTTGCTTGTAGACAATGCCACTAGTCATCCTAATGAAGATGAACTTCGAGATCAAGATATAAAGGCCGTGTTTTTGCCTCCAAATGTCACATCCTTATACCATCCTATGGACCAAGGGACCTTAGAGACACTGAAGAGAATCTACCGCAGAAACTTGCTTTCCTCTTTAATTAATGCAATGGCCAAGGGAGAAGACATGCTAGAGCAGTTGCGCCGTATTAATTTGAAAGACGTAGCCTATGACGTGGCCCAATCTTGGTAGAGTGTTGGAGCAAATACAATTGCAAAATCCTGGAAAATTTTGCTACGGGAAAATCAAGAAAATTCTCCAGATGATGAAAATCTACAGCAGCAGACCGAACCAGAAAATACTACCCTGCTTTCATTGTTACGAAGTCCGCCCCGGTAGCTGCGTGGTCAGCGCGACAGAATGTCAGTCCTAACGGTCCAGGTTCGATTCCCGGCTGGGTCGGAGATTTTCACCACTCAGGGACTGGGTGTTGTGTTGTCCTAATCATCATCATTTCATCCCATCGACGCGCAAGTCGCCGAAGTGGCGTCAAATGGAAAGACTTGCACCCGGCGAACGGCCTACCCGACGGGAAGCCCTAGTCACACGACATTTATTTATTGTTACGAAAAGTTCCAGGATGTGCTGACGCCACAGAAGATGACATAAATGAATGGATTGTCCAAGATGAAGAATTTGAAGTGACAGATGAAGAAATAGTCAACATGGTAAACGAAAAAGAAGAAGCGGATGTAATGGAGGAAAGTGCGCCCAAGATTTCTCACAACGAAGGACACAAGGCCTTAGAAACTGCTTCAAAATATGTAGAGTAGCTGGAGGAAACATCGTCTACCGAGGTTTTACTTCTTAAGAGACTACGTGATTTAGCGGCAAAAAAACGGCAAACAGCAGGCAAACAAAAGACAATTACTAACTTCTTCACACAGTGAATATCTATTCAGTATAATTTGATTTGTATTGTATTAAATGTTTAACTAATTTGGCCTACTTTAGTTTAATTTTTGTGTTTTTTTGTATTATTTTCCGTGTTATCCGACCTTCCCGCTTATCCGACCTTGCCGCGGCCGGTTTAGGTCGGATAATCGAGAATCTACTGTATAATCCCTAAGTATTTAGTTGAATTTACAGGCTTCAGATTTGTATGACTTATCGCGTAATCGAAATCAAGCGGATTTCTTTTAGTACTCATGTGAATAACTTCACGCTTTTCTTTGTTCAGGGTCAATTTCCACTTTTTGTACCATACAGCTATCTTATCTAAATCATTTTGCAATTCGTTTTGGTCACCTGATGACTTTACAAGACGGTAAACGACAGCATCAACTGCAAACAATCTAAGAGGGCTACTCAGATTGTCTCCTATGCCGTTAATATAGATCAGGAACAATAGAGGGCCTATAACACTCCCTTGGGGAACGCCGGATATTACTTCTGTTTTACTCGATGAATTTCCGTCTGTTACTACGACCTGTGACCTTTGTCACAGGAAATCACGAATCCATTCGCACAACTCAGGCGATATTCCACAGGCACGCAGTTTGGTTAGGAGACGCTTGTGAGGAACGGTGTCGAAAGCCTTCTGGAAATCTAAAAATACTGAATCAATTTGAGATCCCCTGTCGATGGAACTCATTACTTCACGAGTATAAAGAGCTTGTTACATTGACACTCAACCATTTCATCTGGCTGCTTCACTTTTTCTGTCAGGCAGTGTAAATGCAGTGAGACTGGCGATCGACAGTTTGAACAGCGTCTGTGAGTTAATTAGTTATGGCAAGTTTATGTCAATACAAAACCAAATATTCACTTCCACGTATTGGTTTTAATCTCACACCATTCAGTTTAAAGGGGGTCGTATGAGAAAATAAACGGGTACATATAATCTAGTGTAACTTTTCCTGTTTGAGAGCTAATTGAACCGAATTTTGTACACGTTACCATTATATTTTTGGCTATAAACTGGACGTTTTTCAATTTTTTTGTCAAATAATTTGATCATGACTTCGTTGGATACTTTTACAACACATTACATCATATGAACACTTTCTCAATGGTTTCTTTACTTATCACTTTCAAAATGTGGTAGGTTGTTCTTAGCAATTAGGTAAACGAATCTATGTACCAATTTCTTGATACCAGTGTCATAACTCTCGCAAAATTTTTTTAAAATTCATGTGTATGATACGTACCATTTTTTTCTTCACAAAAATTTAAATAAATTTCTCTGTGAAGCACATTTGAAAACTTTTGTGCCACAGAAAGATGTCGTATAGTATGTACAAAATATGTAGCAAATTTCACCTTTTTATTTGCAATGGTTCAACGGGAAATGTTTCTTATATACTGAAAAATGAAAGTTGCGAGAAATGCAGAAAAAAGATTTTCTTAGCATTAATGCCGGAAACAGGTACCTTAATGCTGGCTGTGAGAATACATTTGCTCATTTTTCTTCTAGTCTGATCCTTCTGACATGACCTTTTGGAAAACACTGACGTTTGAGAACTGGCAACAGGCACATCATCAGCCATCTTCAATAGGACTTCAGTGAGGCAAACTAAATCATATTCACATAAGGGTCCTGATTCTTCCAGCGTTCCCATCACTGAATACCAGACAAGCATCATATGAGGAAGTTTTAACAATAGCAGACGAGCAAAATGTTGTCTTTGTGCGTCTCTGCTAAATGAGGTTATTAATCTTTCGTTCAGATTTTGTGTTCCACCATGCGTACATTCCTGTTATAAATCGTAATTAAGCGCATCGTAATTGGGCTCACAGCTTTTAATACTCTACCGTGTCTTCGGATGGTAGGAAATAATAAAATATCACAAGGTTGGTTTAAATGGCTCCGAGCACTATGGGACTCAACTTCTGAGTTCATCAGTCCCCTAGAACTTAGAACTACTTAAACCTAACTAACCTAAGGACATCACACACATCCATACCCGAGGCAGGATACGAACCTGCGACCGTAACGGTCGCGCGGTTCCAGACCGAAGCGCCTAGAACCGCCCGGCCACTTCGGCCGGCTATCACAAGGACACAGCTGTGTAGAAAAGGGAGCAAGGTACTGCGTATTGATTGAAATAAGATGGTTTTTACATCATATGTAACACTAATAAAGCTCTGAACACTACAGGTGATCTTTTTAACATGCTACAGAATCATCTGATGGTAGGAAATTCAACATTTTTGAAGAATTATGCATACATCCACCATTAAAAGCCTTTGCCATTAATATGATTTTGCACTAAATGGGTGGGACGCCGTGTAGACTATGCGATTTGGTTCGTGAGAGCTGACTAAGTATACTGACATAGGATCCCACAAGCTGTTTCTTCTGCTTTGCTGTAAGACGCACACGGCTTACTTCGCAAATACTTTTGAAATGCATCCTGGAAGTACCCCTGCGATTCCGTTTGAGTCTCCTCCACAATATCAAATCTTTGCTCTTCAAATTATCATTTTTGGTGAGTGAGAGGAATCATTCGGAGGTAAGTTTGATGAGCAGGGCAGCTCGGGAATAACGTCACCTCGTTTTTAGTAGAAAACTGCTCCAGCTTCGCACGTACGACTTGACTGGGGTACCGGTGATAAATTATCTACACAGACCTTTCTCGTGGATCAGGCTATCTATCAATGAAAACTGCATCAAAATCTCTACAGTAGTTCATGAGTTAAGCTTTCACATACAGAATATATAGTGATAGATTCCTCAGTAACGTAGGGTCATGAATTGCTACGGTGGAGCACCCAGTAGCTCGTACAACAGTTCTGTGGGCATTTTCTCCCCGTGTTCTCTCACAAACATCTTAGAACAACGAGACAGAACTCTTTATTGAGCGTTTGACCAGAACGGTAGAACTCTTCTTGAAGACTTCCATTAACTTAAAAAGGATAAACAAGGACTTGAAATGTTACTTCTGACTTGTCGAATTTTCTTCAGCTTACAAGTGGGAGCCATGACGTTTGGATCACGGATTTACTTCAGAATTTGTACATTTTTAATAGTCCATTAGAACAACATAATGAGCAAGTAGTAAGACGTCCTATAGTAAGACGTCCTACTATCGAGAAAATCGCAAGAGAAGTTTTATGTGTCTGAGATGGCGGCGGTCATGGACTCCTTAAACAGTAGATCGCTGGATCCAGGTACGCTTATCTTTTTCTTTATTTATATTATTTCGTATATATTATATCTGAAAGGCAATGTGATGAAAAGGCACGTCTATTTGCATGAACTTTTATAGAATTTCCAAAGTTATTTAGCTGTTTTCTAATTTTTATTATTACAAAAATATTACGCGACTTTCATTTCTATATGCAAGTTAAAAACTTTATCCAGCGCCTTCAAACTTGTTCATATTTCAACAGACCAGAAATTTCTTCTCGTAAAGATGCTGTTAAAATACACCCAATCGCATATCGCCAATTTTCGGCACCGATATTTGCGAAAATGTTGCTTTATGCACGGTTTGCATCCAGATTGTAGGAGGAAAAAGGAATTTTACAAAATATCAATGAGCTTTGTATTTTCCTTAGAAACTCTGAAGATCCCTCATGCACGCGGGGAAACTGCATTCATTCGTTACGGTCGCAGGTTCGAATCCTGCCACGGGCATGGAGGTGTGTGACCTCCTTAGGTTAGTTAGGTTTAAGTAGTTCTAAGTTCTAGGGACTAATGACCTCAGAAGTTAAGTCCCATAGTGCTCAGAGCCATTTGAAGCGTCCAGGTGCGGAGCAGTTCCCGGTACTGTACCCGACTGCAGGCATAAGGGACTTCGGAAATCACGACAGTCATAGATTTCCAGGAAAACTTTATGCATTTGGTCGTTTACTTGTCCATATTTGTAAACATTTTTTGGATAGTGAAATTAGCAGACAACCAAATGACACTGGAAATTCAATAAAAGATTATGTAGGTTTTTATAATATTACCTTTCACGTGTAATATATATAAAGTACCATGACTAGCGCTGCAAAAAGGAAAAAAAAATGCCAGCGAACCACAGTTTATGGAGCTTGAACGCCAACCCCCTGGCGCCGCCATCTAGTGCTCAGCATCGCTGCGCACCGGCACACGCTGACGCATAAAACTTCTCTTGTCATTGGCTCGAAATCGCCTAAGCAGTACGCGTTACTGTTTGCATATTACATTACCCCAATGTACTACTAAAAGTGTACAAAGTCTGAAGTAAATTCGTGATCCGAGCGCCATGACCTCCTCTTGTTCTTTCAGTGTCGTTGCCAGAAACATTGCTTTCATCGCCAGTGACAGTCTTTGAAAGGAAGCATGAGTCGTCCCGAAATTATTCGAGTTCTTTAAAGAAACCACACGGCGTTCCCTTTACCCCATTCACTCTACTGCTCAACTCTTCTGAAAGATCACCTAAGGGCGTACCATAATGCATTCCGCAGGGCGTTGCAGAGGTCTTTATAGGCCTGTTTACTGTCTTACAGATCCCTCACATTCTGTGCATTTTTGATTCAATACCAGTTAACGATCGACCGGAACAGTCATCATCAGTCGGTGTTCGTCAGTTTTGAAACGCTTATACCAGTTGTAAGTCTATGTCTAGCATAGTTCGTTGTGTCAGAGGCTTTCTTCAACACTTGTTGCGTTTCTATAGTGATTTTTCCTAGTTTGAAACGAAACTTTATACAGACACGCTGCTCTTTCAAGTCGGTCATCGCAAAATCGTAATATCACGGAAAAACAAAAGTAGTAGAGCAAGGTAATCTTTGGCACATCCCTGAACTCTGGGTTTGGGTCTAGAGATCTTGAGCTTAGGATCCGGTGAGGACATCTTTGCCATTATTTGCGGGTAGCCTAGATCAGGGGCCAAGACGTCATAATCCGAGATGAAATTAAAATTTAAAAATATACATAAATTATCTGACGCAAAGGGTGGCAGCTATCTGTGGTGGTTGATGATGATCCTGTGGTGTACGATAAAGTGTCGAGGTTGAGTGACTACAAGATTATTCAGACAAAATTTCTAGCTGGTGTGATGAATGGCAGTTAGTTCTAAATGCAGAAGAAGCAAGATAATGCGGATGAGCAGGGAAAACAAACTCGTAACTTCGGTTACAGCATTAGTAGAGTCCTGCTTGGCACAGTCATGTCGTTTAAATGTTTGGGCTTAACGTTGCAAAGCGATAAGGAATGGAACGTGCATCTGAGGATTGTGGTAGGGAAGGGGAATGGTCGACTTTGGTTTACTGGGAAAGTGTGGTTCATCTAGAAAGGAAACCGCATACAGGACTCTAATGTGACCTATTCCTGAGTGCTGCTCACGTGTTTGGGATCCGCACAAGGTCGAGTTAAAGGAAGACATTGAAGCAATTGAGAGGTGAGTTACTAGATTTGTTACCGTTACCTTCAAACAACATGCAAATATTGCAGAGATGCTTCGGGAACTCAAATGGGAATCCCTGGAGGGAAGGCGACGGTATATTCGACAAAATTTAGAGAACCGTCATCTGAAGCTGACTGCAGAACGGTTCTGCTGCCGCCAACGTATATTTCGCATAAGTACCAAGAAGATAAGGTATGAGAAGTTAGAGCTCATACACAGATATATAGTCATTTCTCCCTTTCTCTCTTTGCAAGTGGAACAGGAAGGGAAATGACTAGCAGTGGTGCAGTTTACCCTCTGCCACGCACTGTACGGTGGCTTGCAGAGTATGTGAGTAGATGTAGAAATACGCGCGATGGCATTGGGGGGAAATTTATAAAAATCTAATTAAACAGCCAATCACAGCTCAGTAATTTAAAAACTAAACTCCGTCCGAACAGGCCTTAAAGGCGAAACGGTATCGACCGACCGCCGTGTCATCCTCACCCCACAGGCGTCACTGGATGCGGATATGGAGGAACGTGTGATCAGCAGACCCCTCTCCCGGCCGTTGTCACTTTTCGTGAGCGGAGCCGCTACTTCCTAATCAAGTAGCTCCTCAATTGGCCTCCCAAGGGCTGAGAGCAAGCCACTTGCCAACAGCGCTCGGCAGACCGGACGATCACGCACTCAAGTCCTAGCCAAAGCCGATAGTGCTTAACGGCGGTGATCTGACGGGAACAGGAGTTACGGCTGCGGCAAGGCCGTTGGCAGCTCAGTATTTTACTAGTCATTAAAACAAACAGCCAATCAGAGCCCAATATTTTACCAGCCGTTAAAATGAAACAGTCAATCACAGCGTATTTTACCGAACGTTAAAACAAAACAATCAGTCAGTATATAGCTGCCATATTGAAAAGTATCCGAACGATTTGAATTTTGCGCTCTGTCCACAAATATTCCAACGATCTAAATTATTTATCAGAATATGTAAAGATATTTACAATACTACCGTTTTTCCACGTCAAAAAACAACCAACTGTCCTATGTCATCAGTAAATTTCATCTTCAACTCTGTGTCTCACTCACTCTCTCTCACTCTCTCACTCTGTCTTTCTTTCTGCGAGTTTCACTTTAATTTATGAAAACAGAGTGACACACTCTGTATGAGATCAGGACGCTGACAGACTGATCAGATAATGTCATCAGATAGAAAACCTTTAAGTGCACACATTGTCATTTCGCAAGGGTTAGCTCAAGTGTGACAAACGTTATAAGGTGCGAGGTTAATGATTCACGTATTAAACTGAAGAAAATTTGGTTCGCTGGCGTTAGGCTAAGGGCGATTTGCAGTTTTCTTGTTTCGTGTTATGAAACACTGGTCGTCTATTGATGCGCAAACATCTTACTTGCCCTTTGATCGACGTTCATACTCTGTATGTAGGACACTCCCGACATTACTGCACAGCCACTGTGGCTTAATAGAGCGAAGTACTGATCGCAGAGAAAACGTCTGGCCCGTTGTTTGCTGATCTTCAGTATGCATTATTTAAGGTACTTTTTCACGTTTATACCTTGCTATGTTTCCTGTAGCACAAAGTAAGGCTTCCTTTCTTGTTACTGTATTTCGTTAAATTATAGAAGGCGATAGGTTATTAAACGAACAAGACGTAGGTGTGTGCAATGCTTCGCTACGATTTTGCTTTCCCACTATTTCAAGGCACTACCAGTTTAGCTAAAGGAAAGTATTGTCTCCCCGACCCAACCTGTACTATTCGGTTACATAGTTTTTACCAAAGGATCTTTACTCTGTTGTGTGGAAAGTAGTACGCCTTTGCCAACAGTATATGGCGAATCTCTGTGTTTAACTGGCGATCTATCATATATTAAACCTTCATTGACTCGTACATTAACGTCATTTTTTTTATTTTATAAGGTAATATCTTAATGTTGTACGAATTAATAATTATTTTCTTTGGTGGCTGTAGATTCTTTGTTTCATGGCACACCAGAAGACACGATAACATAATATATTCCAAGGAAAAAGGAAGAAAAGAAAACGACGCATCACAAAGAAATTATCCGAATGGGACGAAAATCGGTAGATGTTGCGTACATGTACAGGCAAACAAACGATTACAATTTCAGAAAAACTGGATGATTTATTCAAGAGAACGAGTTTCACAAACTGAGCAAGTCAAAAACGCGTTGGTCCATCTCTGGCCCTCATGCAATAGCACTGACTGATTGAGTTGTTGGATGTCCTACTGAGGGAAATGTTGCCAAATTCTGTCCAACTGGCGCGTTAGATCGCCAATATCCCGAGCTAGTTTGAGAGCTCTGCCCATAATGCTCCAAACGTTCTCAATCGTGAAGAGTCCGGCGACCTTGCTGGTCAAGTTACGATTAGCAAGCATGAATACATGCTGCAGAAACTCTTGCCGTGTGCGGGCGGGCATCATCTTGCTGAAAGGTAAGCCCAGGATGGCCTTCCACGAAGGGCAACAAGACGGGGCGTCGTATATCGTCGATGTACCACTGTCTGGGTGCCTCGAATAACAACCAAATGGTTCTGCTGGGAAAAGAAATGGTACCCAAGACCATCATTCCTGGTTGTGAGGTCGTTCGGCAGTCGACAGTCAGGGTGGTATCCCACCACTCGCTGGTCATCGGGGCTCATTTCGATGCAAGACTCATCAATGAAGTTAATGCTACTCCAGTCAATGAGATTCCAGGCCGAAGACGTGTATGGAGACCCTGACTGTCACCAACCACACGACCTGACAGCCAGGAGTGATGGTCCTGAGTCTCATTTCTTTTCATAGCAGGACTCCTCTGGTTGTTACCTATGACACCCTTACAGCATAGTGGTCCGCCAACAATATTCTACGCTCTGTTAGGGTGTCCTTCATGCCAAGCCATCCTGGGCTCACCTTTCAGCAAGATAATGCCCGCTCGCACATGGCGAGAGTTTCTACTGCTTCTCTTCGTGCTTGCCAAACCTTACTTTGGCCAGCAAGGTCGCCAGATCTGTTCCGAATTCAGAACTTTCGGAGCGTTCTGGGCTCTAATCCAGCTCGGGGTTTTGACGATCTAATGAGCCAATTGGACAGAATTTGGCACGATATCCTTCAGAAGGACATCCAACAAGACCATCAGTCAGTGCCAAGTCGAATAACTGCTTGCATAAAGCTTGTTCAGTTTGTAAAGTTCTTTCTCTTGAATAAATCGTTAAATTTTATCAGAAATGTCTGTACATGTGTATCACAGCTCCCGATTTCCGTCCCATTCGGACAATTCCTTCGTGGTGCGTCTTATTTTTCCTTATGGTTTATTTCGATAGTGTGTAGTACAATAGTGTTTATTGCGATAAGTTGAATTTCTATTCCATTTATAATGAACACGCGAAACAAGTTTCTACCATCTTCTTTGATTTGTATGTTCACAACTGTAATAAATGAAGTCAGTTAGTTGCTGGTGGATCAATGTGGCCACGATATCCGGCGGCTTGCCGGCCGGTGAAACGTACCAGGCTGAAAAATAGATTTAAAATGAATTGCATGTTGTTAAGCTTTCACAACAAAAGGAAGTGTACGATTGATGAAGTTTTGTATTAACTGAGGGGCTCCTACTTGGATGATTTCGGTCTACAACGAGATGTTTGTTTTCAGCGAGCTAATTTGTACCTATTGCGATCATCAGGATTTTTTTCGGCTAGAAACTCGAGCCTTATGGAGAGCGGCAGTAACGTCGTCTCCTGTGTCCGGACCACCGACCCACCAATTAGCCGTGGCTAGACAATCATGCTGCCTTTCACATACATCTGTTACTCGCTGATGAATAGAGACCGAATTTTTATGTAATACCAGTACGCAAAACTTTGACATTTATGTAATAAAATGTGTCAGATATGTAAGATGGTTGGTTTGTGGGGTTGAAGGGACCAGACTGTCAGATAAGTAAGAAAATATTTAATAGCACTTAAATGTTTTATTAAATTTTTAACATAATTTCAACTGAAATAAGCTTCTGATTTACACCATAGCCTTCTGTATTAACTTAACAAGCACCTGAACGTACTAAAAACACGAAAAAAACATCAAAACGGTACACATTATATTACTTTAGTTTTATTTTGAAAGTCTATACTGCACTACTAAGCGAAAATTATTTTCGATCACATCTTTTTACTAATATTTCCACCTTTCCCTTAATTATGAAGGTACCCACCCTTATTTTTAATTCTGAAGCACAATGAACAATCAGGAGCTTCTAATTTTCTGCATCCGTATGAAGTCGACAGTCAGGTAGCGAATTTTTAAATGGGAAATGTGATCTCTCCACATCACAAGACGTTGAAGAAGCAAGTTTTAGGACTCAACCACTGAGTATATTGCAGAAAGTAATAAAAGTTCAGTATCTTGGATTTCTTGGCAAAACAGCGGCGAACTTATTGACTAGTCTTTGCCCAGTATCACCTCTAATGGCAGTCAGCTTGCATTTGACGTTCCGAAACTGAAATGCGGTAGGGAGCTAGTGTTGTGTGGAATCGTACTGAGCCACAGAGGAAGACGGCACTGCAGTTCCCTCTCTAAATCCTCGCACAAACTAAAAAACGGCTGACATCGAAATAAGTGTCCAAGGAATAGAAAAGCAACTGAAATCACTCAACAGAGGAAAGTCCACAGGACCTGACGGGATACCAATTCGATTCGACACAGAGTACGCGAAAGAGCTTGCCCCTCTTCTAACAGCCATGTACCGCAAGTCTCTAGAGGAACGGAAGGTTCCAAATGATTGGAAAAGAGCACAGGTAGCCCCAGTCTTCAAGAAGGGTCGTCGAGCAGATGTGCAAAACTATAGACCTATATCTCTGACGTCGATCTGTTGTAGAATTTTAGAACATGTTTTTGCTCGCGTATCATGTCGTTTCTGGAAACCCAGAATCTACTCTGTAGGAATCAACATGGATTCCGGAAACAGCGATCGTGTGAGACCCAACTCGCTTTATTTGTTCATGAGACCCATAAAATATTAGATACAGGCTCCCAGGTAGATGCCATTTTCCTTGACTTCCGGAAGGCGTTCGATACAGTTCCGTACTGTCGCCTGAAAACAAAATAAGAGCCTACGGAATATCAGACCAGCTGTTTGGCTGGATTGAAGAGTTTGTAGCAAACAGAACACAGCATGTTGTTCTCAATGGAGAGACATCTACAGACGTTAAAGTAACCTCTGGCGTGCCACAGGGAAGTGTTATGGGACCATTGCTTTTCACAATATATATAAATGACCTAGTAGAAAGTGTCGGAAGTTCCATGCGGCTTTTCGCGGATGATGCTGTAGTATACAGAGAAGTTGCAGCATTAGAAAATTGCAGCGAAATGCAGGAAGATCTGCAGCGGATAGGCACTTGGTGCAGGGAGTGGCAACTGACCCTTAACATAGACAAATGTAATGTATTCCGAATACATAGAAAGAAGGATCATTTATTGTATGATTATATCATAGCGGAACAACCACTGGTAGCAGTTACTTCT
Source organism: Schistocerca piceifrons (assembly GCF_021461385.2). Lineage (NCBI taxonomy): Eukaryota > Metazoa > Arthropoda > Insecta > Orthoptera > Acrididae > Schistocerca > Schistocerca piceifrons. The sequence goes on along the minus strand of NC_060144.1, from coordinate 353,213,623 downwards.
GTAAAATATCTGGAAGTATGCGTACGGAACGATTTGAAGTGCAATGATCATATAAAGTTAATTGTTGGTAAGGCGGGTACCAGGTTGAGATTCATTGGGAGAGTCCTTAGAAAATGTAGTCCATCAACAAAGGAGACGGCTTACAGAACACTCGTTCGACCTATACTTGAGTTTTGCTCATCAGTGTGGGATCCGTACCAGGTCGGTTTGACGGAGGAGATAGAGAAGATCCAAAGAAGAGCGGCGCGTTTCGTCATAGGGTTATTTGGTAAGCGTGATAGCGTTACGTAGATGTTTAGCAAACTCAAGTGGCAGACTCTGCAAGAGAGGCGCTCTGCATCGCGGTGTAGCTTGCTGTCCAGGTTTCGAGAGGGTGCGTTTCTGGATGAGGTATCGAATTTATTGCTTCCCACTCCTTATACCTCCCGAGGAGATCACGAATGTAAAATTAGAGAGATTTGAGCGCGCACGGCGGCCTTCAGGCAGTCGTTCTTCCCGCGAACCATATGCGACTGGAACAGGAAAGCGAGGTAATGACAGTGGCACGTAAAGTGCCCTCCGCCACACACCGTTGGGTGGCTTGCGGAGTATAAATGTAGATGTATTTATTAACGTTTCGAAAAACACTAATGAACTTATTTTTAAAAAGCAAAAATCCAAGAATAACATTAACAAACTGCCTCCAGAACTGAAAAGACAAAATTTCAGTAACACAACTGACAGCAAACACCTCAGAACGGGAACAGCACAAAATCACTTTCTTTTAGTAAGGAATATTAAATGAAGTAAAAATACATTTACACTTCAAACAGCAAAACATATGATCAAATGAATATGTCAGAAATATCAATCATCAGCTATTGCCAGTAATTATCAAAACGCCATTGCCTTCGAAGTAACCAAAATGACTGGCAAATGTGGTTCAAATTTATGATGATAGATGAGGTGGCAGAGGCAACGGCATTAGCAATAATTCCCGCTTCTCTACTAACATAGGACGGCGATTGCCGCTACCACAATACTAGAAACCTTCATTAAAAATTTCAGTCATGGTACACAGGCATCTTCAACTAGACCACAGTTAACATGAGGTACAATCACTTATCCTGTAAAACAGAGACGGCAACTCGTTAATTATTTAGTAAAAACCATACTACAAATGCAGGAAAGTACGAACGCTATACAGGAAACTGACTTGACTACTGAGCCATAAAATTTTTCTGTAGTTCTTTTTTGGTAGATGCAAATAATTTAGTAAACATTTCGAGCTCTTGATACTAGCCAACAGGTAAATATAGACATGCCTCTGAAATAAGGTAGTTAGATTAAACAATTTTCACTGACTAGAAAGTACAATTCGTAAATCAGAAGAATTACATCTGCATTCTATACCCTTTGATTCTAAAATCAGTTTGGAATAGTGACAGCCACAAGCCCCCATAGATTTAGCAAGTAGTACCTGGAAAAACTTTCATAAATAACGTATTTATATATATTACAACTTGCAACCAGGATACGGTGTCAAAATAGCCACCACGCGACACCAAGTGGCGTGCACACTAATCGGATGCTCACCGTGATTTCTCGTAAAATCCATCGCCCATTGACAAATAAATGCTTGTTCAGAGAGCACTGAGAGAACGATGTAACGAAGATTACTCGCAGTCGGAAACCCACGAGTATCATCCAACAGACGCCACCGCTTCCACTACTTGCAAAGGGCAGACCGGAGTCCAACCCAGCACCACAATGGACACAAACTGCTTGCAGTTTGAATAGCAGAGGACACGCCGAATTCTGTGCGTCCAGCCGAAGTAGCTTTTAACGAGCAATGTTCACGGCTATGACCAACACTCGGCCCCGCCAAACCAGCTGTAAGCAAAGGCACCACTCTTGCCTAAGGGGCCATGACAGACGCTTGGCCACAAAAACATGCCGCCTCACTTGCGCTCTTCGCCGCCCGTGTCACTCTCTCCTTTTTCTCCAGGACGCCGCAGCCCTTAACTACCCACTCCCCCGACCTGCACTCTACCAGCGACAGCAACGCTCCATGTGCTCTTGTGGCCAATGGGATTCCAAATCCGCGGGAATTACGCGAAATTAAAAGCGAGCTCACGGCACAGAAACATTTCTAATGTTTCCTGCAAAGGCAGCCTGACACATCCTGGCTCCTTAAAGCTACTGCCAAGGAATCCAAAGTTGCTGTGGATGTACGCCAGAGCGTTTTCGATTTTATATTCAATGAAAGCAATTTTTCCTCTAGTGCTAAAACTACAGATTCTCTCGCAAATGAATCAGTCACACATTTCACGGCTTGAGAAACCGACAACTTGAATCCATGTACCCCGATTCATTCGGACAGACTAAGTCTGATCGTGTGGTCTGTGAAGTCCCTAGGTATTACAATTACGAACAATTTAAATTGGAAGGAACACATAGAAATTGTTGTGGGGAAGGCTAACCAAAAACTGCGTTTTATTGGCAGTACACTTAGAAAATGTAACAGACCTCCTGGCCGGCTGAGGTGGCCGAGCGGTTCTAGGCGCTACAGTCTGGGACAGCGCGACCGCTACGGTCGCAGGTTCGAATCCTGCCTCGGGCATGGATGTGTGTGATTTCCTTAGGTTAGTTAGGTTTAAATACTTCTAAGTTATAGGGGACTGATGACCCAAGTCTCATAGTGCTTAGAGCCATTTCAACCATTTTTAACAGACCTACTGCCTACACTACGCTTGTCCGCCCTCTTTTAGAATAGTGCTGCGCGGTGTGGGATCCTTACCAGATAGGACTGACGGAGTACATCAAAAAAGTTCAAAGAAAGGCAGCACGTTCTGTATTATCGCGAAACATGGGAGAGAGTGTCACAGAAATGATACAGGATTTGGGCTGGCAATCGTTAAAAGAAAGGCGTTTTTCGTTGATACGGAATCTTCTCACGAAATTCCAATCGCCAACTTTCTCCTCCGAATGCGAAAATATTTTGTTGGCCGGCCGAAGTGGCCGTGCGGTTAAAGGCGCTGCAGTCTGGAACCGCAAGACCGCTACGGTCGCAGGTTCGAATCCTGCCTCGGGCATGGATGTTTGTCCTTGGGTTAGTTAGGTTTAACTAGTTCTAAGTTCTAGGGGACTAATGACCTCAGCAGTTGAGTCCCATAGTGCTCAGAGCCATTTTGAGCCAATATTTTGTTGACACCGACCTACATAGGGAGGAACGATCACCACGATAAAATAAGGGAAATCAGAGCTCGAACGGAAAGCTATAGGTGTTCATTCTTTCCATGCGCTATATGAGATTGGAATAACAGAGAATTGTGAAGGTGGTCGATGAACCCTCTGCCAGCACTTAAAGGTGATTTGGAGAGTAGCCGTGTAGATGTAGATGTAGATGTAAGTGGCAACACTAGGTTCGGCAGCAGTTCCTTGTAGAGTGACACACAATTTGGGGTTTTGAGAAAAACATTCTTGGTTTATTAAATTATTTAATTCACTTTTGGGTAGCTACCATGCACTACTTCGGTGACAGTTGCAGTACATGGGCCAGACAAGTGAAGGGGATTAAATGCGGATAGAACAAGCAAAGGGCCGTCTGCACGCATGCCACGTCATCTGAGTGTATAACAGAACTTTTTCTTTCCGAATTCTCTCAGGAAACTGCGCTTCAAGACTGCCTTTCACAAGAAGAGCTACTGTTGAATGACTTGTATGCTCCAGCACTTTGCAGGAAATTAGCAATGGCATTGAGCGTTCTTCTCCGCCGAATTTGACAATAATGAAATTGACAATGAAACGTTCACATGCATCGATTTTTCCTCGATGGCCATCCATTTGTACTGTAAAGCGTCGCACGCTTTCCAGAGTTCCTGGTAACAAAAATAGAAATAGTTTTTCATTAACATTTGTAGAAACGCGTGAAATTCAGGCGCTTGAAGTCTGAACCATCGAATGTTCGCTGCAATAATAGCAGAGCGAATGTCATGAAAAATAAAAAAAAAAAAACAGTTTTGGAGTTTGGAGTCCTTTGGATCTGCGTCGGTAACACTTTCTTTATAGTCAATCGCACTGTTTTGTTCTTTGCGCTACAAATCAGTATGTATTGCTAAGATGGGGCTTCACAGACCACCCGATCAGATTATTGGACACTCGACTTAGAACAATCTCCCCACAAGAAGGGAAAGTGTCGTCCATCGTAATCCATTATCTTACTTCAGATGATAATTTTGAAGCAACAGAAGACATCATGAACATAAAGAATCATGAACTCTGAAGTAGTACCATTTTGCAAACTTTTCTTGGTGCATTCAATATGTAGTTCTTCTTCTTCAGTATAAGTTGCTGGTAGTCGGCAAACTTCAGGCTGTTAGTCTTATTTGACTCACTGGCAATCTCGACAGCACACAAAACCCTATACTACACACAATAATGGCTGAGACAATGCTACACACACTGTTGTTATCATATCGGATTTGCTTCTGAGAAATGAAAAGTCAGATCTTAGATAATTAACTGGGCGCACGTCCTTCGTAATCCAGATCAAAGTACAATTAACTATGTTTTATTCCTCTATAATGTATTTTTAAAGGTAATTTACTTCCTGTCTTCAACTTTTATGGTAGATCTGATTTAGATATCTCACTAACAAACGGCTTACTGAGGTTAATTAGAGTGAAAAAGCAGTAATACTTAATTTTATTTAGCATAAAGTTATAATGTATAAAACATATAATTATAGTTAAATACGTAAAAATGTGTAACATAAAATATACCAATGCTGGCAACATAATTCGTGGACACCAGCACTTTTCACCCACAGAGGAATAAAGAAAAGAAATGTGTAAACACATAAAAAATATGTGCTCCAACAGTGGGGTTTATTTCACTGATTATTTTCACACTCAATAATAGTGACATTTGGTACTATGAGAAAATGCTTGTAGCTTGCTGTGCCCACACTATCTACAAGTATACCAAACGAGATGGAGATGATTCTTGTAGAAGTTTGATTCTGTGTTGAACAGTAGGGCATTCCCTGCAATTCGTCTATACATACCTGCAACACACTACACCCGGTAGCACATGTTAATGTAGCAGGTGGCACCACTGCCATGGCTGTATGTATTAGACTACCGTCACAGTGAACTATATATGCCATCAAGCCTATATGGCATGATTCAGCCCTTGTACCACAGACACCTATCCCGAAGACATGCTATAAGGTAATAGCCAGACACATATGCTTGATTTTATGAGGCTACTCTGAAATGTTTCAGAAGAAATTTGGACTTTGAGTATTTCATAAGATATGGGAATATCGATGGAAATTGAAGAATTTATGTAATGCAAAGTGAAGAATACATAACACTTCACAGCGTATATCTACAAGTTTCAGCAAAAATTGTTGCTAAATGCCCCCAAAACTGTGACAAATTGCTCCAAAATTGTAACAACTTGCCCCAAACAGAAACATGATGACAAGCCCTAACGCAGTCTGCTTGATAAGCAATCCAAGATGACGATCATGAAGGTATTTGTGCCATCTGCATGGTTATAAATTTAGAATTCAAGATGGTAATCCATAACGTCGTCGATGACTTCAGAATCCAAGATGGCTATGCAGAATTATGGACCTTGGGTTATGGAACAGCCTGTAGTGTTAGCAGTCCAAATTAGTAGTCCCAACTTCCATGGCACTACCCTTACCACTCATCCTCAGCGTCCAGGCTTACTAACCATCAAGTGTTTCCACCAATTGTGCTGCGTAGACCGTAGTTAAAGGATGATCACCATCATGAAGTATCAGCAGAGAACTGCCATTTCCACACAGAAAAAAATTGCTAACATAGTTGGAAGTACTAACCCATTCGTCTCTCTCAATGGTCATTGTTATTATACATTACGTACATCCATGTATATGTGGTTTAATGGTTTTCTTCTACTTCTCCCACAGCCCAAGCAATTCCTCATGTGGATGATGTAGTGTCTGGTACATTTGAGCAGCAGCAGAAATCAAGCCAGCATGCAGATAGGGAGTACTGATGCAGCATTTGAGACGCTGGAGTAGAAATCAATTCAGCATGTAGAGCCGTTTCCAGACTTTGAGCTTCCACTATATCTTGTGTCAGCACTACTTGTCGAGCCTCAGAAAGTCGTTTAAGAATAGTGTGTGCTTAGTGTGTGTGTGTGTGTGTGTGTGTGTGTGTGTGTGTGTGTGTGTGTGTTTTGGCTTTACAGGCACTAAACGGAAAGTTTATCAACGCCCTGAGATGTTAAAAGAGACCAATGTGGATAAAATCGCTGAAATTGTTGGACGCAGTGAGGATGAAACCTAAAAGAACGTCATTTACGCACTTACTACCACCTCACTCGCGTTGACTCACATAGTCACTCTACATCATACCTCAGTTCTACGGAGAAAGGATGAAAGCTTCTAATCAAGGGAATAAAACACAAACAAAACGAAGTAAGCCGGCCGCGGTGGTCTCGCGGTTCCAGGAGCGCAGTCCGGAACCGTGCGACTGCTACGGTCGCAGGTTCGAATCCTGCCTCGGGCATGGATGTGTATGATGTCCTTAGGTTAGTTAGGTTTAAGTAGTTCTAAGTTCTAGGGGACTGATGACCACAGCAGTTGAGTCCCATAGTGCTCAGAGCCATTTGAACCATTTGAAAACGAAGTAAGAGCTAAAACAATGGCACAGGCAAATACGACCGGCAGACCATTTATCAAAAACATGGGTGAGCCAGTCAGCTTGCTAACACACTGACACTGTCTCCCTAAAATCTTGGGAATAATGTTGCGCAATTCACAAAACTTCAAAACTCTGACCATATTCCGTGTAAAGTCACTTAAAATAGAGGGCAGGTCTGTCGGCAAATCTGTCGCTACCCGCTGGTCTGAAAATAAAAGTCTATCTATATCCGGATCCCGCTCCAGCTATTGCCGGGTCTGGGTGCTGACGAGTCCTCTCCATTTGGCTCGGTTCTCCCACCAGTTTTCTTCCTCCACTTGCTGCCAGGTCACACTTCTCCTTTCCACAGATATTCTCACTCCCATTTTCCACCGTGTTCTTGGGTGCTCTCTAGGCCATTTTCCATCCATCTTTAGTTCTTCCATAATTTTGGGAGTCTCTGCCCATGCATCCTCTTAACATGCCCATACCATCTTAATTTTTTTTTTCAATTTCTGCTCTCATACTTTCTTGTTTAAGGTCCTTTCTAATGTATACATTCTTTACTCTGTCTATTCTTGTTTTTGCCTTAACTGCTCTGAGAAATTTCATTTCCCCTGCTTGCAGTCTGCTCCAATCCCTTTCTGTCATTGTCCACGTTTCTCCACCACAGGTGACACTAGGGAAGTAATAATTCTTGTACATAAGGGGTTTTGCTTTTTCTGAAACTTCCTTATTCCAAATCAGGTGTTTTATTGTTTGGTAGAAATTACCTCCCTTCTGTAACCTCCTATTAATTTCGTTGGTTATTCTTCCATCCTTAGATATTTCGTTTCCTAAATAAGTGAAGCTTTCTACCACTTTGAGGGGTTCTCCATTCAAGGTAATATTCTCGTTGATCCCTTTCTCTCTTCCAAATACCATTACTTCACTTTTATCTTTATTTATTTTTAATCCATACCTTTTCATTATTTCCTTCCATGCATCAAGTAGTAACTGTACATCTTCCTCTTTATATATTACCATATCATCTGCAAAAATCATCTTTTTGTCTTTTTCTTTTACTATATCTTTAACTGCCCTATTCATTTCCTCCATCACAACACTAAAAAGTGCAGAAGATAGAATACTTCCTTGCTTAATTCCTTGTCTTACTTCGAAGTATTCAGAGTTCCCCAATGGTGTTCTAATTCTACAATTGTGTCCTCTGAACATTGTCTTTATTACATTAATGTATCAATCTTCTATATCTATCTCTTTGTTTCTTCCCAGAGTCTTTCCCTGTTAACTGAGTCATATGCCTTTTCTATGTCTATAAAAACCATTATCACCCTTTTGTTATACTCCCAACTTTTTTCCAACACTTGACGGATAGAAAATATCAGGTCGATCGTGCTTCTTCCTTCCCTAAACCCATGCTGTTCTTCACTCATCTCCTTTTCTATCTTTTCACTTATTAGATTTAGCAAAATTCTTTCAAAAATCTTGGCTGTATGTCTCATAAGGGTTATTCCTCTGTAGTTTTTACAAAGTCTTTTATTGCCTTTTTTGAAGATGGGAACAATTTCTCCTCTTCTCTAATCGTCAGATATTGTACTATTTCTCAACACACTTGATAGTACTCTATACAGCGACTGCATTCCCACTGGACCTGCTGCTCTTATCATGTCCACTGATACTTCATCCGGCCCTGGGGCTTTCCCCCCATTCATCTTCTTCACAGCTATTTCCATTTCTTACAGTGTAATTTGTCTTAATTCTGCTTCCCAACTTCTCTCAATTTCTCCATTATTTGTTGTTTCCTCGTGTACCTGCTCCTCAGCGTTTAACATTTTCTTAAAATGTTCTTTCCAGAGATCTCTTATATTCCCTGGATCTTCAACCACGGTACCGTCCACCGTCCTTTGTCTCCATCTTTACTGGTACTTGAGAACCTTCCTTTTATTTTTCATCATTTTATAGAACATTTTCTTATTGCTCTTCACATCAAATAAAACGTAATCTAATAAAATGTAGCGCACAGTGATCTATACACCACATGCACCACTTATTGCAGGGTCCTCTGCAAAGCAAGAAGACGTGCATCATAGGGCTGTGGCGTATGGGAAGACGAGTAAGGAGAACCTCGTCCCGTCGACATGGCTGGAAGGAGATACGCCATGGCTGCCTTGTCGGTTTTGCTAGACGGAGCTTATTGTCTATCACTTCCGGCCACTCACCCAACCATCAACGCAAGATTCTGTATCTCAACAGCGAGGCTATAGCTTGCAGCGGGATAACACAGCGAACTATCTAACGATCACGACATGCCTCCCTAGCAGCTACATTCGCCCTTTCATTCCTCGCAAAACACATGTGCCCTGGGACCCGCAGAAAGACACCTCCCTCCCCAACCATTGCAGTTGGAGGCGGGCGTCCTGGACAGTCTGGACTACTTTATCTGCTGGGTACTAGCGATGTAGACAGTGAATCGCACTCAGAGAATTAGAACAGACAAGGAATTAAGTGCCTGAATCACATTTCATCTGCTCCAGTGCCCACAAGATAGCAAATAATTCTGTGTCGAAGATAGTGAAGTCTTGAGGTAGTCGGACCTTGAGGACACGATCAAGGAAAACAACAGAGCCTCCTACAGAGTCCCCCTGTTTCAACCCGTCTGTAAAGACAGCTGTGGAGTCGTGCTGCTCATTTAAAATGTCATAAAATAATGTACTGAAAACATATATAGGAGTGCCCCTGCAGTAACCAGGGGGCAGATGGTCAAAATCTTGGATTTTGGGTTGTACTTGCTCCACGCTGGGTGACTGCAGCGCATGCTGCATGCAGATCCCAAATGGCCTTGCTGCTCGTGGACAATTGGAGAAGAGGCGTTCCAGAGGCAGAGCTGTGAGGAACTTACATGTCTGACGCACCATGAGGAATTGACGTCGGATTGTAAGTGAGAATTCACCAGCCTTAGAACAGAGACTAGTTTGGGGTTGGTCCTGTGAGCTCCCTTGGCCAGTCTAATCCCCTCATGACAGATAGCGTCAATGATCTTCACATAAGACTGCCTCGTCGATCCATGTACTTTGCACCCATAGACTAGCCATTAACACACAAAAGCCCTAAAAAATCGGAGCAGGCGCCCACTTTCTGCTCCCCAAGACCTGTAGCTCAGGCACTGCATAATATTAAATGCCTACAGGGTTCTGGCTTTTTGGTTTCTCAGCTGTGGAAGCCATGATAATTTGGAGACAAAAACGAAGCCCAGAAACCTCACTGTCTTCAAAATGTAGAATTGTATCCCTCGTATGCAATTAGGTAAATTAAAAATGAGGGCTATAAACATACACATACTTACCTGCAGAAAGCTGAAAACCTGTCTTTTCAGCCCACTCCTCTAACGTCCTCACTGTAAGATGCAACTGATGAGTTGATGTTGCAACACAAGAGGAGGAACAGAAAACAGCAAAGTCGCCCTCAAATAAGGAGCATTATACAAGGCCCCTTACTGTACATATGATACTGTTTATGGCCATGGCAAAGAGGGTAACACTTAAAACACTGCCCTGAGGGACACCATTCTCTTGCTCAAAACGATCCGACAGCGTGTCACCAACGAGGGATCTAAAATACCGCTTAGACAGGAAAGCCCATGTGAGGATGGGGAGGTCGCCACGAAATCCCCATTGATGAAGTTGCGTCAGAATACGGTGTGTCTAAGTAGCATCGTGCAACTTACTGATGTCAAAGAAGATACTTATCCAGTGATGTTTACAAAGGCAAGCTTGCTGAATGACTGTCTCTAGCAGGGTCAGGTTGTCGACTATAGACCGGAATTTCTGGAATCCACGGCTAAGGAGTTGCCTGATCGCTAACAATCAGATCAGATGGCAGTTAACCATTCGCTCCAGTGTTTTCTGATACAGCTTGTTAAGGCGATACTCCAGTAACTACTGGGATATATGTGGTCCTTTTCTGGTTTGAAGGGAAGGATCAACATTGCCTCTCTTCAAGAGTTGAGAAAGTAACCTGTCTGCCATATCAAGTTAAAAAATTCGAGCAGGATTTCCTTTGACGCTGTAAGCAAATGCCGAAGCATGCAGTACTGGATTTGGTCGTGGTCAAGTGCAGTATCATGACTCTTAGAAAGTGGCGATTCCAGGTCCCACATGGAGAAAGGGTAGTTGTAAGGCTTAGAATTATTGGATCTTAAGTCCAATTTGTTCCTCTCTACAGTCGCAAAGTGACAGTCAAACGCCAGATTCTGGCTGGCACTGGTGGTTGTCTTTGGAAAATGCTTTGCCATGATCTGCAGAAAGAGAGGTTGATGGCTGAGAAAGTAGCAGCACAAAAATGGCTGGAAGTACTTGTGTTGAGGAGCACAGCTCGTGAGATGTTAGGAGGCTCTCCAGAATCTCACCCTAAGGGCAAGTTGAGGTCGAGCCACAAAGAAATGATGTGAATTGAATCTTCCCAGCAGGAGAAGTGGTCGGGCGAGTTATTCCATAAGACCTGTGAGAGCCTCAGAGTCTGTTACATGCTGTTTAGATAAATACAGCGAGCAAACTGTGATCCTCTGACATACGAATTTCAGCTGCAAATGTTTGCAGGTCAGTAGCCAGGCTAAGAACAGAAGAGCGGAGTACATTATCGACAAACACAGCGACCCCTCCCTTGGTGCTTTCTCCAGTCAGGTCATCTTTGCTGTAGAGTGTATAACCCCATAGTACAGGGGCATCAGACGCTTTATAATTGGTTTCCTGCAAACAAAAGCAAATGGGGTGCTCCTGTACTAGGAGTTTCAATCCACCTCGTGTGCCCTGACCCATTAATGTTCTGTAGGATGGGAGCCATCTGTGACAGGGGTAGCGCTTCCAACTTGACTCTCTGCTGGAGAGGGGAACCTGCTGTGGGAGACTCAGTCTTGGGGCGAGTCGATTGTCCCAGTTCAACATCAAGGTCCATCGCTTCTGAAGAAGATTCGAGAGAGACATTAGAGAGGATGACATCGACATCATCGGACCGTGTACTTTCTGTCTCCATTGGTGGCGATTTCTTGCATTTGGCTTTAATTTTTGGTCTGAGGAGGCTTCAAAGACAACCGAGAAGTGGGAGTAACAGCACTGGACGGTGGATGAGACTGAATCTTTGGAGGGGCAAGGATCTCGCAACGCCAGCAACCATGGCCTCTTTTGAAGTTCTGGGAGAAGAGCCAGGATTTGAAATAACTGCAGCAGCTCAAGTGCAGTGACAAACGCAGGTACTAGCGCTGATGCCAGCAACCTCCGTTTGTGTAGCAGCATCAGCTTTCAGCAGTGGCTGTTTAAGGACTGATGCAAAGGAGGTAGCGAACGTTGGGGACAGCAAGGCCTTATACAACTTTTTAGACTCTCCGTGCGAGATGTGCTTTGTAGTCTTAAGCTCTTGTGTCTTCCATCCTTCATAATACATGCTGCAGTTCCGACTCTTGGCAGGATGAGCCCCAGAGGACTTCACACCTCAAAGATGATGAACAAGGTGACACCCAAGAGTAGTATGACCAAAGTACTGGCCTTTCAAAGAGGCATAAGGCTGCATGCTTAGGCGAAGGAAACCTGCTTTAACGTGCTCAGGAAGTTTTGTGCAACTGAACGACAGGATAAATATGTCGGTTTTTACAAGATCCACATTACCCTCTTCATGATGTTTTGCACAGCGATAATCGTACTGGAACACACTCGTTCTTCAGTTCCTCCTTGGGAATGTCCACCAGATCCCTGCACATCACAACACCTCTGCTGTAATTCAAGGTGGGCTGTAGTTGAGTTTCGACAGCATATTCTCCAGGGAACTAAGTTTTCTGGAGGTTCTTAACTTGTTGGGAACTAGATGTTGCTTCCAACAGTGACCGATTACACAATCACTTGACTGATTTCATAGTGCCATTAATGCCCTCGAAGCGTATTTGAATATAGGAAGGCGAAACTTTCTCGAAACTATCTTCCTTCCTTTTAGCTACTAAAAAATATTGACTACCAGTATGTTTTCTGTTACTACGAACAAAACTTTCGGAAGGAACTCATGAGTCAGAAGAACTGGCTTCACAAGTGCTCTTTTTTTATTGGATGTTAGTGCCTACCAGCGGCCCACCCTTACTGCTGGGAGGGGAAGCAGATAATTTCGAGGGTTCCATCTCGGACCCACGAGCAGCTAGTTGAATAAAAGTCCACCTAGACAGAGCCCCGTGTGCCTCGGTAAGTCTTGCACAACTGAGGTGCGGTAGGATCCCCAGAGGCTCTCTGATAATGAAGCCGTGTATCTCATCGGCACGCAGCACATTTTGGGACTGAGGGTTTTTTTATTTGTGTTCCGGGCAAATCTCCCTGTAACACACAACGATCCACCACTACCCCGCACAGTGGTTGCTGAAGCATGCCCGGAGCTTACAATGGCATAGGACTGGTGGCACTTGCCAGTCCCCAGCTCAGGAGCCCTGGGGTCGCCAATCCCGTACCAGCAAATGAATGCTGAGCCCATGAGGGCAAGAATGCTGTTGTGCAGCACTACCTATCAATTGACTGCCAGTGGAGTGAAGTGCATTGGTTTGGCATTTGACTTAGACTTCGAAGTTGTTTTAGAAATAGATAATGTTTGGCGAGATACAGAAGGTGTAGTTCAGTGGTAAGGAGTGGGATCAACTGTGCAATAAGCTGAAATACATAGAGGACTGCATGATATCAGAACAGAATTCGCTCCATTGAGACATCAATATTTTCATTAGCAACAACGAATCCATCGTTAATATCTTTGAGAGTGACACAATGAGGTTAACATCTGAAGACCCAACACAGTTTTTTTATTTAAGGAGAGTTGGAACGCCTATCTCAACAATGTTAAATTTAGTGACCTGGCTTCCCTGTATTTCAGAAACCACTGTAGCCGTTGACATGACACTTTTAGAGTACATTAAACTGTATGTTCTGAATCTACTGAACTGCAATAATTGCATTTCAGTCACTGCTTTCGGAAATACAGTTAAAATTTTGTGTATTTTTTGTACAGCATCCTAAACAATTTTATTTATACATAACATTTTGTTGTTCTTTTACTTCACTAGACTCAGGATATGTATGTTATTACTACCCAAAGATTTAAATACTCTACTCGATGTGGTTTCTGAGGTTTAGGGAAAAATGCAATAGAAAATGTAAATTTTCAGGAACTGCTTCTAAAGTTTCAAAAGACTGTAACTCACTTAATATATGCTTAATTTTTTTTATTTTTAGTCACTCAGAGGCACCCTGCACCATACCGTATATCATCCTCTTGATGTTTTTCCAATTTTTTTGTTCTGGACTCCTTAGTGACCAACTTTGCTGCATACTCTTCTTTATCAATGCGAACCTTGTCCATCCGATCAAGTTCTCTGATATAGTTTGCTCCAGGGTAGTTCCCCTATGGTGTAGCACTTTCACCCTACCAATGTTTCCAACATTAAAAGCAATAACAGCATCACTGATTCCCCACTTCAGTGTCTTCATTTCAAGAGAAACATTATTGGAAAGTGGGTCCATATAAGATTATTGAACGACTCATTGGGATTTTGAGTCTGACCATGCAGACACTTCTCCAGTAATTCAGGATTTGTCAGATCTCTGTAAATAGGTTTTATGATATTCATGACTGCTGCTGGGATTGGATGTTTATGACTGTATGAACTGTTTGAGTACTGGGCATTTCGATAATTGCACCATGAATCAGGTCCAGGAGGGCAAAGGCAGTGTACTGGTTTTTCATTAGTTCCAGTGTGTGGAACACTGTAGCCCATACTGCCTGATTCATTTTCAACAAATCCTTAGTATTATATCTAATGGCCATCCCATAATACTGCTGTAGCCCATCAATCATTTTGTCTATCAGCCTGCCTCTTATTATTTTAATCAAACTTTGTTTCAACTTCCTCAACCTGGTACCCATCCTCTTCTGGACATGGCCAATACATTCCAGTTTTGTGATAATCTTTTCACCATAAGGTTGAGCGGCTACTATACTGTTATATGCTTTTGAGTCTCCATCACCTAAGAACTTAGTGTAACACTCCCATTTCGTTCACAGATTGACTAAAAATTTCAGTAGCTGCAGAGGCCTACTTCATATCTTCTGTCATAGATATGCGTTTCTTCATTCCCTGATTTACACTTATAACAGTGTTTGGCTGAAATCTGGAAATCTATTACCTTTTCAGTATCCACAATGGTCACCGTTGCAACAGAATTCTTAGAACAGTAGCTGTGCTTTTGCCAAGTGCTATCAAAAGCTACTGGTATGTCAGTCATACCATCATTTATTTCAACAGCTTCGCTTGTGGTACCCTTCACTGTCTCACATGCAACAGATTCCACAGCAGCTCCAGTAAATCCTGCATACTTTTCGGTTTTACAAGGTGGACGTGGCATGTTCATCAGGCATACATTGTTTCTGCTGCAGTGTGTACTTTGCCAATAGCTCTCCATCCATAAAACCAACTAACATTTACTTCAAAATAATTATCTTTACACTTATCAGAATTCCAAAATGAATGAGTATATTTACAACTGGCACAATTAATAATAAGTTCCCTAGCTAGTTCATTTGGCGCCTCACTGTCTTCATGTAAACGAACTGGCACTCCACATATTTTACAACACACACATTCACATAACACACTTGTTAGGAAGTGTAAATCTATCAGAATATAACCTAACCTACCATTTACATCACTTTAGTTTTGAGAAAACTGTGTATCACAATGTTTAATTTTAATCTTCGAAGCACTAATTGGTGTTTGTCTAGATATTGACGAATTTACTTGTATTTCATTGTCTGTAACTTCACACGCCATATGTTGAACACAGTGTTTCCCTTTATTCGAAAATCTACTACCATGAAACCCACGTTTCTTAAAAAACACTTCGTTTTGGCGTCATACTTTGCTTTTTGAGAGATTCGTCGCTTTTCCTCGCAAAAATGTTAGCATTTCGACATACTGCGCGTGTTTATACTATGAAACGATACGATACTGTTTTTGATGGTGCTACCAATACAAACACGTAACTTAACCTCTATTACCGAGCAATCCACAGCCTTCTATATAAAAATTTACCGATTTTATTAGATTCTGAAGTAACGCACATAAAATTTTTAACATTTTCAATCAATGTAGATTATATTAAAAAAAATAAAATAAACTACTTCCCATGTGAGTTTATAAGTGATAATTCAGAAAATTGCAAATTTCATAATGAGATAAAAATGTGAAAAAATATTTTTTCGGTTCTAACTCCCCTTAAAGCGTCCAAGTGTCATGCACATGCGTGACTTGTATGCTGTAGTATGGATCGCTATACAGAGACTAAGTCTACGGCGAACATACACTATGTGATCAAAAGTATCCGGACACCTAGCTGAAAATGACAAGTTCGTGGCGCCCAACATCGGTAATGCAAGAATTTAATATGATTTTGGCCCACTCTTAGCCTTGATGACAGCTTCTACTCTCGCAGGCGTATGTTCAATGAGGTGCTGGAAGGTTTCTTGAGGAAAGGGAACCCATTCTTCACGGAATGCTGCAGAGAGGAGCGGTATCGAGGTCGGTCGGTGAGGCCTGTCACGAAGTCGGTGTTCCAAAACATCCCAAAGGTGTTCTGTAGGATTCAGGTTAGGACTCGGTGCAGGCCATTCCATTACAGAGATGTTATTGTCGTGTAACCACTACTCCACAGGCCGTGCATGATGAACACGTACTCGATTCTGTTGAAAGAAGCAATCGCCATCCCCGAATTGCTCTTCAACAGTGGGAAGCAAGAAGGTGCTGAAAACATCAATGTAGGCCTGTGATGTGATAGTGCCACGCAAAACAACAAGGTGTGCAAGCCCCCTCCATGAAAAACACGACCACACCATAACACCACCACCTCCGAATTGTACTGCTGGCACTACACACGCTGGCAGATGACGTTCACCGGCCTAACCCACACCCTGCCATCGGATCGCCACATTGTGTACCGCGATACGTTGCTCCACATAACCTAATTCCAAAGTTCAGTCGTCCAATGTTTACACTCCTTACGCCATGCGAGGCGTTGTTTGGCATTTGCTGGCGTGATGTGTGGTTTATGAGCACCCACTCGACCATGAAATCCAAGTTTTCTCACCTCCCGCCTAACTGTCATAGTACTTGCAGTGGATCCTGATGCGGTTTCGAATTCTTGTATGGTGGTCTGGTTAAATGTCTGCCCATTACACATTACGACCATCTCCAACTGTCGGCGGTGTCTGTCAGTCGACAGGCGAGATCGGCCTGTACGCTTTTGTGCTGTCCGTGTCCCTTCACGTTTCCATTTCACTATCACATCGGAAACAGTGGACCTAGGGATGTTTAAGAGTGTGGAAAACTCGCGTACAGACATATGGCACAAGTGACACCCAATCACCTGAGGACGTGCGAAGTCCGTGAGTTCTGCGGAGCGCCCCATTCTGCTCTCTCACGATGTCTAATGACTACTGAGGTTGCTGATATGGAGTACCTGGCAGTAGGTGGCAGCACAATGCCCTCATATGAAAAACGTATGTTTTGGGGGTGTCCAAATATTTTTGATTACATAGTGTACGTTAAGGCTCTATGCTATGATGTTGGCAAGTATGTCAGCTACAAACGGAAATGCCGTAACAGCTGAGTTTACAGATGGCATACCTGAATCTGTTAGGGCTCCAGTTGGTCTGCGTGCAACGCAAGTTGAATTCAAAGCGTATAAGAATAGTTATATGGAAAATATTGCCGAGTCATGGATAGGGGTGATGTAGTAAAAACAGACTGACAAAATTTTAACAAAAGTTGTTTATTTTCCACAGTCCTCAAAGTACAGAAAACTATATTAACAATGTATACAACTTTTATCAAAATATTTAAAATAATGAATCCTATATTTTACAGGTATTAACACGTTTTACTCCAGCAAACATATATCCGGCGAGACTAAAAAGCTCAGCTGTCAGAGAGGTTGCCTTAGTAATCCACACATTTTCAATGTCAGAGAGACTTCACAATCTAGTTTTTGCTTTGTCGAAGAGACTTAGCACGTTTTTACAAGAGACGAAACTTAACAGTTCAGATGTTGCATTCATTGATACTGAATTTATTATGTGGAAAAATGCAGTCGCGATGGGAGAGGGGGCGGACTCTCTGCCTTCTATAAACGTCTTGCACGGTTCACCTTTTGTATGTAACACTGTTTTCGGTGTGTGATAGATAGTGCTGCAACTGGTAAAAATGGAGTTCAAAAACCCGAGAAAAATGCATTAGATAAAAAAATCCAGATATGTTCAGTAATTGCGAGAAAAGGTTGAAAGAAGTTTGTCCTCTCATCTTTCACTAACGCAATGCCTATTTGCAAGAATTATTTCACAGTAAGTGCTCAAAAATGTCACTGACCCACTTCTATGCACTCTTTTATCCGCACATGGAATGATTTGCTACAAGAGAGAAGTATTTCAAATGTAATCTTCTAATACGCATTGAATCACGTTTTCATGCATTGTTGGCATGTCATGATTTCACTCTTCAGGTAACCCCACAAAAAAAAAGACGAAGAAAGATTGGCCATCTTGCCTGTCAAAACACTGGATTGCCTCTTCTGATCCACCAACGATCGTACAAGATATCTAATACTTCCCATGCCGCTACAGAATAATGTGCTGGACAGCCATCATGTTGAAATCAGTTTGTGTCCCAAGTCCTAGGTAAGGTTTGCAGCTATACTCGAAGATAGTCCTCCAAGAATGTTCTACATTTATAAACAATTAAGGTGGCATCGATAACGAATGGACCAATGAGCCTGTCACAAATTATTCCACACCAGTCATTCACATTCCACGGACCTTGATGTTCAATGTAGGTTTTCCACATTTTATTAGTGTATGTTTTATCGTATAATCGTACTATGTTTTGTGAAGGTTGATTTGTCGGAGAACAATACTCGAGCAAAGAAATGGAGCTCTCTATATTTGCTGAAGCGATCAATGGCAAAATGTGACCCAGTTCTGGAAATCATTGCCATGAACTTATTTATGGAGAGAAGTAAGAAACGGATTGTGTCTTCTACGGTTCAGAATTCAGCAAACGGTGGTCTGACTTATGCCCGATTCGCGACATAATTGCCATGTCCTAATTATGAGTCACTGCGGCTAATATCGAAATTTCGTTATTTTCTCCAGAAACTGTTCTTCAACGGTTCCTTTTCCATGGCTGTACATTTCCCTACATCTACATCTGCATCCATACTCTGCAAGCCACCTGACGGTGTGTGGCGGAGGGTACCTTGAGTACCTCTATCGGTTCTCCCTTCTATTCCAGTCTCGTATTGTTCGTAGAAAGAAGGATTGTCGGTATGCCTCTGTGTGGGCTCTAATCTCTCTGATTTTATCCTCATGGTCTCTTCGCGAGATATATGTAGGAGGGAGCAATATACTGCTTGATTCCTCGCTGAAGGTGTGTTCTCGAAACTTCAACAAAAGCCCGTACCGAGCTACTGAGCGTATCTCCTGCAGAGTCTTCCACTGGAGTTTATCTGTCATCTCCGTAACACTTTCGCGATTACTAAACGATCCTGTAGCGAAGCGCGCTGCTCTCCGTTGGATCTTCTCTATCACTTGTATCAACCCTATCTGGTACGGATCCCACACTGCTGAGCAGTATTCAAGCAGTGGGCGAACAGGCGTACTGTAACCTACTTCCTTTGTTTTCGTGTTGCATTTCCTTAGGACACTTCCAATGAATCTCAGTCTGGCATCTGCTTTACCGACGATCAATTTTATATGATCATTCCATTTTAAATCACTCCTAATGTGTACTCCCAGATAATTTATGGAATTAACTGCTTCCAGTTGCTGACCTGCTATATTGTAGGTAAATGATAAGGGATCTTTCTTCCTATGTATTCGCAGCACATTACACTTGTTTACATTGAGATTCAATTGCCATTCCCTGCACCATGCGTCAATTCGCTGCAGATCCTCCTGCATTTCAGTACAATTTTCCATTGTTACAACCTCTCGATATACCACAGCATCATCCGAAACAAGTCTCAGTGAACTTCCGATGTTATCCACAAGGTCATTTATGTATATTGTGAATTGCAGCGGTCCCACGACACTCCCCTGCGGCACACCTGAAATCACTCTTACTTCGGAAGACCTCTCTCCATTGAGAATGACATGCTGTGTTCTGTTATCTAAGAACTCCTCAATCCTATCACACAATTGTTCTGATAGTCCATATGCTCTTACTTTGTTCATTAAACGACTGTGGGGAACTGTATCGAACGTCTTGCGGAAGTCAAGAAACATGGCATTTGCCTGGGAACCCGTGTCTATGGCCCTCTGAGCCTCGTGGACGAATAGCGCGAGCTGGGTTTCACACGATCGTCTTTTTCGAAATCCATGCTGATTCCTACAGAGTAGATGGTTCAAATGGCTCTGAGCACTATGCGACTTAGCTTCTGAGGTCATCAGTCGCCTAGAAATTAGAACTAATTAAACCTAACTAACCTAAGGACATCACACACATCCATGCCCGAGGCAGGATTCGAACCTGTGACCGTAGCGGTCGCTCGGCTCCAGACTGTAGCGCCTAGAACCACACAGCCACTCCGGCCGGCCTACAGAGTAGATTTCTATTCTCCAGAAAAGTCATTATACTCGAATTGTGTTCCAAAATTCTACAACTGATCGACGTTGGAGATATAGGTCTATAGCTCTGCACATCTGTTCGACGTTTCTTCTTGAAAGCGAGGATGACCTGTGCCCTTTGCCAATCCCTTGGAACGCTACGCACTTATAGAGACCTACGGTACGCCGCTGCAAGAAGGGGGGCAAGTTCCTTCGCGTACTCTGTGTAAAATCGAACTGGTATCCCATCAGGTATAGCGGCCTGTCCTCTTTTCAGCGATTTTAATTGTTTCTCTATCCCTCTGTCGTCTATTTCGATATCTACCATTTTGTCATCTGTGCGACAGTCTAGAGAAGGAACTACAGTGCAGCGGACGAATAGCGCGAGCTGGGTTTCACACGATCGCCTTTTTCGAAATCCATGCTGATTCCTACAGAGTAGATGGTTCAAATGGCTCTGAGCACTATGCGACTTAGCTTCTGAAGTCATCAGTCGCCTAGAACTTAGAACTAATTAAACCTAACTAACCTAAGGACATCACACACATCCATGCCCGAGGCAGGATTCGAACCTGCGACCGTAGCGGTCGCTCGGCTCCAGACTGTAGCGCCTAGAACCGCACGGTCACTCCGGCCGGCCTACAGAGTAGAGAATTCCCTCCCTAGGCCCGACAAGACGCCTCCTGAGACGCGGCAAGGTAGTAGTAGGCAAAACGCAACAGGCAATAAAAATATTAATGTGGTAATAGTAAACTGCAGGAGCGTCTATAGAAAGGTCCCAGAACTGCTCTCATTAATAAACGGTCACAATGCCCACATAGTATTGGGACGCAAGTTGGCTGAAACCAGATGTAAACAGTAATGAAATTCTAAACTCAGATTGGAATGTATACCGCAGAGATAGCTGTGAAACAGCTTTGGAAAAAGACATTTAGTTTTTCGACCTTTAATCTGTCATCCTCTGTTTCAGTACCATTTTGGTCACAGAGTGTCTGGGCATTTTGTTTTGATCCACCTACCGCTTTGACATACGACCAAAATTTCTTAGGATTTTCTTCCAAGTCAGTACACAGAGCTTTTCTTTCGGATTCACTGAACGCCTCTCGCATAGCCCTCCTCACACTACATTTCGCTTCGCGTAATTTTTGTTTGTCTGCAAGGCTTTGGCTATATTTATGTTTGCTATGAAATTCCCTTTGCTTCCGCAGCAGCTTTCTAACTCGGTTGTTATACCACGGTGGCTCTTTTCCATCTCTTACGATCTTGCTTGGCACATACTCATCTAACTTAAGACAAAACTTTTGTGTTTAGCCGTCAAGTACTCTGAAATCTGCTGTTTGTCACTTTTGCTAATATTTCTATTTACGGCTGAAATCATCGATGAAGTAACCGCTTTATGATCGCTGATTCCCTGTTCTGCGTTAACTGTTTCAAATAGTTTGGGTCTGTTTGTCACCAGAAGGTCTAATATGTTATCGCCACGAGTCGGTTCTCTGTTTAACTGCTCAAGGTATTTTTCATATAAAGCACTTTAAAAAATTTCACTGGATTCTTTGTCCCTGCCACCCGTTATAAACCCCACTCTATATCCAGCAAATTAAAATCTCCACCCAGAACTATAACATGGTCGGGAAATCTACTCGAAATATTTTCCAAATTATCCTTCAGGTGCTCTGCCACAACAGCTGCTGAGCCAGGGGGCCTATAGAGACATCCAATTACCATGTTTGAGCCTGCTTTAACCGTGACCTTCACCCAAATTATTTCACATTCCGTATCTCCGTCTATTTCCTTCGATACTATTTCACTTTTTATCGCTATAAACACGCCTCCCCCTTCACTGTCCAGCCTATCTCTGCGGTATACATTCCAATCTGAGTTTAGAATTTCATTACTGTTTACATCTGGTTTCAGCCAACTTTCTGTCCCAATACTATGTGGGCATTGTGACCGTTTATTGATGAGAGCAGTTCTGGGACCTTTCTATAGACGCTCCTGCAGTTTACTATTACCACATTAATATTGTTATTGCCTGTTGCGTTTTGCCTACTACTACCTTGCCGCGTCTCAGGAGGCGTCTTGTCGGGCCTAGGGAGGGAATTCTCTAACCTAAAAAAAACCACATGTGCACTCCACACTGACTTCGCTACCCCTGTAGCCGCTTTCTGCGTGTAGTGCACGCCTGACCTATTCAGGGGGACCCTAGATTTCTCCACCCGATAACGGAGGTCGAGAAATTTGTACCCCAGATCTCCGCAGAATCGTCTGAGCCTCTGGTTTGAGCCTTCCACTCGGCTCCAAACCAGAGGACCGCGATCGGTTCTGGGAGCGATACTACAAATAGTTAGCTCAGATTCCACCCCGCGAGCGAGGCTTTCCGCCTTCACCAACTCCGCCGACCGCCTGTACGAACTGAGGATGACCTCTGAACCCAGACGGCAGGAGTCATTGGTGCCGACATGAGCAAGAATTTGCAGTCGGGTGCACCCAGTGCTCTCTATCACTGCCGGCAGGGTCTCCTCCACATCTCGGATGAGACCCTCCTTCAAGCAGACAGAGTGAACACTGGCCTTCTTCCCGGCCTTTCCGCTATTTCCCTAAGGGACTCCATCACCCGCCTCACGTTGGAGCTCCCAATCACTAATAAACCCCTCCCCCCGTGTGCATGCTCGGACCTTGCTGAAGGAGCGGCCACATGTCCACTCACAGGCAGAGCGGGCGATGCCACACGGCCAGCCTCCACATTGACCCTCCCTCGGTGGAGAACTGTCGAATAACCCGACAAAAAGAAGTGCGTGTCGCACACTGTTTGGAGAATGTCGAGCATGAGGCGTTACAACAGTATCGACATTCCTGCCACTTTCTCCATAAATGTAAACATTTTCAGTTTTCTCTTCTATCGTAATAGCCCGCACTTTAGCTAATAATGAACTCAGGTTATTAATAAAAGTATTGAAGAAATGAGGAACAACGTGCACATAATGAGATCAAGTAAAACAATGAAAGAATGGATGTTCCAAAACCGCGAAAACTGAGTCGTTTGCCACAGACGTCTGTGTTTATGTTTTTGTTAATTTTTCTCGAGATAATACCGTTTTGGAAATAAGTATGTTATTTGTCGATTACAGTGCTATACATTACGCAATGACAGAAGTTTTACACACAAAAGTGACGTACACTCATGTTCAGAAAAAAACAGAACACCTTGAACGACTAAAGATATGACATTCATATTTACAGGACACGTGCACTAGTATGTTTTGCAGAAATTATGAGCATTTGAACCTTGTCGGACGGCGGGTACAAGGTCAACAGTGTGATTTAAGTAGATGTGCAGGATGCCTCATAGACATACGCGCGAACCGTACCGTCAAATCAGTGAGTTTGAAAGAGGGCGCATTATTGGCATGATAACGTGTAATGCATATATTCGGAAAATTGCTGCTCACAGAAAAATTGCATGGGATTTTTCCTATTGTGCTGTTGGTACTGGTCTATGAGAACAGGCAGCCCTTGACCTTACTCTCTTCCGAAAACATATCAAAGACCAGAGCCGTGTTTTGACACACGTACTGTAGGAATGCCACATGTGGCGTAAATTTGATGAAAAAAGTATTTTGTAGGTAATGTATGTCGGAAGAAAGACGTATTAGTTACAGCAAGGGGTGCAGCTAATACTGAACTTTAGGAAGCTGCAACAGCTGTTGGTCCTAAAACACCAAGTGCATAGCCATTTAAAAAGCATGAAACTTTGAGAGTCTTCGACAACGCTCACAAGTGTAAAAATGTGTATCGTTGAAGAGCTGAAGCGTTATTTTTTCCATGCAGACACATTTTGACGTCAAAATCGTAAGTGAACAACAGAGACATAAAAAAGTATATCACACGATTATCACACCATAACAGCTGATACAAAACTATCTGCTCCCTGCGCAGCTTTGACGTCAGTCACACCAATGAGACACAGCAAACTGACAATTAACTCACTGTACATTTTCAGAATAGGTGTCTGCCTGCTACAATGCTACGTTGGTTTGAAAGTGTGAATAGTTCACTGTAATGATAGTCTAATACATAGCGTCATGGCACTGCTAATATCTGCTAAGTTAACTGTGTCGTATTGGGTGTAGTATATTGCAGTTATCTATAGATTAATTGCAGGCAATGCCCTACTGTGAAATGCTGTGTGAAACTTCTCAGGGAACGGTCTCCGTCACATCTGGTATACTTGCAGATAGTTTGGGCGTAAGAATCGTTCAGTCTCATAGCTGAGGAATTCTGAGTCAATGATAGGAATTGGTGAAATTCTAGCACCACTATGCACAAATTTCTGTAACCATATGCTTGACAGTTACAGTGAGAGAGAGAGATCAGAGTGGGATAGTTTTCTTTTCTGTTCACGATGTTAGTAAAATATCAGTAGCATACTGTTATGTTCAAGCTTCAAATGCTGGAGTCCTGCACATCTCTACCTCTATCAAGGAGTTCGCTTTCATTGCGTTGCCCAGTGAGACGTATATTTATAACAGTCGTCCGCAGCTCGTGGTCGTGCGGTAGCGTTCTCGCTTCCCACGCCCGGGTTCCCAGGTTCGATCCCCGGCGGGGTCAGGGATTTTCTCTGCCTCGTGATGACTGGGTGTTGTGTGATGTCCTTAGGTTAGTTAGGTTTAAGTAGTTCTAAGTTCTAAGGGACTGATGACCATAGATGTTAAGTCCCATAGTCCTCAGAGCCATTTGAACCATTTTTTTTATAACAGTCATTTTTTGTAAGTGCAAACGATCACCAGCTGTGACAAATAATAAGGTGACAGCTTACCATAGGTATTGCTTAAACCAAAAGCATGTTTGAAATACACTGTGTACAGGATCATTCTCGAGATTTCCAGAGAATTGAAAGGTATATCACCAGTTACAAAGATGAACGTAATGTACTCGAGAGATTCAGTATCACCAACATATGAAATTGCATAAAACATATCAAACCGATACGATTATGTTCCTGAAAATCTTCTGCAGTTGCAGTGGAATCATTGTTTGAGTTTGAAAAGTACAGCAGAGAGAGATGGAAGACTTACATTTGTTGTAACAGTTCTTGGAAAATATCATGTACTGTAAAGGAAATGACATAGGAGACACTGCTAAGATGAATTAAAGAGATTTGTTTGGAGTACCTATGAAGTAAGCATGACAACGGATATGGAACAAAATCAGAAATGCTCTGCTAGGATCTTAACAGCTATGCATCGCCCAGATGAAAATGCAACAGTGTCGATTCATCTATTTAGCCATAAATTTCAATGGTTTTGAAGCAATATTCGTTGAAATCAGCATAAAACTGGCGTGAAAATTAGATGATTTGAGGTGTACATGTCAGCTGTTTCTCTTTACACATCCTAAGGAGACGACTGATGGTACGTGTGGAAAAAAAAAAGCGCAGTGAAGCAGGAACTTAGGGATGTAAAAGTTCTGTGATATGGTTGTTATGTGGCGTTCGCCGAGCGAGTAACTAGATTTGACTCTTCAGTAAACATGTTCACTGGTAAGGGAGTAGATCTGAAGCAGGAATTCTCTGGTTTACTTCAAAAAATGATTGATGTCGGTCTATGTTCACTGATTTCAACACAAAATTCAGTGTTGTCGGTTCTGTTCCACTCATAAATGGGTCTTCACTGGCCTTACGCAAAATGCACGTTCACAGCGGTATATCGTTCTGCAGTCTCCCTTTAAGTGTACTTCTGTACATTCCTGTATGCTCCAACACACTAGAGAAAGACACTGCGACGGCACTGCACCGAGTGTGCTTGGTAGTGCCGGCTCCTGTCTCAGTTCTCTGTGTGGACACCCATCAAGCGAAATTCTAAATTTAGAGTTCTAAAATTAGAGTGCAGACTTACATAACTGGTTACGTCGAGGTATACAGCCATGATCGGAGAACACATCTAATCTTATCACAAACTGATGACACGGTACCAACCTTTTCAGATTTGTACCATGTAGGAGGAAGCGGTCAGTCTGGGACATGAAGCCGTCGCTGACGTGGGACTGCGTCAAGCCATTCAGTGTGGTGCAGCGTGCTCGAAGCATATTGGCACTGAGTTATATGAGGGCAGCCGACCTGGGCTGACACCTGTGGAGCATGCACAACATTATACCATCTTGTGGCGGCCACACGGCTGAGCGAAGTGCTGCAGTCGAATCCTTATCCATCTGGCGGCTGGAGACTCAGCAGCACTACGCTTGTTAATTGATGCATCTAAAGACTGCAGAAGGGAGATGTTTGTTTGAATAAAGACGTAAGTGTTCCTATCATATTTATACTGCACATAATAGTGACAACCATACTCGTTGCATAGTCTCACCATTTTAAACTTGAGGCAAGTGATTTGTTTTGATTTTTCCCATCATTTTAAACACTTGTGTTTAAAATTTAAGGTAACTGGGATGGGTTAAACTGTTTAAATTGTGACCACATAGGAGCAATTGTTTAAACTGTTGACAAGTGGGCTAGCAACATTTGCATTTAGGGCAGTGGGTTGACCTCGTGGAGTGTTTGTTCAAATAAAGACATAAACATGCCTATCCTTTCTCAGCAGTTGTTTAAGCACAGTACAAGTGGGCTTTGGACAAGTCAGATTGAAACTTTGCGTGACAATGGTTTAAACTTCAGCCTAAGAGGAGAAGTTTTTAAACATAGCACTAACGGACTGCAAATTGCAGCAAGTGATATGTGTGAGGTCAGGGGAAAACTCAGAGGCCATCTTGAATTCTGTACTTAGAACAAGTAAACTGAAAGTCGTAACTGCTGTAAATAGTTCTGCAGGTTCCTACGCATCTGCGTAAATAATAGCTTTCTACCATGTGGTTATAATGGAAGTGCGACTACCCACAGAAGTCCAGCGTGGGCAGTAGTTCTCGTACGACAGCGAAATTTGGAAGATACGCTGACGTTTTAATGCGGACCCGATTTACGCTGGAAAAAATTGCTTCCAGTTTTGGCCATCAGGTGCTAATCTGGCGCTATAGCTGCAAGAAAGACGTCTCGAAATGTTTGTGTATGTGATGAATTAGAACGAAATTTTTCTATATGTGATGAATTAGGAACGAGACATGGGTATAAAAGGTCAAACAAGTGAGAAAGGTATTATATTGATTTTATTATTAGCTGCCAGTTACACAGTTTGTTAGGTATGAGCACCAGAGACGTCGACGATACGCTGCATCCACAAAACGACGTGATCAGCAGCTCCTCGCAGCAGCTCCGGTGGAATCTGAGCTATGTGTTCCTGTACAGTGGTCTTCAGATCAGTTAGATGCTGAAAGAGTCCCTGGTAAATATCCCCCAGAGCCCTCAGATCAGGTGATCCCGCTGGCCATGCATCTGGAAAACATCTGGAGAAGGATGCATTAAGCATATCTTTCACTGGGCGAGTGACAGAGGGTGTTGTTTCATTTTGCTTCAACACAATGGTTTCCTCGCAGTTGCGCTCTTCCAACGTAGGAATCAAGGTGGCGCACCCGACAGGCCCTCTGGGTGTATTCTCTTCAAAGAATAACGGACCGAGACTAAATATGCTTGTCACTTCACTCCACACAGTCACATACGACGAGTGGAATTGCTCTTTGTGCATAACACGTGGATTAACAGGACCCAAATTTCGGCAGTTCTGTGTATTTGCTGGACCTTGTAGTGTAAAATGTGCCTCGTCACTCCATAGAATACTGCCTGGTCACATGTCGTCAACATTGATCCGTGCCAGAAAACAAAGAGCAGATTGAGAATGTTACTATGGATCTTAAGGTTTCAGTTACTGCGCTGTGTGGATCTTGTGCAGGCCCCAGTAAATATAGGCCGCGAAACTTACCGTACTGTTGACCGTGGTATGGGTAACTCTCGGGCACCTGCTGCACGGTCAGTTACAACAACAGAAGCATCGTCAATGTCTTTACTAGTTTTGCTACCAAGCTCACACGTTTTCAGATTGCATTATCATCTTCATTAAACCATTTGATGACATCGGGCCTTTCTTCAGACCTTTCAGAAGGTGATACTCTCTCAATGCAGCACTCTAATTGCTGCCGTTCACGTAATACAGTTCCACTAACAGCACACAGTCTTTCTTCGTGATAGTCGTCAATCATATTATGGCTTGCCAGATGACTGTGTGGATGTCGTACTCTCATACGAACAGTGTACAGTGCTAGATTTGATTCTGGTGGCCAAAACTGTAACTAACTTTTTTCCAGCAAAAATCGATAGATATGCATTAGCACATCTGCCACGTTTCGCTGCCATACGATTGTTACGTCTTACCATAAACTTAATAAACACAACAGATACACATAATGGAGACTTTAGTCGTCAATAATACATATTCCCTCACTGTTTACAACAGTCTGCCAATGATGAGGTAACTTTCGATTCCGTGACGGTAGAAATCACGTGGTTTTGAGGTAAAGAACTCGTTGAGCCATATTCGGAGCGCATTTTACTCCTCAGGGAAGTAACTCTTAGTACACTACACCTTCTCTGTTCCACCGGATGCTTAAGATTATGTTTTGTGAATGCGTGCAGGTCATTGTACAGTGAGTTGCTGCTCAACCATTCCTTTCTTTTCCTTGCGTTAGCATGAGGACCCCATTTCTCGTCACCAGTAATGACACTTGGTAGGAATGGTCGGTGTTGTTCATGAGCCAGTTGATGACGAACAAGGTAACTTTTGCGATTTTTGCTTAGAGCATGCGATACACTTACACTCGAGACTAGCGGTCTAAGGCGCTGCAGTCGTAGACTGTGCGGCTGGTCCCGGCGGAGGTTCGAGTCCTCCCTCGGGCATGGGTATGTGTGTTTGTCCTTAGGATAACTTAGGTTAAGTAGTGTGTAAGCTTAGGGACTGATGACCTCAGCAGTTAAGTCCCATAAGATTTCACACACATTTGAACATTTTTGAATTTTTACACTCGATTTTTTTAAGCTTCCCCATTGCATGCAATTGTCGCACTTTGGTGCAATGGTCTCATTTCATCGCATTTGCCAGTTCTCGAGTACACTGATGTGGATTGTTGTGGATTAATACGATCTTCATCTAACCGCAAAGGTCTTCCTGAATGTGGATGGCCATTAATATCAAAACAATCCTCCTTAAAACGAGAAAACCGTTTGCTTTCTGTGTTCTGTCCAATGGAATTATCCCCATACACGACGCCAATGTTTCTGGCTGCCTCTGCTGCTGTTAACCTTCTACTGAACTCAAACAGAAGAACATGTCGGAAGCGTTCCGATTTCTCCTCTTGGGACTCAGTTTTCTAGGGTCCATAGTGAACTACAAATAAAAAATAGCAATCGATTAATAATCGATTAATAATATGAACATGCAAAAAAAAGAAAAACGCTATGAACTTATGCACCAACCTAATATAATCACCTGGTACCTGCATAAGGAAACCATGTTAAGCGGTTTTTGATGTCGCTGAAAGTAGATCAGTTGTAAATAGCAGTCAATTTCAGAGTGGTTACTTCCACTTTGTCCTAGCTTACAGAGACCGCCATCTTGATTTCTGATGTCATAGAGCTGTGTCAGTATCCGTGGTCAGCCATCTCAAATTGTTTGTATTTCACACCAAAAGGATATTACACCATCTTGTATATCCCGCTAATTTGTACTTAGGACAAGAATCCTACTTCAGTAGTTAAATCAGAGGAGTTGGGAGAAACCTCTAGCACCTTTGGCTGTTTTGAATCTCCCATCACGTTTTTTACATAGGGGCAAATGGCCTATTAGGAGAAATCTGACAACAGCACAGATATCATGAGAGGGTGGGGGGTGAAATACAATGACGTCGTCAATGACGTCATAGGGGAGGGGTGATGCGATGACGTCGTCGGTGATTTCGTAGGGAAAGGGGGAGGGTGTGCGACATCCTTTATTCGAGAACCGACTCAGGCTGCTTGGGACCAGATGTGTAACCAGTGCGTTGCCCTGATTTTAAGACTCTTTTTGTGTACGTAATTACTCCCATTCCAATGGATGTGACTGCCCTTGTTAATGTTGCACATCATGACAAGAAACAGCATGTCGCTCACAGTCCGCAGTTCGTGGTCGTGCGGAAGCGTTCTCGTTCCCACGCCCGGGTTCCCGGGTTCGATTCCCGGCGGGGTCAGGGATTTTCTCTGCCTCGTGATGACTGGGTGTTGTGTGCTGTCCTTAGGTTAGTTAGGTTTAAGTAGTTCTAAGTTCTAGGCGACTGATGACCATAGATGTTAAGTCCCATAGTGCTCAGAGCCATTTTTGTCGCTCACAGGAAACTGAACACCGGGTATAAATTGATTTCATCACGCCTTTATAAAATGTGATATTTCCGTGAAACATTCGTCTGTTCTGCATAACTCAGAAGTAAAAGTGTTACCATTCGTTCCTCAAAGTTTTAAAACGAGGTCTTAAAGTCTTAAGCACTGATGTTAAATGTGCGCATGATGAACTGAAAAAGAGACATTTCCATATTTTAAAATGATTTGTATTGTGTTACAACAGGCAGTAGGTTTCTGTAATAAACATACAGCAAAATTTTTATGCGCTAACGTATTATTACTTGTCGATAACCCCGTTTTGGCATCTTGATCTATTTATTAAGTATTACATTGTACACACAGACACACATTACATACAAGTAACAAAGCAATTCAGAGTGTGCATTCAGCAAACAAATGCTCTTGCGCTTGTTAATTCTTAAGCTTTGGATCTCAAACAGCTTTGAATGTCCTACGACATTCTTCCTTCATTACCCAAAGGGTAAAGGATACAATTTCATCGTTTAGGTATCAAAGTGATTTACCTTGAACATAATAAGTGGATAACTATCAACGACTGAGATGCAACAGTTGTTGTGTGCTGCATTAGAATCTTGTTTTTGGCTCA
Source organism: Schistocerca piceifrons (assembly GCF_021461385.2). Classification (NCBI taxonomy): domain Eukaryota; kingdom Metazoa; phylum Arthropoda; class Insecta; order Orthoptera; family Acrididae; genus Schistocerca; species Schistocerca piceifrons. The sequence continues at coordinate 353,182,380 of NC_060144.1, read as the reverse complement.
TGACACATTTTGAGGCTCACAAAATGAGTAACACCAAAAACTGCAATTTTAGAATCTTACCCGCTATTTGAAAAATTGGGGACACTGACGTCCCAGCGTGTAATGTATTTCTCACGCTTCTACAAGCAACATTAGACGATTAGCTTACTGTAATTTACCAGGACCTTGGCAGTAGGACTGGCAGACAGTGATGAGGAGTCTTACATAAGCGCTGCTTCGGAAGGACACGTTGTTCCAGGGACGTATACGGTTCGTTTGTAGCCGACGCAATTTGTCCAACGGCCGGACGACAGCTGCAGCCGCTGTTCGTGTTATGTCGGCAAGGCTCGGGAATTTCCGCCAGATGGACCACTTACCTTCCCGGCGGCGTCGCCGCCGCTGCCAGACAGCTGCACCCAGACAACGTACGCTCCACGCTGTTACATTGTTCGGAGTCATTTACGTGTCACGTAAGTCATTTGTACGCTTTTCCGTTTATGTGGAATATTCTTCTTCTTCTTTTCCCTTTACCAGTTTGCCTTTTGGGTCGGCATTGTTATATTATTATAGTACTTGGGGCACCGGCTTCGCTCAGGGAGTTGATATGAGATTGTGTGGTAGTTGGTAAAAAGGATAAGCTTTAAAGTATAAGAGGTAAAAAAAATTATTGGAAACATTATAAGTATTTACAATACTTGTTTATAAACAACGTTTTTCATTTTATTATCCTGGGGATGTATGCACAAAATTTTCTGATTTCCTACTCGAGAGCAAGCTACTTATAGTTGACCGTGAGAGAAGCAAAAGTCTTTCAGGTTGATGCCGCAATATTTTAAAGTTTGTCCTTGCGCTTTGTTAGTTGTAAAACTGTAGGCTAATTTGATTGGAAATTGCAGTGTCTTAAATTGGAATGGCAGTTCAGTAGAGACTAGTGGTGTTCTGGGGGTAAGTAGTTTATGCCCCTTGTTCTTTCCACCCATAAGTTCGGCTTCGATTACGTTATTCGATAGCTGTTTGACGATCACCCTGTTCCATTACTTGTCCGCGTCTGCTCTTCTCGTGGGGTGATTTTTTCGTGGCTAGCTTGAGTTCGCAGTCTTTTATTATAAGATTGTGTCGCAGTTCTTGATTCTTCAATCCCTTCATTTCGTTATTCTTCGGTTTCTCTACTTCTCGCGGTGCTCATTCTCGTTCGTTGGGAAATTAAATGTGCACTGCGCTTTTCGTGTGTTTCGTTTCTTCGTTGTTCTTTTTGTTTTCGCCGTTTTGCTTCAGACCTGGCAAGATCTCCTCTTTTACGATTGGGCATTGTCATTCACTCACTGCACCACTTTGTCGGTTCATCCCTTCTTCACTAATAAGAAACTGATGTTCGAACCCACGACGGGTCTTGCTATATATATGCTTGGTACTGACCAATGGGGAGACAATGATGTAAGATGTTCCTGGATGTTTCCAAACATTCTGGAATCTTTCCAAATATTTCAGGCTATTCCCAAACATTCCAGAACAACCCGTCTCATTGTGGAACATTCCGAAACATTCTGGAATGTTCTACAAATATCTAGAGGGCGAAGCTTCCCAGCCCTTATATCTTCAAAGGCACGCCCTTCAGATAAAAATGGGAACCTTCTCCGTGGAGGGGGTAGAGGGCTACCACACTATATAACTCCCTTGATCGTACCGGCTCTCTTTTCTGAGTTTTAGCGGCACGCACATTGTATACTTACTTTTATAGTGTGTATTGATATTCCCTGGGACGAAATTTGTGTACTCCATCTTCCTGTATCTAGAGTAATCTCACGTTGAAGTGTTACAATTGTTTGCGTAGCGCGTATCGAAAGCGGGACGTGGGGACTGGCCCACTGTTTCCCTAGACTGGTGTGGGAGACCGCTGAAAAAACACAAGATAATGCCATCGCCCAAAACTGTGTTTATTCCTTCATGCCACATTTCTTATATTATCATTATAATATTCTTTCCTTCCTGTCACAACGTGTCAGTTTTAAAGGTGATATCAACAAATACGGGTTCAGACACTACTGTAAATTTCCGGGCACAACCGCTCGTGTGAGTAAAGTCGCTTCGCAACTGAGGTTACATTACGTGCATAGTAGCACATCCAATTGTTGTCATCCCGTTTTCATTGCTTCTGAAAACTCGAAAATGTAGTAAGAAAAGCAATAACAACAACAACGACGACGACAGAAACAACAACAAAACGTATTTCATCACAATGTGTTTATTATCTTCCACTAAACCTGGGGAAAACGCCGAATGTTCGTAAGTTGCTGTCATGACATTTGCAATTTATTCTTCTTTCTTCACGTATGAAATGGTTTACACCTGTGCTGTAAGCTGGTCAAAAACTCTGGAGCGAAATATTCTGGCAATAAATTTTGGACAAGCAGTGGGTTTCCCAAAATCTTATGGGTCGAACAATTCAACAGGAATATTTTGGGTGTAATAATCGTTTTACAGTGACAGAATATGTAATACTAGTATTTAGTGCTAAAGTTTACAGGCATCATCTGCACCAAGCACTTATATGCGCTATGAAGCAAATAGCCGTTGTATGCATAGCTTCAGTTTGGAGGAAACAAAAAATAGAAGGACAGTACGAGCTACAAACGTGTTTCCAACGAGCAAACAGACTGGCGATAGACACGAAATTTGAACTGCTGTAATTATGATAAGATTGTTTATATATGAGGCTGATATCTGTCCAGATATCATTGGTGATCTTGCAGCTCTCGAAGAATGAAGTTATAATGAAATATAGACCTTTCGCTGCTTACAGGCGTTGAAAAATATCAACGGGGACAGTTGAAAAATGTGCGCCCCGACCGGGACTCGAACCGGGACACATTTTTCAACTGTCGCCATTGATATTTATCAACACGTGTAAGCAGCGAAAGGTCTAGATTTCATTATAAGTTCATAGGTTGGTTATAGGTTGTGGTGATGTTGGAATGTGATAGCTTCTTTTTCTGCAAGCGGGTCGAGCGGTGCGATCAAGCTGACAGAAGATTAGCGCCTATTAATGCGTAGGCTTCCATGTCCGGTGTCAACGTCGTTAAAATTCTTGCCTCAGAGGACCGCTACAACTCGGGTGAAACATCGATTTATTTTAAAATTTTGTAACACGACGCGGCGGTACACCGAGAAGGATTTTAATGAGGAGTAGTTCTCTACGTCTACATCTACGTGATTACTCTGCTATTCACAATAAAGTGCCTGGCAGAGGGTTCAATGGACCACATTCAAGCTGTCTCTCTACCGTTCCACTCTCGAACGGCACGCGGGAAAAACGAGCACTTCAATTTTTCTGTGTGAGCCCCGATTTCTCTCATTTTAACGTGATGATCATTTCTCCCTGTGTAGGTGGGTGCCAAAAGAATGTTTTTGCAATCGGAGGAGAAAACTGGTGATTGAAATTTCATGAGAAGATCCCGTCGCAACGAAAAACGTCTTCGTTTTAATGATTGCCACTCCAATTCACGTATCATGTCTGTGACACTATCTCCCCTATTTCGCGACAATACAAAACGAGCTGCCCTTCTTTGTACTTTTTCGATATCATCCGTCAGTCCCAACTGATGCGGATCTCACACCGCACAGCAATACTCCAGAATAGGGCGGACAAGCGTGGTGTAAGCAGTCTCTTTAGTAGACCTGTTGCACCTTCTAAGTGTTCTGCCAGTGAATCGCGGTCTTTGGTTTGCTCTACCCACAATATTATCTAAGTGATCCTTCCAATTTAGGTAATCCCTAAGTATTTACTTGAATTTACAGCCTTCAGATTTGTGTGGCGTATCGCGTAATCGAAATTTTGCTGATTTCTTTCAGTACTCATGTGAATAACTTCACAATTTTCCTTATTCGGGGTCAATTGTCATTTTTCGCACCATACAGATATCTTATCTAAATCATTTTGCAAGTCGTTTTGATCATCTGATGACTTTACAAGACGGTAAATGACAACATCATCTGCAAACAATCTAAGACTGCTACTCAGATTGTATCCTGTGTCGTTAGCATAGATCAGGAACAACAGAGGGCCTATAACACTTCCTTGGGAACGCCGGATATTACTTCTGTTTTACTCGATGACTTTCCGTCTATTACTACGAACTGTGACCTTTCTGACAGGAAATCACGAATCCAGTCGCACAACTGAGGCGATACTCCGTAGGCACGCAGTTTGATCAGAAGATGCTTGTGAGGAACGGTGTCGAAGGCCTTCTGGAAATCAAAAAATAAGGAATCAATTTGACATCCCCTGTCGATAGCACTTATTACTTCAGGAGTATAAAGAGCTAGTTGTGTTTCACAAGAACGATATTGTCTGAAACCGTGCTGACTATGTGTCAATAAATTGTTTTCTTCGAGGTATTTCATAATGTTCGAATACAGTATATGTTCCAAAACCCTACTGGAAATCGACGTTAGTGATATAGGCGGCCGGCCGAAGTGGCCGTGCGGTTAAAGGCGCTGCAGTCTGGAATCGCAAGACCGCTACGGTCGCAGGTTCGAATCCTGCCTCGGGCATGGATGTTTGTGATGTCCTTAGGTTAGTTAGGTTTAACTAGTTCTAAGTTCTAGGGGACTAATGACCGCAGCAGTTGAGTCCCATAGTGCTCAGAGCCATTTGAACCATTTTTTTGATATAGGCCTGTAATTCAGCGGATTACTCCTACTTCCCTTTTTGGGTATTGGTATGACTTGAGCAATTTTTCAGTCTTCTGGTACGGATCTTTCTGTGAGCGAGTGGTTGTATATAATTGCTAAATATGGAGCTATTTTATCAGTATACTCTGAGAGGAACCTTACGGGTATACAATCTGGACCAGAGGCCTTGCCTTTATTGAGTGATTCAAGCTGCTTTGTTACGCCGAGGATATATACTTCTATGTTTCTCATCTTGGCAGTTGGTCTTGATTGATCTGGTTTCGATGTTGTGGTTAGCAGCGGATAAACCAAATGTCTGAACAAGCTGAAAACCCCAATTGATAGAATTCTCATTTACGCGTGTTTGTCTATTTGTCTCAGCAGCTGTGTTCTTCACCGAAAATAAAGTTTAATAGCACTCTGGGCTCTGTTATTTAAAATTTGTTTGCTTATAAGTAAGCTTTACTTGCTAAGATCGATAAAAATTATCTCATCGTTATGTAGTGGCTCTTCTGCCACTGTTACTCTGGCATCTTAGCTTCTCCTGACCGCTTGTAGCGGTTGATACCAATACACACTGCTTGGATGAGCCCTCAAACTATTACCACGATTTAGTTTTTGTCATTTATTTAAGGTATCCAGCATGACAAACACACTTATTCAATTTGTATTATTATATGTATATTCAGCTGAAGGATTATGATGATTAAACCTCTATCACCCGACTTTCGATCATTCTACTTTAGCTTCTTCTAAAACCTTTCGTCTGGTGAACTTCTGTCTTAACTACTTCGAACTACATTGTTCACTGTAAGGAAGTATCTTGTTACAGATTTTTTTAAAAAACATGTGAACTATTTTTTTTTGTAATGTGATTGTTAGGGACTTTTTCTCTGTTCTATGATGCTACAATACCGATCACAAGGCAGATGTGTGGCTACTACAAGGACACTTGTGACTGATTTAGGAATGGGAAAAGTTTTATGTGAAGGGTGTATGCAACTGAAACGGCCCTCTCGTACAGTACCTTACCTATAGCTAGATAGTCCACCCAAGGATATGACTGAAAGAAACACTACGGTACAGGATTTTTCATTAGCTGGAGAGCTTTTGCCCTAACTTCTCCCTACCTCAGCCAAATATGAATGAAATTGTATTTCGTGCCCTATCTAGTGCATTCAGCTTTCCTTAAATTCTTTCCTAGTGAAAGCTGTATTTACTCAAGTTGTTTCTTAAGAACGAATTTGTAACTTGTGGCACAATGGCTGGATGAAATCAAAATGAGGGTTAGAGAGCAAAGCGAGATGCATTCAGTGAATTTCAAAATTAAATTTCGCCAAATCATCTGATTAAAAATTCTAAAAAGTTTTAGCCTTAGATAAAGTTAGTAAGCAGATCGATATCACCTGCTGCAGGGGCGACCAAGAATTCAGCTCACGCGCTCAGCCTGCCTCCACACTTCCCCCACCAGCAGATCATGATGTCTGAGCGATATTTAAATGGCAATACAGGCGCACTGCGTGCGACATGGTTTCATATTTTATTTGTCAACAACATAGAGCACAAACGAAACTAATTTTCAGTATCATTAATTTTTTGCGTAATGAAGACATCATTTTTATGTAATACAAAATGTCGGCATATGGACAGACGCAGACAGTTTAAAAGATTTTCCCGCTCAGGTAGCCACGTATTTCTGATTTATTTAGTTTCATAATCATAAATGGTTTTTCACACAATTAGGTTTATCAAAATGTTGTAGTACTTTTGCTACGTAATTATGGAGACGTGGAAACTCTACCTGAGGAGAACAATGTAGATGTCCGGGACAGTTTTAATGTAGATTACTCAGTTCCAGCTCGAGATGGACAGGAGCCTTTCAACTCAAATGGCAAACTGTCTCGAAAACAGTTCGAAAAAATGTAAGATCGGCAGTGTCTTCAAAATGTTTAAGAAAGAATGCCTGCAATTCTTTCAAGGCGACAATGAATTATTCAAACGTCGCATTTTCTTTAACGCCAGTGACCTTCGGGAACTGCACTATATTTTTTGTCAGAAATTGTCCCTTCAGTCTTCAATGCAGTTTTCTTTTTAAATGCGTCCGTCATCAAATCAAAAGATTTTTTTCACCTTGAAATGTCTTATTGTTAGCAGTCTGAAGTCAAGCCCCTTAAAATTCAAGGTCTGCAATCCATTGCAGATGTTCTAATTTTCGTCCCTGCTCTCCTCTTTCCTTCATAAATTCAGAAATAGCGGATTTTAAATCGAAAAATCGTACCAGGCATGCCCTTTAACTTTACCAACGTACTTCGCGATAACATATAAAGTCTCCATACTCTTCGTTGATTTCCATCGAAAACTCTTGCAATTCCGGTGGACTATTGTAAGCGACTTCAGAAATTTTACTGCTCGTACCAGCAATTCCTTCACGTGCTCCATGTCTGAAAATGTAGCAGAAAGCCCTTCTTGATGTACTGGACAATAAATCCCGTGGGGTATCATATAAGTTTTTGCACTTTCGTTGTCAGCTAATTCATGAAATTCTTTGTGCATTGTGCTGTAATATCATTTCATAGTAAATCTGCGGTACCCGTTGTTTACACAACTGTATAAAATATAATGGGAATTCTCATCCGTCTTTCTGTCATTTCCATTCATTTTTTGTGACAATAGATAGCTAGACTGCCTCTTTTTATGCAAACAGCCACTGAACCTGTGAATGTCCTTCGTACGACGAACAAATAGCGAAGGGTAAATGGCGTTGACGCCATGATTCTCCCAAACTGAAGAGAGTTGTGCCGATAAAAAGTCCCAAACCACAATACTCAAGGAAATGTAGCACTGTTCCGGGTACTCCCCAGAAGGACCAAGCAAAGCTGAGACAGATCAGGTCTCGGCCGCACATGGTCTGCACAACGTGCGTGTGTAAAGTTTGCCATGCCGTGGCAGACCCTCCTCTATGGTCCCTGCCCTTCAGTGTGTGACGTTCACCCGGTTTGTCTAGCTGTGGTTGCTCCTTCGCGTTTCCACTTTACTTTCATATCTCCATCAGCCTATTTGGGCTGCTTTAGATAGGTGGAGTGTCCATGATGAATTTGTTACCCAGGTGATATTCAACGACAAGTCCACAATCGAAGTCACTGAGCTTCCCTGTCTGAACCATTCTGCTGTTACTGCTTCCATAATGACAACCACAACACTCCCCGTCTTCTTTGATACTGAGGTGTCCACCTCACGTCACATCTAGAGGTCAATTACACATTACGTAGGGGTTTCCGGATACTTTTGATCAGACAGTATCTATCCTTTGCATCCATATCACGCGACCTTGAGTCAGATAACTGTAGTAGTGATCGTATGGTACATCTGGCTGTTCATGACTGTCATGCTGACCGCCACTACGATGTCTGGCTTCAGATTTTTCAGGAGGACTATACTTTAGGAGATACTAGTGTAGAATAATTCGAATACAACATTCCATATAAGATGTGTCCTATCTTTACTGTTACAGACATACAGTTGGTTACTGAGATCGGTTTCCATTTCGCGTTTTGACGCTCCTCTGTTTTTTCTACAGTGGTGTGAAAAAAGTGTGCTGTCTAAAAGATAAAAAATGCGTAGTTCTACAGAGCAACTAAAAATGAGACTGCAACTGTCAGTGTCTAAACAAGAAAAGCGTCAACGATGTGCTAGCAGAGCGTATTTCCCGATGTAGGAAAAAAATCAAGTGAAAATCACCATCACTGACGATGCTTTACCTCAATAAAGCGAAACGCATCTAGTGAAAAAAACACGTATTTTTTATAGTTGCAACGACAGAACGAAAATACCCACAAGAAATCAGAAACTACAACTGTGCACTTCACAAAACGAAAAAACGTTGTATCCTATGACTATATCATCAGCGAGTCACAGTTGGAATCGGACAGCTCATACAAATATCTGGGTGTAAGAGTTCGTACATATATGGAAAGCAATGATCACATAGCCTCAGTCGTGGGTTAGCAGGTGGTAGACTTCGGGTTATTGGTAGAATACTGGGAAAATGCAGTCAGTCTACAAAGACGATTGTTAAAGAATCACTCGTGCGACCCATATTGCTCAAGTATGTGGGACCTGTGCCAAATAGGACTAGCTTGGGATACTGGACATATACAGGAAGGGTAGCATAAATGGTCATACGTTTAATTTACGGATGTCCATCTTATTGCACGGACGAGTGACTTCAGCTAATGATATGTATGAGAAAAAGTACCACCACAGTGTGTCTTGAGAATGTCTTTATTCTATCACACGAATAGTTTCGGAGGCACATTACCGCCATGCTCAGGTTCATCACTGCCAAAAGAGTAATTTCCTTGGTGGTAATGCGCCGCCGAAACTAGTCGTGTGATACAATAACGACATTCTCAAGACACAGCTGTGTCTTAGGTTTGTTTGTCCCGCGTTGGAGTGTTTACAGAGATGCAGAAGAAACTGAACAACAGGTCTTGAAGATAAACGTAAATTATCTCGAGAAAGCCTACCTGCAAATCGCCGAGGAATATACTGCAACCTCCTACTTATCGCTCGCATAGGGATCGTGACGACAAGAGTAGATTAATTAAAACCACGCAAAGAGGAATTTAAACAATCATTCTTTCCGTACTCAATACATGAATGGAACGGGAAGAAACCCTAACTAGCACAACTCCGCCATGCACTACACATTGGTTTGCAAAGTATAGATGTAGACGTAGAGCATAATTCACTGTGTCGAGACGTTGAATTTGAACCCTGCTCCTGCCCTAACACGAGTACAGCCACACAAAACTTTGCCACCTCGCCCGGTGGCTTTATTAGATACTAGAAATCATTTGCAACAATTGTCGAAAGAGTATAATACTGTCTCTTTCCTTGTGCCTGTGTCCCGCACGTTCGCAGGATCGGCATGGTTATCGTGTGATTTGGCAAGGTTAATTTAAGGGGTGATCCGATGCCCTTCCTGTCGCCACCCCTGTGGGTGAAATGATGATGAAGACAACACAACACAATGACGAAGACAACACAATACCCAGTCCCTGAGCGGGGAAAATCCCCGACTCAGCCGGGAATCGAACCCGGGCCCCCTGGCGCGGCATTCTGTCGCGCTGACCACTCATCTATCGGGGTGGACTCGAAAGAGTATAATATCAAAATTGACGATTAGGTCACTGTTGCTTTAAAGAGCAGTTATTAACTGTGTAATTATTGTGACTGTTTCCATGGCACAGTGCACACTTACCAGCATTAACTTAGAGATAACTGTCGTGTTCGCCTGTGTCGCCGGGCTCCACTCGGAGGTAAGCTATTTAGATTCTTGGCGGTGGATGAAGTTTTCACTGCCAGTATTTGTTCAGCAAAGGTAATGTAGGTGGTATCGTGAAGATCCCGATCACCAGTCTTTGCGCGTTGTACTGAGTTAAATTCCAAATCTCTCCGCACTGTCATGAAGTGAGGAAATGTGAAACTGTTGATTGTGGTTAGTCCGCGGGATGGGGACGCTTGTCTTGGCTGCTCCATTTGTGTTGTTCGAGAGGAATAGGTACATTCTAGCACTGGGTTTCATCATCTCCCATCTCCCAACACCATCATTGCGCAGTACAAACATAACACTAAACTACACAGGGTGTCACAGGAAGGTTGCGACAAATTTCGAAGAGTTGTAGAGGGTGTCTTGAGGAACAAATCGAGGATAGGAATCCGTGTCCAGAAACGTCATCCAACGAGGCCAGAAACGTCATCCAACGACGCTGCGGAGCGTCGAAGTTATTGGCAGCGGCGCGTGCCGGTAGGACATCCCTGCGGCAACAAACGTGACTTTGTACGCTGACGGACCACAAGCGGAACGTCTCGCAATGTTGTTTTTCAGTGATCGTGACTGACTGACACGATCGCCAGTGGAGAAGATGGAGCCAGCTGCTGCATAGATTGGCCTCGTCTCCTATGAATGAGATGCTCTGCTGCTGTGGTGGATGACGGTTTTGGATATGGGTTTCCAATTGCAGTTTATTTCTCTCCTGTACACCGAAAACCATTGGAGAGTTTAGAGGGTTTCAGGAGAAAGATAAGCTGCGGGTCGAAACCCATGTCCGAAACCGTCATCCGCAGAAGCAACAGAGTATCTCATTCACAGAAGACAAGGCCTTTGTGCACAGCAGTTAGGTCCATCTTCCCCATTGGCGATTGTAGCAATCAGTCACGATCACTGAATGACAAACAACGTGGCGAGACGTACCGCGTATGGTCCGACAGTGTTAGAGGACCGCCGGTGCCTGTAACTTCGACACCCTGTAGCGTCGTTGGATGACGTTTCCAGTCACGGGTTCCTACACTCGATTTGTTTCTCAAGACACGCTCACACGCTCAACAACTCCTCGAAGTTTGTTGCAACACTTCTGGCACATTTGTGGTAAGTTCCTATGAGACCAAACTGCTGAGGTCACAGGTCCCTAGGCTTACATACTACTTAATCTAACTTAAATAACTTACGCTAGGGACAACACACACACACCCATGCCCGAGAGAGAACTCGAACCTCCGACGGGGAGAGCCGTCCGAGTCGTGGCAAGGCACCTCAGACCGCGCAGCTACACCGTGCGGCAAAAAATACGCACATGACAACTCTCACATATCTAGTTTTCGCAAAGAAAGGAGCCAATGTGTGGGGGGAAAAACACCTTCCAGACTGCTGAACCGATCCGGGTGGTGGTGGGAGGGGGGGGGGGGAGAGGAGAGGGGGGGTAGGGAGGATATTCCAGTCAAATGCCATATAAGCCAGTACAATTAGCTCCAAAAATGTGGTTGCGTTTCAAAAATTACTGGAATACTTGAAACTGTTTTAATCACTCAGGTAGACCTATGACATGAATAATCTAAGTTTGACCCGATTTCCGATCGGAGCTTCAGCCATGATTCAAAGAAAACCACCAAAATTTAAGACATTTTTTAAAACTCCTGCGAAACTAAGCGTTTAATCGGAAATTCCAAGGTTACCAAAACTGAAAAGCAATAAATTCTGAATCGACTGAGGTTAGTTACAAAAGCTTCGTGAGGAAACTTATTTTCAGTTTTCAAAAAACACTCGTTTGCTGCAATAAAACGTGTAGCATCTGAGAATTAGCCAATTCCACGCAAAATTTTATAGGATAAAAGTTGTGGACCATCAAATTATGTTTTCAATGAATCAGAGAAACTGACAAAAACCTAACTCCTAAGTAAATATCACCATTATTCAATTATTTATGTAAATCTCATAGTTAACGACCAACATCAGTTTTTTTTTACCTTTAATTCAGTGATTTCTTCCAGTGTCCACTGTTCTTCGTTTATTAATCAGATACTCATTCTCTACATTTTGTTGCTCCATTAGTGTCGCAAACATGTACTTTTGCCGGGACGCGTATTGTTGATGCTCCTTGCAGGCACCAGTCGTCAGCTGACCGTTGTTTCGTTCTTATTATGTAACCTGAAGGCGGAGGGGTGGAAAGGAAAGGGAAAGGAAGGAACTACTGATGTCAGCTGTATCGGGACTTTGTGCAGAATTAGCGGCGACGAGTGAAAATGTGTGTCTGACCAGGATTCAAACCCAGGATCTCCTGCTTACTAGGCAGTCGCGTTAACCACTGCACCACCCGGACACAGTGTTTATCGCAGTTGCTCAGACTACCTTGGCGCACCTCTCGGCCGACCTACACTCCCACCAATGCCACCTGTCCGCAGTTCCCGTCCATGTCTTCCATGTTAGCAATTTGAAAATCCCACAGTAGGTCGAACGTAATTGTGCAACTGCACGGTAGGTGGTGGATTCATTGCCCATCGAGGCCAATCAGTCGGACGTGTCCGAAAGAACAGACACCACGCATTCATATAATTAGTTACGTTTGTTAATGGAGGTCAGTGCAATGTCTGAGTGTTTTATTTGTGATGAAGTGTTGTCGATGAGGTGGACGTCATCACAGTGAAGGACAAAGGAATAAAATATTGCATCAAATTTGCAAATTGAGATGCTGCACGTTTTATAACGACGAAACGACTGTTTTTTTTGAAAACCGTGAAAAATTACCGTTTTCTTTCTGTTGTATTACGGGCGGGCATTATCATGGGCCGGCCCGACTGGCCGAGCGGTTCTGGGCGCTACAGTCTGGAACCGCGCGACCACTACGGTCGCAGGTTCGAATCCTGCCTCGGGCATGGATGTGTGTGATGTCCTTAGGTTAGTTAGGTTAAAGTAGTTCTAAGTTCTAGGGGACTGATGACCCCAGAAGTTAAGTCCCATGGTGCTCAGAGCCATTTGAACCATTATCAAGGAATGCATCACTTCACGTAGTCCTCCTGGTCTTTGTTCTTGGACTGCGTCTGTAAGACGTCTCAGTTGTCAACAGTAAACGTTATCAGTGATTGTTACAGCTCAGGGAAGCAATTCGTAGCACACCACACCGTCGCTGTTCCACCAGGTGCATAACTATCTTTTATGGATGCGCGCAGGTCTTTGTATGGGGAGTTTCTGCTTTGTTTGGGCCCAACCATTCCTTTCTTTTAGTTACGTTAGCATGAAGACACCATTTCTTGTGCCCAGTAATGACACAAGATAGGAATAGTGGATGTTGTTCACGAACCAATTGATGACGAGCAAGCAGAGATGCACGTATGGCAACCTGCTGATTTTTGTGATTTTTGGCTTAGAGCATGTGGTATCCATACACCAGATTTTTGAATATTCATTCCCCGCTGCATGCAAATGTCGCACAATGGTGGAATTATCACAGTTCATAACATTTGCCAGTTCTAGAATACACTGGCATGAATTATTGTGGATTAATGCGTTTAAACGCTCTTCATCAAACACTCAAGATCTTGAAACTTCCTGGCAGATTAAAACTGTGTGCCGGACCGAGACTCGAACTTGGGACATTTGCCTTTCGCCGGCAAGTGCTCTACCAACTGAGCTACCCAAGCACGACTCACGCCCCGTCCTCACAGCTTTACTTCTGCCAGTACCTCGTCTCCTACCTTCCAAACCTTACAGAAGCTCTCCTGCGAACCTTGCAGAACTAGCACTCCTGAAAGAAAGGATATTGCGGAGACATGGCTTAGCCACAGCCTGGGGGATGTTTCCAGAATGAGATTGCGCTGCAGAGTGAAAATCTCATTCTGGACCCAAGATCTTTCTGAATGTGGATTCACTAATGTCAAAACGATCCTCCTTAAAACAAAAAAACCATTTTCCTGCCGCGCCCTGTCCAATGACATTATCCCCATATACGGCGAAAATGCATTTGGCTGCCTCTGCTGCTGTCACCCCTCTGCTGAACTCAAACAGAAGAATATGTCGGAAATGTTCCGATTTCTCAAGTTGGCACTCCATTTTCTAGCGTCCACACTTCCACTCACTATCGCCAAATGACAAATGATGATATGTAAACTCAGATAGCAACAGTGAACTACAAGTAAAAAACGACAATCGATAAATAAACCTATAGCAACCAGAATACCAGCATATAAAACATAACGCAACGAAGTTACGCACCAACAACTTTTTTCTCCCGTTAGCTAAAGTAGTCGCCATTTTTAGCCGTTTGGCCAGAGAAAGTGAGATTTAAAGGCAGTATGGTGGCCGAATACAGAGCTAGCAGGTCGTCACTCACGTTTAATCTGGCATGAGATGTAATCTCGAAGGCTTGCATTTGACCCGTCTTTTTTTTTCCTTTGCTTTCGTGTTCACCTGCCAACACACTGCTCCGGGATTTGTCGTCTCACCTGCGGACGTAAGAGGTTTCAGTCTCAATGATAAGCGCAGTTTCTTGTGGCGATGGGAAGGTCGGGGACTGAAAATCAGAAACTGGTTGCGTAAGTAAGAGTGAAAGACGAAAAATATAGAGAAGGTGTTCGTCAGGGGCATTTTAACCTTGTACTGGCACATGTTACGCAATAATGTAGGTATCAAATTAATATATGAAGAAGTTTTGTTTATGGCGCTTTTCGAACAGCCGTGTGTGTGTGTGTGTGTGTGTGTGTGTGTGTGTGTGTGTGTGTGTGTCTGATGATGTTGTTTGGTTTGTTGGGCGCTCAACTGCGCGGTCATCAGCGCCCGTATAAGTTCCCAATTTTGCACAGTCCAATTTGTTCACAATCCAGTATAGCCACTGTCACGAAAGATGATGATGAAATGATGAGGACAACACAAACACCCAGGCCCCTGGCAGAGGAAAATCTCCAGCCCGGCCTGGAATCTAATGTGTGTGTATATAATTGAAATTAACGAACAAGAGTATCTACTGGCATCATGTACTGTGTGTTGCACGTTTACAACCAATGAGAATTCATCCAAAAATGGTGAGGGTTCATAAAGAGCCTGCTTCTTCATTTTCAGCCCTTCAGGAATCGGAAACTGAACCAAAACGTGTCGGTATTTTTCTTTGAGATAACGTAAAGGGCAACCCAAAATTTAGTCACGCACAAAAATTTAGAGAAAATGCGAGGAAATGTCATGATGCATTTATTATTATCTCGAAAAAATATTTTTTTGTTCTGAAGTTTCATATCTGCTGTCATGGTACACACTGGAAAGGCCGCATCACAGTACCGTAGCACGCCGATAGAGGAACGAAAACAGATCGGCGCAGCATGAAGCATCGTGCTGTAATTCGTTTTGAGCAGCAGTGGAACTGTTGCAGCTGTGTCGAGCCAATCAAGACGGCAAACCTTACGAATTGGCCTACCATAGATGCAACATTGTCGACGGTGCCAAAAACAAATTACCACATGATGCTCTGTCGAATGTCGACGAAATGTAAACACGAAAACAGATTCCTGAGCGACACTTGGATCTTTCTAGGACGTTGTTGTGGGCATATTTGTTACTGAGGAAAAGCTGTGGTCACGCTAGAAACGGAACAGCAGTCAAAGTGCTTGTCAGAAGCAGGTGAGCATGTTTGTGGCAACAATTTGCTTGCGCTAGCCTAGTAGTCCCATAATAACTGACGAATAGTACCCAAGTATTCTGTTTTAACTAGATGAAAAACTCCTTTGTGGGAGTGATAGTCTGCAGAAGATTAGAATCATCTTTCTTCTGGACAGTGCGCTGCGTAATAAAGCAAATTTGTTTCGATGGGAAGAGAGGGACTGGAAGTACCCATGGTCGGGCAGCCGATCTCCACATCTGATTTAACGCTGTCTGACTTCCACCTGTTCTCATATCTACCTGTAAAGAAATTCACAAGAGGAGTGTCGAAGTGCTTGAGATGTGGTGTTACAAAAAATGCTGAAAATTAAGTGAACCGATTAGAAGTGAAGTTCTCCGCGGAAACGACGACGAAACAGGACATTTTTAAGATGTTAGCAGTAACTTCCTTGCCACAAGATGGAGCCGTAGAAGGCAAAAATTGCTGGGAAGACAAATTAGATATACACTAAATAGCTGAGGACACTGTGTACGCGTTGTTCTAATCCGACACGTCGAAAGACACCCTGAATTATTTATGCGGAAAGAATACAACGAATGAAATGCACTGTCAGAATTTTAGCTGCTAAGACGCACTGCAACTGCTACTTAAAAATTGTTAAAGTTACTCGTTTTTGCCGCATGCACCTAAACTATAAAAAAATGCCACAGGTAATTTTTTGAATTAGAGGCAGTTCATACTGACAGCTAAACTGTTGCAGACGTAATTCTGACGAAGATAAATTATGGCAGTGTTTGATGTTACGTTACAGACGTCCATCAACGGGAAATTTGAAATATTTCTTAAATACATATAATTTTATAATATTTCCTGCAGCCCAATTCGTATGATAATTTTTGAATAATGTACAGTTTGCCAACAACGAAACAATTCCTTCTTTATTGCCCGTAGTCCTCACAAACAGTTTCCTTACACCAGGCACACCTGACGAAACAAAATCAATGCATTCAGGCACCTCAAATACTTGGTAATCTTATTTCGAAAGAATTGTGGCGGAGTAAGATATGGTTGTGGTCGTTGCTCTGCTTATTGTGTTGCATGGCAAGTATACTTAACGAAAATTGCAAAACGTACCGATGTAAACTAATAATGCACAAATAAGTGCAATTTAAGAATATTGTTCCCTAATAAACCTCAAATGCCACGAACCTATCCTAAATTATATTCTTTGACAATTTCGTTAAAAATAACGTTCAGTCGAAAGAAGAATTTTGCCACTAAACAGTCTTATTCTTGTTCCTAATTTGCCTTGGGGTTCTGAAGACGGATATAAAGCTGCAGAAACAGTAATCCACTCTAATGTATCACTGGCATTGTCGTATACGAATGTGTCAGAACATTAACCACTTGTACAACAGACTGTCTTTTTTCGGCTCGAGATGATAAAGTGCGGTTTGCTCACAGTTCTTTCACGAAACCTTACGTTCGGTGTAGACACAGCAGACGTGGAGATAACAGCACACCTCATCTTTACATCAGCTACGAATTAGTGGCATTTCCTTTACACGTATCTTTAAGAAAATTCGTAGCCTTGCGACTTCCCATGCTGTATGATTTCTTGAATCTGCTTAACTAGTCAGAATAAGCCTTGAAATCAGCAATATTCATTTCACTTGCGATTCGGAGGATCTGGTCTCGTAATTCTCCATCAGTAATGGTACACTGCCTCTCACGAGCAGTTCTGTAGCAAATCTTTAGAAAATTGCTGTTTTTCTCTCACACTTCTACGTATTTTATTTTGCCGCATACTTATTACTTCGTGTAATTTTTCTTCCATTTACACTGTTTTCAGTTAGATTTTACGAAGCAAAAGTTGGCACACTGCTTAACATTAAGCACTATCACAATGAATATTGATTCAATAATGTGTGTTCAACAGTCATACGTATTTTACCCTCGTAGTGATAATGCACATTTAATTTGAATTACTGCCTGTGACTTGAACAGCTTAGCTCATGATTAATGAAACATGTTGTAATTGATGTAACTAAGTAATATTATGTACATCTGAAGAAGATACTCAAAGTAAGATAAAGCTGGGACTCAATACGTCTTCAGGAAAATGTAATTACATCAGATCAATATTAACTCAGTTTATCTCCATTGTTAACACTTCCGAACCACAAACACAACCGGTAATTATCAAAGATATTAAATCAGGCGCAAATTTGAGTGAACAGTGACTGTGGCCAATTGATTCAGAGCAACCATCACTGGAAACTGAAATTTACTTTACAAATAAGTCGCTCCGAGTCGTGTTACCTGCTTACTGATGCGCCATCAGTCAAGGATATGCGCCTGCCATATCGCGCAGGCGCTGTCCGCTACAACTCCAGTAGCGGGAGTACATTTCTCCAGCTGCCGGGCGAACTATGAATTTGGCAATTCTCAAAAAATGGTTTAAATGGCTCTGAGCACTATGGGACTTAACATCTATGGTCATCAGTCCCCTAGAACTTACAACTACTTAAACCTAACTAACCTAAGGACATCACACAACACCCAGCCATCACGAGGCAGAGAAAATCCCTGACCCCGCCGGGAATCGAACCCGGGAACCCGGGCTTGGGAAGCGAGAACGCTACCGCACGACCACGAGATGCGGGCAGCAATTCTCAACATTTTCTAAAATACTTAGCAGCTAACATTCTGACACTGTCTTTCCTTCAGTGTATTCTTCTCACATAAAAAATTTCAGAGCATTTTTCAACATGCCGGTTTGGACCATTTCCTTGTAAGACGAATAGATTGACACAAGATGGAAATGCACTGAAGCTCCAAGGAAACTGGTATAGGCATGCGTATTCAAATACAGAGATATGTGAAATGCGGTTCGCAACGCCTACATACGGCAAGTGTCTGGCGCAGTTGTGCGGTCGGGTACTGCTGCTACGATGGCAGGTTATCAAGTTTTAAGTGAGTTTGAACGTGGTGTTATAGACGGCGCACAAGCGTTCGGATACAACATCTCCGAGGTAGCGATGAAGTGGGGATTTTCCCGTACGACCATTCCACGAATTTACCGTGTGTATCAGGAATCCGGTAAAACATCAAATCTCCGACATCACTGCGGCCGGAAACAGATCCTGCAAGAATGGGACGAACGACGACTGAACAGAATCGTTCAACGTGACAGAAGTGCAACCCATCCGCAAATTGCTGCAGATTTCAATGCTGGGCCATCAACAAGTGTCAGCGTGCGAACTATTCAACGAAACATCATCGGTAAGGCCCACTCGTGTACTCTTGATGGCTGCACGACACAAAGCATTACGCCTCGTCTGGGTCCGTCAACACCGATATTGGACTGTTGATGACTGGAAACATGTTGCCTGGTCGGGCGACTCTCGTTGCAAATCATATCGAGCGGATGGGCGTGTACGGGTATGAAGACGATCTCATGAATCCGTGAACTCTTCCTGTCAGCAGGGAACTGTTCAAGCTGGTGGAGGCTCTGTATTGCCGTGGGGCGTGTACAGTTGGAGTGATATGAGAGCCTGATATGTCTACATACAACTCTGACAGATGACACGTACGTAAGCATCCTGTCTGTTCTCCTGCACCCATTCATGCCTGTTGTGCATTCCGAAGGACTCTGACAGTTCCAGCAGGACAGTGCGACACCCCACACCTCCAGGAACACTCTTCTGAGTTTAAACACTTCCTCTGGCCACCAAACTCCGAAGACATGGACATCATTGAGGATATGTGGGATGCCTTGCAACGTGCTCTTCAGAAGAGATCTCCACCACCTCGTACTCTTACGGATTTATGGACAGCCCTGTAGGATTCGTGGTGTCAGTTCCCTCCAGCACTACTTCAGACATTAGTGGAGTCCATGCCACGTCCTGTTGCGGCACATCTGCGTTCTCGCGGGGGCCGTA
This sequence comes from Schistocerca piceifrons, assembly GCF_021461385.2. Lineage (NCBI taxonomy): Eukaryota > Metazoa > Arthropoda > Insecta > Orthoptera > Acrididae > Schistocerca > Schistocerca piceifrons. The sequence continues at coordinate 353,162,864 of NC_060144.1, read as the reverse complement.
CACAATATTAGGCAAGTGTACCAGTTTCTTTCGCTCATCAGTGTAGATTCTGGTTGCATCAGATCAATCAAACTGACGGAAAAAACATCATTGGTGTCTGGTAAATGATTGTTGTTCAACAGCCCAATGAATTTTATCCTCGTAGTGTTAAAGGACATTTAATTTGAATTACTGGAAGTGACTTGAGCTGGTTAGCTCGTGATTCATGTAACATGTTTTAATCAATGTAACCAGTAACACGTAATTCTGAAGAAGATACGCATAGTAACATCGAAGCCTAGGTCAAGATTAAATGAACAAACTTCCGGTGGCTGTTTCCTTTACTAATCGATAACTACTGACAGTTGCCGTTAGCAGCCATGTTCAAGATTGTTTGATGTACCATATGGAGTATTTTGTACATTTTCTACAGACACTTTGCAGGAAACGATTACAAAAAGCCGGCCGAAGTGGCCGTGCGGTTAAAGACGCTGCAGTCTGGAACCGCTAGACCGCTACGGTCGCAAGTTCGAATCCTGCCTCGGGCATGGATGTTTGTGATGTCTTTAGGTTAGTTAGGTTTAACTAGTTCTAAGTTCTAGGGGACTAATGACCTCAGCAGTTGCGTCCCATAGTGCTCAGAGCCATTTGAACCATTTTTGATTACAAAAAGTGAAAAAATTTGACTATGTGTATTGATCGAAGAAAAACGTGCATCTTTCTTATCTTAGAACAGTGGTTCGCTAAAAAGCTGAGAAATTAACTTTCCTCTCGTAGACAGTGACGTTGATAGTCTAGTCGCCAAAGATGCGTTAAATAAAAAGGCTTGCACCTGGTTGGAACCACCAACAATGTTCTACAGAAATACTTCTAACATCGCCAAAACGCGGTTAGCGACTGTACACTCGAAACAAGTGATACACAGAACAAGATGCACTGGCTTAGATAAACGAATGAAGCCTCACCAAGTGAAATACAATCATATCGTGCAGATAAGATAGCAGTAAATCAGCAGGAACTATGCCTCAGTCGCCTTGAGCCAAGTTTAAACCTTATCTGGCAGAAATATCCAGTGCAAGTGGCAAACACGCTGACGGACGACACTGATCGACAAAGCTCTCCATCACGGTACACCATATTCTTGTAAACAGCCGGTACAACCTGTACATTGCAAGGTATGTTTCCTCTGCACTCTTCCACGTCATGCCACGCACGAAACAAAAGCTTTAGCGCACGACATCTTCTCTTTGTTCTTCCGCCATGCGGCGTGAAATCCTCTTTCCTCTGTTGTATGCCTCCTATCTGCCCGCGCCGAAGACCACTGCGACGCAGTGCAGCAGCACTGCCTTCGACCCTTCTCATCAGGTATCGATACGAGCAGGCGCACGGTTCAACCTTCCAGCCCTAATCTGAGGGGGGGAGGCCTTCTGGGTCTCAGCTCTTTACGTCTTTCATCTGGCTTAAATGATTCCTTGGTAACTTGCCTATTGTTGTACTTAGTACCCAAAACGTGACTAGTCCAAGGACCTTCCCAACTTCATAGGGACCGACAGAACGCCTCAATAGATCCCCAGTAAGTTTTTCGGCATCCTTAATTTTGGGATGAATATTTTTGACTCTACCTAAAACCCCAACTTTCACTGAGGCAGGGCACCTCCTCTCAGTTTTCTCCAGCAGCTTATCATCGTATCACTAATGTGCTAATGGTGAATTAAGCAGATACGTGAACATCAACCTTGCTGGCATGGTCTTATGCGACCGCCGCATTCAGGGAAAAGTTGAGCCAGCACAGAGGTCTCTCCCAAGCAGTGCGATTTGTCATGAAATATTATTAGGGCAGATTTTGAATTACGGTTGATCCTCTGAATAAATGAGGACTGCAGGTAACAGGGATCGATGGTGACATGGGATATCGCATTGCCAAAATAAAGCTGCGAAGCTCCCTAGATGTAAGTGAAGAGGCGTTATCACTCACCAGCACATTCAGTGGACCAAAGCAGGAAAACAGACCTGCCAGATGTTTAATGGAGATACTAGTGGTCATTCACCTGCTAGGGGACAAGCAGAGAAAACGGCTAAAGAGATCTACCACGACCAAAATATATATATTTCGACTGCTGATCCAAGAAAGTCGCTCCATATAGTCGACGAACAAGTTTTTCATGAAATTCTGTTTCCACTTAGAACTCAAAAAATCTCTGCGGTTATTCGGATTCGACTTTACCTCTGTTGTTTCCGTACATTGTAATTTTATCATGTCGAAATCCAACGTGGGCAATGTCGGATGCTCCTTAATTTTTGGAATAGTTTTGTAGGTCCCTTAGTGTCCCCCCACACAATGTCTAATGGAGATTGCAAGCTGCATGGGTAAACAATTCTTTGGTCTCCCGTCATGGCGGGTACAATACCACAAAAATCCTTTAATGATTTGGAATCCATTTATTGACGAACTTCCAGCATACTGCTGCGCTGCTCTGTAACTGTTCGTTGCACATTTTCGGCATGGTTTTCACATCTTCGGAAATACCATTTTTGACTATGTTACAATGATTTGAAAATGGGTCGCGGCCTAAAGCTAGTCATCGAGTGAATAAAAAAAGTAAAATTTGCAACTCTGGCCTGGACTTTCATGTATGATTCGTTATTGAGTCTCCTTCCCTCAACTGCCTCTTAATACTCCCTAAGATCTAATCCCTATTCTGTTCTTCCTGTAAATTTTCGAATGGAGAAAGGCTCTCTGTTAAATTGTAGAATTCGATAAAACCTGTTCTCCGGTTCCTTGTACCTCAGCGACAGTTTTGCTAAAATGCAAATGGATCTAAGCACTATGGGACTTAACATCTGAGGTCATCAGTCCGCTAGAACTTAGAACTACTTAAACGTAACTAACCTAAGGACATCACACACACCCATGCGCGTGGCAGGATTCGAACCTGTAACCCTAGCGGTCGCGCGGTTCCAGACTAGCGCCTAGAACCGCTCGGCCACCCCGGCCGGCTTTCGAGAACAGATGAAGACCAAGAGGTTTAACCAATAAGCCGCTGCGATCCCTGTTACTCCTGAAACAAAACTGCTGTGACCCCAGCATTAGACTCCCAAAATCTGAGATAGCTAGAACAGGTGTGTTAGTTAAAATCAGCTTTAAAGCATCGAACACCTTTCAGACCAGCAAAAAATTTCACTTTTCCTATAGAACTGATTAACGGTGTAGCTAGTGTGTAGACCTGGGGATGAATTTGTGAAGAAATTAACCATTCTTCGCACCACGCTGATGTCTTATCTAAATCGTTTTAGAATTGGTTCTGATCTTCTGATGACTTTATTAGACGACAGACGACGTCACCATCTGCAAACAACCTAAGACGGCTGTTCAGATTGTCTCCTAAATCGTTTATATTGATAAAGAACAGCAGAAGGACTATAACACTACCTTGGGGAAGACAAGAAATCACTTATGTTTTGCTCGATGACTTTCTGTCAGTTAGTAAGAACTGTGACCTCTCTGACAGGTAATCACGAATTCAATCGCATAACTGACACGATATTCCAAAAGCAAGCAGTGTGATTACAAGCCGCTTGTGAGGTACGGTGTCAAAGCCTTCCGTAAAGCTAGAAATACGGAATCAATTTGAAATCCCTTTCGCTAGCACTCAACACTTCGTGTGAATAAAGAGCTACAGTAATGGTATTTCACAAGAACGATGATTCCTAAATCTGTGTCGACTATGTGTCGACAGACCTCCTCGAGGTAATTGATAATATTGAAACACAATGTACGTAGGTTGGAACCCTACTGTGGAGACACTATGCAATGGGATCTACTATTGCCGCTTATAGCACACGTTGTTGACATACCTACCTAACCTCCGAGCAAATTGACTCTCCCGTTCCATGTCATCGGCGTGCGCACAATCGAGGGAAACACAGTCACTTGTGAGCAAGCTGTCTAACGTAATGTTTTCGAAACAGGAACAACGGAGTTGGATCAAGATTGATTGTGACAGAGGTCGTACAGCAGGACAGTGTCATCAAGGTCTTCATGAGGCGTGCGGGGAATCAACATTGCCGTACAGAACAGTGGCACGTTGGGTAAAGATCCAACGAAGGTCGGCAAACTGTGGCAGACATGAATCGGGCAGGTCGTCCTAGCATGTATGAAGAAGAAGTGCTTGCTTTTGCCGCATTAGTGGACAGTGATCGGCGCCATACGATTCGTGAGCTCGCCCACGAAACCAGATTAGCTCTACGACTGTGCTTCGCATCCTGAAGAATCGCCTGGGCATGCGAAAATTTGCATCACGATTGACGGAAGAAATGGATGCGTTACGACGCTACTCAGACGCACTTGGACCGCTATGAGCGCGAAGGAGAGGCTTTCTTAGGCCGTATCGTAACACTGGATGAGAGATGGGTCATATCGTACGTGTCAAAACTAAAACGCCAATCCAACGAATGGCCTCATTATAGGTCGCCGTGAAAGTCGAAAGTGCGTCAAAGCGCCAGTATGGTGAAAGTTATGGTGATTATCACGTACGACTGTGATGTTATCCTAACACATTACGTTCCTCCACGGCAGACTGTCATTGCACAGTGTTACTGTTCGTTTTTGAAGCATCACCTGCGACCTGCTTTGCGAAAGAAGCGGCGACACTTTCTGCGCACCCCTCCCATCATTTTGTACGACAATGCGCGGGCACATACGGCGCAGGCTGTGGCTGCTCTGTTCGGTCGATGGGACTGGGAAGTACTGTACCATCCGCCATACTCCCGGAACTTAAATCCTTGTGACTTTGATTTGATTCCGAAGATGAAGGAACCACTTCGAAGCATTCGCTTCAGAACTGTTCCAGAGATTCGACAGGTGTAGAACGTTCCATTCGCACCATCAACAGAAGAGGCTCTGCTAACAGTATACTACGCCTTCCACATCGCTGGCTACGCAACGCTATTGACTACTTTGGAGATTAGTAACAGGTGCAAACATGTAACTCTTTTGTATCGGTTGTGAATAAATAGTTGCCTCTGTTTAAGTTCCAATCCTCGTATTATTCATAGTCTCCCTCGTGCACCAGCTTATTTTTTCACAAAATTATCTACTTTCCGTTTGATCATTGACGTGTCTGTTCTCCTAGTGTAGTCTTAGCAGTGGCAGTGGTAGTACATAAAGTCGTTATACACTGAAGCACCAAAGAAACTGGTAGAGGCATGCGTATTCACATACATAGATAATTATCTATGTATGTGAATACGCATGCCTCTACCAGCTCTACAAAATAATTTTTTTTTTTCGTTGCCAGGGAAGTTTGAACGAAAATGGGATATTGTTATGATACTCATTCCGAGTATATTTGTACTTTTTCCAAATTGGCTCTGGTTTTTGAGATATAGGTTATTTGTGGAAATGAGAGTTTCATGTGGATAATATCGACTGCAGGGTCCATATATGGTGTAATGTATTTGCTACCTGTTTTTTAATTAGTGATATTGTACTATCTTTATTAAACAATTGTGCTCAGGGAGTGCATCTGTGTGGTTGAGGATTACATCATGCAAACATCACACTGTCAGCAAGTGTTCAGTCCTGTTGTGCGGTGCGTGTGTTGAAGATATTGAGGGTTGTGCAGATTTGAATTCGGCGGTACTCGACATTCATTTGTTGGCCGAGGTAATCCCCGCAACAGCCGATAGGTAGCGTTCAGTGTAAACAAGAAAAATGGCGATGGTCGGCAGTCACACACATGTGCAGTGCAGCTTCAAGGAGATAGAACCTTTTCATCGTGACGTAGCAAATAAGAGGTGAGTATTCATTTCACACAAAACAATTAATGATGTTTGTTGGATGTGATTGACATGCAAATACAAGAAAGTTCTGCATAATATGTAGTATTTGTGCAATTTTGTTTTAGGAAAACATGAGTTCTTCACGCCGTCTTTGCGTGAACCATCCAGATGAGTTCTGCTACATTTGTGGTGAATACGTTCTTCAAAAGAACAGGAAGAATATCACTCCTTTTGTGAAGGAAGCGTATCTGGCATATTTCGGAATTAAACTTGGAGATCAAGACAAGGCATGGGCACCCCATAAAGTTTGTAAATGCTGTGTGGAGTGCTTACGGCAGTGGACAAAACGAAAAAGGAAAAGCTTAAACTTCGGAGTGCCTATGGTATGGCGAGAGCAGAAGAACCATACAGATGATTGCTATTTTTGCATTGTTAATGTGAAAGGTTTTAATAGGTTCAAAAAACGAAAGTGGGAATATCCCGATTTGGAGTCAGCAAGAAGACCGGTGGTGCACAGCAACGATGTTCCTGTACCAACCTTCACAACATTACCCACGCTAACATCATCAGATGACGATGTGCACGGCGAGGAATGTACAAGTAGTGGTTCGGAATACGAAGGACGTGAGACACAACCCCAGCAGTTCGACCAGAAGGAGCTCAGTGACTTGATACGAGAACTCAATCTTTCAAAGCAAGCATCAGAACTCTTAGCATCCAGGCTTAAGGAAAAGAACTGTCTTCATCCAAGTGTTAAAATAACAGCTTACCGGACGAGAGAAGAAAACCTTCTTCCATACTTCAACCAAGAAGAGGTTATAGTGTATTGCAGCAATATACCTGGACTTTTACTTGAATTGGGGCTGCCGGAATATAGACCAGAGGACTGGCGTCTCTTCATAGACAGTTCCACTAGAAGTTTAAAACGTGTTCTCCTACACAATGGCAATCGTTACGCATCTATTCCAATTGCCCACTCAACAAAACTTTGTGAAGCATATGCTAACATCAAGATGGTTCTGCATGCAGCACCAGTGGTTGATTTGTGTTGATTTGAAAATGGTGAACTTCTTGCTTGGACAACAAAGTGGATACACAAAGCACCCATGTTTTATCTGCATGTGGGATAGTAGGGCAAAGCACGAACATTGGAAGCAGAAAACATGGCCTCCAAGGGAACATATGGCTGTTGGTGAAGCAAACATCATTAATGAACCTCTGGTTAGTAGGGACAAGATTGTTCTTCCACCATTACATATTAAGTTAGGACTAATGAAGCAATTCACCAAAGCTTTAGACAGAAATGGTAATTGCTTCACATACATCTGCAATACGTTTCCTTGGCCTCAGTAGTGAAAAACTTAAGGCAGGAACATTTGATGGTCCTCAAATTCGCAGGCTCATCAACGATACCAATTTTACAAGTGTCATGACTGTCACTGAAGCATCGGCCTGGAACAGTTTTGTCGCTGTTGTAAAATGTTTTTTGGGCAATCATAAAGCTCCCAATTACGAGGAACTGGTCAAAAACATGCTCACAAACTTTCAAAACTTAGGAGCTAACATGAGCATAAAATTGCACTTCCTTCACAGCCACTTGGATTGATTTCCTCGTAATCTAGGTGATTTCAGTGAGGAACAAGGAGAGCGGTTCCATCAAGATATGAAAGGAATAGAGGAAAGATATAAAGGAAGATGGGACAGGCATATGATGGCAGATTATTGCTGGAATCTGCAACGTGACTGTTCTGAAGAGACCTATAAAAGGAAAGCGTGCAGGAAGCGGTTCGTCATGGACGGAAAATGATATACTTATAGAGAAAATTTTCAATTATGTTTTATACGTGGACAAATGCCTATCAGGTTTTCATAGAAGCTATTTATAAAGATTACTTTCTTTTTTCATTGTAGTTTGTAGCGCTCGAGTTCAGTATTAGCAATTTTTTCTAAGTTTTTGAATAAATCATGCATTATCTCAAAAACTAGAGCCAAACTGCATAAATGGTTGCTATATTCGTCCTCAGCACCACTAACCCATCCTAAAGCCACTCAAATATCCTTGGCAAGAAAATGAGTGTTGACCAGTGTTTTAATGTAAACAGGTAGAATACGGCGCTGCGGTCGGCAACGGGTATATAAGTCAATTGTCTCGCGCAGTTAGATCGGTGACTTCTGCTGCAATGGCAGGTTATCAAGATTTAAGTGAGTTTGAACGTGGTTTTATAGTCGGCGCAAGAGCGATGGGACACGGCATCTCCGAGGTAGCGATGAAGTGGAGATGTTCCCGTACGACCATTTCACGAGTGTACCGTGAATATCAGGAATCCGGTAAAACATCAAATTTCCGACATCGCTGCCATCCGAAAAGGATCCTGCAAGAACGGGACCAACGACGCCTGAAGAGAATCGTTCAGTGTGACAAAAGTGCAAACGTTTCGCAAATTGCTACAGATTTCAATGTTGGGCCATCAAATGTCAGCGTGCGAACCATTCAACGAAACATCACCGATATGGACTTTCGGAGCCGAAGGCTCACTCGTGTACCCTTGATGACTGCACGACATAAAGCTTTACGCCCTCCTGGGCCTGTCGATACCGACATTGGACTGTTGATGACTGGAAATATGTTGCCTGGTTGGACGAGTCTCGTTTCAAATTGTATCGAGCGGATGGACGTATATGGCTATGGAGACAACCTCGTAAATCCATGGACCCTGTATGTCAACTGTGGACTGTCCAAGATGATGGAGGGAGTGTAATGGTGTTGGGCGCGTAGAATTGGAGAGATGTGGAACCCCTGATTCGTCTAGATACGACTGTGACAGGTGACACGTACGTAAGCATCCTGTTTGATGACCTACATTCATTCACGTCAATTGTGCATTCCGACGGGCTTGGGCAATTCCAGCAGGACAATGTGGCATCCCATTATGTCCAGAAATGCTACAGAGTGGCTCCAGGAACACTCTTCTGAGTTTAAACACCCGCTGATCACCAAACTCCCCCGACATGACATTATTGAGCATACCTGGGATTCCTTACAACGTGTTTTTCAGAAGAGATCTGAACCTCCTCGTACTCATACGGATTTATGGACAGCCCTGCAGGATTTACGGTGTCAATTCCCTCAGCACGACTTGAGACATTAGCTGAGTCCATGCCACGTCCAGCTGCGGCACTTCTGCATGCTCGCTGGGACCGAACACAATGTTAGGCAGGTGTTCCAGTTTCTCCTTACAAGTAGCTGTTGCAAACGGACACTACTCCACGAGACAAACAAATTTAAATACAGCAAACAGAGACGTCAATGACCGGACGAAAGTTCATAATTTTGTGAAAAAAATATATGGCATGAGGGAGATCTGAACGCGGATCTCCCCCAGCGCGGTCCAACACCGTGAGCACATAAGAACGACACCGTGGACATTGGAGTGCGCTCGATGATGTAGATCTTGAGCATGGACCATTCACCGTTTCGATTTTGCTTCTTTTTTCAGTTCGGTTCGCCTTCTTCCTGTTTTCCTGCTCGATCTGTGTCCAGTTTTTAACGGGCCATCCACTGGGTCATCTTGCCACTGTATCTGAGGGGGTGTGATGCGGTGTTTCCCTTTTAAGGAATACTGTTCAGACACCTCCCATCGCCTCCTTATCTTATTATATTCTATTGTAGAAAAGTCGGAGAGGCTCTGTCCCCGCGGCAGCCGCAGTGGTCGACAACTCCACGACGGCTACCGCAGTCCACTTCACCTCTCCGCGCCCCATGCTGAACTCAGGGTTATTGTGCGGTTCAGTCCCCAGTGGAACCCCCCCCCCCCCCCCCCCCCCCCCGCCGCCCCCAGGGAATGTCTCACACCAGACGATTATAACTCTTAAGTTTTCGTTGTAGAGTAATGGTGGTGTACTCGTACGTGGAGAACCTGTTTGCACAGCAATCGCCCACATAGTGTAGCTGAGGCACAATAAGGGAACCAGCCCGCATTCGCCGAGGCTGATGGAAAACCGCCTAAAAACCATCCACAGACTGGCTGGCCCACCGGACCTCGACACAAGTCCGCCGGGCGGATTCGTGCTAGTGACCAGGCGCTCCTTTCCACTCAGGAAAACCGTGCGTTAGAGCACACGGCTAACCAGGCGGGCACCTCCTTATGGTAGTTATACTGCATTTTCAATATATTTGATTTTTGTAGACACTAAGACGTTATTTCATCTGTTTAATAGTTACCGAGATTGCAGTGATAAGAAGGAAACCTTCCTAGACGCGGAAACTTCTGTTTCAAAAACCAACGTAACACCCGCCCTAATTAAAAGAAAGAAAAGATGTTGGATGTGCAAAGAGATACCACTGAAAGCGATACTATACGTAAATTTCAGTATTTTTGCATTATTTTTTTAGGAGATAGAGACTTTAAACTTCATTCTTGTTATGAGTTAAATACCGACACAGTTGCACGCTGTTTTCAGAAGCATAATATTACAGGGTGAGTCAAGAAGAAACTTTGGAATGATATAGAAAGTTATTGAAATAATTTACAGAATCGGTACTATGCGGACAGTATATCGTGCCATTCGGTCGCGGCAGAAATCAAACGCGAACTTAGCTGTCGTAGGGAAGCGGAGTGGGGGAATAAGCCCCGCCCCCTCTCGAAGGGCTGCCATCCTACGTCCGCATTCCGTGCTGCCGCGAAATCAAAACTGACACAAAGTCCATAGGGATTGCTCTGATTTCTTTTGTTGTCGTGAGAGTCGCATTCGAATCGCTTTATGCACTGGGATTAGTCCCTTCACTTGAGTAAAAATGAAACAAAAAGAAATCCACAACACAGAGCAAATTGGAGTACACAAAGCATTTGGAAGTGGCTACAGCGTAATTGTTTGCTGCGGTTGGCAATGGTGATTCAGACCCGACCTCTACCTGTATCTTAACCAAACATAGTTCAAAACACTCCACATTTAAAACTGCCACGTCCTCACAACAGATGTGTCATTTTGCAGCAAACAACCTCAAGTTTGATTCACGTAGCCCATCAGTGCCCCATTCCGCCACGAGTAGCGGCAGCGCAGTGCACCGTTAAAATGTCTGCTTTCACTGGTGACAAGAGCGCTCGCTGTATGCTTTCTTTGAGGTTTCATTAAAGACCGTGTATATATCCCCCCCCCCCCCTATCCATCAGACAGTTTAGCCAAAATGGAAAATCGAATGTACGCTGCTATTGCACAAGTTACCCCCATTTGCTACAACGAATGTGGGGAAGAAGCAGATAACCGGTTGAATTTCGCTGCATCACAGATGCTAGTCACATCGAACCAAAACGACACTTGACAATTTTATGTGATGCTTGAGGCTGTTTACTACAAATTGACACATCCACCGATTCTGCAAGTTATCTCAATAAATTTCTGTATAATTCCAAAGCTATAAAGTCCTTTTTGACTCACCTTGTATATAGGAAAAGCAGTGCAGTTCGAAAATTGTAAAAAATTCATTGCCAAGAGAGGTATTTGAGTAATCAAGGAAAAAGAGTATTGCTGTGAGAGCATTAGTTTTTGAGATATAATGTGACACATTTGAAGCTGTTTACGAATGCGAAAATTGTACCTAATTAATATAACTCTTTCTCTAACTGAAATTAGTATTTATACTTGATTTTTATGGAAGGTAGAGCCTTTTTCCATCGCTGCGGAAAGCGGTGCGCTGTGGCGCCTGCCTGGAGAGTCTACTCGACGAGACAACGCCGCAACTTCGGAGCTTAAACGTCAAGTGACAACTAGTTTAAATCAGACTATAAATATCACGTTAGCCAGCTACAAGCCGTGTGCCGCCGGCGCGGTGCCTTGTAACGTTGGGTACCCCGCTTGCCTATAGCTGTTGCGTCCCCTGTGTCGTCGCCTTGAAAATCATCACGTCTCCTCCCTTCCTGAAAGTGCATTATCTCGTTGCGTGTCACCCAAAAATCAAATTTGTTAATAGCTTATCCTTCATCAAATTATCCAGAAAATCTTTAGAAAATGCTAATGTAACTGCATCGTCCTTAAACGACACTAATAAAAGTTATCTAATGAGTAACAGAACGATATGCGATTATTTTTGTTTTACGCAGACAGTGTTGAGAGTAATATAAATTTTCGAGTATACATCTATGGATGAGATGGCGCCGAGAATGTACTGAAGCCTTCAATCTAGAAATCTGCAAAGTCGAAGCAAGACTGCTCACGTGAATTATTCTTTTCTCAACATAAAAAATGGCAGTTTCATATTTAATGTTTCAGAACAATACTAAAATTATGATATAGGAAGGAAGTTTAGAGTCAGGGAGTAAGGATAATAGTGGAGGATACCCCATTCAGTAGGAGGAGTACACCTTTCTACAGTAATTAATCTTTAAAATAATGGTGTTACTTCTTAGCCGCGCGGGATTAGCCGAGCTGTCTGGGCCGCTGCAGTCTTGGATTGTGCGGCTGATCCCGGCGGCGGTTCGAGTCCTCCCTCGGGCATGGGTGTGTGTGTGTGTGTGTGTGTGTGTGCGTGTGTGTGTTTGTCCACAGGATAATTTTAAGTTAAGTAGTGTGTAAGCTTAGGGACTGATGACCTTAGCAGTTAAGTGCCATAAGATTTCACACACATTTGAACATTTTTTTTGTAACTTCTTACATCTGTTTTCAGACGCAGCTTGAAAAGATGCCGATAGTTCTGTACCATTTTCCTCTCAGCCCGCCTTGCAGAACAGCTCTGTGCACCGCTAAGGCCCTTGGGCTTGACGTCACCATCAAAATCGTCAACCTCATGGAAAGGGAACACCTCAATGAGGACTACGTTAAGGTAATGTGGCGGCTAAAACATTTTGGATTGGGTGCACTGTCATGGTTAGTAACTCAGATGCGCACTTAAGCGTTTTTTAAGCACGTTTAATGCAGTTCTGTAATTGTACTATATGAGGCTACGAATAAGGTGTTAAATGTGGATCATATATACACCCTGTATATATATATATATATATATATATATATATATATATATATATATATATATTGAAGGCATGTGAGCTATGAGATACACATTAATTAATGTATACATTATCAATATAAATGTCTAGTGTAATAAAGTCGTTGGTAGTGCCTTCGCTATAGGTAGGGACAATTGTTATGTATGTTCTTCAGAGGAGTCGGAAAGTCGCAGGATGGTAAAAAATAGCATTTTCAGTTGTTAACCCTATAAAATAATTTGAAATTTTCTATTTAAAATACTGCAAAATTTATTAAGAAATTCTAGTTAGTAATATTTTTATTTCATTTTTCAAATTTGTATGTGTTCTCAGGAAAATTACCGAACTTACGGTGTGTTCGTATTCAGACCTTTGCATTTTCGAAAAAGTTACACACAGATGACTGTGGATTTCACTCTTCTGTTATAGAAACTCTGACCTTTCGGTCGATATCACTGTCATAGCAACCAGCTGTGTTTACAGTTCAGGTTTTGATCTGTGAGCTAGTGTTTTGAGTCTCGAGTTTTGTTTGTGCGTTATTCGGAGTTTATCCGTCTTGTTGTTACTTTTAGTGCTGAGTCTCATAAATACATCAAAAAAAGTTTTGCATCACCTCGGTTCCGAGAGTTCCGGAACCTGTACAGAAAATTGGAATAGTGATCAACACAAACATCATTTCCGCCCTTTTCATTGCCCATGACAACCACACACTGTATGTTGTAGTACCATACAGCGAGATCTTCAGATGTGGTGATCCAGATTGCTGTACGGACCGGTACCTCTAATACCCAGTAGCACGTCTTCTTGCATTGATGCATGCCTGTATTCGTCGTGGCATACTATCCACAAGTTCATCAAGGCACTGTTGGTCCAGATTGTCCAACTCCTCAACGACGATACGGCGTAAATCCCTCAGAGTGGTTGGTGGGTCATGTCGTCCATAAACAGCCCTTTCCAATCTACCCCAAGCATGTTCGATAGGGTTCATGTCTGGAGAACATGCTGGCCACTCTAGTCGATCGATGTCGTTATCCTGAAGGAACTCATTCACAAAATGTACACGATAGGGACGTGAATTGTCATCCTTGAAGACGAATGCCTCGCCAATATGTTTCCGATATGGTTGCACTATCGGTCGGAGGATGGCATTCCATGACCACCAGTGGCGTACGTCGGCCCCACATTATGCCACCCCAAAACAGCAGGGAACCTCCACCTTGCTGCGCTCTCTGGACAGTGTGTCTAAGGCGTTCAGCCTGAATGGTTCAAATGGCTCTGAGCACTATGGGACTTAACAGCTGTGGTCATCAGTCCCCTAGAACTTAGAACTAGTTAAACCTAACTAACCTAAGGACATCACACACATCCATGCCCGAGGCAGGATTCGAACCTGCGACCGTAGCAGTCATACGGTTCCGGACTGCGCGCCTAGAACCGCGAGACCACCGCGGCCGGCGTTCAGCCTGACCGGGTTACCTCTAAACACGTCTCCGACGATTTTCTGGTTGAAGGCATATGCGACACTCATCGGTGAAGGGAACGTGATGTCAATCCTTAGCGGTCCGTTCCGCATTTTGTTGGGCCTATCTGTTCCGTGTTACCTGGTGTCGTGGTTGCAAAGACGGACCTCGCGATTAACGTCGGGAGTGAAGTTGCGCATCATGCAGCCTATTGCGCACAGTTTGAGTCGTTAACACGACGTCATGTTGCTGCAAAACAACATTATTCAACACGGTAGCGTTGCTGTCAGGATTCATCCGAGCTATAATCCGCAGGTGGAGGTCATCCACTGCAGTAGTAGCCCTTGGGCGGCCTGAGTGAGGGACGTCATCGTCAGTTTCTGTCCGAACAACATTGCTTTGGTTCACTCCGAGACGCCTGGAAACTTTCCATGTTGAGAGCCTTTCCTGGCACAAAGTGACATTGCGGACGCGATTGAAACGCGGTATTGAGCGTCTAGGCATGGTTAAACTACAGACAACACGTGCTGTGTACCTCCTTCCTGGTGGAACGACAAACTGATCGGCTGTCGGACCCCTCCTTCTAATAGGCGTTGCTCATGCATGGTTGTTTACATCTTTGAGCAGGTTTAGTGACATCTCTGAACAGTCAAAGTAACTGTGTCTGTGATACGATATCCACAGTCAAGGTCTATCTTCAGGAGTTCTGAGAACTGGGGTGATGAAAAACTTTTTTTGATGTGTGTAGTAAGAAGTCTAGCAGCCCGCGTCTAAATTGATTTAAAGTCTTTCTTTAATCCGATCTGGTAGTGATCCCAAACACTCGAGTAGTACTCTAGAATAGGTCGCACTAGCGTTCTACATCCGGTCTACTTTACAGGTGAGCACACTTCCTCCAATAAACCGAAATCGACCACTCGCCTTTTCTACCACAACCCTCACATACTCGTTCCATTTCATATCACTCTGCAACATTACGCCTCTGGAGGTTCAGCTACTTGGAGACCATTCGCAGTCTTTCATGGATGCCGTGTTCCAAAACAACGATGTAATTTTTATGGACGGCAATGCTCCATATCACCGGCCACAGATGTTCGCGATTGGTTTGAAGAACATTCTGGACAATTCGTGGGAATGATTTGGCCATCCAGATCACCCGTCGTGGGTCCCATCGGACGTTTATGGGAGACAATCGAGAGGCCGCTTCAAGCACAAAATCCTGCACCGGCAACACTTTCGCAATTACGGGCGGCTATAGAGGCAGCACGGCTCAGTATTTCTGCAGAGACTTCCAACGACTTGTTGAGTCCATGACAATTCGTGTTCCTGCTCTACGCCGGGCAAAAGGGGGTCTGGCACGATATCAGGAGGTATCCTTGAGTTTTGTCACCTCAGTGCAAGTTTGTTTGATTAAGAGCTGTGTCACTAGCGAATGGTAAAATTATTGGTATTATTTTGCGGGTGAGAAATTTTAATGTGCACAGGGATCGCCAAAGTTCGCCAAAAAGTGTCTAAAAATGTACTCTCTTTATCTGAATAATTAACGAACTAAAATGTTATCTTGGTGAAAGTATGCATTCTTGTAAACCGAAAATTTGGTGCTACAAAACTATGGCACTAGATTTTTGAAAGAATTTCACATTAAGATTGGAATATTCTGGAACATAAAAATTTTCAACATAAATAATTTCTGAAACGTAGAGTTTTGGAAAAAGTGTAACCTACGTTGCAAAGCGAAGAATAAGGGCTTAAATAAAATAACAAATCTAGCATAATTGAATTTTGACGTGCACATGGTTCCTAGTTACCTTAAATTACGAATATTTGTTTAAACAAAATATTTCCAGATGAATTAAATATGTTTGTTCATCGGCAGTAGGCAATTTATACAGTGAAAAATGAATTGTCACTTGAATAGGAAATTAGTTCGTGTAACTATTGCAAGTGTACTGCTAATGGGAAAAAAGGTGTGAAAAGAATATGATAATATTGGCTTCAAGAGTGGTATAAGAACAACGAGGATAATTCCACCTTGATCTGTTACAAGCAACAGTTGGATTCTGAATGTTAGAACAACTCTACAGAATACAGGAACTAGTAAACGAGACAAAAACAGTAAGCCGAGAATGTGTCTTGTATTTACATTTGTCTTTATGTCTATTAAAATGTGAGCGTATTTATTCTGTCTCTGAGTAATTTTGCCATGCATTGCAGAGATTACTTACACGAACAAAACAAATACTGTATTCTAAACCATTGGCAACTCGCAGATCTGAGAATGATTAAATTTTGTAATATAACCAACATTGTTAAGTTCAGGAACTGACTAATCTAAAACTTTTTAGTGTAATCTGTATATTCTGCTCCACGGATGAAATGTCTAGTTTCGCATAATGTAAGACTGATGTGACTGCGAGTTGTGACCAAATCCCTTCGTTTCAGATGAATCCAGAGCACACAATACCGTCTCTGGACGATAATGGTTTGTTCATATGGCACAGGTAAGCATATTTTGTTCAGTTATAATTTCTGAAGTGAATAAGATTTATTATTTTCTGTTCCGAAATATAATGCCGAGTCGCATTATTATAACAGTCAGCTAGTGTCCAGGATAAATGCTGTTAGCAACAGAGTGAAGAGATATGAAGCAGACGTGCTCAGTTTTGAGTAGTTAGGCCTCGACAGTATCTGTAGCCATGCTGTCTGCTGTGTTCCACACACCTACTGAAATGCATATGAATAAAGACACAGTCTTCGACATTTGGTGTGGTTTATTATGTTAAACGGTTTCGGCCTTCGTTGCAGGTCTTCCTCAGGTCCGTACATCTATTCACTGCGAAGCTCAGCTAGTCGACGTGGCAAAGATACAGTTACACTGAATAAAATATATCAAGTGACCCAGTCCGTGTCTTTCTTCATTAGCAATTCCGATATCCTGGTTAAACTGTTTAATTCTTCACTGTTGTCGTCGTTGTCGTCGTCGTCGTCATTGTCGTCAGATGTTTATGGAAGCCGCCATGAATGATGCTCAAACGTATTTAAAAAACTCGCGGCACTGTCATAGCAATGTCGCATTGCAAGCAAAGCGCATATTTGTGCGTAAGCTTCCCTGACTAAAGTGCTAGCCCTTCGTAAAAAATAGCTGAAATTACGCTGTAGTTATTTTCATTATCGCGGCTAATGAATTAAAACATTAACTTTGTTTCCCTTAATGCCACAATATCCCTTTATCCACCTGGGACCTACCTCCTCAGACAGTGTGGAATATCATCTGTTCCTGTCCGTAGTCCAGTGAGGTGATTATTTTCTCCGTTACATAAGTGCCTGTGGAATGTAAGTGGTAATACGCTATCTAATATTATGATTATCGGTTCTTGCACTTGTTGGTAGCGGAAATGGGGACTGCTCATTGCGTCTATGGCATTCAGTAAGCCGTAGGTGTATTGTGGATGGCACAACTCCAGTAATAAATATATACTTTGAACAGAAGTCTGTAGCTAAGGTAGAATTTTCAATATTTTTGGGTGTGTCCATTGATGAGAGGTTAAACTGGAAACAACACATTGATGGTCTGCTGAAACGTCTGAGCTCAGCTACGTATGCTATTAGGGTTATTGCAAATTTTGGTGATAAGAATCTCAGTAAATTAGCTTACTATGGCTACTTTCATTCACTGCTTTCGTATGGCATCATATTCTGGGGTAATTCATCGTTGAGTAGAAAAGTATTCATTGCTCAAAAACGTGTAATCAGAATAATTGCTGGAGCCCACCCACGGTCATCTTGCAGACATCTATTTAAGGATCTAGGGATCCTCACAGTAACCTCACAGTATATATATATTCACTTACGAAATTTGTTGTTAATAATCCAACACAGTACAAACGTAACAGCAGTGTCCATAGCTATAACACCAGGAGAAAGGATGATCTTCGCTATGCAGGGTTAAATCTGACTTTGGCACAGAAAGGGGCAAATAATACTGCCACAAAAGTCTTTGGTCACCTACCAAACAGCATCAAAAGCCTGACAGATAGTCAACCAACATTTAAAAATAAATTAAAAGAATTTCAAGATGACAACTCCTTCTACTCATTGGCTGAATTTTTAGATATAAATTAAGGGAGGGAAAAAAACCTAAATTAAACATTAGTGTCATGCAGTATTTTGTGTAATGTAATATCTTGTACAGACATCTTTTATTGACCTGACACGTTCCACATCATTACGAAGTGTCGTATTCATGATCTATGGAACAAGTATTAATCTAATCTAATCTAATCTCTACCAAATGATGAGCAAATTAGGAAGCTCGGTTTCGTTGCTGGGTACGGACTAGAACAATCTGGAGTTGTTGAGCAACGGGTCGGTGAGCGCTGGCAGTCCTTTGTAACCGTACATTCTGGGCGGGCTTCAGTGAGGACGGGGACCTTGGCTTCACCGCCTGTATCACGATGATGGTACAGATTTCTCGAAGAAACTCCTCAACCTCTGGGTGTGCTACGTGTCGATGTGATGGATGGCTACTGAGCCGAAAAAGTAGTTAGTGGACATCCTGTAATTAACCTGCCGCACCTCAGTTATGTAAGGATTATACAACAAAACGGGGCTCTGTCTGGGTGGACACCTATTTCCATAGCTACTAGTGTCACAGCAGAAAGTCGTACAGAACAATCAGTAACTACGAAAAATGTACACAATGACAGGATTCATTTATATAAAAATGAACTTACATTTATTGATAAGGAACTAGGGATATTCGAAAAGCGCTAGAATTTATAACCAAACCGCTAAAATCAGTGAAACGGCTTGTAAGTAGGCTGTTTACGTTTTTTTTATTGGTAACGCCACGTAGCGCTCTATATGAAAATCACTGACTGTGCTGTGTGCAGTCTGAGGCTGGTCGGCATTGTTGCAATAGTCGCTATTGTAGTGTTGGGCAGTTGGCTGTTAACAGCGCGTAGCGTTGCGCAGTTGGAGGTGAGCTGTCAACAGTGGTGGATGTGGGGAGTGAGATGACGGATTTTTGAGAGCGAATGATCTGAACGTGTGTCCATCAGAGACAGTAAATTTGTAATATTGGATATCATGGACTTATATATATATATATATATATATATATATATATATATATATATATATATATATATATATATATATAAAATGACTTTTCAACACTATAAAGGTAAATACATTGTTTGTTCTCTATCAAAATCTTTCTTTTGCTAACTATGCCCATCAGTAGTTAGTGCCTTCAGTAGTTTGAATCTTTTATTTAGCTGGCAGTAGTGGCGCTCGCTGTATTGCAGTAGTTCGAGTAACGAAGATTTTTGTGAGGTAAGTGATTTGTGAAACGTATAGGTTAATTTAGTCAGGGCCATTCTCTTGTAGGGATTATTGAAAGTCAGATTGCGTTGCGCTAAAAAATATTGTGTGTCAGTTTAAGCACAGTCATGTATAATTTTTCCAAGGGGATGTTTCAGGCTTACAATCCGACCAGCTTCTTAGATGAAACACCTACATCTAAGTCTACGTCTACATTCACATGACCGCGGTTCACATTTAACAGCTTGGCAGAGAGTTCATCGAATCAGTTTAATACTATTTATCTACTGTTCCACTCTCAAAACTGTACAGGAGAAAAACGAATTCTGAAACCGTTTCGTGAGAGCACTGATTTCTCTTATTTTATTACGATGCTGATTTATAACACTTGTTGGTGTACCGAGCCAATTGCCACTTTTCGCAATATGCAGATATCTTGTCTACATCATTTTGCAGTTGGTTCCCATCTCCTGATGACTTTACTAGACCCTAAACGACAGAATCATCTGCAAAAAATTTGAGTGTTGCTGAGATTGTCTGGTAAATGGTTTATGTAGATCAGGAACAGCAAAGGCCTATAACACTTCATCGGGGAACGCCAGATATTGTTCTGTCTTCCTCGATGATTTTCCGTCACTTACGGCGGTTGCCTCTGTCCCTCAGCCAGATGCTGTCGCTTGTCCTGTTTGAGAGTAAACTTCTCAGAATGCAAGATCCGAGCAGTCACAGAGAGTGTGATTATTGTGGTTGGGAGCTCCAATTTTAGGTGCATTATGGGGCCCCTTAGGAACATGGCTGCCAAGCAGGGGAAGAGAGCCAATGTGCACTTCGTGTGCATGCCGGGTGGAGTCACTTAAGACGTGGAACAAATCATTCTGGATGCCATGAAGAGCACAGGGGCAGCCAACTGCAGGTGGTGGCTCACTTCGGTACCAGTGATGTGTGTCGCTTTGGATCGGAAGAAATACTCTCTGGTTTTGAGCGGCCATCCAGAAGTGATAAAAGCTGCCAGTCTTGCTTGCGAGATGGACAGGGCCGACTGCGGACCTCTGATACAGAGCCGAGTGGAGGGTGTCAATCAGAGGCTCAGACGGTTCTGCGACCGCGTAGGCTGCAGATTCCTCGATTTGCGCCATAGGGTGGTGGTGTTTCGAGTACCGCTAAAGATGTCAGGAGTCCATTGCACGCAGGAGGCGGCTAGCAGGGCTGTGTTGTGTGGACTGGGCGGTTTGTTAGGTTAGACGGTCTCGCGAAACTCAAAAAGGGCTTCAGTCTCAAACGGAGCAAGTAGAATTCAGGAAGAACGTAGATCTAGGAACCATCGGTATAACAGTTGTAAAGTGTCATAGTTGTGTTGGCAAAGTACCAGAGCTTCAAGCGCTGTTAGAAAGCACTAATGCTCAAATCGTTATAGACTCCGAAAGCTGGATAAAACTGAAGACACGTTCAGCCGAAATTTTTGCGTTGGAGCCAACGGTGTTCAGAAAGGATAGACTAAAGACAGTTGGCGGTGGGTTCCTTGCTGCTGGTAGAAGTAGTTTATCTTGTAGCGAAATTTAAGTGGATAATTCCTGTGAATTAAAAGCCATTCTTGGCAACCAGAAGAAAAATGATAATTGAATCTCTTTACCGAAATCCCAACTCAGATGATTCAGTTGCTGAAATGTTTAAAGAAAACTTGAATCTTATTTCAAACACCTACCCGACTCATACAATTGGTGGCGACGTCAATTTACCCTTGATATGTTGGCCAAAATACATTTAAATCCGGAGGTACGCATAAAACATCATCCAAAATTATACTAAACACATTCTCTGAAAATTATTTCGAACCCACTCGAATAGTGAACAGTTGTGAAAACACACTCTTAGCAACAAATAATCCTGAGCTAATAACGAATATTAAAATGGATACAGGAATTAGTGACCACAGAGTTGCCGTAGCAAGACTGACTCCTGTAACTCCCAAACCCTCCAAAAATAAACTAAAAATATATCTATTGAATAAAGCGGATAAAAATTCACTTGATGTCTTCCTGAGAGACAATCTCCACTTCTTCCAAATTACCGGTGTCAGTGTAGATCAGATGTGGCTTGAATTCAGAGAAATAGAGTCGACAGCAATTGATAGATTTATACCGAATAGATTAACAGATTACGGAGTTTATCCACCATGCTACACAAAACAAATAAGAACACTGTTGCAGAAACAAAGAAGAAAGCATGCCAAATTTAAATTAACGCATAATCACCTAGACTGCTGATCTTTTACAGGCGCTCAAAATTTATCGCGGACCTCAATGCGAGATGTTTACAATACCTTCTACAATGGAACTTCGTCTCAAAACCTGGCAGAAAATTCGAAGAGCCTCTGGTCGTATGTAAAACATGCTAGTGGCAAGACACAATAAATGCCTTCTCTGCGCGATAGCAAAGGACATAGTGTCAATGACTGTGCCACTAAAACTATTGTGTTACTAAACACATCCTTCCAAAATTGCTGCACGAAAGAAGACGAAGTAGATGTTCGAGAATTCGAATCAAGAACAGCTGCCAACATGAGTAGCTTATAAAGTGATATCCTCGGAGAAGTGAAGCAACTTAAACCACTTAATAAAAGCAAGTCTTCCGGTTCAGACTGTATACCAGTTAGGTTCCTTTCAGAGTATGCTGATGAGATATCTCTGTATTTTGCAATCATATACAACCGCTCGCTCAACGAAGATCCGTATCCAAAGACTGGAAAGTTGCACAGGTCACACCAATATTGAAGAAAGGCAATAGCAGTCATCCACTTAATTACCGGACCTTATCATGAACGTCAGTATCCAGCACGATTCTGGAACATATGTTGTGTTCGAAAATTGTGAATTAATTGAAGAGAACGATCTATTGACACATTGCCAACACGGATTTAGAAAACACAAGACAACTAGCTCGTTACTCACACCAAGTGTTGAGTGCTATCGACAAGGGATTTCAAGTTGTTTCCGTATTTCTAGATTTCCAGAAGGCTTTTGACACCGTACCTCCCAAGCTGTTATGGAACAATGTTATGGAATACAGTCTCGGATGTGCGACTGGATTCCTGATTTCCTGTCAGAGAGATAACAGTTCGAAGTAATTGACGGAAAGTCATCGGGTAAAAAAGAAGTGATTTCGGTGTTTCCCAAGGTAGTATTATAGGCCTTCTGCTATTCCTTATCTGCATAAACGATTTAGGAGACTATCTGAGCAGCCGTCTTAGGTTATTTGCAGATGATGCTGCCGTCTATCGTCTAGTAGAGTCATCAGGAGATCAAAAGCAATTGCAAAACGATTTAGATAAGATATCTGTATAGTGCGAAAATAGTCAATTGATCCTAAATAATGAAAAGTGTGTGGTCATACACATGAGTGCTAAAAGGAATTCGTTTGAACTTCGGTTACACGATAAATCAGTCACATATAAAGGCCGTAAATTCAGCTAAACACCTAGGGGTAAAATCTGTAGAAAAAGACAGATTGCACTACATCCTGCAAATAACTGAGGACGTAGGTTGCGAGTGCTACTCTGAGATGAAAAGGTTGGTACAGGAAAGGAATTCGCGGCCGTCCGCATCAAGCCAATCAGAAGGTGACTCAAAAAGAAAAGGAGGGAGTAGAGTAAAGACTGCACTGCTGCTTTTGTTTTTAATTCGATTATTAATGAAATGTTTACTGAAGTCCACAACCACATATCTGTATTTAGAGACAGGTCTAAGCAGGGGGACACTCTTGAGTGTTCAACGATTTACCCTTATCACGTCCTCGAGATTCACTTCCCAATACAATTTACCACTTTAACGCAGAGTTACATGCAATCTTAAGCGTACTGAGTCAAGAGGAATGTGTTCATACCTGCAAATTTCAAGTTTGTTCCGACTCCCCGAGTGCCCTTAAATGTTTTTAACTAATGTACTCTGGAGACAAATAAGTCCGTAACACTCAGGTCTGTTCTTCACCTGCGAAGAATGGGGCTATCATTCTCATGAATAGCAGGGCGCAAGCGGATTCATGATAATGAACTGAAGGGTTTTGCATCCACGGACGCGTGTATTCTAAATCAAGTGGGTCAGTGTGCTGCCCCCTACGTGCTATGCCCTCGCATTTTAAGCAGGTAGATGTGGCCACAAGAAGAAGAGTGACTGGAAGCGGTGGACAATAATTGCGACTGGTGGAACCATCTACTAGGCTGTGGCGTAACTCCTTCCGGCTACTAAGGGGACGTGAAGAACTTCTCACGCCACTTCGAGTAGGGCATAGTCTGATGACGTATGGATTCCTGTTCTGGAGAGAGAATCCTCAAATAGGCGATGTTGGTGACGTTCCGATTTCAGCACACCACATAGTAGATAAAAGTACTCTCCCAGACAGAAAAACTACTTACCACGAAGGAATTATTCGAATGGAAAGGAAACTGGTAGGTGTGATGTACATGTGCAGATAAAGAAATTTCTGATAAGTTGGATGATTTATTCATGACAAAAGGACTTCCCAAAATCATCAGGCCAGCAACGCGTTGGCCCATTTCTGTCCGTTATGCAAGCAGTTACTCGGCCTGGCATTGGTTGATAAAGTCGTTGGATGTTCACCTGAGGGATATCGTGCCAAATTCTGTCCAATTGGCGCTTTAGATCGTCAAAATGGCGAGCTGGTTGGAGGACCTTGCGGGCCAAGGTGGGGTTTGGCAAGCGCGAAGACTAACAGCAGAAACTCTCGCCGTGTATGCACGTGCATTACCTTGCTGAAATGTAAGCCCAGGTTGGCTTGTCGTGAAGAACAAGAAAACGGGACGCAGAACATCATTGAGGTATCACTGTGTTGTAACGGTGTCGCGGATGACAATCAAAGGGTCCTGCTATAGCCCCTAAGACTACCAAATCACTACCAATATCAATCATCGTCGCTAGAGCGTAGGTAGAATGAGTATCTGTAGCTAGCAAAATCACCTTATTAACTGCGTCTTAAGTTGACTTGCGTCTTGTAAACCCGTACTGCTGAGGGCTCATTCCGTTTAACAGTATGTCATCTTGTAACCTTTTCAAATATCTTGCCAAGAACTTTCAAAAGACAAATTGGTCTGTAGGATTTGGGTATAATTGGATCCTTATCTTGCCCTTTACTGATTATGACCATTTCAGCGTTCTTCCACGGTGCAGGGGCTGTTCCTTGCAAGATACACTCATTGCACAGCTCGCACAAGTAACTATCTAATTGGTCACATAAGGCTTGTATTACTTCGGCAGGGACCCCGTCCGGTCCTGGAGATTTTTCCTTTTTCATTCTTAAAATAATATGCCTAATTTCTTCTTGTGAGAAAGGATACACAAGTTTATTGTTCTGTATTCTTCCCATAACATTTCCTGTAACCTACGCTGATTATCCGTCTCGCCTTCTTCTCCATAGTCAGGAAGTAGTGTTTCCATTAGCACGGCTGGCTCTTCCCAATTTTCTGTCACCGTCCCATCATTCCTTCTGAGCGTGTCTACGACTGTTGGTGATAGTATTTTCTCGCAGACTATTTTATATGGTACACGCCAGCGATCGGTTCTAAGTTAGCCTCCACGAATTAATTCCATCGTTCCATGTTCGTTTTCCCCAATTCTTCCTTAGATCGTTGTTTTAAATACCTGTATCTACGCAAGCTTCGGGCTCTTTCTTCTTGAGTGGTGCTGCCCTGGCACAGCTCCGTGGCTCTTCTTGTTCTGCATCTTCAGAGCTTCTGTCCATACGCGAAGTTGTTATTGTTGTTGTTGTGGTCTTCAGTCCTGAGACTGGTTTGATGCAGCTCTCCATGCTACTCTATCCTGTGCAAGCTTCTTCATCTCCCAGTACCTACTGCAGCCTACATCCTTCTGAATCAGCTTAGTGTATTCATCTCTTGGCCTCCCTCTTCAATTTTTACCCTCCACGCTGCCCTCCAATACTAAATTGGTGATCCCTCGATGTCTCAGAACATGTCCTACCAACCGATCCCTTCTTCTAGTCAAGTTGTGCCACAAGCTCCTCTACTCCCCAATTCTATTCAATACCTCCTCATTAGTTATGTGATCTACCCATCTGATCTTCAGCATTCTTCTGTAGCGCCACATTTCGAAAGCTTCTATTCTCTTCTTGTCTAAACTATTTATCGTCCACGTTTCACTTCTATACGTGGCTACACTCCACACAAATACTTTCAGAAACGACTTCCTGACATTTAAATCTATACTCGATGTTAACAAATTTCTCTTCTTCAGAAACGGTTTTTTCCCATTGCCAGTCTACATTTTATATCCTCTCTACTTCGACCATCATCAGTTATTTTGCTCCCCAAATAGCAAGACCCCTTTACTACTTTAAGTGTCTCATTTCCTAATCTAATTCCCTCAGCATCACCCGACTTAATTCGACTACATTGCATTATCCTCGTTTTGCTTTTGTTGATGTTCATTTTATACACTCCTTTCAAGACACTGTCCATTCCGTTCAACTGCTCTTCCAAGTCCTTTGCTGTCTCTGACAGAATTACAATGTCATCGGCGAACCTCAAAGTTTTTATTTCTTCTCCATGGATTTTAATACCTACTCCGAACTTTTCTTTTGTTTCCTTTACTGCTTGCTCAATATACAGATTGAATAACATCGGGGAGAGGCTACAACCATGTCTCACTCCCTTCCCAACCACTGCTTCCCTTTCATATCCCTCGACTCTTATAACTGCCATCTGGTTTCTGTAGAAATTGTAAATAACCTATCGCTCCCTGTATTTTACCCCGGCCACCTTCAGAATTTGAAAGAGAGTAACCAGTCAACATTGTCAAAAGCTTTCTCTAAGTCTAAAAATGCTAGAAACGTAGGTTTACCTTTCCTTAATCTTTCTTCTAAGATAAGTCGAAGGGTCAGTATTGCCTCACGTGTTCCAACATTTCTACGGAATCCAAACTGATCTTCCCCGAGGTCGGCTTCTATCAGTTTTTCCATTCGTCTGTAAAGAATTCGCGTTATTATTTTGCAGCTGTGACTTATTAAACTGATAGTTCGGTAATTTTCACATCTGTCAACACCTTCTTTCTTTGGGATTGGAATTATTATATTCTTCTTGAAGTCAGAGGTTATTTCGGCTTTCTCATACATCTTGCTCACCAGATGGTAGAGTTTTGTCAGGACTGGCTCTCCCAAGGCTGTCAGTAGTTCTAATGGAATGTTGCCTACTCCGGGGGCCTTGTTGCGTGAAGTACTTCTTTATAATGACCTTCGCTGATAGGTACCCATGCATCCATTGCTCTATGTATAGCCACGGTCAGTTTTTGCGCTTTAACGTCTACATTATCAAACTCTGTGACGTCTTGAGATTTCCCTGCCAGTGATGGTATAGTGTACGATATTGTGGTCACTCGAAGTCATTCCATTCGCAACCTTCCAGCCTTTCACAGGGCGCGCCCCTGCCGTATTTGCTAAACTGATGTCAATATTTGACGTTGCTCCGACCCTCCCTTCGTAGGTTGGCGGATTGTAAGGTGCCTTCAATACCTACAGGTTCAGTTCCACAATGCCTCTTCTAGTTGTCTTCCAAGGCCATCAGCCAGGCGGTCACGTCACAGCCGGTCGGTGCCGCCGAGCGGTTCTATTCGCTTCAGTCTGGAACCGCGCGACCGCTACGGTCGCAGGTTCGAATCCTGCATAGGGCATGGATGTGTGTGATGTCCTTAGGTTAGTTAGGTTTAAGTAGTTCTTAGTTCTAGGGGACTGATGACCTCAGATGTTAAGTCCCATAGTGCTCAGAGCCATTTGAACCATTTTTTTGAGCCACGTCACAATACTGACTTCTCATTTGCATCAGTGTAGTACATAAGAGGCTTAATTCGTCCTAGGTGATTAATATCCTTTAGTCTTAGCAGATACTCGTCGCTCTCATCACTAAATTGAAAATACGTGGAAACCAGGATGCAATCGTCCCTTCCGGTTCACGTTTCGACACAGATTACATGTTCCGAACAGTACTGCGATATTTTTGTCACTGTTATGGCCTTGTTAAGTACTTTTATTGGTGCCATAGGGTCAGTTATTGGCGTACTGGGGATATTTCCTACCTTCGTATACTGTTCTAGGAGGCACACTACATCTAACTGCAACTCTTCTGCCACTCTTCTTAGCCTCATGCAATACGCTGACACTTCTCCTGGCGTTAAGCTATCCTATCTTTATCTCCATAATGGGTGACGCGTATATATTCGGCAGTCTTGTCCTACTCGCCTGTAATCGCATGCTGTACGACCATGCGTCATCACAATATGCTGGTACAAAGTGTCTAAGGAAACTGATTCATTTCTTCTGACAGAAACCTGCTTCAGTAACTTCTACAGCTTTTCCACTTATATTCGCAGATTGTTCACTCTGAGATGGACTCTGTCTACGAAATCTGGTACAGGAAAAAACGCTGTAATAAACGTCTTCGGCTTTCGGAGTCTAGTGAGTTGCATAACGTTTTCTATGGTTTCATAAATCTGTCGCGGATCTGTTCTGGTCTGTGTTTTTGTTGTTTACTCCTTTGTAGAAGATGTTTGTTTCCTGTACTCGCTGGCTCTCGTACTGTTTTTGTTGCAGATTCATTTTTTGCATTGGAGAATCTTGTTTTACTTGTGTAGGTAGCGTAGTGTATTCCTCAGGATATGTGCTGTCGCATTCTACGTACAGCTGCCAGTTTGTGTCACCAAATCCTATTCGCCTATATCATGTCACTCCTGCATCCGTCTGCGATCTTGCTTCTCTGTTGTACCATATAGATCTGAATTTTCGCCCAAAACTTCTTTCCTGCTTATTCGTAGATGAACGATGCTCTACTTCAGTCTGTGTCGCATGCTATGTTCTATGGTACTTACCACTTACTTTTTGCCAGAAAGTCCTCGCTCTTTCGGTGTCCTGATAGTGATTTATGTTTCTTACATAGACGGCACTTGATGGTGTCATTGCTTTCTGCTGTTATGAGACGCCTACTCATAATCCATTCTTAAAATCTACCTTGTTAGGAGTGTTTGATATGTGTGCCATTCGTTTCTGTTCCATGCTCATTTTTACCCCTATATTTACAAGGCTCACACACTGCCTCTTGTTTGATTTTATTGCAGTCTTTTCTGATATGGTCTTCTTCCCGACAATGTCCACTTGTCTACTTGATTATCGCAATGTCTTTCCCAATGACCAAGGTCTTGACATTGAACACGCCCCCTCACTACTAGACAGTGTTTCACTGTAACCGAACGGAACCCAAATATACTTTATGTCGCTTCATGAGAGTTGTTCTAACCTCAGGACTCACTTAAATAACTTGATACCACTTTTCTTCCCCCTTGGTCCTGACCTGAATCATACTGCAAAGCCGCTTTCGAAGCTTTCCTTACTCAGTTCATCTTCAAGGTTCTACATGTATCTTGTATCTCTGAGTGCCTTTGCACCTGTGACCTCTGGCATGTCATACAATATAATTAAAGGTCTCTTTTTCTTAGGCTGTTCACGAATCAGTGTCACTTGCACTTTTTTGTTGTTCACTATCTTTTCACTTTGTGCACCCCTCCGGTCAGTGGTGGTTGGTTGATTGGGGGGAAGGGACCAAACAGCGAGATCATCGGTCCCATCAGATTAGGGAAGGATGGGGAAGGAAGTCGGCCGTGCCCTGTCAAAGGAACAATCCCGGAATTTAGGAAATAACGGAATACTTAAATCAGGGTAGCCGGACGCGGGTTTGAATAGTTGTTCTCCCGACTGCGAGTCCAGTGTGCTAACTACTGCGCCATCTCACTCGGTCGACAGCAGTGTGATAACCTGACTGTTGCCCAGCATACGGCCTGACAACCGGTACCCCTCGGGTTGTTACCCGCGTCACCTTCACAGCATAGCGGTACGTTGACGATATTCTACGTCCTGTTTTGTTGCCCTTCATAGCAAGTCATCCTGAGGCTATATTACAGCAAATTAATTCATGCATTACAAGGTGAGAGTTTCTACAGGTTGTCTTCGTGCACGTCCAATCCTGCCTTGGTCAGCAAGGTCGCCGAATCTGTCCCGAGAACGTTTGGAGCTTCATCGGCCAGGCACACCAAACAGCTCGGGATTTTGGAAAGCTAACGCGTCAGTTGGACGGAATTCGGCACGGTATCCCACAGGAGGACATCCAATAACTTTGTCAATCAGTGTCAAGTCGAGTAATTGCTTGCATAATGGCCAAAGGTGGACCAACGTCTTACTGACTTTCTCAGTTTGGAAAGCTCTTTCTCTTCAGTTTTCCTGCAATTTTAGTCATTTGTTTGTCTCTATATGTACATTATATTTACCAGTTTCCGTCCCATTCGGATAATTCCTTCGTAGTGTGTCTTTTTCTTCGTCTTAGAATGTATTTTATATTCTGACAAGAGGGGAGAAATTAGTTTACCAGCTGATATGCCCTCTGTTTTAGCTGACGATACGTGATACGACTTTTAAGGTTCCCAGGAATGTCTGATTTATTCCCTGTAAAATTAGGGCTAGGGTTTTAATGTGTTATCAGAGTGACTGGCTCATCTTTTTTTTACAGGATGAACTAGCCACGCTGCCTGAATGATTTCTAATTACATTCCTCCCGGACTAATTTGGGAAATGCGCCGCACACACACACACACACACACACACACACACACACACACAAACGCAAACACGCATGCGCAAGCATATTGGACATCCTGCAGTATGTGTTTCATTTTTACTCAAGTAATACGTGTAGTCCAAAACATCTCAATTTCTTGACGGAACGACATTTAATACTATAGATTTTAATTTTTCATCTTCTCCTTTCATAATGTTTTGGCTCGTAACTGTGTATTGTACATTTATGTAGATATTTCTATTTATTGTAATTCATAATTTTTAGTATTAACTCATAGTTTATCTTCCGCAATGAACATCACAATACAGTCCCGGTAGCTAATTTCCCATAAAAAGCAGTAAATTCAGAATACATGGCCAACCTTAAATCTGACACCTTTCTACACGTCTACACTTCAGGCTTTAGTGCAAGTGTGACATGCAGAGGCGCTTAACTGAAAGTTATTTACGGTAGGACATATATTTAAGAAAGTATTGTGCTTATTGACGTCGCTGGCAGTTGGGAATTTTGCTTACAAAGTAACGTGTACCGGGAATTAACACATCCTGTCACCACAGTTCTTGTGTAAGATGTGAAGTCGATGGCTTGACCACCAATGTAGCTCCTTCATTTCCTTCAAGGCACATACAGTATAAAATAGGAATTTTATTGGTATTGCCACGGGGAATCCATTAAATTTGACTCAAAATAATCGAAACTTGTTCTGCTTGTGCTGAAGGATCGAGACCCATACATATATTCGCGTAAAGACTGTATTCACTTAGCATCACGTCATTTTTTTTTTTTTTTGCAGTAGGAGTGTAACGTTGCTGTCAATTGACACACTGCCACAGTCTGTCAGAAATGAATTACTGTAATGCTGTTTTCTGGATGTATGCTTAATAAATCAATAAAAATAAATATTTTTGCATAAATTGGCAAGTCCATTAAAAATTTCATCAATGATAGAATAGCATGTGCTTAATCTGTGCCTGATTAAATTAAATTTTAGAGAAGTATCCTTCTGTATCAGCTTAGAGACAGTTCCAAAATGTTCCCAACATTCATACTCCATCCCTGACCGCAATGCATTTCTACTTGCCAGTTTTAATCTCATGGTGCTAATGACACCTTTACTTGCGGCAGCCACGCAATCGCCACGTACCTGGTGTCCAAGTACGGGAAGGACGACTCTCTGTACCCGAAGGATCCAGCCAAGAGGGTGGTTGTGGACCAACGACTCTACTTCGATGCCACCACGCTGTTCCCTCGTCTGAGAGCCACTACTGTGAGTATTCTTGCAATCACTTCCAATACACAATTACACAGCTATAAACGTTTCGAATTATGTCATTGTAATTATTTCACTTAAAACTTCCCGGCTGATAAGCGTTGGTCGACGTACCTGTGGACTGGTTTATTTTGGTACCACGGTTCAAAATGGTTCAAATGGCTCTGAGCACTATGGGACTTAACTGCTGAAGTCATCAGTCCCCTAGAACTTAGAACTACTTAAACCTAACTAACCTAAGGACATCACACACATCCATGCCCGCGACAGGATTCGAACCTGCGACCGTAACGTTGGTACCACGAAAAGAAGTGTTAACACCCGTCTGGTTGAACACGGAAGGAATTGCCGCCTGGGACATACGGACAAATCAGCCATGTCGGAATATGTTTACCAAGCGGGTGATCATGAAATAAAATTCACTGAGACGAGCATCATATAGAAAACATCGCATTATCATGCGCGCATTTATAGAGGGGCTATGGAGATTTACAAAAACCGTAATAATTTTAACAGAAAAGAGGAAAGCGATAAATTAAATAAAATTTGGATGTCAACGTTACAACTGTAATAAGGATGATCGATTACTTTCAATTGAGAATGTTGGCAATACCAGAGACAATCGCTTAGCCGACGTCATGTGATGGGCTGTGGAGCCTTCTACACAGGTACTATACATTCGGTGCTCCCTCCAATTCTTGTTGCAGTTCGCCGCTTTACCTCTGAAGATGTCTCCACAAGTCGGAGATGAAACGTTAGGAGCAAGTTTTATACATCGACCACGGGCTGGAAGTCAGTAACAGCCGTGAAAGCCTACATTAAATGATTGTAATAACTGTATCATGAGCATGAGCAACAGAATTAGCTGGCGGAGGAGGATCGATTGGTAGATGAATGGTGGAGAGAGAGTGAAAGAGAGAGACTGGAGCAGCTGGGCGTGGGACGTGGCTGGATTGTTGCGAGGCCGTCTTCTGGCAGTCGGCCCGGCAGTCGAGCACAACATTAACAACATGCGCGCTTCCTGAGCATTTGTTCGCAAGACCAACGCGTTCAGCTGATGCATGGACCACTATACTGTGTTCAGTATATGTTAGTTGATGGGCTGTCTAAGCGTGTATTGGCTGAAGTCGTTTGTTGATTACCTTGCAGTATTGTGGAAAGTAGCCGTTTTTGTCTGCTTTGTTACTGTTTTGTAGTTCACTCCGTACTGCTTCTGTTTCTTGTCACAAGAACGTAGTTGTTGCAGTTAGGATCTTTATTAATAAGACTCTTTCAGTTTAAATTGCGAGCAACATTTAAGTGACCTTTACGTTCGTGCAAGCCGGACGTCCTCATAATCATGATGCTAATACCTTGTACCGCCACCTCTAGCCTTGATAATGGCTTCATTTCGGGGAGGAAGAGAACTCACAAGTTTATTATGGTGTCCCATATCCAAGTGAAATCTCTCACTGATAATTAGAACCCTACAAGATTCCCTCGTGGTGAAAAACCTCCTTAAAAGTTTCTCAGTTTGGCCATGAGTCATTACAAAACGGTATAGGTGACGTATTGTATAATTGGTCATGCCATCACACTCAAGCCTGTCCAATTTAACCCTTTCCTGGATTACTTTAATGCGTCGGCGCGTGGGATTTCCTCCAACCTGTTTTCTGTGAATCTCTCATAACGTGTCCCTCCAAGCAGTTCTTGTACCACATTGGATTTTTAGAAGATGAAAATAAGTCCCGGGGTACCACTACGGTGCATTTTTTAGGAAACACAGTAAAGCAAATTACAGTAGTCCAAAAGAAAAACGCCTTTTGCGTGCTGCACGTATTTTTTTTTTTTTTTTTTTTTTTTTTTTTTTTAAATCCGATGAAGTTTTCCATAGATGTGTTGGGCAGTTTCGCTAGTACTCCCGTCGATCGCATCACGTCACTCTTTTCAGTTCCGAGTGCACAGCGAGCGCGTAAATATGCCTACAACTACAGTGTCTCCCGCCAACTACGAGCGCCCAGTGAGAATTTTCGCCTGAAGCTATGCTGCCCGCATACCATAACTATGATGCATTTCCTTCTTCAAGGCAATTTTCAGCCGCATTCTGCAGGGGCACTGAAGATGCTCCTGCAGCGTTTCCGATGGGAAGTGTTTCATCGCCGCAATACAGCCCGTAATTGGTCCCCTCTGATTTTCATCTAAGCTATGAAGACAAAATTTTGACACAGTCAACAAGCTGCAGACCAGCGTAGAGAATTGGCGGACAGCACTGGGGGCTGAATTCTATCGTGAGGGTAATCGAAAGTTCGTACAACGCACCGACAAATGTCTAAGTCAGAGTGGCGTTTATGAAGACAAGTAGCTCGAAGTTGTAGATAACTGTTACAGATAAAACATTTTTGATTTTCAGTGGTTTCCATTTTGTGACAGATGGGTCATATAAAGACACCAAACGCTTAAGACCCCTTAAGATGGATATTTTGCTTTAACATGTATGAGAATAACTTTTCAGTAATGATAGCCTAACTTGTATACGATGTAGGCCTTTCTTTCCAACAGTAGTTTATTTGCTTCTTTTCCCAGAATATTTCTCATCAGTAATTGTCAGTTTTTCAGGAAAAACCAAACATAGCACAATTTGAATGTACATCTACTTTGATCATCTGCTTGATTGTACTTTTGAATTTCATTTTGAGGTTTTCAAAGTATGTAAGTGATACACCAATTGTCAATTAGATAGTTTCATGTTCCATGTAACATTTTCATGATAAATCATAATGATATGGAATGAGTCATTATAATTATATTGGTATCAATTTTTTGTTGTTGTAAGTATGCCTCCATGCTGATTATTTATTAGTTTTTACGTTCTTCAGTTAAAGATGGGCAGATGTCAGTCTATGTAAAAACATAGACTATAAGATAATAGAATGTGTAAATCACTTAGGAAGCGTAAAACACTTTGAAGCCTCATCTATTGAAATAACATCAGGAAAAACTATAATAATGTGTGTTTACAGATCACCCAACAGCAATGTAAATACTTTCTTTAAAAAACTTGACCTTGCACTAGGGAAACTTAAAAATACTTGCAGAACTATAGTTCTGTGTGGCAATTTTAATATTGACCTCTTAACACACAGCCACCAAAGAGAAAAATTCCTTAATATTATTCAAGAATATAATGTGTGCACTAAAATAAACTCCCCTAGAAACATAACAAAAACTAGTGCTACACTTACTGATCCGATCTTTGTAAACACTGACATGCACACCTCAGAAAACTGTAATACCCGCTACAGTGACCACAATGCACAGCTACTTGCCGTATGCGGAAGTGTTGATTTGTCTGGGAATGGAAGTGTTATCTACAAGAGAGAATTCAGCATGCAAAATATTGAGCACTTCAAACATATGCTAAGTACCCACTCGTGAAATAAAATCTACAAGTTACAACACAGATGAAAAGCTGGATAATTTCATGGAAATTTACAGACATTGTTCCGAAATTGCATTTCCAAAAAAGAAAATAATTTGTAAAGGCGCCAGCAAACCCAAAACTTGGATTACATCAGGGATCAAAGTATCATCTAGAAGAAAAAGAGAACTTTTTGCACTATCAAAAACAAATAGCGGCCCTGAATTTGCTCACTACTTCAAAAAATACAAGTTAACTCTGAGTCATGTAATAAGGGAAGCAAAATTAAGGGAAAATGACAAACTTATTATGGAATCATCAAACAAAGCTAAGACAATGTGGAATACGGTACAGAGACTTACTGGAAAGGTGGAAACACACAAAAATATTGTATTGTCACAGGTGGGCAGCAAGATCACAGATCCAAAATTAATTGCTAACCACTTCAATTCTTACTACACCAATATTGCTCGTGAGTTAGAGAAGGAACAAATGGGAAAAACACCAAACAAAATATTACAGGAAATTTCTGGAAATAGTGGAACAAATACATCCGTGTTCCTCTGACCAATAAGTAGGGAAGAACTGTTAAACAGCATAAAGTCATTAAAAAGTATATATTCAGCCGGAGTCGACGATGTGCCAGACTATATTATAAAAGTATCAGCTGAACAGATACTCGCACCACTGCTAGATATATGCAATTCTTCACTATCAAGTGGTATTTTCTCACAACAGTTAAAAACTGCAAAAGTTGTACCCCTTTACAAAAAGGGCGATCGGCAGCAGGTGGTCAACTATAGGCCTGTGTCACTCCTATCAGGTTTTTCAAAAATCATTGAAAAACTAGTTCTGCTACAACTAACTGATTTCTTTAACAAAAAAACATGATTTCAGGATGTCAGCATGGCTTCAGGCCTCAGTGCAGTACTGAAACAGCCACTTTTAGCCTCATAAATCGTATTTTAAATTCAGTGGATAGTCACAAAAATGTTTCGGGGATTTTCCTGGATTTAACAAAAGCATTTGATCTAATAGACCATGAAATTCTCCTAAGAAAGTTAGAGTGGTATGGTGTAAGAGGCCTGCCCCACGAGTGGCTGAAATCCTACCTAGAAAATCGCTCTCAGATAACAGAGGTAAAACACATGGGAAAAAACGAACTCCAAGCATATCAATGGAAACCTTCCACATTAACCCACGGTGTACCACAAGGCTCAATTTTAGGTCCCTTTCTCTTCCTGATTTTCATAAACGACTTCCCCCTACACGTTCAACACTCCGAACCAGTGCTATTTGCAGATGACACAAGCATATTTATTGAAGGTGAAAATGAAATGGCTCTAAGTTTAAATGCTAGAGTCACAAGT
The DNA here is from genome assembly GCF_021461385.2 of Schistocerca piceifrons. Lineage (NCBI taxonomy): Eukaryota > Metazoa > Arthropoda > Insecta > Orthoptera > Acrididae > Schistocerca > Schistocerca piceifrons. The sequence continues at coordinate 353,126,663 of NC_060144.1, read as the reverse complement.
GAAAATGTCTCAGAGTGGTTTATGAGGAATAAATTACTGATAAACCCTCAAAAAACAGTCGTCTTACACTGCCATACACAACAAAATAAAAACCCAATAAAACCAAACATGTCAATGGAAAACCAAAGAATTAACAGTGTCACTGAAACAAAATTTCTTGGCATCTACTTACAAGATAATCTTAAATGGAATTCCCACATCACTTCATTAAATTCTAAACTATCCAAAATGACTTATGCGATGAGGATTATATGGAACAACACAAGTCCTGAAACAGTTAGAGCAGTGTATTACGCTTGCATACACTCCCTATTGAGATATGGCATCATATTCTGGGGAAATTCTCCTCATAGCATAACCACATTCCGGAAACAAAAAAAGATTGTGAGGATAATGAAAAATGCCAACAGCCGAAAATCATGCAAACCATTCTTTAAAGAACTGGGGATTCTACCCCTACCATGTATCTATATACTATAAGTTGTAATGTTCCTAAATAAAAGCATGCTAAAAAATGGAAATGTATTTATTCAAAATAGCTCCAGTTATGAAGGAAATGTGATTCCTTATCTGTACATGAACACCATACAAGGGCAAATAGTGACATACACAGACATCATTGTTATACCACACTGTGCAAGAAAGGTGTATATCACTCAGGTTCACATTTGTTTAATAAGCTACCAAGTAATCTAAAGGCCATAAACAAAATCCATAGCTTTAAAAAACCTGTAACATCATACCTCTTGGAAAACTGTTTTTACTCAGTAACACAGTATCTTGAAAAATAAGTTAATTTTGGTTGTAACAATATAAAAATGTAATGTAACAATATATCAATATAAAAATGTAGCAATTTAGAAATGTAATGTATACAATCAGTGTAACAGTATATTAATGTAATGTCATTTTGTCCAACATCTAAGGTATGGTATATGTACCACAAAGATTCAGGACGTAAATAAATAAATAAATAAATCACCACTTACACATTACAGTAACAGATACTCTTCCGTGTATATATGTTATCAAGTAGAAACGTTTTCAGTTTAGTTTTAAATTTTGCGTGGCTGTGTGTCAGGCGTTATATCAATGCGTCAGTAATCAAAACTTTTGGTTGCAGCATTGTAAACCCCTGCTCGTGCTACAGGCTAACTTAATGTGGCGCAATGAATATCATTTTTCTGTTAGTATTGTAATTATGTACATCATCGTTCCTCTTGAAGTGCAGTAGATTCTTTACAACAAACTTCACGAGTGAATAAATATAGTATAAAACGGATAGATTGCTATTCACACGCCTAGCACGACGAGAAGTGTGTTCACATAAATCAGCCAAAGCCTTCTTCAGAAAGGAAGCACAGCACACATACACATTCACAAAAGCTCACACATACATGACAGCTGACACACTCTTTTTGAAGGGTAAGAAAATGTGAACAGCTATAATAATGTGAATAATAATAGGCGAGAGGAATTTTGGGCATCAGATGCTGCACCAACAATCAGCGCGGTTACGTAGCCGTGTGTTGTGCGGATCGAGACCGTTAAGACAGTGTGGCTTGGATGTCGGAGCATTTGCGAGTTGCAAGGCAATAAACAACACAGAAAAGAAAAGAGCGGACACAAAATAAAGTAAGGCAAGTCTGAAGTCAGATGGTAGAAATAAAACCACTACAGAAAAAGTAAACATTTCAACAATAATTCATGTATACAAAAGAAAATATTGCTTGAATAGCTCCAGTTATGAAGGAAATGTGATTCCTTAAAGCTTTAGATTACGATCGGATCGATTAGTAAACCCGTAAACAATACAAGCTGGCATTTTTGATGAAACAACTACGTCTCCACAGAATCAACGCACCCAACACTGTCGAAATTGGGCACGGGCGCGTCTGAGTGACGTCACGGGGAAGTATTAGCGCAGTGAACCTTATGTTTTGGGCTGGTTAAGATGGCGGACATCGGCTTAAAGTCCGTAACGTAATGACACCTCCCTTCTGTTTTTACCGCCATGTTTCAGCCGCTCACGATTCTAAGTAACGAATGATGAGCAACATTAAAGTTTCTGAGGGGTAACACTTGATTCGTAACAATTTACGCAAATGCGACGTCATTTTGATGTCAGACACAAAACGATCGGCTATCTACTTTTCTTAGCATTCGATACCCGTCTCTCTCAAGATCTCATGTGCACGTATCAGAGATTTACAAAAACACGTAATTCTTGGAACGATTTGTTACAATTATTGCGATAATATAATGTCACGTCATGATTTATCCTGTGCAAGCTTCTTCATCTCCCAGTACTTACTGCAATCTACATCCTTCTGAATCTGCATAGTGTATTCATCTCTTGGTCTCCCTCTACGATTTTTACCCTCCACGCTGCCCTCCAATGATAAATTTGTGATCCCTTGATGCCTCAGAACATGTCCTACCAACCGGTTCCTTCTTCTTGTCAAGTTGTGCCACAAACTCCGCTTCTCCCCAATTCTATTCAATACCTCCTCATTAGTTATGTGATCTACCCATCTAATCTTCAGCATTCTTCTGTAGCACCACATTTCGAAAGCTTCTACTCTCTTCTTGTCCAAACTATTTATCGTCCATGTTCCACTTCCATACATGGCTACGCTCCACACAAATACTTTCAGAAATGACTTCCTGACACTTAAATCTATACTCGATGTTAACAAATTTCTCTTCTTCAGAAACGCTTTCCTTCCCATTGCCAGTCTACATTTTATATTCTCTCTACTTCGACTATCATCAGTTATTTTGCTCCCCAAATAGCAATACTCATTTACTACTTTAAGTGTCTTATTTCCTAATCTAATTCCCTCAGCATCACTCGACTTAATTCGACTACATTCCATTATGCTCGTTTTGCTTTTGTTGATGTTCGTCTTACATACTCCTTTCAATACACTGTCCATCCCGTTTAACTGCTCTTCCAGGTTCTTTGCTGTCTCTGACAGAATTACAATGTCATCGGCGAACCTCAAAGTTTTTATTTCTTCTCCATGGATTTTAATACCTACTCCGGATTTTTCTTTTGTTTCCTTTACTGCTTGCTCAATATACAGATTGAATAACATCGGGGAGAGGCTACAACCATGTCTCACTCCCTTCCCAACCACTGCTTCCCTTTCATGTCCCTCGACTCTTATAACTGCCATCTGCTTTCTGTACAAATTGTAAATAGCCTTTCGCTCCCTGTATTTTACCCCTGCCACCTTCAGAATTTGAAAGAGAGTATTCCAGTCTACACTGTCAAAAGCTTCCTCTAAGTCTACAAATGCTAGAAACGTAGGTTTACCTTTCCTTAATCTTTCTTCTAAGATAAGTCGTAAGCTCAATATTGCCTCACGTGTTCCAACATTTCTACGGAATCCAAACTGATCTTCCCCGAGGTCGGCTTCTACCAGTTTTTCCATTCGTCTGTAAAGAATTCGCGTTAGTATTTTGCAGCTGTGACTTACTAAACTGATAGTTCGGTAATTTTCACATCTGTCAACACCTGCTTTCTTTGGGATTGGAATTATTATAGTCCTCTTGAAGTCAGAGGGTATTTCACCTGTCTCATACATCTTGCTCACCAGATGGTAGAGTTTTGTCAGGACTGGTTCTTCCAAGGCCGTCAGTAGTTCTAATGGAATGTTGTCTACTCCCGGGGTCTTGTTTCGACTCAGGTCTTTCAGTGCTCCGTCAGATCCTTCACGCAGTATCGTATCTCCCATTTCATCTTCATCTACATCCTATTCCATTTCCATAATATTGTCCTCAAGTACATTGCCCTTATATAGACACTCTATACACTCACACCTTTCTGCTTTCCATTCTTTGTTTAGAACTGGGTTTCCATCTGAGCTCTTGATATTCATACGAGTGGCTCTCTTATCTCCAAAGGTCTCTTTATTTTTCCTGTAGGCAGTATCTATCTTACCCCCAGCGAGATAAGCCTCTACATCCTTACATTTGTCCTCTAGCCATCCCTGCTTAGCCATTTTGCACTTCCTGTCGATCTCATTTTTGAGACGTTTCTCTTCCTTTTTGCCTGCTTCATTTTCTGCATTTTTATATTTTCTCCTTTCATCAATTAAATTCAATATTTCTTATGTTACCCAAGGATTTCTACTAGCCCTTGTCTTTTTACCTACTTGATGCTCTGCTGCCTTCACTACTTCACCCCTCAGAGCTACCCATTCTTCTTCGACTGTATTTCTCTCCCCCATTCCTGTCAATTGTTCCCTTATGCTCTCCCTGAAACTCTGTACAACCTCTCGTTTAGTCAGTTTATCCAAGTCCCATCTCCTTAAATTCCCACATTTTTGCAGTTTCTTCAGTTTTAATCTACAGTTCATAACCAATAGATTGTGGTCAGAGTCCACATCTGTCCCTGGAAATGTCTTACAATTTAAAACCTGGTTCCTAAATCTCTGTCTTACCATTATATAATCTATCTGATACCTTCTAGCATCTCCAGGATTCTTCCATGTATACAGCCTTCTTTTATGATTCTTGAACCAAGTGTTAGCTATGATTAAGTTATGCTCTGTACAAAATTCTACCAGACGGCTTCCTCTTTCATTTCTTACCCCCCAATCCATGTACACCTACTATGTTTCCTTCTCTCCCTTTTCCTTCTCTCGAATTCCAGTCAGCCATGACTATTAAATTATCGTCTCCCTTCATTACCTGAATGGTTCAAATGGCTCTGAGCACTATGGGACTTAACATCTATGGCCATCAGTCCCCTAGAACTTAGAACTACTTAAACCTAACTAACCTAAGGACATCACACAACACCCAGTCATCACGAGGCAGAGAAAATCCCTGACCCAGCCGGGAATCGAACCCGGGAACCCGGGCGCGGGAAGCGAGAACGCACTACGTGAATAATTGCTGTCATAGGAGTGAGTTAATATCGTCAATAATTTACAAATTAAGAATGAAGCACACTTCTTTTATAATTTGCAATATGCCGCTTCAACGTAATGGAGCATTGAAAATTTATCACAAACACATCACAACTATAATTAAATCTCGCTCTATAACGTATCAACGATACAAGCATTCAAGACAGAATATGATAACCAAGACGGGAATTAAACATCGCATGGTTAAGTGTTAGGGTGATTAATAATGCCGTGGTTGCTGGAATCGAAAATTGTTGGTTCGCATCCCGTTGCATGCATTTTTTTTCGTATTAGCGTTCTTAACATGCTCTGCTTCTTTCTTTTGAATCCAATACATGTATGTTTTGCAATATTGGATACTATTTACACTTAGCCTCATCTGAGAACGGATGAAATAAATATTTAGCGATTAGGCAGGGACCTAAGAGGACAGATTAAATTGCTGCGACTGAATCGAGCGACTATGAAATTCATATTCTTCCTTCCACAAATATTTGGCTGTATATTTCCGAATATGTGCCGCCTCTAGAGTGTGTGGAGAGACAGGAACCTAAGAGGACAGTTTAAACTGCTGCGAGTGAAACGAGGGACATTAACATTCATAATCTTCCTCCTCCTCCTCCTCCTCCTCCTCCTCATCATCATCATTTAAGACTGATTATGCCTTTCATCGTTCAGTCTGGAGCATAGTCCCACTTATAAAATTCCTCCATGATCCCCTATTCAGTGCTAACATTGGTGCCTCTTCTGATGTTAAGCCTATTACTTTGAAATCATTCTTAACCGAATCCATGCGCCTTCTCCTTGGTCTACCCCGACTCCTCCTACACTCTACTGCTGAACCCATGAGTCTCTTGGGTAACCTTGCTTCTCCCATGCGTGTAACATGACCCCACCACCTAAGCCTGTTCGCCCTGACTGCTACATCTATAGAGTTCATTCCCAGGTTTTCTTTGGTTTCCTCATTGTGGACACCCTCCTGCCATTGTTCCCATCTATTAGTACCTGCAATCATCCTAGCTACTTCCATAACCGTAACCTCAACCTTATTGATAAGGTAACCTGAATCCACCCAGCTTTCGCTCCCATACAACAAAGTTGGTCGAAAGATTGAACGGTGCACAGATAACTTAGTCTTGGTACTGACTTCCTTCTTGCAGAAGAGAGTAGATCGTAGCTGAGCGCTCACTGCATTAGCTTTGCTACACTTCGCTTCCAGTTCTTTCACTATGTTGCCATCCTGTGAGAATATGCATACTAAGTACTTGAAACCGTCCACCTGTTCTAACTTTGTTCCTCCTATGTGGCACTCAATCCGTTTATATCTCTTTCCCACTGGCATTACTTTCGTTTTGGAGATGCTAATCTTCATACCACAGTCCTTGCATTTCTGATCTAGCTCTGAAATATGACTTTGCAAACTTTCAATCGAATCTGCCATCACGTATGCGAGACTGCATATTTTGTGTTCACATATCTCAATCTCACCCAGCCAGTCTATTGTTTTCAACATATGATCCATAAATAATATGAACAACAGTGGAGCCAAGTTGCAGCCTTGTCTTACCCCTGAAACTACTCTGAACCATGAATCCAATTTACCGTCAACTCTAACTGCTGCCTGACTATCTATGTAAAGACATTTAATTGCTTGCAAAAGTTTGCCTCCTATTCCATAATCTCGTAGAACAGACAATAACTTCCTCCTAGAAACCCGGTCATATGCCTTTTCTAGATCTAACTCATAACACTTCTCCATTATTTGCCGTAAGCTAAAGATCTGGTCCTGACAACCTCTAAGAGGCCTAAACCCACACTGATTTTCATCCAATTTGTCCTCAACTAATACTTGCACTTTCCTTTCAACAATACCTGAGAAGATTTTACCCACAACGCTGATTAAAGAGATACCTCTGTAGTTGATACAATCTTTTCTGTTTCCATGTTTAAAAAGATTGATGTGATTACTGCTTTCGTCCAGTCTGATGGAACCTGTCCCGACTCCCACGCCATTTCAATTATCCTGTGTAGCCATTTAAGACCTGACATTCCACTGTATTTGATGAGTTCCGACTTAATTTCATCCACCCCAGCCGCTTTATTGCACTGCAATCTACTGACCATTTTCTCCACTTCCTCAAATGTGATCCCATTTCCATCATCATTCCTATCCCATTGTACTTCGAAATCTGAAACATTACTGATCGTATTTTCACCTACATTGAGCAACTCTTCAAAATATTCCCTCCATCTGCCCAAGGCATCAACAGGATTCACCAGCAGTTTTCCTGACCTGTCCAAAATACTTGTCATTTCCTTCTTACCTCCCTTTCGAAGACTGCTAATTACACTCCAGACTGGTTTTCCAGCAGCTTGACCCAAAGTCTCCAACCTGTTTCCAAAGTATTCCCAAGATTTCTTCTTGGATGCTGCAATTATCTGTTTGGCTTTGTTTCTTTCTTCAACATAGCTCTCTCTGTGTACCTGAGTTCTAGTATGTGGCCATTTTTGATACGTCTTCTTTTTCCTTTTACAAGCTGCCTTGACTGTGTCATTCCACCAAGCTGTTTGCCTCATCCTACCTTTACACACTACTGTTCCAAGACATTATTTAGCCACATCTGGTACTGTGTCCCTGTACCTTGTCCATTCCTTTTCCAATGACTGTAATTGACTACATTCAACTAACTGGCACCTTTCTGATATCACTGTGATGTACTTATATGTACTTGTATGTACTTGTGCCTGATTTCCTTATCCTGAAGTTTCTCCACTCTTATCCTCCTACATATGGACCTGACCTCCTGCACTTTCGGCCTCACAATACCAATTTCACTGCAGATTAAATAGTGATCAGTGTCTTCAAAGAATCCCCTGAATACACGTGTGTCCTTCACAGCCTTCCTGAATTCCTGATCTGTTATTATATAGTCAATGACAGATCTGGTTCCCCTGCCTTCCCAAGGCAGTGAATGTTCTTATGTTTAAAAAAGGAGTTTGTGATTACTAATTCCATACTGGCACAGAAATCCAAGAGTTGTTTCCCGTTCCTGTTGGCCTCCATATCCTCTCCAAATTTACCCATAACCTTTTCGTTCCCTTCTGTTCGACTTCCAATCCCGGCATTAAAATCACCCATGAGCAGAACACTGCCCTTGTCCTTTACTCTAACAACTACATCATTGAGTGCGTCATAAAAACTATCCATCTTATCTTGATCTGTCCCTTCACAATGCGAATATACTGACAAAATCCTAATTTTCTTGCTAGACACTGTCAAATCTATCCACATCAGTCGTTCGTTTACATACCTTATTGCAACTACGCTCGGTTCCATTTCCTTCCTGATGTAAAGCCCTACATCCCATTGTGCTATTCCTGCTTTGACTCCTGACAGGTAGACCTTGTGTTCTCCCACTTCCTCTTCTTTCTCACCCCTTACCCGAATGTCACTAACAGCTAAAACGTCCAACCACATCTTACTTGCAGCCTCTGCCAGCTCTACCTTCTTCCCAGAGTAGCCCCCATTGATATTAATAGGTCCCCATCTTGTTACCATTCGTTTGCCGAATCGTATCTAAGGAGTCCCTGGTTTGTCAATTAGAGGTGGGACTCCGTCACCTCCAAAGGTCCGAGGCATTTTGCTCTGATTGTTCCCAGCATCATATTTAAAGTACCAGGGAAGCAGGTTGCTAGCCTTACTTGCCCCGGGTCCCATTGAGTTTTACCCCTAACGGTTCAGGGACTAACCGGTGGATTTGGTAGTCTTTGCCATCAGAGCACAAAGTCTTCCTTATCACAAATATTTCGCTGTTTATTTACGGATGTGTGGCGTTTTCCGAGGGTGTGATTAGGCAGGGAATAAAGAGTACAACATTAAATGCTGCGGCTAAAACGAGCTGCAATAAAATTTGTATTTTCTCTTCTCACAAATATCTGTCTCTTTATTTACGAATATGTAGCGACTTGCGAGTGTGCGGTTAGGGAGGAACCTAAGAGGACAGCTTAAATTGCTGCGATTGAATGGAGGAGCAATAATATTCATATTCTTCCTTGTCACAATGTCGACAGCCGATCATGCGGTCGTCAATATTGCACGTAACGTCAAAATGAAGTAAAGTTTGCGGGTATTGTTGTGTAAAGAGCATTACCCGACTCCGAACGGTATCAGGGATAATATAAAGCAGGAAGAGATGTATATCACTCACTCACAAATAAATTGCTCCAGAAAATTCACAACCGTAGCCTCTAAGTATTGCAGAGAGCGACCTTCAGTGCAAGAGAAAACATATTGTATCACTCTATCCTTACAATAAATAACTGCCAAGGCGAAATTCCTCATCGTTTATGTCAAATATCTTTGGTCCAATATATGTGTATGTTTTTGTGTAGCTTGGCGTTAGTTTCAACGCAAACTTTATATGTTTATGAATATTCTTTCTCCATAACTTGACGATAATTTAACCAGCGTAGGTGTTCTTGCATTTTAAACTATTTAAAATTTCTCTAAAAAAATTCCACACTTCCGAGATGATAGGCAGACATGATAAGAAAGTATTTTAGTTGTCTCGGTATAGACTCTTTCGAATGACTTTGGCAGTTAACTCTGGGCATGGCAGCTTACAAATACAAACATTTCATACAAAACATTTGCATTAACATTTTTAGGTTTGTGCAGACTAATAAAACGTTTCCAGAGATTTACAAGATAATAACGTTACGACATGCGTCAAAACAGGAACATGAATTAAAATACATCTCACCTGCACGGTACGCTGAGATAAAAAAATTATCGTAAAATAATTATGTTCTTAAGGAAGGAAGTTTACGCAAGATGTAAACTAATGTGCCCACAAAAATTAACACAGTTTTTTTGTTTGTTTGTTTTTGTTTTGCAACTAAAGATATCCTCTAGTGCCAAAAATTTCCCCAGATTTTGGAGGAAAATTCTGAAACTGTAACTTTTGAGAACAGGAGTGCGTTGTACTACAACGTAGAAATTACGGCAACACGAAAAGAAGAAAGTAATACAGTATGAAATAAACCGGGTTAAATATATTGTTGGGAACCTTCGGCATAGTAGAAATACACAGAAAAGTTACACGTGTAGAGGAATTGCAAAGGGCGTAAAAGCAGACTGTTATGCTGTAAGCATAAGGGGAGCGCTCAGTTTCAGTAACACGTTTACACATAAAACTGTTATATAACGAAGAAAACTTCAAGTGGAATGACATAACTAGTCGTTTGATGTACGAAAGTTTTAAGACACGTTATTGCAAAATGATTCACCGAGCAAAAGTGGCACTAGACATCGTAGTTATCAAGTCTGTAGTTCAGTTGTCAGAAATGCATTCACATTAACCTGTTTGTAGATTTTTGATGTTACGGCAAAGAAAAGACTAACTTCTCCCCTGTTTTGCCAGGCGCAGTATTCTGTATTTCTTAATGTGTCTAGCAGTTAACGAGATTAATTCAAATGTCATCATGTCGTGTTTTGCAGTTTCCTTTGATGTTCCTGGGAAAATCTGACGTGGAACCGGACAAGAAAGCTGCCATATACGATGCACTGGGGATTCTGGAGAAGTTCCTGGAGCCCACTGGATGGGTGGCTGGAGACCACGCCACGGTGGCCGACATCGCCTGCGCTGTGACCACGGCCACTCTGCAGGTGAGCTGCTTCAGGTTTCATAGTGCGTTGACCTATGGTGATAAAACGCCGGCCATGCACCCGGAAAGCCGACACATTAGCAAATGATTTGGAGGGAGCGTCCTTTTGCATGAGCACAATTTTGTTTGTTTCAACCCAAATATGTTTCACCACTGTGGTAGCGTTATCAGTGAGCCTACGTTTATGTCTTTTGAAAGTATAATGATTCAAAATATGAAGTGTGTGAGAGAAGTAATAAGATAGACAACACCGCGAGCGAACTGGCAACACTGTATTGTTCTAGTTGTGTACACCCCTGTGTTCATCCCCTCCAGTTGCTCAGGCCAAGCTTCAGCTCTGTACAGCCATCACGTGATTCTCGATAGCGCCGTCAGTGAAGTTGTGTTTTACGAACATGGAACGGCGCCCAGTGAAGTTGTGTTTTACGAAAATGGAACGGCGTATTTAGAGCAACGTTATTGTATCAAGTTTTGTGTTAAACTTGGGAATCCGCGAGTGTGACCTTTGAAAAGTTGAAACTGGCTTATGGGGAACATTAATTACCAAGACCACAAGTTTTTCGCTGGCACAAATCAATTTGGAAGGCCGAGAACACACCATAGATCTCATGGAGACCTTCAACTTCAAAAAGCGACGAAAACGTAGAACGCGTGTTTGCTCTTGTGGGATCAGACCGACGTTTAAGAATAAGGATGATGGGTGACCTGTTAGACACTTGCACCGTACATCAAATTTTGATGTCAGTTTTGCACATACGAGAGAATTATGCCAAAACGGTACAGAAAAACCTCACTGAGCAGATGGACAATGGAAGAAACGTGTACGTTGATCTTCTTGTGAGGATTGTCATTGACCATGAATGGTTCAGTCGTGTAATCACAGGTAATGAATCCTCGATTTTTGAATATGGTCCTGAGACAAAGTGGCTAGGTGAGGAGTGGCATACTGAGGCATCTCTTTCACTGAAAAAAGCTCGAATGAGCAAATCAAAGACCAAAACAATTATTTGCATGCTTTTTTGATATTAACGGTATTGTGCATACAGAATTTGTTTCTCCAGGGCAAACTGTCAACCAAATGTTTTACAAAAATGTCTTTGATAGGCTCAAGAAAAGGGTGAATTGAGGACATTGCAGGCAAGCGTATGCTGCATCATGAGAACACACAGTGTCACATTTTGACATCAAAAGGCATTGCTGTTGTTCCACTGGCCCCCTATTCGCCTGATCTGAGTCCTTGTGACGATTTTCTCTTCTCGAAATTGAAAAATTTTAAAAGAACGTCATTTTGCAACTCTGTAGAGCATCCAAAAGATATGACCAAGACGGGGAACAACTACTTTCCTGGCGTATAGTTGCCGAAGGGAACTACTTTGAAGAGGACAATATTGTTGTTTGAAAAAAATTAAAACTTTGGTAGATAAAAAATCAGTCTAATAATTTTTCACATACACCTCGTATGTGACTCTAGAATTCGTAGGCACTAAATTTATAGCTATTGTTAACGCTACACTCTAGTTTGCAGTAACATACTTGTAGCTTACACTGTTTTTTCTTTGCAACTCTCCAATTACTACGAGGTCGTGCTGAAAAGTAATGCCTCTGATTTTTTACGTAAAATCTCAGAATATTTTTTAAATAACACAAACTTTGTTAACGTTCTACATTCTCATTCTTCATGGCTACGTATTTATTTCTCAACACAGTCATCCTCGAGGCGAAGACTTTTCTCCGAACGAGAGACTAGTTCGTTGATTCCGTCACAGTAGAATGTTTGACTTTGTTGACGAAACCACACCCTCGCCTCTGCTCGTACTGCTTCATCACTGTCAAAGTGAAGTTCTCGAAGGTGTTCTGTAAATTTTGAAAGCACATGCAAATCGGATGGGACCGTGATTGCTTCGAGAATGATCGTTGACAGTGAACCCAACGCATCGGATTGTTGTAGATAAGCTGATCAGCAAAAAAAAAAAAGGATAATTAAACATATCGCCAGCTCACTAGTGCAGTGAATATCCAAAATCCTAAGAAAGGTAATGACAAAACAAATTAAGCATATAATCACTGGCGTGGCGACAGAAAGTTGTCACGCTTTTCCACAACACAACAGTTCACAACAAAATAAACGAACGAGAAAGCACTGAGTTTGTAGTTATTTATTCTGAAATACTGAACTTTGAAAGTAAAGTTAAATTATGTTCCTGATTAAATTAATGATTGGCCGTAACTAAAACTTCGTTACGTAAAGAATGACTTCCAGTAACCTCAGCGTAACGTAATGCAACATTTGTAAAAAGATAAGCAATTTACTTTTAATTATTGAATGTACTTTTAGCAAATGAGCAACTGATATTACTTTTAACATAAGAACAATAGAGTACGTATGAAGCCAGCAGAAAACACTCGATAAGCTAAATACGGAATAAATGAAATTGCGCAATCTTAATTTGTGCTGTGTCTTTAGTTATTAGTTTTGCCAGTGAAATTTTACGTTACTGTAAGTGATTGAATTGCATACTCGTTAAGCCTCTGTTATGCAATACAAGAATGAACAGTTACTGAGCAGGCCGGAGTGGTCGTGCGATTCTAGGCACTACAGTCTGGAGCCGAGCGACCGCTACGGACGCATGTTCGAATCCTGCCTCGGGCATGGATGTGTGTGATGTCCTTAGGTTAGTTAGGTTTAATTAGTTCTAAGTTCTAGGCGACTGATGACCTCAGAAGTTAAGTCGCATAGAGCTCAGATTCATTTGAACAGTTACTGAGGCAGGTGAAGTTAGACTGAAACTGGTCATTAACAAGGAAAAAAAAAACTGGCAGTAAGTAGTTAATCAGTTTTCATATTTTTACGACACTCGGTGATTGCATGTTAAGGAAAGGGACCCTGCTTCATAATAATGCCTGAGGACAACGACAACACAGGTGCCCTACAAGTTTTAACTATTGTACGTTATTATTCGTGAAAGTTAGTCAATCTTTGTGAAAGAAATGTCACTGGGTAATGGCCGTACAATATTGTTTACACTCTCAGCTAACAGTCTTACAATGTTGTAGCTGTGCGAGCGATGAAGAATGTAGCCGACGACAATACTGAGCTGCTGCTGTTGCTGGCTGAGAACCACGAGTCGTCTCCAGAGCCACGGATAATCATGGGACAGGCAATTGTGAGAAATGCAGCTTCCTCCGTCTGTTCACGCCTACCGGGCTCTCAGTAATCGCGGGTCAACGCAGTAGTGGCGCCTACACCGGCGCGATCATAGCCGCACACCGCATCTGCGGGAGCGCCCAACTCTTTCATGACTCAAGCTGCTCTGCTTCTTCTCTGCTCGCAGCGCGACTGATACTCTCCATACCCAAAGATAAACAACGGCACATCTACTGCCATTTCGTCGTTCCTATCGATACGTTTAAAGTCAGCTCCCTTGGCTATTATCCTGCAATTTATTATATTTGCATTATAATTACAATCAATTATATACATTCACAAATAAATCCACTTTTATATCAATTACATACTAAATACAGTTGGTGTAAGAAAGCTTAGAGATTCAAAATTAAAAATGTGGTACAATTTATGAACGGATATTAAATGTAAAAAAATTTTGGATGGTGCAGAAGGTATTTTACACTCCTGGAAATTGAAATAAGAACACCGTGAATTCATTGTCCCAGGAAGGGGAAACTTTATTGACACATTCCTGGGGTCAGATACATCACATGATCACACTGACAGAACCACAGGCACATAGACACAGGCAACAGAGCATGCACAATGTCGGCACTAGTACAGTGTATATCCACCTTTCGCAGCAATGCAGGCTGCTATTCTCCCATGGAGACGATCGTAGAGATGCTGGATGTAGTCCTGTGGAACGGCTTGCCATGCCATTTCCACCTGGTGCCTCAGTTGGACCAGCGTTCGTGCTGGACGTGCAGACCGCGTTAGACGACGCTTCATCCAGCCCCAAACATGCTCAATGGGGGACAGATCCGGAGATCTTGCTGGCCAGGGTAGTTGACTTACACCTTCTACAGCACGTTGGGTGGCACGGGATACATGCGGACGTGCATTGTCCTGTTGGAACAGCAAGTTCCCTTGCCGGTCTAGGAATGGTAGAACGATGGGTTCGATGACGGTTTGGATGTACCGTGCACTATTCAGTGTCCCCTCGACGATCACCAGTGGTGTACGGCCAGTGTAGGAGATCGCTCCCCACACCATGATGCCGGGTGTTGGCCCTGTGTGCCTCGGTCGTATGCAGTCCTGATTGTGGCGCTCACCTGCACGGCGCCAAACACGCATACGACCATCATTGCCACCAAGGCAGAAGCGACTCTCATCGCTGAAGACGACACGTCTCCATTCGTCCCTCCATTCACGCCTGTCGCGACACCACTGGAGGCGGGCTGCACGATGTTGGGGCGTGAGCGGAAGACGGCCTAACGGTATGCGGGACCGTAGCCCAGCTTCATGGGGACGGTTGCGAATGGTCCTCGCCGATACCCCAGGAGCAACAGTGTCCCTAATTTGCTGGGAAGTGGCGGTGCGGTCCCCTACGGCACTGCGTAGGATCCTACGGTCTTGGCGTGCATCCGTGCGTCGCTGCGGTCCGGTCCCAGGTCGACGGGCACGTGCACCTTCCACCGACCACTGGCGACAACATCGATGTACTGTGGAGACCTCACGCCCCACGTGTTGAGCAATTCGGCGGTACGTCCACCCGGCCTCCCGCATGCCCACTATACGCCCTCGCTCAAAGTCCGTCAACTGCACATACGGTTCACATCCACGCTGTCGTGGCATGCTACCAGTGTTAAAGACTGCGATGGAGCTCCGTATGCCACGGCAAACTGGCTGACACTGACGGCGGCGGTGCACAAATGCTGCGCAGCTAGCGCCATTCGACGGCCAACACCGCGATTCCTGGTGTGTCCGCTGTGCCGTGCGTGTGATCATTGCTTGTACAGCCCTCTCGCAGTGTCCGGAGCAAGTATGGTGGGTCTGACACACCGGTGTCAATGTGTTCTTTTTTCCATTTCCAGGAGTGTATTTACATTTTCGGTGCTACAACTCCACTACTGGTTTCAGGCTTTATTTTAAGTCATTATCAAGTGGTTACGAAAACTGCCAGAAATATGATAAATATATAAATATTGTATGCAATAGAAGATGAAAAAAACAAGGTTTATATATGTACAATGTAAGTACAGAAGGAGTTTAAAATTCAAGCGTGCTGTAGAGAAGCAATGTCAAGTCATAGAAAAAGTACATGTCAGCTAAATTTAAAAATTTACGTGACCAATGAAATCGTGAGAAAAAAGAACACGTCAAACTAATAAAAACTGTACAGTTCAATACGTACATACCTTAAGACAATGTTATCTTGTTGTAAGATGCCTATTCCGTTATTCGTCTTAATAACAGACAACTTTGCCGGCAGGAGTGGCTGAGCGGTTCTAGGTGCTACAGTCTGGAACAGCGCGACGGCTACGGTCGCAGGTTCCAATCCTGCCTCGGGCATGGAGGTGTGTGATGTCCTTAGGTTGGTTAGGTTTAAGTGGTTCCAAGTTCTAGGGGACTGATGACCTCAGAAGTTAACTCCCATAGTGCTCAGAGCCATTTGAACCATTTGAACAGACAACTTTCTCTCTAAAACCAGTTGCGCTGATATAGCCATGGCGGTCGTACTAATTTTATGTCTTACAGCTTAGAGTTGGCATCTTACTCCCAAGGAATAAAATGGGACAATGCGCCTACTGGTACATGCCATATCAAATCACCATACTTGCCATTAAAAATCTTTACACTCTGTTATTTCTAATAGATATGAAAAAGATTCGAATGGAGACATGCCTTTATAAAACTGCAAGTTTTATTGTCTCTAGTACAAGGCACGGAATACGTTCCTAATGTTTCTAAGCACACACATTAATGTTCAGTCTTATTTCAGCTTATTATTACTATCCTGAGATAACCATTGCTTCTACCGATCTTTGCTAACAACTTGCTTCTAATTTTGGTGGGTTCTCAATCCCATCCACGAACACTGTAACATTCAGCTGCCTTCCGCACCATGCGGTCGCCGCCATACAGAGCTTCTGGATCACTGGGGGTTCCGCTGGCAGTAGTGCTGATGTGATAGACCACTTCGTGTAAGGTACAGATATTGATACTCAGTAACTATATGTGTAACCTTACACTGATCACGCATGTCATTATAACGGGTCACCAAAGGTTACTGCATTTTTGTCAATTTATTTTTTCTCTTCTCAACAGTTCATTAACTCAGTTCGTCATGTTTTATCTGGTTGTAAGAGAAATAGTTTTACTTCACGTTTTTATCGAAATAATTCTTCCCAATTTAATATTATACTGCCGCATGGGATTAGCCGAGCGGTCTAAGGCGCTGCAGTCATGGACTGTGCAGCTGGTGCCAGCGGAGGTTCGATTCCTCCCTCGGCATGGATATGTGTGTTTGTCTGTAGGATAATGTAGGTTAAGTAGTGTGTAAGCTTTGGGGCTGATGACCAGTTAAGTCCCATAAGATTTCACACACATTTGAACTTTTTTTTAATATTATACTGAACTTTAACCATTGCCATCTTTGAAGGGCAGCTGAGAGACTCTTTGGCTGCATCTTGTTTAAAACCTTTGATCTCACAAAAATTCACACACACAATCATACTTATTCTTGGAAGTATGGTTCGTCTAATGCAACACAATGAAAGATTCTGAGTATTGAGCCATAAACATTTCACTTCTTTCTATTTGTGAAGAATGTTCAGTGGCTGTAAAAGAGATTGAGCAACAATATAAGGCATAAAAAATGACATATATCAACCTTTGTAACTATTGATGACTAGTAGCCCATATCTAATTAGTTAAGTAATGTATAATGTAGAACGTTGAACAAATACCATGTGTTTTTTATTCATAAGTTATAAAATATTATACCAAGAATCAACAAAACAACCAGTTAACACAAGGAATATTATTGTCTTTACATTGTAGTCTGCACTGGTAAGATATTAACTTACTTGGTATAAAATCTTTCGAGCACTTAATTAAATACTTGTGTATAGGGTAACACCCACGTATTTAACTGTGGACCAGAAATGAATAATTTATTTATAAATTAGAGCAATTATGGTTTCTTTTAATGACATTTCTCTAATGGGTGCACCTTTTCCTTTAATAATGTTACTGATTGTAATAGCTGCATACGAATGCATTATGTTAATTAGTCTGTCTGTCTGCGATTTCCCTCACTTATGTAGAGTATTTATAAAGAACAAATGTAATTAATATACATTATATCCTTAAGCTGCACGACATAACAAATCCGTCACTGTACAAGGCTTCCCGAAAATATGCATCATGATCCCACCAACGTCTTTCGGCTTCCACGAGACACATCTCGAAAGCAAATGAACGAATTAACTACTTTGAAGTAAATAATATCACATCCTACACTACTGGCCATTAAAATTTCTACATCACGAAGATGATCTCGTATCAGTAGCAGTTGAGATGATAGGCATCTAATCCGCACGGCTGTAATGGATCGTGCAGCCACTTCTCGATCCCTGAGTCAACAGATGGGGACGTTTGCAAGGCAACAACCATCTGCACGAACAGTTCGAAGACGTTTGCAGCAGCATGGACTATCAGCTCGGAGAGCATGGCTGCGGTTACCCTTGACGCTGCATCACAGACAGGAGCGCCTGCGATGGTGTACTCAACGACGAACCTGGGTGCACGAATGGCAAAACGTCACTTTTTCCGATGACTCCACGTTCTGTTTACAGCATCGTGATGGTCCCATCTGTGTTTGGCGACATCGCGGTGAACGCACTGTGGGGCGGTGGGTGGAATAATAGAATAGATGTTTTATATTTATGCTGTTTGCCGTTCTCAACACTGACTCTCTAACTACAGTATTGGCAACCAGAAAGTGATTAGCAAAACGTGAAGCCTGTAATTAGAATTCCTAGTGCCCACTTCAACTGAGAAATACATTTATAGCTACAGCTTATAGCTTCGAAGAATTACGAGATTGTCTGGGATTCATAATCAAAAACCATTCTCTCTAAAATGTTCACTATACTCTGAAAGTCACAGACCAAAAAGAATCCACACAATCCAACTACCAGAGCAGTTCAGAGTCTAATGCGCTGATGCCACTGCAACTGTTCAAATTAAATGTTTAAGTGAATGCTCGCCATAATTTGATGATAATGTTCATCAAACGCCACGCTAAATAATGATAGAATGTCTGTCCCGCGGCGGCACGTGAAAATACGACATACGCAAACTGAAGATAGATCATTAAAGTCATCCCAGAATTAACACTTCACTCGAAAACGATTTCATGGTTACGTACACTACACGCAGTAGACGAGCTCAGAACTTGCTCTTTGGAGATACGCTATAGCTATAGTTTTATATTATTCTGTTGAAACTTCTCACATTTTTATGATTATAGCGGATCTCCCTTCTACTTAAATTTAAACATCCTAGCTTTATTTATTCGCCTACTTAATCTATCTTGTTTCCTTAATTTCTAAGACAAAACCCAGAAAATCATGAATTTCAACTAAAATTTTAATTTGTGAGATCCAGAATACTAAATTATTATGCAAAAGGAATCTAAATATAAATTTTTCAGTTTCTAGCTCTTTTCTGTTGCGCCAATGATTTTTACAGAAAAACATCCAAATTTCGAAAATGGTTAAAGTTATTGAACTGATATCCAACACATATTGATTTTGTATTACTCCTGACATGCTAGAAACGCTTCAGGTTATTTACTTCATTTTAAAGTATTGCGCAATATTTATGACGTCAGAGCTAGTTACAGCGGACTAGGCTGGCACACAATGGAAAGACTGATGTGAATTTTATAAGGCGTGAGTATGCTGCTTCCTTACATCACCCTCTATTTAATTTTTTTGAATGTAAATTAAAAAAAAATTAATTACGGAAAGGGAAGCAAGAGTACTGCTTAACTCGCTATGAAAATTAAAATTGAAATGTTAACATGTAGAAATATTAAAAGAAAACTTATTACCTACTTCAATTATTTAAATTGCTGGCATGTTCACTGCCTCTTGAGCAACATTATCACTCAAAATTTAAGCAAAATCAATGAAACACTTTGGCATACAAATTGCCTTAGACAGACAAACACATAAAAATATGTAAAATTGTGAAAATCTTAATTCCATTAAATTGTCTGTAAATATTTTTACATACACAAATTCAAAGAAAATAACACAGTTATTCATGATACATAAACAGATAATTATATCTTAGCAGTCTTTTCTGAACCTGAAAGAAAATTTCACAAATCATGACAATTTCATTTTTACACACGAGGTTGTAGCCGCTTTGGCTGGCGTTCTACACTTCCATTCAGAAGGGTAGAGGAGGGGAAATTTCAAGGCATACAATAATAAATCCTATTTAATCTCAATTTATTATTTCTGGGCCGGAACACTGAACCAATGCTCGGTACATTCCTGACAAGTCTGTATTTTATTTACTTAACTGACTCATCTTCGATTACCTTATTCTTAGAGATAGTATATTTGATTAGCAGTTGTCTTCTCAGCCTCTTTGTACATGTGAGTAACTTGTGTTAATAGTACAGTTCTGAGTGTTCAAAACACACTACGTTTAGTTGACTACTAAATCCACTTATTGGTCCTCTGGTGCTGTGTCAGTTCCACATCTGCAATTATGTACTTACTTCATCGAAGTGTATTTATGCTGAGCTATAAATAATGTTTCACGTCTGCCATTATGTTACTCAATTATGTTGCTAGTGTATGTACTTATTTAACACTCACTCTATTAACATTTAACGCATAGGATAGCACATTTATTTCATATCTATAGTGTATTGCAGCTGATCAGTTTGCTCATGTTGCAATCCATTTCCACTCGATTGGATGCTGAAACCACAGGTAGTCTCTCTCGACCTACCACAAAAGTGCATTAAGTAATTATGGCCGAGCGTAATGCTAAATTCCTTAAACCTATAGGACACCATGAGCTGCTCTGTCTCATTTAACATAAGGGTACCTATGGTCGCATTCACGCCTCCAACTCATAACCTCAATACGTGCAGGTGTGTCCTGTCACACACTACACCAAATAACGGCCAGCTCCAACCTTATAAATATTTCAAGGACGTGTCCTTCACGTCTCAACCAAAAACACTGTTCAATTCTATTACACTACCATTCCTTGCTACACAAGGTGAGTTCATTCTTACAACTTATCTGCATATTTTTCATAACACTAAGCAATCTCTTTTACCATTAACTAGTTAGCTTTACAGCATACAATAGGGTTCACTGCCACTTCAGATCCTGCTTGTACACGAATTTGTATATCTTTTTAAATTACTGTTGGTGGACCATTTCCAATAAAACAACAACTTTGTACTTATAATATTACCAGGGTTCTATACATACTTGTTACTCAAATACCTTTGTATCTTAATTACATCATACTTCTCCGTTGTTTACGTCACTGTTAGATTTGTCACATTAGGTATTTTCTTCACTAATCGGTGGATAGAATGGTTATAGAACTCATGGCTTGATAGCCATGACGGAAAATTTTTGTATTGCAAAGAAGGAGTCGAAACTTTGTGGATAGGAAAGATGAAGAATGAGTGAGACCTGAAAAGGAAAGAAGATCTCACACAGCTGGGACTGCACAGCTGCCACACTGTGTAGAGGTTACAGAACAACCTCCTCCCTACAGAATTCATTCACTACCTGTGAACTTCTTTAGGTCGATCACGTTCCTGAGACCGAATAGCTTTTTACTCTTAGGGTACTCTAGCCTATATGCATTGGCATGTGGTTTTCCTATGATACTGAAAGGTCCTTGGTATACGAACATGAATTTCTTTGTTTCTGCATTTATTTTCTTTGATTTTTCCTTGGTTTTGACAAGGACTAACTGACCTATTTCAAAACTGGTGGGTACAGCTTGTAACCTCCCCACCGCAATTTTTATATAAGAAAATATAGCAATACTTAATAGAAATGGGGGGCCAAGTGTAACCTCCCCACAAAACTTTTAAAAGAAAATAACGATACTAATTAGAAATGCTGATGGACATGGCTCTATGCGTAACCTGCCCACAATCAAATGTACTGACAATGGCAACAAATGTGAAATTCGCAATCTGACTCAATTATAAATCCTTCAAAAAATTAAAGTCCATTCAGTGACAAGAAAATTCAATTAAACCGAAATATCGGTCTTTGGCCCTGTGTAAAAACAATCAGAATTAAAGTCTTACCTCAGAATAAATGGATGTCACATATCTGCTCTTGTTGTTGCGCACCACTTGGAGGAACTACATTGCAAATAATAATATTCTCCTTTTTTTTGTAATTCTAGTGAAATTTTTCTTCAAAAGGAAGTGGAATGAAATGGGAAGTGCAACGAGATCTTTAGTTCAAAAAAATTAAACTTTTGAGAAAATGCTTTTGAAATAAAAAATTATTATTGGGAGACTTGTTGGAGAATAATTACAATAAATAAAATTTTTCATTATCTAATGATTATATTAATTAACAGTATACCTTATTCCTCATCTTGACCATTGTTGCCGACCGCCTACATCACACAACCGCACTGGGCTGCTACTACTGACCGACCGCTCTGCATGACGACTACAGACTGAGTACTGCTCTCAACTAGACAGAGCTACAGACTCGCAACGACCGACTGACTGCTACTCTGCATAGCGACAACTAACTCGCAAAGACTACTACTGACTGAGAACTGCTCGCAACACTCGCGCGGTCAAGCGCATACTCTCTGGTCACAGATGCTACAATGCCTCGCCATCGCTGCTGCGTTACATACGTGTTTCATAACCCTCCACTCGGGGGGCAAAAATTTGGCAGCGATGGTGAGTCATTTGGACTTGCCAAGCGCGGCAAAATTTTTCTTTAATTAACAAAATCCTACAACTTACAGAATATTTAAATGTTGTGCACACGCACTAAGTACAAAATATATCAGACAAGGACAAAATGTGAATACTAAACATAGTAGCAAATCAGAAAAAAGTATATACAAACTTTTTGACAGATAAAGTGCACAGGCACTGAAAAAATTCTTTAGCATATGCAGAACAAATAAACAGACTGGCAAGAATAATTAGATGTAGTACATAAAGTAAATGTTGTGCACACGCACTAAGTACAAAATATATCAGACAAAGACAAAATGTGAGTACAAAACATAGTAGCAAATCAGAAAAGTATATACAAACTTTTTGACAGATAAAGTGCACAGGCACTGAAAAAATTCTTTAGCATATGCAGAACAAATAAACAGACTGGCAAAAAATATTATGTTGACAAGTGTACATGCACTGAAAAATGTCTTTAGCATTTTCACAACAAATAAACATAATGGCAAAAAAAAATTCATGTCCAAAGTGCACATGCACTGAAAAATGTCTTTAGTATTTTCACAACAAATAAACATAATGGCAAAAAAAAAAAATTCATGTCCAAAGTGCACATGCACTGAAAAATGTCTTTAGTATTTTCACAACAAATAAACATAATGGCAAACATCATGTCGACCAGTGACATAAGTGTACTCACACTGGAGTTTAGCGAATCGAAAAATGTATAACCTATGAACATAAATGATGTTACCAAAAAAAATTTTTTCTTTATGTGACAAGAATCAGGATAGGAAAGGGAAGGATTGCATCATGGTTGTAGCACTTTAGATTGCACACAGCTGCTCTGAAAGTCCATATCTTTCCACAGTAGTACAACACCAAGTGACACAACTTGAAGTTCTTTTCCCATCAGAATTTATCAGTGTAGCCAAGACACTGAACTGTCGTAGTAATGTTCCATGTTTTCATTTTGGCAGTACATTAGGTACACCAAACAGTGGGACCATAATAATGTCTTCATCGCTCATGGTGGTGGACAGCATGTCGTGTCAACACCACACTCTTACAAGGCACACCAACGTAGAATTAGTGCAAAACCAAATATAGTGCTCCATGATCACTGGGATAAACAGGACAAATGGACATTGCAGTAATTCAGGGTAGTCAGCTTATGAGGTGAAGGACATCAAGTCACATAATATTGACAATTACAGTCTTCATTGATAGTTCGTGGCATTCATAGCCCAGTTATTGAACATTTCTGTACCAAGTATGTAGTATTACAGAAAAATGTTCATTAATTGTTTTACATAGAATCAGTAGCCTTCTTTTCCTGGTTACAAAATATTATGAAATAATCGCATTCTTTTCAGTTACAGAGTATAATTAAGAATCATTAACCTTCTCCTAATTACAGTTAATTAATCATTTGTCATTCCAATCTATTAAGAATCATTAGCCTTCTTCTAATTACAAAGCATTATTAAACAATCACATTTATTTCCAATTACAAAGTATGAACATTGAAAACAAGAGTTAATTAATGGCATAATTAATAACAATTTCGTTGATTGACATTAATTATTGGCACTCAGTGGCCATCAAGTATTGAATAGAATAAAACATAGTTCATCATTCAGTATTATTCAGATCATTACAAAGTCATTATTAAAAATCAGTTAATTACAGTCAAATCATTAGTAATCACAGGCATTACAATAAACAGTGGCAGTTATTAGCTAGTGACAAAGCATTATTGTGAATATAGTCTCATTAAGAGGTCATTACTCGAGGGACATGCTATTCAGAGTTGATCAGTATTATTCAGAATTATCATAAACTAGTGACATTATGTGGGACTGGTAATACATTTTTTTTGGTAGCAATGCATTGCGTTGGGATCGATAATTAATTGCTGAGGCATAATACTTTTTGCTTTTGACCTATTGCTGCAAATGAGGATAGGTAACGTCATTCGTCATGAGTCAGCTGTAGCAAGATTATGTAACAAGGCAGTACATGTGATCACATTTATAAATGATAAACACAAATGGGTAAAAAATATAAAAATGCAAGTACTAGAACAGGTATAATAAGTAACAGGTTTAGTAAGTGTCATGAAAAACTTCTCCTGGAAAAAATACAAAAACGGATTATTGACCTGAAAGAAGAAACGCACACTATGCTGAAAAGTAGTGAACTTCGAATTAACAAGTAGTGAAATGTGTATAAAATGTGTTCCATAGCTGTCCTTTCCAAAACTTTCCGTCATCCTACTATGCAATGTAACACCTGCTGTCAAAGCAAACCGCAACAAATACTTAAATAACTACGTGGCATAAAGAAAAAAAACTTCATTATCCATATCATCATAACTTCACCATTATCATCACCTGTAGAGAAAAACTTCATTATTCATAATACCATTTCCTTCATCATTATTCATCAGTATT
This sequence comes from Schistocerca piceifrons, assembly GCF_021461385.2. Taxonomy (NCBI): domain Eukaryota; kingdom Metazoa; phylum Arthropoda; class Insecta; order Orthoptera; family Acrididae; genus Schistocerca; species Schistocerca piceifrons. The sequence goes on along the minus strand of NC_060144.1, from coordinate 353,101,670 downwards.
CACTATCATCTGCAAAAAATCACTTCATTACTCATTACCTAACTATTCCTTATCTCTAGCATATTTCATCACTAAAATTAAGATGTGTAGTTCTCTCTGACAGCCTGCATCAATCACCTTGTATTCTGAAAGAAAAAATTAGTTAAGACTGCTATTCTGTGATGAGTATAGTATAGTCTTGTTAATGCTTGTTAATCCTGATCCCTTTACTCTTCCTCATAAAGTTATTGCATCTCCTTTCGTTTATTCCGTAGGTGAAATTCCCATTTATGTTAAATTTATTTCTTAGAATCATCATTCCTTTCTGAAATTGATGAACAAAGATTAATGTCTTGCATTTAAATCCTATACCCACTAAATAATGACTGGTTTATGGTGACACAATTAACCATACAGCATAACATGACAGAAAACGTAATATGTCCAAGACATTGACAGTGTTCGGATGCGAAAAAATGTACACAGAATAATACAATGCAGTAGCAAAAAAAAATGTGAAACAGTCACGATGTTGAGATGTCATAAGGCAAAAAAAAACGTCAAAGTCGACTGGTGTGTGTTATATCTTAACTATTTCATAGTGCATACAAACAAAACTGGAGTACAGTCATATACACAAAAAAATGGAAAATGTGCACGGTCTGATGTGTAACGACAAGAAAAGCGACCTGCTAACCTTACCTTGCCGGGCACTTGCCAAGAAAAAAAAAATACGATAATCATCAATAATTAGTCAGGTGAATTAATTGCATTAGTAAATGGCATCATAGTGTGTTGAATCATACAGTGGTTTCACTCAATAAACGGTTTAATGTTTGAGATATGGTGATTGCCTTTCGATTTTCTGGTTCTCAAAGTTTCGACGTGTACAACATTGGGGTGAGGGATGCTGCGAATCCGATACGGACCTGCGTATAGAAGTTCAAATTTACTGCACTTACCTTTTAATTTGCTGGATAAATAGTGTGTACGTACTAATATCTTCTGTCCAACGTGAAAGTCGCGGCGTGTACAAACCTGTTTTTGCTGTCTTCTCCGGCGCTCTGCGGCACGTTTGATGTTGTTCAGCGCAATGTCAATTATTTCGTGGTGTCGTAGGCGACGATTTTTGGGGAATTCTATTAATTCTTTAATTTTGTTCGGTGGTTCAACGTTTTTCAGTATAACAGTCGGAGATAGCATAGTGGATTCATTTGGAATGGAATTAATTACATCTTGGAATGAGAGTATGTGTGTATCCCAATCAATATGTCTTTTGTGGCAGTATATTCTGCACAGCTTACCAATTTCCTTCATTAATCTTTCACAAGGGTTCGAAGAAGCGTGGTACTTGGATATATAGATTGGAGAAATGTTTCTAGCTCGTAACATGCGTGTCCATACACTACTACGAAATTGAGATCCATTATCAGAAATTACTTTCATTACATGCCCTACATGAAATAGAAAATGTTTTACAAATGCTTTCGAAACAGTTTTAGCAGTAGCTTTGCGTAACGGAGTGAAAGTAACAAATTTTGAAGTGAGCTCAACAGCGACAAAAATGTAGCAAAAACCTCTGTTAGTTCTCGGAATCGGACCAAAAATATCTACTGCGGCCATGTGTCTTAATTTCACAGGTATAATGGGATATAAAGGAGGAATATGTGAAGTGGTGTCTGATTTAGCTTTCTGGCAAATTTTACAAGACGCTAAAACTCGTCGTATACGTTTTTCCATGTTGGTAAAATAACAGTTCTGTCTCAGTATAAGAAAACATTTTCGTGCTCCGTAATGTGCGTAACTTAAGTGAGTGTACCAAATTAGTTTGTTAACCAGTTCGTCAGGAATGCATAATAACCAAATGTTGCTGTCAGGATGAGAGCGGCGAAACAGAATGTCATTGCGTACAGTGTAGTGGTCCCTAATCGTAACATTTTTCCTATCTTGCCAAAGGTGTTTAATTTCTTTCCACACATTGTCCTTATTTTGTTCTTGTGCTATGTCCTGTAATGACGATGAAATAAAATTTTCAAATGCAACTTGTTGAATGTACATGACGCTGAAATTTGCTTTGCAGAAGTTGGTTGCGATGTCTTGCTGATTGTTGCTGAGAGAACGCGATAGTGCGTCTGCTATAACATTTTGTGTGCCGGGAATATGAACAATCGTAAAATTAAATTCTTGTAAATATAGTTTCCATCTACTTAATCTGTCGTGAGTAAATTTAGCTGAAAGCAAAAATTGTATAGCTCTATGGTCTGTGTAAACGGTGGTATGTCTGCCATAAAGAAAGTGCCGAAATCTCGTAAAAGCCCATACAACACATAATGTTTCCAGTTCTGTAACGGAATAATTTCGTTCAGCAGGTGACAAAATGCGACTTGCAAATGCGATGTTTTTAATTACTGTAGAACCATCTTCTTCAATTTCCTGAAAAATATGTACGCCTAAAGCGGTGCTGGAACTGTCGGTAGCAATGGAAAAATTTCTAGTAAGATCTGGGTGCGATAATAGTGGAGATTCAACAGACCATTTTTCAAATAACATTCTCGTGAGCAAAATTCTGCGTGTCAAAAGTAATGTTTGCGTTACTGTAATATAAAACCTGTACTGTGTCTGGTGAAATTCTGTCGTACGTACTATTATTTACGGGAGGATGCTGTGGCATTTCGACTATTTGAACTGCTCTGTTATTTCTTACTGACGTGTTACGCTATAGATGACACCTATTGTTTGGATCATTCATGATAATGTGTTGTTGCTGATGTTCTTGCTGCTGATAAGATCGACTGTTATTAAATGTACGCTGAAAATTGTGCTCGTTATCTTTACGTCTGACATGATAGTAATTTCTATACGGCGCATTGCGATACGAATTGAAATGGTGTGTTGTCTGTACGTAGTTATTTCTTTGCTGCCATGCGTTACTATTTGTTGGAGCTAGGACTATACGTGCACGCGGCGAAACATTAAAGTTTGGTTGACTTTGTAGACTGCATTGTTGGTTAGGTATGCTAAGCGGTTGACTTTCATGCTATTGTGGTGAAAAACATCTATTGTTACAAAAATATGGTTCCGATTGCTCAAAATTTTACATATACTGATGATTACGATTTTATCTGTTATTAAAGTTACGGCGGTAGTTGTCATTACGGGAGTGCCTACTGAAAATTGTCACATTCGGTAAAAGTTAGTCACATCGGGTTTTCATTACTCGTTTCTTAATACTACGTAGAGCAATAGTTAAAGAGCAGTTTTGATAGATATAAAGGATAGTAGAAGAAAAGGCAGCAGTGCAGAAAACTAAAGATGAAACAGCACTACTACAGCTCGGGGCCCTATGCTCGCTACGGCACATATTCATTAAAGCGTAATGAATCCCCTGAGGTCTATTACGCACTGCAAATAAATTTTAGCTTTTGCGTTGCAAGCAATAGCGGAAAAATTCCAAAAGTAAATAGTTGTATCCATGTTAATTCAAGTTTCCTTATTACGGGCAGTGCTGATGAAAATACAAAAATAAATTGTCGCATCTGGTTCAAAGCTAGCTTTTGCATTACAGGTAATAGCGGTGAATGTACAAAGATAAATTGTCGTATACAGTGCAAAGCGTGTACCTGTACGCTGTCATTATTAAGTTCTTTACATTTTCTGGCGGATAAAAATTGCTCGTAATCTACGTTCTCGTCATTGAATTTGAAAACACGTTCGGGTTTGTGTGAAAGTCTGTTTGTCTGTGTGATTTCGGATTTCAAGTTGCGTAGCTTTTCAGATTTTAAGTCGCGTGGCTTTTCGGATTTTACGTCTCGTAGTCTCTGTAAATTACTCACATTATACGCGCTGCGTGACTCTGACACATGTTCATAAAGTGGCGTCTGTTGTGTATTATTAACAGAAGTGTTTTTCATTTCTGTTACTTCTTGTTGTAAATTTGATAACTTCCTACGTAACGTGTTGTTAGATGAATCGATCTCATTAATTGTCTGCTGTAAATTTTGAAATTCAGGCGTTTGGATAAATGAAACCGGTGCAGTATCGTCTGATTTATTGTCATTAGTGTTTTCGATAGCATCAATACGACTGGCCAATTCATCACATTTTTCAGTCAGTATTTTAACCTGATCATCGGTTTTAGAATCAGACGCATTAATCTGTTTTTGCAACTTGCGCGTAGTTTCGCTCAGTTTTTTAACATCAGCTTTGATGACATCGCAATCCTGTGTTAGATCTAGTTGTTCAAATCTATCTGTCACTGAATATTTACTGTGTGTGTATCCGTTTTTGCTTTAAGATCAGAAATTTCATCCCGTAATTCCGCGTTCAATTGTTCTATGGTATTAATTTTGTCGGACACTGTAGTAATATTATTGTCTACATACGTCTTCGCTTTCGCGAATATTTTACGTTTGTCCTCTTGTCTCTGTGCAGTGATTGTTTCCATGATTTGTCGTTTTACTTTGTTTTGATCTTGAATAAATCTGCGGAAACGCGTATCACTGTTCTGTATGTGCTGACTAAAGCGCTCGTTAATCTGAGTGTTCTGCTGTTCGAATTTCGCGTCTATCTTTGCGTCCATAGTGCGCGAAAGTTCTACCGTCATTGCTTTCAACTCGTCCCGTAATTGTGCAGCTTTTTCAGAGCATTGTTTAGCGACTCCGCTAATTTCGTCTCTGAGTGTTTCTGTTGCGGCTGTTTGCATTTCTCTTAATTCTTGCGCAACAGACTTAATTTCTTCGCTATTTTTTTTGAGAACAAGCCTCAATTTCCACGCGCAATTGTTCCTTAGTGTCATGGCACTGCGCGGCAACGTCTCTAATTTGTTCACTAAGCTGTCTGTTATCTTCCCTAAGTTGTTTGAAATTTTCACTCTGTTGTTTATTATCTTCCCTAAGTTGTATCAGTATTGCCATAATTGGATCCGAGCCAAAATTACCATTTCTATTATCTGTACTGTTCAATAGTGGATCTGGAATTGTTTCACTTTCTGTAACCATTTGGTCATTCTGAAACTTACAAAAAGGTTTGTCAGTCAAATGTATACTATCAGTCATTGTTTCGGAATTAAATACATCTGTCCTACTTTGTGTGATCTGTTCATTTTCATTAGACAGATTTGACTGTACATTACTTGAATTTTCCAAATCGGGTGTGTTAAGCTCTACAGCGCTCATTACCATGGAGCATTCTGCGTCATCAATTGTCGTCAAGTTAACAGACGAGACAATTGAGTTCGTTTGTTCATCATTAAGGTGAAAGTCATCATTAGTGGTTGGAATGCACTGATTGTTAGTGAACGCAGGATTGTCATCATTACGTTGCGTATCACAATTACTATCGGTCACGTTGTTTAAGTCGGTAATTTCATTCACAATACTTCGCGATACACTATTCACAGTCTTTCGCGGCATTTTTACAATAGTCAAAATTTTTCACAAAACAAATAAGCACAATGCAAAAGCAACACACAAATACAACAAAGCAGCAAATTGCCGTTGACCTGTAGAAAGAAAGTCACAATATTATTAAAAGCGTTGCGCCAAATCCTAATTATCTAAGCAAATAAGAGCAGATATCTGACTGTCGCTCAAAAGACTCTCAACGAAATACGATCCTGGACTGGGTGTCGCCAAGTGTAACCTCCCCACCGCAATTTTTATATAAGAAAATATAGCAATACTTAATAGAAATGGGGGGCCAAGTGTAACCTCCCCACAAAACTTTTAAAAGAAAATAACGATACTAATTAGAAATGCTGATGGACATGGCTCTATGCGTAACCTGCCCACAATCAAATGTACTGACAATGGCAACAAATGTGAAATTCGCAATCTGACTCAATTATAAATCCTTCAAAAAATTAAAGTCCATTCAGTGACAAGAAAATTCAATTAAACCGAAATATCGGTCTTTGGCCCTGTGTAAAAACAATCAGAATTAAAGTCTTACCTCAGAATAAATGGATGTCACATATCTGCTCTTGTTGTTGCGCACCACTTGGAGGAACTACATTGCAAATAATAATATTCTCCTTTTTTTTGTAATTCTAGTGAAATTTTTCTTCAAAAGGAAGTGGAATGAAATGGGAAGTGCAACGAGATCTTTAGTTCAAAAAAATTAAACTTTTGAGAAAATGCTTTTGAAATAAAAAATTATTATTGGGAGACTTGTTGGAGAATAATTACAATAAATAAAATTTTTCATTATCTAATGATTATATTAATTAACAGTATACCTTATTCCTCATCTTGACCATTGTTGCCGACCGCCTACATCACACAACCGCACTGGGCTGCTACTACTGACCGACCGCTCTGCATGACGACTACAGACTGAGTACTGCTCTCAACTAGACAGAGCTACAGACTCGCAACGACCGACTGACTGCTACTCTGCATAGCGACAACTAACTCGCAAAGACTACTACTGACTGAGAACTGCTCGCAACACTCGCGCGGTCAAGCGCATACTCTCTGGTCACAGATGCTACAATGCCTCGCCATCGCTGCTGCGTTACATACGTGTTTCAAGCTTTTGCGTCATGACGCTCCTTTCTTTCTAATGTTCTTTTCCTTATATTTGCCCTAGCCCTTAACTTCTTTTCGTTTGTGGATATTTGCGTTAGAAGAGGGAATTCTACGATATCTGCAACCTTGGCCAAACATCAATTCGCAAGGCGCAAAACCAGTTGCATCATGCCTTAAGTTGTTAATTACATTCTCAAAATACTTCATGTGCTCTGCCCAACTTGAGTGTTTCCGAGCACAACAAGTCGTGCAAAGCCTATTCAATTTTCTCATAATACGTTCACTCATATTTCCTTGGGGGAAATACGCAGATATTTTCAGATGTTTCACTCCGGCCTTATCCAGACATTCTTGAAATTGTCTGACAGCAAACTCTTCGGAACGCCAACGTTCATGAAGAAATCTTTTTCCAACTTTTCTACCAACGTTTTTGCATTTGCTCTTTTAATTGGGTATAGCCTAACATATTTACTAAATCCATCCACAACAACAAAAACATGGGTGCACCCACCTCTCGAAGCAGGAAGAGGGCCAAACAAATCACAAGCCAGTAATTCTAGGGTTTCAGTTGGCTCTAATGAATGCATATCCCCTTGTATTTTGGTGTTAGCAGCACAGACTTTCTGGCACACTACACAAGATGCTAGACACTTGGTAACACGGCGGTACATGTTGTCAAACACAACCTTCTCTTTTAATTTGGCAATGCACTTCTTTGCACCATAGTGCCCATACCTCAGGTGTACATAGTCGATTAGTAAGTCTACATGTTGTGAGGTAAAGCACGGCCTCCGCTCTGAAACTCCTACATTTTTCCTTCTAAACAGAATACCTTTATGCAGACTATAGTATTGCGAAACCTTAAGATAGTTCGCATTTCCTAAATAGCTCTTCGCTAATTTCAGCTGGTCATCTGCATTCTGCTCACGTCTCAAGTTCTTAATCACCCTCTTTAATGCACTTTCTTCCTTTACTTCGTGCAAAGCAAACATCCGTACTTCACTTAGGTCAGTTGCTATAATTCCCGCGTCATCACATAGCTCCACACTTCTAGATAACCCATCAGCTACCAGATTGTCTTTCCCTTGAATATATCTAACCTCAAGGTCAAACTGCTGGAGGTACAATGACCGTCTTACCAAACGAGCATTCCTCAACTTACAGGTTTTTAAAAAGGTCAACGCCTTATGGTCACTGTACACAATTATCTTGTGACCTAATAGATACTGCTCAAATTTCTGTACCCCAAATACAATTGCCAATGCTTCCAGTTCTGAGATACCATAATTTCTCTCTGCTGCTGTAAAGATCGACTTGCGAAAGCTATAGCCTTGTGCACATCTTGTTCGTTCTCTATTTCTACTTGGAATATCTCCACAGGTATACCATAGCCACTAGCATCAACAGGCATACAGAATGGTTTTTCAAAATCAGGATGATGTGATATAGGACTATTAATTAAAGATTGTTTAAGCACCTCGAACGCCTGTTGGCATTCTGCTGTCCAAACCAAAGGGGTATTCTTTTTCAGCAGGAGGTGAAGACAGGGTGCATTAAAAGCCTGATCACTAACAAAACGCCTACAGAAGCCGAAAAGACCGAACATCGATCTCAACTGCTTCTTGTTTCTGGGAGCCTCAAATTTTTCAATGACTGCTAGCTTGCCTGGGTCAGGCAGAATACCTTTTCCACTTGTCATATATCCCAAGAAACCTATTTCCTCTTAAACGCACTCTGTCTTTTCAATCTTTAGTTTCATGCCACCTCTCTCAATAGCCTCTAACATTTCCTCTAATAAAACTATGTGTTCTTCCCAGGTAGGAGTTGCTATTAACAGATCATCTACGTAGACTTATTTTATTACTTGAGGCTGGTCCTAAAACATGGAACATCACACGTACGAAGGCACAAACAGAGATATTAAGTCCGAAAGGTACCACACGGTATTCGTAACAAACTCCTTCGTACAAGAAAGCTGTGTACTTCCTTGAACTTTCCGCCAGTGGCAAATTCCAGTATCCACACGTGATGTCCATAGAGGTTAAGAATTTTACTCCCCGGAATTTTTGCAATAACTCGTCCATGTTCTGCGGTCTATCACTTTCCCTAACCACTATTTCATTCAACCAACGAGCGTCCAAGACCAATCTGACACTCCCGTATCTTTTTGGTACAACAACAAGAGGATGATTGTACTCACTAACCGCTTTTTCAATCACACCCCACTCTAGCATTCTCTGTATCTCCTTTCGAACTGCCTCCTTTCTAGCTACATGTATTTGGTATGGCTTCCTGAAAAACATTTGGCCAGGTTTCACCTTGAATTGACATTCATAACCTTTGACCACGCCAGGTCGATTTGAATATACCTTATGATGCCTTTTTAAAACCTGTCTCAGTTCTTCCTTCTGATTAGCTGAAATTTTACCGATTTCCTGCAATTTAGCTTCTTTTTTGTCCAAAATAATTGCTTCTTCTTCTTCTATCTTTAGCTTACTTTTACTTCGTCCCAATATCTCCTATTTTTCAGAAATCGTAAAAGCAGCTCCCAAGTTTCATCATTAGTTACTACATGTTTATCAATAAAAGGTACCGTAATTACTCCGGTTATCGGCAAGACCAATTTTAACAGGCTTTTTCAAAGTCAACAACACACTGATATTTCGACAAGAAATCTATGCCAATTAAAACCTCAATACTGAAATTTTTTACAATTAAGCATGGATGATCTATTAAATTACCATTAATATCAAAGGGCAGTAAAGCTTCTTGCTTTACCGTTTTTGACGCCTTGCCAGTAGCACCAATTATTCTTAGTCCTGATACCCTCATTACTGTAAGCCTGTCTTTACCAGGTAATGCAGCAAAGGAGGACTGAGATATCGCACTCACCTCACTTCCACTGTCTAAGAGACAACGTACATTGATACCCAACATATTCACTATTATTATAGGGTGGCTTATTCTAGGTTGTACAGGTGGTTCCTCAAACTCATCCAATAGTTCCTTTTGGATTTGTCTCCAACTAAAGTGATCGACATCTGTCTTCATTACATTTAGGTCAAAGTGTGTAGGGGTTTCCTGAACTACATTTTCAGCTGCCTTTTCCAGTCGGTCTATTAATTTCAAATCGAAACACCGCACGACTTCATTACATTTAGTTTGCTGAACATGACCCAAATTACTGCAGTCTGAGCGATTCTTCACCTCCAGACCGGGCATAACACTAGTTACAGCTAAACCACTTTCACTATTATCGTCGAGTTCCTTCTCCAGTGACAACTGGTCACAGCTACTGGATTCATCGACCCCCAACAGGCTATCCTCTACATTCTCACTTACCTCATGTTCTAAATCTATTAGTACAGTATCAATATCCTGCACAGGCACTTTAGATAAGAGCACATCATCCTCATCGTAAATATAAGCATGAATTTCTTCTGCTTCTTCACCTGACAATTCAGTATTCTGTAGCTCTTCCCTACCGTTACACTGCTGCGCCTTCTCTTTCTCTTCCCACTTAGAAAGCGTCTCTAACACGGTGTCTATCAAATACTGTGAGTGGTTTAATATTTCTGCAGTATCATTGGATGCTACCGACCCATCAACCGAATCCTCAGTTTGAGTATTCTGATCTGTCATACTAATTACTGTAATTACTGGCTTAGGAAAAACAACCGTCTGGTGAGCGCCAGTATCCTCATAGCCGGGAACTAGTTTTCCAGCCTCTGCCTACTACTGTTACCTTTATTTGCATTATAGTTAACTGGCACAGCATTGCTTTCAACACTGTTGTTTACTTGCACATTTTTGTTAGGAACAAAATTACTATAATTTGGATGCCATTGTTGGTTCTAGTAATTATTTGTCCAATTCCTACCTTTCTTAGGATGGCGAACACCTACTGTTCTGATGTTTACATTGCCATTCTGCTCGTTCTTAAAATTACTACTAGTGTTATTAGCATTTCTGTTATTACGTGCTTGCTCCTCATTGGCAGCAACACGCTCTACACGTTCCAAATACTCAATGAAACGACCCAGATTGTCTCTAGGGGCAGATATAATTCTAGTTTGCCAATACCATGGCAGTTTGGCTTCAAGACCTAGTATTATCATTTCAGGTTTTAGCTTTTCAGCCAAATGTGACAAACGTGAGATCCATGACCTGGCAAACTCTTTAATAGATTCATTGCCTGCATTGAAGCGTTTTCCACTCCAAAATTCTCTCAACACTTCATTTTGCTTATTGCTAGACCAATACTCATTAATGAAAGCTGTTTTAAATTCCGCTAATGTTTTACACTTCAACATAACATCAGCTGACCAACACATGGCGTCACCTGCTAAATGGCTTCTAATAAATGAGATTTTCTCTCGTTTGACCAAGTTGGCGGAATCACATCTTCAAAATCGTTCCAGAAATCTAGCGGGTGGATATTTTTATCTGGATCGAACCGCAAGAACTGCCGACACCCGATAAAAGCGGCGTTTGCAGCTACAACTTGTTGTATACTACCATTACCAGAAGTTACTGAAGCTACTTTACTCTCAATGTTAGCAATGTTAGTACTAATATTTTCTACTTTCATTTCAACATTATCTACTCTTTGCACAATATGAGTAGTATCAGTTTTGATTGCGTCTACTTCTGCTTGGCATATGTTTACTTTTATATTAACATCTTTAAACCTATCTGAGCACAGTTCAGATTCCGCCTCGATCTTTTCTGTTAACTTGTGCTCCAGCTTCGCATCTTCCATTTGGAAGTTTTTGCGAACCTCAGCAATTTCGGATTTTACTGTTTTATACATCTCAGAAAATTGTTGAGCAACTTTTTTCTTAATATCCTCATGGTTGTAATCAATTTTATAATTTAAACTGTCCAGATCCTCTTTCAACTTATTGCAGCCAGTCTTGAAGGAAGTTTCTAATTCAGCTTTATTGGATTCTAATTTATTGTCCATTGCCTCAAACCGTTTATTAAAATTGGTTTGCTGGCCACAATCCTGTTATTTACCTCAATTATATCAGATTTTAACTCAGCTGTCATTCTAGCATTACTGGCTGACATTTTTGCATTACTGGCAGCTATTGCTTGTAATATTACATTTAAATCAATAGCCCCAGTATCTTTGGGCTCCTCACTAGCTGGCTTTTTATCACACTCAGGTGGCGAAAAACTGGCTCCAACACCAGAATCATCAAAACTAAATGAACCATTGATTGATCAGTCATATCTAACTTCTCCTTTTTAAACTCTACCATCTCTGATGACTGTTTCATTTTTAATTCATCAGAGAAACTATCATCCAATAACTTAACACTTTCTGATTTCTGCTTTACTACAGGGGTCTCTACTATTGAATCGTTGCCCTTTTTCACACTACTGTCAGGAGACACTAGCTCGGATTTCACTTTGACATTACTGTTTTCATGCATATTTACACTTGAACCGTTGTCTGGATTTACAGTTCCTTCAACAGACATAGGTCCTGACTTAGGTTTAACTTCTGTTTCTTTTTGCGGTTCCATCGCCGACTGTCTTTTAGCGCAGGTTAGTAAAAATTTTAACAGCTTTTCACTTAACTTAGTTCCTTCTGCACGACGTATGGCGTTGCCAGCGCGGCGTACCAGGATTACTGATGTGACGCGGCGCGTTGAACTGCAGACGGCACCTCGACAACTGCCGTGTTGTGGGCGTGGCCCGCAACAGCAGACGCGGCTCCGGTCGCTCCGACACATGACTGCAGTGCGGCGAAACTGACTTCTCGCGATGCCAGCAGTGCAGCTACTCAGCGCCAGCTCCGTCAATCCAGATGCGTTGTTAATCCATTTGCGTCGTCCACATGCACACGTAACACTATCACTGTTCCATTGCTCAGTTGCGTGTCGCATTTCACTTCCGAATCCGAATATTTAAAAATCACTTTCACTTTTACTCAGTTTGTTTCCCGGCCGATTAGCAACATGTGTGGGGCGGCGGGTGGAGTAATAGAATAGATGTTTTATATTTATGCTGTTTACTGTTCTCAAAACTGACTCTCTAACTACAATATTGGCAACCAGAAAGTGATTAGCAAAACGTGAAGCCTGTAATTAGAATTCCTAGTGCCCACTTCATCTGAGAAATACATTTATAGCTACAGCTTATAGCTCTGAAGAATTACGAGATTGTCTGGGATTCATAATCAAAAACCATTTTCTCTAAAATGTTCACTATATTCTGAAAGTCACAGACCAAAAAGAATCCACACAATCCAACTACCAGAGCAGTTCAGAGTCTAATGCGCTGATGCCACTGTAACTGTTCAAATTAAATGTTTAAGTGAATGCTCGCCATAATTTGATGATAATGTTCATCAAACGCCACGCTAAATAATGATAGAATGTCTGTCCCGCGGCGGCACGTGAAAATACGACATACGCAAACTGAAGATAGATCATTAAAGTCATCCCAGAATTAACACTTCACTCGAAAACGATTTCATGGTTACGTACACTACACGCAGTAGACGAGCTCAGAACTTGCTCTTTGGAGATACGCTATAGCTATAGTTTTATATTATTCTGTTGAAACTTCTCACATTTTTATGATTATAGCGGATCTCCCTTCTACTTAAATTTAAACACCCTAGCTTTATTTGTTCGCCTACTTAATCTATCTTGTTTCCTTAATTTCTAAGACAAAACCCAGAAAATCATGAATTTCAACTAAAATTTTAATTTGTGAGATCCAGAATACTAAATTATTATGCAAAAGGAATCTAAATATAAATTTTTCAGTTTCTAGCTCTTTTCTGTTGCGCCAATGATTTTTACAGAAAAACATCCAAATTTCGAAAATGGTTAAAGTTATTGAACTGATATCCAACACATATTGATTTTGTATTACTCCTGACATGCTAGAAACGTTTCAGGTTATTTACTTCATTTTAAAGTATTGCGCAATATTTATGACGTCAGAGCTAGTTACAGCGGACTAGGCTGGCACACAATGGAAAGACTGATGTGAATTTTATAAGGCGTGAGTATGCTGCTTCCCTACAGCACATTGGAAGCGTGTATTCGTCATCGCCATTCTGGCGTATCACCCTGCGTGGTGGTATGGGGTCCATTGGTTACACGTCTCGGTCATCTCTTGTTAGCATTGACGGCACTTTGAACAGTGGATGTTACATTTCAGATGTGTTACGACCCGTGGCCCTACCCTTCATTCGATCCCTGTGAAACCCTACATTTCAACAGGATAATGCACGACCGCATGTTGCAGGTCCTGTACGGGCCTTTCTCAATACAGAAAATGTTCGACTGCTGCCCTGGCCAGCACGTTCTCCAGATCTCTCACCAACTGAAAACGTCTGGTCAATGGTGGCCGAGCAATTGGCTCGTCACAATACGCCAGTCACTACTCTTGATGAACTGTGGTATCGTGTTAAAGCTGCACGGGCAGCTGTACCTGTACACGCCATCCAAGCTCTGTGTGACTCGATGCCCAGGCGTATCAAGGCCGTTATTACGGCCAGAGGCGATTGTTCTGGGTACTGATTTCTCAGGATCTATGCACCCAAATTGCGTGAAAATATAATCACATGTCAGTTCTAGTATAATATATCTATCCAATGAATACCCGTTTATCATCTGCATTTCTTCTTGGTGTAGCAATTTTAATGGCCAGTAGTGTAGGTGGTGGTGATGGTGGTTAGTGTTTAGCGTCCCGTCGACAGCGAGGTCAGTAGAGACGGAGCGCAAGCTCGGGTTAGGGAAGGATTGGGAAGGAAATCGGCCGTGCCCTTTCAAAGGAACCATCCCGACATTTGCCTGAAACGATTTAGGGAAATCACGGAAAACCTAAATCAGGATGGCTGGAGACGGGATTGAACCGTCGTCCTCCCGAATGCGAGTCCAGTGTGCTAACCACTGCGCCAACTCGCTCGGTCTAGTAGTGTAGGTATAAAAATGTGAGAGCAAGACCTGGTACAGGCGAAGTCTCATAAGCTAGACGTCATGTATGTATCTATGAAACTACTCATTTGGGATACAGCATCAATTGGAGAATGTGGGTTTCGGTACGCCTGCAAAGGATTCAGAAGAATTTCAAGTGTGATGTTACGAAACGTGACCAATAAGTAGAAAATTACTTTTTTAAACGAAAAGGTAGTAGAGAAGTACAGTATATTCAAACCTTTATTAGTAGGAGAGTCATAATGGTTATGAAGAAGTTAGCCATCTAGAATTAGGTACCGGAGAAACGACGCAAACAGTAAATAGGAGGGGAATTATTTTGGACAGCAAAAATCATTGTTTATAGCATAGATTTCCGACGTCATTGCGTGCACCGTGCAGAAACAAACTTCTACAGGTTAGAAACAGGAGAAAAGGAAAACAAACCAGTTGAATGACTATGGAAGAAATTCAGTCTTCTAAGACTTTATTTCCTGAAAGAGGTATTTGCAATTAATTTTTCAAATATAATACATCCACTTGTCCCATAAGTTATTAAACACACATTCGATATAAATAGTAAATATTTGACGAAGTCATGTGACTGTTGATCTTAGCGTACGTGCAGATAATTTTTTTTTTCCAAAAGACGGATAAGTGTACTTTTACAAAAGAAGTTACATCTGTACATTTCCAACAATTTCATACCGAATTACAATGCTGAGATACGTGACAGTTTAATACAGCGAAATCTGCATCTGTTGGTAATTGTATGATCACATCTCTTTCGTCCCACAGCACATCTATTCAAATACATTGAAAGCATGTAAATTTCATTATGTTTCAAAAAACACATGGTGGAACTTGTTGCCATTAATGTATTAGCCCCACTGTTTGTTAAGCTACTTTATATCGTGATGGATGCATTATAACCACCCACTACACTTTTGGCTAATTAGGACTGAAATGGACCGTGTACCTCACGTTTCCTGTTGCACATGGCGGGCATCTATCCGAAGAATAAATGAAATCCGTGAAATGTTGGTGCAGTTATAACCGAATCACCGTTGCTCTGTATTTGGAGCAATGACGACAAGAAGTAAAAACTATGTTAACGTTAAATGAATTTGGCTGCAAGGAATTACAGTAATTAGCTTAATTTGAAAAGTGATATAAGTTTAATTGATGAATTAAAGAAAATTAATGGTTTATACTCACTGTCCGCTAATGGTGAAAAACTTGATAAAAATGTTTGGTTTTGTCGTAAGGCGAAAACAGTAAAAAAAATTGATAAATATTGCTCCAGCGTGATATCAAATGGATATGTCACAGAGAAAAAACTCTTTCAGTTACATACCAGCTCATGGAAATCAATTAGTAGTAATCAAAGAACATAATTCATTAGTAATAAAAAATTTGGAAATGCAAAAATTCGTGAGGTCATTCACTGTAACGGTTACTGTCTTTCATTTTATTCAAAAGTTATTTGTGTTTTGTTCATTATTGAATGCTGTCATTTAGCTTATAATTTATCGTAGTGACAGCATCATTCAACAATCACTTTCCTGTGAGTTACAGTAACGTAATTTGCGAAGTTAAAAGTTTGATTGCGAAAGAATGGAAAAGTTCGTGGTATGATTTTACTGACTCATTGGTTTCTATTAACGTCAGCTTTTATTACTATTCTTTAACAAGTACTGCTAATTACTTTGTGCAATTACTACCATTATTTGCTCAAGACTTTAGCACACATTTCTTACTGATTGCACTTGCGTAAAAATGAAAACCTCCTTATTCATGAAAAAGTACAATAAGAAACTGTGTTTTACTGAATTTTACTTTGTTAAGCAATGTCTTTCACAATAAGTTTTACTGGAGTGAAGCACTTAAGTAATTAATAATTGTTTTGCCTAATATTGAATTTTTAATTTTTGTTATTTCTTTAAAAAACTGTATAATAGTTCCTCAATCATCAGAAACTCTCAGATCATCAGTAATGGATAGAACAGATCCTCCGTAGGTATTTTGTCTTAAGTAAAAGTGAAGATCATCACTGTGGTGTATTTCGGTATTACTGAAACACAAAATGAACTGTGACGCTGGCAAAGTCTGACCAAGTAAGTGGTTGGATCTTAATTCAGGGTGAGATGTCGTTAGTGCAATGTAAGGTATTGTTGGTTGACAATGTGCAGCACAGGCTGATCTTCCTGTAACTCCGTAACAAATGATATTGGGCGAATAGTACTCTTCATGTTAATTTGCATCCTCTTGCAGTAATTGTACTGTTCCCAGTTACTGCCATATACTCGGCCAGCCCTCACCAAATGTATGCTGTGCCATTGCATACTTTAGCACCTCAGCTTTCGACCATTTTCCAACAACAACAAAAAATGGAAGGAGAATCACAGCTTCACTCAACTCGACTGTCTCTCTCAACATTTCCCCCCCCCCCCCCCCTGCCTTCTCCTCTGCACGGTAATGAACTGCTGGCGCACAGCGATAATGCAACTACCAGTTCACTAGAATCTCTGACAATTCGCATCGCCCTGTCTAAACCCAGCGTATCTACTTACAACTAGTACTTATTTATCTTTACTATGAGGAAACATTCAATTTCATCGGACATGTCCGAAAGAATAAGACACCAAACACTCATATAACTGATTCGTCTAGAAGGGCAAAGGACCACTACATTCAGTGCGGATGCACAAGTACGTCCGGCGTCCTGGGACTCGCAGAGTAGCGAGCACGGAGGAAACGGACAGGGACTGCAGATGGGTGGTGCTTGGTGGGAATCTAGGTCTGCTATGAGACGTGCTGAGTTAGTCCGTGCAGTTACAATAACGCTCTGCCCCGGATGGCGCAGTGGTTAACGCACCTCCCTAGTAGGCAGGAGATGCTGGGTTCGAAACCCCATCTAGTAGACATTTTCATTTGTTGCCTCTGGTTCCGCATAATGTCCCAATGCAGCTGACATCAGTAATACCATTCCTTTCTTTCCCAATCTCCCACCTTGACCTTCACTTATTTACAAACTTTGATTCATAGAAAAAATACATCGAAAAGTAAAACTGCAAGGAAAAAATTCGATAGTCCACAGAGTTTTTCTGTTACATTACAACACGCTTAATTAATGATTGAAATGCACTACAATGTGTCACTTTAATCAGTAAAAAATAAAAGTATTAGATGTAATTAAAGTGCATATAATTATTTGTTATTTCCATGAAACTGGTCTATTTTGGGCCACAGTTAAATAGATTGAGGTTACTCTTGACAAAATTAAATCTCAAACATTTAATGCCTTTTTATCAGACACTAAGATTAAAGAAAACGTTAATATACCCATCACACTAATGACGAACTCCAGT
Source organism: Schistocerca piceifrons (assembly GCF_021461385.2). Taxonomy (NCBI): domain Eukaryota; kingdom Metazoa; phylum Arthropoda; class Insecta; order Orthoptera; family Acrididae; genus Schistocerca; species Schistocerca piceifrons. The sequence continues at coordinate 353,083,850 of NC_060144.1, read as the reverse complement.
GATCCGCCTGTTAATGGTGTTGGGTATTACACCAAGAAGAAGAAGAAGAAGAAGACTGAGCAGTTTGCTGTTTTTGTGTTAAGAGGATAGAATAAAACTGGATCAGGCATATAATGGCAAAGACTCTGACTGATAACCACTGGGTCCACTCAGAAATAGTCTTGAGCGACTTTCCAGTAGAAACAGAAATGAAATAGAAATGTCTCCCGTAACAGCCGGAAAAAGGGCTACATGTCTGTCTCCTCACTGTCCCGGCATTCTGCAGACTTTGTTGTAGGCGTTTCCTAAAGTTTTATTCGAGAGCTCTGATTATTTGCCATTTGTCATTTGAATTGCATTTTATCAGCTTTCAGAAATCTTAGGTAATGTCCTCTTTTTCCATGTTAAAGGAAACAGACACTTACCAAAAAATATCTGTTCTAAAAGCAGTCTGTTTAAATTGACGAATTCTCACTGGATCTGCAACGTCTGTTACCTTGCCATTCTCAGCCTGTTCCATTGATTATTGTTGACGCATTGATCAACAGGAAGCCATGCCGCCGAACCCAAGCCTCCAATAGCACTCTTGAGGAAGAACCTATAGCGTCATTTCCTGGCGAGCTTCTTTCCTCTGTCTCTCTGACGCACCCCTACAACAGTGTGTGTGCGAAAAATGGTTTGATTCTGGTTCCATTCCAGAATGCTCTATGCAATCCTCTTCATCCCTGCTTAATTACTGCAACCTACATCCATCTGAATCTGCTGACTGTATTCAACCCTTAGTGCCCCTCTACAATCCTCTTCCCACCCCCACACTCCTCTCTCTCTCTCTCTCTCTCTCTCTCTCTCTCTCTCTCTCTCTCTCACACACACACACACACACACACACACACACACACACACTCATTTCTGTTATCAAACTGACAATTCCTTCATGCCTCGGATGTGTTCTCTCAACTGATCTCTTCTTACAGCTGAGCTGTGCCATTAATTTATTTTCTCCCCAAATTTGTTTGTCCTCATTAGTTTTTGATTATTCCATCTCATCTTGAACACTTTTCTGTAGCATGTTGTTTCAAAAGCTACAGTTCTCTTCTTGTCCGAACTGTTTATCATCCACATTTCACTTCTGTGCAAGTCAACATGTACACAAAAAGGATAACTGACAAGAATTGCTCGTCCAGTATAACTGAGTCATTTATCATCAATGTGCTACGCTCTTCATACTAGAAAAATTATAAATGTAACTAAAAGCAAAAAAATTGCAGTTTTGAAAAAAAGCTCTTGCTTTTCTAGCTACTTTGAGTATTTAGCACTAACTGATACTGCTTAATTAAAAATTTATTTTTATTAACATGTCATGAGGTACCTGAGATTCTGTTTATCCAGTGTTTTGTCATCTGAAATGTATTGTGAGTTACAGAGGGTTGACAATCAAGCAGCTTTTTTTTATAGATGTCTGGATGTATCTAGTTTGAACTGTTACCAAGTAGCAAGAGCTCCTGAAAGTGTACCAAAGCAATCTGGAGTTCTAACGACACAACGTGGAAGTATCTAATGGAGTGTTTCAGTTACGAAAATATTAGCAAAACTACATAAAGGATGGTCAGTTGACGAATTGCTATTTGTTTCAAATATAAGTATCTTAGTTACCAATAAATGCAACTGTATCGTCACATATTCCTGTAAAAGCTTTTCTCATTTATTCACTAAATTGATGCAAATGCCAGGAACGGAAATTTTGTGCCGAACGACCACCTAAGCCGACCTGTTTTTATCGTCACTGAGGATAACTCTTACTTTTGAACACTACTACCAGATGTTCTCCCACGGTGTATGTACATCGGAGTAGCACACTTTATGAACTTACCCTGCCACCAGAAAATAAATAAACAGATAAATATAAATAAAATTTGAAATAGATTCACTTAAACGTAACCATGCCTTCAGAATACCACTGATTTTCATTTGTCACAACACACTCACATTTTGCAGGCTAAACATTTCTGAATCCATTTCATCGCTGTTGTCTCATGTACTCACAATTGACTGATTTAATCCAAATTTATTCCATTGATTTCATTTTACTAACCTAGTTCAGTTGAGAAGGAAACGAAATTTTAGTTTCTTCTCTAAATGACTTATTGGTCAGTGCATCAGAAATAATAAACCGTTGAAGGACCTCGGGAATATATTGTAAAGATTTCCTGTAACATAAAGCACTTTACCATTATTGTTTTAGATTTACTAATATCATAACAATATGTTGGTTCTCAAGGCATAGTGACACAGCTAATTTTTGTTTTACAGGCAATGGGAGTAGTCCTTGATGCATACCCAAAGATAAGGGAGTGGCTGCAACGATGTAACAGCACCATCCCCCACTTTGAGGAGGAAAATAAGGAAGGACTGAAGGATGTCACAGAAGCCATTAAAAGCAGAGTGACTTATAATGTATATGCGCCGTAACCATGAGGCTTCAAATATCTGTATTTGAAAGTCAGTTACTTATCAGTATGACTGGAGTATTCTTTTGATTATAAATTGCTTACTACCTTTTTTACTATATATTTACTGCTGTCTTTGCTTCCAAGTTTTGGTTTCATTGTTTCAGCTTCTCATGCTTATTGAAAGAAAACAAATCATTGGGACCTAAATAATTAGCAATGACATATTTTAATGAAATTCTATAGCACTAAAATTTATGTATGTAAAAAGTAGATTTATCATTCTTACCATTACCGTACAAAAATAAAACAAGTTTGAAGTGACACCCAAAACTGACAAAGTCAAATTTGTGATATTCATTCGTATCATTGGATGTGTAAATTTATTTAACGAAGTATGTTCTGAGAATAATTCTTTCCCAGTTGTTGAATAATTCCTCTTAAGTTACACCTTTCTTTGATTTCGCATTCAGTGGTTTTCCAATCTCTGCAGACACCTGGACAAATTTTCGGTAATAATTACCCAACCCAATAAATGACTGCAATTGTATAGCTGTGTGTGGTGTTGCAAAGTCATGTACAGCAGAAGTGAGGTGAGGATTGGTCCTCATTCTATCCTAGTAGATAATTAGCCCTGTGCAATTCACCTGTGCGTGAGCAAAATGACGGCTGTTAATGGTAAGTGTGAGACGTGCAGATTTTAACCTGTCAAACGCTTTTTCTAGTCGTTCTGCATCTTTGAACAAATCTTTAGAAAACGCTATATCTTGGAAATAGACTATGTACTTTTGGGTTTTTGACTCTGGAGAACTCCATTGAATAATCACTGGAAAGTAACAGACACAATCTTCAGTTCAAAAGACATTCTACAACACTCGTAGTAGTAGAATATGGGCAGGCTGAGCCTTTTCCATGAACAAGCTTTTGACGAATTCACTACTTTTATACAGCATTTTTTTCTGGTTACACTTAACGCACTCAAATTAAAAAGTGCAAAACGTTTTCTATCTAACACCTTCCACTCGTTTCCAAGTTTCAGGCTTCTGACCCTGTGTACACGACGCTTAACGAAGACTAAATTCAGAATTAACTGAATCGCTCCATGTTTTTTAGGTTGTTGGTTGGTTGCTTGAGTTGGAGGAGGGGACCAAACACCAAAGTCACCTGTCCTTCTCTGGTTATTAAGTACGCAGGCGATGAAATAAAATCCTTTGTCAGATTGCTAGCCAACCCCGCATTTGACACACTTAAGACTTCGTCAGGTCTATGGCCACATTCCTTCAGTCGACACACTCACACGTTTGAAATGAAGTATGTTCCTGTATTAATGTAAATGGAACTTACGTCAGAGCCATCTGTTCTTCAGTATACAAACGACACACGAGTAAGATGGAAAGAGGGATAACAGGCACAGCCTGCAGGAAGATGTGATTTTATAGCAAGGAGTGCGACCTTTAGACTAAGACAAAATTCAATGCCCATAGCTGGCGCCTTTAGTCAGCCTGGAGGCTTCATACAGACAGAAATTATACAATAGCCCTCGTCTGTGGGCATCCAGAAGCAGATTAATATATAGATTTTAGTTTATTTTTCAACCGATTTTAAAAATTCAAAATGTTATCATAATCCATTAAAAATTCTCAGTTAAAATTAAATTCTGTGCTGTGTGTCGTGTCAAATTCTTTTTACCGTACATTACAATATATGCAAGTGTGTCATTAGGAATTTTATCATTAAAAGTGGCACACAGTTTCATTGTTGTTTTCTGAGCTGTTAACACATTCATTCCTCTAGACATACTTATGACATATATAAAAAAGTTCCAATAAAATTGAAGGATGTTACATTAACATCAATATTCAGTTGTCTGACTCTTCAAATCTAGGAAAGCATCATATGCGTTTAGACAATTATTTTGCGGATCTAGATTCCACATTTTTTAGGAAAAACTTTGTTTTGCTAATTTTTAAAGTATATATTCTGTAGCGGTCGAATAAAGAAGAATCAATCAACTGATTATTTTTTCCCTTAGTTTGGAAAACAACGAAAATAAAGTAAGGTGTATCAAATTCAACAGTATTGTAGTAACTGGTGATATCTAACTCAAAATTTCTCTTTCCACTTCATCCAGCAACCTCTAAGATTTGTGGTTCAGAGAAAGAAATGGGAATTTTCGGTTTTTCAGTCTTTCTTGTTCTAGCTGGAGTGAATATTCCAATTAATTTTTAATGACTGGAACACGAATTTCCATCGATTCCACAAAAAGTTTTCCTTACTGCTGCACTAGTACTAGCCTAGTCGTAGGAAAGGGGAATTTTGTTAAAATTCAGTAAAGGCGCGGTTGGGTGATGAAGTCTGGCGCCACTGACAGTGTGTGGTAATAGTCGGCAGCCCGTAGGCCAGACAGGGTAAACATGGCGCGGAGCTGCAGCGGCGTATTGCAGGTACGATTTGTTTGTAGTGGAGCAACAGCCAAGCAGGGAACGGGAGCACTGCTTTAAATTATTCCGATGTATGAGGCGAGGCAGCAGGCCAGAGCCGAGAGTGGCCATGTGTAAGGGGCTGACGTAAGGGAATTTACCCTTGCCATAGTTTCTGTCTCTCTCTGACACTACGTCAGAAGCAAGGGGAAAAGCAGTGTAAATAGTGAGGCACTTTTAGCTTGATGGGTGTACTAAGTCAGTCGAGAGTCGGATCAGACCTGTGCTGGTCTATGCTTATAGGGGCCAGACTGGCAGCGATGTTGTAAATATTCTATGTAAACAAATGGTTCAAATGGCTCTGAGCACTATGGGAATTAACATCTTAGGTCATCAATCCCCTAGAACTTAGAACTACTTAAACCTAACTCACCTAAGGACATCACACACATGCATGCCCGAGGCAGGATTCGAATCTGCGACCGTTCCGGACTGAAGCGCCTAGAACCGCACTGCCACCGCGGCCGGCTTCTGTGTAAACCTGTACTTTGTTTGTATGTACTTGTTCGGGCTCTATGCTGCCTCCGGGGACACGACACTAGGGTGGGACAGAATGGCAGCTGGGTACTTGGGGATTGCGTGGTCTGCCTAAAGGAGGGCAGTGACAGCAGTCTGCAGCGGGTCCAGGATGGGCTATGTTCGCTTCCCACCTGGCGTACCGGGGTCCAGGCAAGGCGTACGCTGCGAGAGGCGCAGCAGAACTGATAGTTTATTAGGGACGGCAGCCATCCGACAAGCACCACTAGCAGCAAGTTGCGGCACGGCGTCCAGGAGGGCGCGGGTTCGAGTCCGGCCCTGTCCTGAGAGCAGCAGCGGCCGAGGGCCACAGTTGACCAGTACAACCACCTTCGTCCCATGGTCGGACAGAGCAGACCAAATGGGGCGGAGGGTGGTGGGGACCGGGGACTGTAACAGTCTCTGGACTCACGGACAGTAGAGCGGCGCCAGTCTCTATGCCTCGGCGGGTGGCGACCTGGTGAGGGCGGCTGGCTTCCATTGTTGGGCGGCCGTGTTGGCAGCAGCAGCGGTGTCGGCAGTCCAGAAGTGCTGAGACGGCCGGACTCGCGGAACAGCGCGCAGGCGGTGCACCGACATTATGCTTCTGTAAACTAGCTGAATAAAGGAATACGTTTGAATACTGCTGTATCACTCTGCACTGTCCCTTGACACTATTGAACTTGCTCGGCCTCCTGACGAAATATGGCGTGGTGGGTCCCGACTTCAGCTCTGCCAACTGGAGTCCCGGGTTCGACCATCGACAGGCCGCAACAGTGGTGTCAGAAGTGGTGCCGGTTACAACGCTGGTACTGGATTTCCACTCCCACATCTTATCTCGAGCAAGTAGTGTTGAAGTGTGCCTGTCTGGAGGGGTAGTTGAGGTGTTTGATTGCATTCATGACGGGTGTTCGTACATTTCTTGTTATGTCTTGTCGTTCGGGAAGTGTTTGTTCATACCAGTATAGGGAGGAAAGCAGGACTGTCACCTGTGCACGAGCGCGATGGGGATGGGTGAGTGACGTTTGATTTATTGTTTATGTGTCATTCTTTTGTGTTTTAAGGGGTTAAGTGTCAATTAGTATGGACTTTTTGAAGGTGCCTTTTGTAAGTCCAGAGGAGCAAGTCGATTTTTCTGAATTCAGGGGAAATGGGGGACATGACGACGTAGCGCCTAACCGATGTAATTTTTGTAACCTGTCAGGTCACGGATTACTGTGTACAAAGTGGGGGCCAAAGAGTTGTTTTACTTGTAACAGATTTGGACATTTGGTGCTTAATTGTTCAGAATGTAGATGGGCGATGATTCGCCGCAAGAACTAAGTTTTAGGAGTAGCAGACTGGAATTAATACTAACAGAAGAGCTATAAGCAAGAATGGAGGAAACACGGCAAGCAGCGGAGGCTGTGGCAGTGACTACAGCAGAAGCTGTAGCTACTCTAACTGAGCAAATTGGGGTATTGTCAGAGGCAAGGATAAGGGACAAAGAAAACAATGAAGAATTAGCAGGGAAATTTGAGGCATTGCAAGTAGGGGAAGGGACGTTGGGTGAAAGTAAACTGCAGGTCGGGGAGTGTCATAGACCGTTTCACCTGGCAATCACGGCATTGATTAACACCAGGTAAAACAACGGAGGATGTGTTGGAATTCCTTAATGACGTTATCACAATGGCTGAGGCCAGTGGGTGGTCGGATGTTGTAATGTTGAGGGTGGCGAAGTCACGCTTGATAGGGGATGCCAAGTCGTATGTACTGTACCATGAAATGTTGAACAATGTGGGGACGTTTGCAGAGTTTGAGGCTGGGCTACGCCAGAGGTATCAAAAACAAAATAGTACCAGGTTTTTTCGGGAAAAATTAAGTGCATTAGTTATGAGAAGTAGGTTTTCTCAGGCAGGATTCGAAAGCTGAATGCACAAACGTTCAAACTGTCACCGAATGGGGAGACGAATAGAGTGCTGTTACAGAAGGCCGAGAACTGGGCGTTAGATGTGTTTTTGCGGGAAGTACCGCCGGATATGTCACGTCGGGTGCGAATGGAGAATTCCAGTGTTCTTGCTGCGGCTCTAAGGATTGTCACATACTTGTAGGAGGTATATTATGCGACGAAGCAAAGGGTGGAGCATAAAGTTCTGGCAGTGGAAATTAAGTGTTTTGGTTGTGGCCAGGTAGCGCATATTAGGAGGCAGTGTCAGCGTCAGTTGCGGTGTTGCTCATGTGAGAAAATTGATCACTGGGCAGTGAACTGCAGGAGTAAAAGTAGGAGGCAACCTCGGCGACAGCAGCCGTTAAACGAGAATGGGACTGCTTCAACCGTCGGATGGCGGTCCCAATGAAATTAGGTAATGCGCTTGTAGGTGCACAGACGGAATGATGCTTATTAGGCTTGGTGAACGGAAGGGAACAGAGGTTTCTGGTTGACAAGGGGGCACACGTGTCTGTTATTAGTCCTGGTTAGCAGGAGAAGGCTTGAGCCACCACGTCATAGGTTACTTGGGGTGGGGCATAATAAAGTGGAGTCGTTGGGTACGACGGTACTTCAATTTGTGATCGCAGGAACTAAGTTTAGTGAGCAGGCAGAGTTGTTACCATGTGTGGGTGAGGGGTATTCGGTGATTCTCGGTCTGGACTTTCTTGACAAACACCGTGCTAATATATATCTTTGGCAACAAACAGTGGAACGATGTTTTGCATGGGAGAAACGGTTGCAAATGGACGAATGTCGCAAGGCGCACTTAACGCGTTGGTGACGCCGGCTAAACTGCGAACGGATTCATTATAGGTCGATCGGCAGGATAACATACCGACAGGTACAGGGAAGTTAGTCTGGGTTTCGATAAGTACTGACTTACCAAAGGATACGTTGTACAAGGTGGAGCCACTCTCGAGTAATGAGGAGTTGGATAATTCGCACTGTTTTGTGCGGAGTTTAGCTCACACAAGTTATGTGGGAGGAGATTATAGGGTTCCTGTTAAGTATAGATAGCTTCGGCAGAGCGGATTTTAGCATGTCGAAAGGATTGTTAGGCGAAATTGGGGTTTTTTGATGAAGATGACCTCGATAGGGAGGATTTAGAGGCGAGTCATAAGCAAAACGTCGATGCAGCGCAGATGAGCGAAAAATTACACCATTTGCTTGGAGACGACAGGGTCGCGTTGGAGGAATTGTTATAGACATTTAGCGATTTATTCGGAGCGGAGGGTAGGTTACTGGCAACACCGATTACGAAGCATCACATACCAACGGAGGATAATACATTAGTGTTTATGAAACCACATAGGGTAGCACGTCACATGCAACCGCTGCTAGAGGAGTTTATAGAACAACAACTACGGGATTGAATCATAGCGATAGTCCTTATTCAAGCGATGTAGTTTTCGTACCTAAGAAGTCAGTGGATGGTACAAGGAAATATAGGTTTTGTTGTGATTATAGGTTTCTGAATGCGAAAACCATTTCGGACGCATATCCGATTCCCAATATCACGAACACATTGGATAATCTGGGACAATGTAAGTATTTTAAGACGATGAAGTTACGAAGTGGACACCGCCAGTTGGAAGTAGCGCCAGAGGATAGGGCAAAGACAGCTTTTACTGTTCCTGGGGGACACTATCAGTATATACGTATGCCGTTCGGGTTGAAGAATGCACCGGTCACTTTTTTTCGATTGTTAGATGGGATTTTAAGGGGATTGAAACCAAAGACATGTATGGTTTACCTAAATGACATTATAGTATTTTCGAATGATATACCAGAACATGTATCGCGTTTAAGAGAAGTCCTTAGGAGATTGCGGTCGGCACGGTTAACGTTAAGATTAGAAAAATGTAGCTTTGCGCAGACGCAGGTCAAATATTTAGATCATGCAGTCATTGAAAAATGGGTTCAAACCGATCCTCGGTTAACAGAGGCAGTTCAAAATTACAATCGTATATTGGGTTATGTTCATATCATCGTAAATTTGTAAAACATTTTTCTAAAATAGTCGAGCTGTTAACAAAGCTTTTAAAGAAAGGGGTTAAATTGCAATGGATGCAGGAATGCCAGCAAGCATTTGATAGGATTAAAAATGAGATTAGTTTCTGATCCGGTGTTGGTGTTTCCGAATTTTGAAGAAGACTTCATATTATCATGTGACGCTTCAAATGACGCAGTAGGATGTGTTCTGGGGCAAATGGTAAAGGGACAGGAGCATCTGGTGGCGTATGCTTCCAGACAGTTAAATAGGCAGAGCGGAGTTATTCCACAACGGAAAAGGAGATGTTGGCTGTAATATACGGAGTAACATATTTTCGTTGTTACCTTTATGGCAGGAAGTTTAAGGTCGTGACAGATCATGCGGTTTGAGATGGCTTCTGCGACTCAAGGATCCTTCTAGTCGGTTAACACGGTGGGCTCTAAAATTAAGTGAGTTTGACTTTGAAGTAATTCATAAGCCAGGGAAGAAACACGGGAATGCAGATGCATTAAGTCGCAAGTTAGACGTATTAGAAGGAATGGCAAAGGGCACAAGCACAGGATGAGGAGTGCCAGGGCTTTAGAACTCAACCACATTTCATTGTGGAGGGAAATTTGTTGTGTAGAGTTACCAGGTGTGGACCACGGTTAGTGGTACCAAAGAGTTTGAGACAGGAAGTCGTAAAGCAGGCCCATGATCATGCGCTTTCAGGGCATGGGGGTCGTCGAGCAACGGAAAGACGAGTAGCAGAACGATTTTGGTGGCGCACATGGAGAAGGAATGTGGAACAATTGTAGCAAATTGTGCACCGTGTGCACAGTGAGCACATGTGACACGCGCAAGAATTCCATTGTAACGGTTACCAGAGGCTTCGAAACCTTTCGAGTTTATCGGGCTAGATATCTGCAGGCCATACGACAAAACACCGGCAGTCAAGCATTACGTTTTAACTACACTCCTGGAAATTGAAATAAGAACACCGTGAATTCATTGTCCCAGGAAGGGGAAACTTTATTGACACATTCCTGGGGTCAGATACATCACATGATCACACTGACAGAACCACAGGCACATAGACACAGGCAACAGAGCAGGCACAATGTCGGCACTAGTACAGTGTATATCCACCTTTCGCAGCAATGCAGGCTGCTATTCCCTCATGGAGACGATCGTAGAGATGCTGGATGTAGTCCTGTGGAACGGCTTGCCATGCCATTTCCACCTGGCGCCTCAGTTGGACCAGCGTTCGTGCTGGACGTGCAGACCGCGTGAGACGACGCTTCATCCAGTCCCAAACATGCTCAATGGGGGACAGATCCGGAGATCTTGCTGGCCAGGGTAGTTGACTTACACCTTCTAGAGCACGTTGGGTGGCACGGGATACATGCGGACGTGCATTGTCCTGTTGGAACAGCAAGTTCCCTTGCCGGTCTAGGAATGGTAGAACGATGGGTTCGATGACGGTTTGGATGTACCGTGCACTATTCAGTGTCCCCTCGACGATCGCCAGTGGTGTACGGCCAGTGTAGGAGATCGCTCCCCACACCATGATGCCGGGTGTTGGCCCTGTGTGCCTCGGTCGTATGCGGTCCTGATTGTGGCGCTCACCTGCACGGCGCCAAACACGCATACGACCATCATTGGCACCAAGGCAGAAGCGACTCTCATCGCTGAAGACGACACGTCTCCATTCGTCCCTCCATTCACGCCTGTCGCGACACCACTGGAGGCGGGCTGCACGATGTTGGGGCGTGAGCGGAAGACGGCCTAACGGTGTGCGGGACCGTAGCCCAGCTTCATGGAGACGGTTGCGAATGGTCCTCGCCGATACCCCAGGAGCAACAGTATCCCTAATTTGCTGGGAAGTGGCGGTGCGGTCCCCTACGGCACTGCGTAGGATCCTACGGTCTTGGCGTGCATCCGTGCGTCGCTGCGGTCCGGTCCCAGGTCGACGGGCACGTGCACCTTCCGCCGACCACTGGCGACAACATCGATGTACTGTGGAGACCTCACGCCCCACGTGTTGAGCAATTCGGCGGTACGTCCACCCGGCCTCCCGCATGCCCACTATACGCCCTCGCTCAAAGTCCGTCAACTGCACATACGGTTCACGTCCACGCTGTCGCGGCATGCTACCAGTGTTAAAGACTGCGATGGAGCTCCGTATGCCACGGCAAACTGGCTGACACTGACGGCGGCGGTGCACAAATGCTGCGCAGCTAGCGCCATTCGACGGCCAACACCGCGGTTCCTGGTGTGTCCGCTGTGCCGTGCGTGTGATCATTGCTTGTACAGCCCTCTCGCAGTGTCCGGAGCAAGTATGGTGGGTCTGACACACCGGTGTCAATGTGTTCTTTTTTCCATTTCCAGGAGTGTATAATCGGTCACTTTTCGCGGTTTCTAGCAATGGTCGCAATACCAGACCAACAGGCAAGTACTGTAGCACAAGCGTTAGTCAGTAACTAGTTATTGAAGTTTGGGGTGCCTGATACTACCGTATAATTACGGATCAGGGAACGAACTTCAATTCCGAATTAATGACACTGTTGTTTCGGTTATTGAGAGCTAAAAAATTATGGACCAGTCCATTTCATACACAGGCGAATGGGAGAACGGAGCGAGTACATAAGAGAATTTAGAAAATGCTAAGTTATTATGTGAATTGAAACTGAGACGTTTATCTTCCGTACATGGTATCGAGTTATAGCACCAAATACATTCGGGGGGCGGAATATCACCGTTCGAAGTGGTCTATGGAAGAAAGATGCCATCACCGTTTGAAGTTCTATGTCCTAAATCGGGAGCTAAAGGGTACGCAGTGAGGAAATTTGCACGGACAATACGGGAAGTCTGGAAGAGGGTACAGAAGGCCAATAAGAAAGTGTTGGAAAGGCAGGAAGAACAGAATAAGCGGTTGGGACCTTTACCACAGTAGAGGGTAGGTCAATGGGTACTGACCACGAATCCATATACACCTAAGGGAAAGACGAAAAAATTCTTGACGAAGTACCACGGACCATACTAAGTTGTGGAGATGACTTCGCCTGTAAATGTTAAAGTGCAGCTGCCAACAAAAACATCCGTTATCCACGAAAGTAGAGTAAATCCTTTTAAAGGAATGGTGGAAGGAATACCTCCATTACAAGGAAGTGACCCAATTGCAGAGGCTAGGCAAAGCAAACAGAAGAAGAAGGTCGTGGCGGAGGGACAACAGCGGATGCATAGCGTTCCGTATGCGTTACGGGCACGGAGGGAGTAAATTATTATATGTGTAATATATTATGTAAATTATTATGTGTGTAATATATTTTGTTTTCTAAGGGAGTCACACCTAGTGATACGTGGCTGGCGACCACGGGGCCCCGAGCTGAGTCCTGGCACAGCTTTCACTTACTTATGCCAGTAAGGCATAATGGAAGAAGTAAAGTCTGCCATTGCTGCAATGCAAAATGGCAAAGCAATAGGTACAGATACAATACCGGGAGAAATACTAAAATGCTTGAACCACAATGGAATAAGAGAAATATTGAGGTTATGTAATAAAATATATGATAGAGGTGAATGGCCTGAGGACTTTTTGACAACAGTAATGATTCCATTACCGAAAACACAAGGAACCAAGAAATGCAGCGAGCACAGGACAATCAGCCTCATTTCACATGCCGCCAAAGTGATGTTAAGAATAATTGATAAAAGACTTGAAAAAGTAATAGAGGAGAATCTCGGCGAGGAGCAGTTTGGCTTTAGACGGAATACGGGCACCAGAGATGCAATAGGGCTCCTACAAATCTTGGGAGAAAGGTTTATTGAAAAAGGAAGAGACCTATATATGGGCTTCATCGATTTAGAAAAGGCATTTGACAATGTGGTTTGGGACAAGCTGGCGACTATTATGAGGGAAAAGAGAGTGGACTGGAAAACCAGAAGACTTATAAACCCATTATACCTTAATCAAAAAGTTTCAGTTAAAGTGAGAGGAGAAAGTACAAACTGGATCAGACTAGGGAAAGGAGTAAGACAAGGATGCTGTTTATCACCTACTCTTTTCAACCTGTACTTGGAAAATATGATTGACCAATGCTCATTAGATGACAAAGAAGTAGAAATTGGAGGAAGAAGAGTAGGGTGCTTGAGACTTGCTGATGACATGGTCCTTCTAGCCACAGGGGAAAAAGAATTACAGGATTTGGTGGACACCATTGCAACTAACGGAAAAAAATATGGAATGAAAATCAACACAAATAAAACAAAAGTATTGGCAATAGGAGGAAATAAGGAAATAAAAATTGTGCTGAATGGAAAAACACTAGAACAGGTGCAAAATTTTAAGTATCTTGGAGGCAGGATAGACACCGACTGGAAGTGCACCACAGAAATTAAAACAAGGATAGCAATGGCAAAAGAGGCGTTTTATAAGAAAAGGAGAATCTCCTGCAGCGGTCTGGACAGAGAACTCAGAAAGAGACTCATAAAATGTCTTGTACGGAGTGTTCTTCTATATGGCGCCGAAACATGGACTATGAGGAAAAAAGACAGAGAAAGGCTGGAAGCTTTTGAGATCTGGACATGGCGGAAGATGGAAAGAATAAGTTGGATGGACAGAGTAAAAAATGAAGAGGTACTGAGAAGAGTGGGAGAGAAAAGACAGTTACTAGATGTAATAAAGAGAAGAAAAAGAAATTGGATTGGGCATATATTAAGAAAGAATGACGGACTGATAAAAACAGTTTTAGAAGGTTATGTAGAAGGGAAAAGGAAGCGAGGAAGGAAGAGATTCCAGATACTGGATGACATGATGGACGGTACAACTTCCTTAAGAAGGAAGCAATGGATCGCAGAAAATGGAGAGGCAAAGGACCTGCTAATATAGCAGATAACTGATGATGATGAATATATTTTGTGTTTTTGTATCAAGGGATAGTTTGCGTTTATTGTGTTTTGGTGGGTCAGATAGTAGTTGTGCTTTTCTTGTTTGTTGTTTTAGTTTTGTCATTGTACGGGAGACTATTTTCAGAGAATTCGTTAGGGACGGAGTGTGCTATCGGGAATTTTTGAGGATGTCGTACGATGTTGTGGTAACTTGTAGTGGAAAAGAGGTGGTGCAAGCATGTTCGTTCCTTTTCTTCACAGGGTTAGTACGTATGTGGACGTGCTGGATGATAGCCATGGGGATGCTGATCTGTGGTCACAGCGGCGGAGCCGGACATCAACGGATAACGATCCAGACCTTGCAGTCGGAAGTACTGTATTCACTGCATCCAGATGTATTAGTAACAAGTCATAAGCGGTCGTTGCGAACAACAATAGAGGTATGGAAGATCAGCAATGAAGTACGGAAATTACTGGAATCATTCTCGGAATTGTATACCGAGGGGGAAACGAATCACATATTAAAAGAAGTGCAAGGGGGATATCAAGAATTACAGTTGACTTATGGTAAACTGAGGGAGCAATTGTCTCGTTTTGTGGAGAGTGTGCCACAGGTGGTAACTAGGCGCAAGAGGGGATGGATAAAAGCAGGGGGAAAGATAACGAAAACGGTGTTCAGGACAGCGGATGACGATGATGTCTGAGCACTGAATGAATCAGTAATGCAGGTGGAGCAAGCGGTCAATGAGGTTAGAGGAACCGTAGAGTGGCACGCAACACGCTTATCAAGCCTGGAAACGAGGGTCTTGAATAATACCAAGCTCATACAAACTTTAGCAGAGAAGTTGACTCGATACGCGGGAGAGACATGGGATATTATAAATAGCGATTTAGAGATGCTGCAGAAACGATTAAACATATTGGAAGGTAAGTTGGCTGTTGCCAGGTTGCTCAGGGCATTAGCAGATCGATTAAGTGACGCATGCACAGAAGTCAGGATGATACAGGAAGCAGCATATCATGCGGTAAACGGGCATCTTAGTCCAGTGTTAATCTCGCCAGACGATCTTTTCAGATAATTATAATTCGGGAAGGGGCAATTTCACCCCATATAGAACATGTAGTGGAAGTAACACGGCCCACTATACCAATATTCTTTCATGTGTCATTGGTACAGGTGATGTCAATTTTCCAGTAGTCGGAGTTGATTCACGTTATGAGTGTTACACTGTTCATCCATACCCAGTGAAATGGAAGGAGATCGAGAAATGGGTCCAGATTAGAACGTAAGACAGCACTTTTTATTTCGGCGAACAGAGAAGCTCACGGAGTACTACCGTTGGCGGAGTTGGAGCATTGTATGCAACGACGGCTGATGATTTTCCCTAATCGACCAGTTTTTTCGGGTAGTAGTATGTGCGAAGTTGGATTGTTCCTGGGGATTACGAATGGCTCAGATTGTGAGAAAGAGGTGTTAACGACACATTCCTACTTCCAGAAGGTAGGGAGGCATTCCTTATATTCGGTATTTATGCCGATATGGGTGTTGGTCACTTGCTATACCAATCAGAGAGCGGATAAAACAACGAGGTTGCAACTGTGGGAGAGTGGAATAATTATAAATGGTACGGTTTGTGAAATCGTGGGGAAGCATTTCCGCCTTCCAGCATCACGTAAAGGTGAAACAGCTTTAACTTTGTCACAGGGAATGTTGTTTTATCCAGAAGGGGTTCTGGAGATATTACCAATGCATAATCTGTCATATTTAAACTCCACGTTAAATCCAGAGTTTTTGGAAACATTGCATTCCTTTTTTAATGCACAGGAAGGATCTATCACGTTAATAAAGTATTAGAACACTTTCGAACGTTACAACAGCATCGAAGCAATAGGATAATGACAGTGATCATTCCAGCCACAGGGTGTGCCGTTTTATCCATTTTTCTTGAGTAGCCGGCCGCGGTGTTCTAGCGGTTCTAGGCGCTCAGTCCGGAGCCGCGCTACCGCTACGGTCGCAGGTTCGAATCCTGCCTCGGGCATGGATGTGTGTGATGTCCTGAGGTTAGTTAGGTTTAATTAGTTCTAAGTTCTAGGGAACTGATGACCACAGATGTTGAGTCCCATAGTGCTCAGAGCCATTTGAACCATTTGAATTTTCTTGAGTATAGCTTTGTGGAGAATGTGGAAACGTGCACCAGTAGAGGAGGTGCCAACACATCAGTTGCTACAGCATGGTTAACCAGTGTAAACAGTGTATAAGTGTGCAATCAATGTTATGTTGTTCTCGTTAGTTTTAGTCTGTAGAATGTAAGTTTTGTCAACAAGGTATGTTACGCAGCCACAGGCCACGTTGTTATATTTCGATTCGGCACGAATCTTGTTGAAAGGAGGGAGGTGTGCTGCACTAGTATTAGTCTTAGTCGTAGGAAAGAGGAAATTTTATAAAAGTCAACGAACGTGCGACTGGACGATGGAATCTGGGGCCGCCGGCAGAGTGCTGAAACAGTCGACAGCTAGTAGGCCAGGAAATGCAAACATGGCACTCGCAAATGCAGTGCTGCGACGGCGCTATTGCGCGCACGAATTGCTTTGTGTGAAGCAACAACGAGGCAGCAAACCGCAGTGTTTGTTTTATCCACAGACCCAACCAACCAACCAACTCGCGCACGCGCGCCCTGACCGTGACATCGCTGGCCACAGTTCCTGTCGCGGCCGTCGGCGTCTCAGGGCGTTACCGCCGACGGAAGAGGTCGCGTCATGGCTAAGCTCGGGTGCTCGGGTCCGCAGCGCCCTCTACCTTTCGCATATAAGGAGGAGCGCTGGCCCCCAAGACGGACAGTCTATTGTCGATTGTCTATTGCTAGCCTTTCGTGGAGTTTATAGCTGAGTCATTGCATATAATAATAATGTCGTGTGACTAGGGCCTCCCGTCGGTAGACCGTTCGCCGGGTGCAAGTCTTTCGATTTGACGCCACTTCGGCGACTTGCGCGTCGACGGGGATGAAATGATGATGATTAGGACAACACAACACCCAGTCCCTGAGCAGAGAGAATCTCCGACCCAGCCGGGAATCGAACCCGGGCCCTTAGGATTGACATTCTGTCGCGCTGACCACTCAGCTACCAGGGGCGGACGGAGCCATTGCAGTGTGATATTTGCTGTTGTATTCGATTAGGCTCAGTACACGGATTATTCTTGGATATTACTTGGACTTGTATTGCTGGTGCACGTTTCGTCAGAAATAAAGATAAGTTTTCTGTTCATTCCACCTGGCGCAATTCTTGTCATTAATTATTTTTCGGCCAACAGACATAGCTACATCCTGGTCACTACCCACGCTTTATACAATTTGTGGTGGCTGCCCCAAAAGTACCGCCGAGGGCCTAGGGTTTGGGAGCCGTCACAAAAGCGTTGTTTGAAATTATTGCGATATGAGGCGAGGAACTAGGCCAAAGCCAAGTGAAGGGTTGTAGATGGCTGACGTTTCGGAATTTATCTCTGCCATAGTTTCTGTCTCTCTCTGACACTACGTCAGAAGCTCTGAGCTCAGTAGACTCAGGATATGTATGTTATTACTCCCTGAAAATTTAAAACCTCTACTCGAAGTGGTTTCTGAGATTTAGGAAAAAATGCAATAGAAAATGTAAATTTTCAGGAACGGCTTCTAAGGTTTTAAATGTTGTAGCGTAACAAGACAGCTACGCCACACTGAAGTAGCCGAAAGGCACGCGTAATCTCACTTAGGCTAGATAGAGGTCTGAAACAGGATACGTAATAAGTGGTAACAAGAAAAGTACGTAGCTGTTTTAATACTTAACTTTTAATCGTCATTGGTTTACAACGTTCTTGATGAGACATTTCATACGATAACTATCAAACTATGTAAGACTAATGGCGCCTTGCTAGGTCGTAGCCATGGACTTAGCTGAAGGCTATTCTAACTGTCTCTCGCCAATGAGAGAAGGGCTTCGTCAGTGTAGTCGCTAGCAAAGTCATTTGTACAACTGGGGCGAGTGCTAGCCCGTAACTCGAGACCTGCCTTGTGGTGGCGCTCGGCCTGCGATCACACAGTGGCGACACGCGGGTCCGACATGTACTAAATGGACCGCGGCCGATTTAAGCTACCACCTAGCAAGTGTGGTGTCTGGCGGTGACACCACATTCCTCCCCCGCAAATCGGCGAACGGTCGTGGGATAAGGCTTCCGCCCGCCGTGGGGAGGACCCCATGTTGACGTATGCGATGAGGTGGGGAGCCTAACAACAGGCGAGGCTGTGCCACCCGCACCCGGCCATTCGGTCTGAGGGGAGCTAGGAAACGTCTGAAAACCTACTGCAGGGTGCACGTCAACATGCGGTGTATGCGCCCGTAAAGAGACAGGAGGGGCCGAAGGGTCGACCTCCATTGCGTCGGGGTACCCGACGCGCGAAGACGCCATGTGGTCCGGAGCGGGCAAGAGTGCCATGGCGGAGGACAGCTGGTCACGGGAAGCGATCGGCGGCGCGTGACCCAGGGAGGCGCTTGGCGGCTGCAGCGAAGCGTCGAATGCGGGCGGCGCCGGCGGGAGAACAGCCGGCGGCGGCGGCGGCTGCGAGGGCGCGTCGCCATGGGGCAAAATGGAAGGCATCGTCGGTAACACCTGGGGATGAGGCGAGCCAGTAGATGGGTCCCCAGGGCGCTGACCGGACGGCACCGTCGCTGAAAGCAGACGGAGAGCGGCAGAACCCGTGCGACGACAGAGGCGCAGCTGATTGAGATGCCGACGCACCTCACCAGAGGCCCCCAAAACCAAATACATCGCGCGGCCGAGGCAGCGAAGAATGCGCCCTGCGAGCCAACGCCGTGAACCTCGATAGTTGCGATAAAATACAACGTCGCCTGGAGCAAAAGCAGGAGTCTGCCGCTGCACAGGAACCTGACGCGGCGGATGCAGCAAAGACATCAAGGTTCGATGAGGACGACCGTGGAGCAACTCAGCCGGCGAGCGACCATCTCGGGGCTGAGAGCGATACGACGACAAAAAGAGCAACAACGCGTCCTCCCGAGAATGCGACTCTTTCAACTTCAACATCTGTGACTTGAAAGTCTGGACCAATCGTTCAGCGGCACCGTTTGACTGAGGCGAAAACGGCGCGGATGTCAGATGTTGAATACCATTGGCCTTGCAGAATGACTGAAATTCTGCGGACATGAATTGTGGGCTATTGTCGGAAACAATAGTCTGCGGAAGACCTTCAATGCAAAAGATAGCAGACAAGGCTTGGATGGTGGCAGATGACGTCGTGGAAGACATCCGGACAACAAAAGGAAAATTACTGAAGGCATCTACCAGAACCAACCAACGAGCATTCCAGAATGGACCAGCAAAATCTATGTGCAAGCGTTGCCAAGGGGAAGTGGCTTTTGGCCATGCAAAGACTTTCCGCGGCAGTGCTGACTGTTGTTCGGCACACGCCATGCAAGAAGAACACATATTCGTAATCGCAGCATCGATGCCGAACCAAGTACAGTGCTGACGAGCAAGTTGTTTCGTTCGCACTATACCCCAATGTCCTTGGTGAAGAAGCCGTAAAACAGAGGACTGTAACGAACGTGGGACCACGACTCTGGACTGATAATTATCAGAACGCAACAACAAAACACCACGTTGTACATAAAGTCTCTCCTTATGAGCAAAAAATCGGCGAACCAACGGATCCTCGATCCGAGACTTTGACAAAGGCCATTGCGTAGCAACAAAACGCAAAACGGTAGCAAGGACAGGGTCAGCAGCTGTGGCTGTAGCTACTCGACGAAAATCAATCGGAAACGATTCGACCACTTCATCGGTTTCCGCATCAATGAACATGCAAGCAAGTTCAGAAGAATCGAATGCTGTATCCTCAGCAACAGGCAAACGGGACAACGCATCGGCGTTGCCGTGCTTAGAAGTGGACCGATACAAGATATCGTAGCGGTACTGCGAGAGGAAAATAGACCAGCGAATGAATTTCTGCGCTGTACGCGGAGTTACAGGCTTGTTCGGATGAAAAAGCGATGTCAAAGTTTTGTGGTCTGTGATGATGGTAAAGTGACGACCATACAAGAAATCATGGAACTTAGTAACACCAAACACGAGAGCCAAAGCTTCTTTCTCTATCTGTGAATAATTTCTTTGCGCAGACGAGAGCAATTTGGACGCAAAGGCAATAGGGCGATCATGCGACCCATCTTTGTGCGCAAGCACAGCCCCGATCCCGAAATCCGATGCATCTACCATCAACAAAAGGGGTTTCTGGGGATCGAATGGCGTAAGGCAAGTATTTGAAAGGAACGCCGATTTCAACTGGCGAAAGGCGCGTTCGCATTCCGCCGTCCAGACAAACGGAACACCCTGACGGCGTAAGCTATGAAGCGGAGCTGAAATGGAAGAGGCATTGCGCAGAAAGCGATGATAATAGTTAATTTTACCCAACACACTCTGTAGCTGCTTCACAGTCTGTGGCGAAGGCAAATCCTGTATGGCACGGAGGTGCTCTGGACTGGGATGTATGCCTTGTGCATTTATGACATGTCCCAGATATGGTAAGTCACGAGCAAAAAACACACATTTGTCCTTCCGCAAGCGAAGACCATTTTGTCGCAACACCTGAAATAATGTTCGTAGGTGTGCTAAATGCTCGTCGGCTGTCTTTCCGGAGATCACAATATCGTCCAGATAGTTCGCAGCAGTAGGGACCGACGCACAAACAGTTTGTAAATATTGCTGAAACAATGCAAGGGTGGATGCACACCAGAATGGCAGTCTTTTGAAGCAGTACAAACCAAGATGCGTGTTAACCACCAAGACGCACTGGGATTCGGCGTCCACTGGGATTTGCAAGTACGCATCTGCTAGGTCCAACTTCGAAAAGTATTTACCCGGGCACAGTTTATCAAAAAGATCTTCCGGGCGGGGTAAGGGAAAAGTTGCAATCATGAGTTGTGGATTCACTGTTGCCTTGAAGTCCACACAAAGCCTCAGTTTTCCGGAAGGTTTTGGCAAAATTACTAAGGGTGAGGCCCAGAGAGAAGCTTGCACACGTTCAATTACACCCTGTGATTGTAAATCGTTTAATGTTCTTGCGACGTCATCACGCAATGCGCGGGGAACATTGCGTGCTCGGAAAAATTTTGGTTGCACGTTTACTTTCAGTTCCAAATGTGCTTCATAATTCTTAGCGCAACCAAGGCCCGGTGCAAAAATGTCTGCAAATTCTTCACAGAGACTAGAAACACCGTCTGAAGGCACAGTCTGATTCACTGATAGGACCTGATTTACTATAGACATGTTAAACAACTGAAATAAATCTAAACCAAACAAGTTCACTGTAGAAGAAGAACGAAGAACGTAAAATGACACAAGTTTTGTTTGTCCCTTGTATGTTGCAAGAAGAGTGCACTGTCCTAACACAGGGATCTGCTGTCCTGAATATGTAGTGAGCTTAACCTTTGCGGAACGCAACGGAGGTTTGCCCAGTTGTTTGTACGTGTCGTGAGTGAGCAATGAAACTGCAGCTCTGGTATCGAGCTGGAATGGGATCACTTTGCCATTAAAGTCCAAATCTACAAAAAGTTTATTGTCCTGCTGACGACAAGAGCGACTGTCTCGTGCAATTTGAACTGATACAGGTACAGAATCACTTGCTAATTGACGTGATTTCCGGCGACGTCGACGCACACTTTTTGTGGGACGAACACAGTCACTGTTAGAGACAGTGGCACTGGACGAAGTGGAATTAACTGCATGAATGTCCATGGGCGAAGGTTCACGAGCCTGAGTATTCTTGGTTCGATTCCGGCGCGAAGAAAAGGGCCTGGAATGATTAAGAGTGTCTGATCTGAGCTTTTTCTGGCAAACACTTTGAACATGTCCTTTTTTATTACAGTAAAAACAAATAGCTTGGCGTGACGGGCAATGTTCACGCGAATGTCTAGTAGCACACCGCGGGCATGATTTCACTGCATTTAAATGCTGGCGCAGCACACCTGGTTTAGAGCGTGGCGGCAGCTGCGTGGACGTGCGCGAGGGCAGTTTACCGGGCCGCGCAGAGCGCCCGGCGGGCCGGTTAATGTTACACACGGCTGGCGAAGATGCAAATGAGTCCTGAGCAAAGTCAAGCGTGTCCTGTCTATCCAATATGTCTATCACTTGTTGAAGGGAGGGATTGACTAGTTTCAAAATTTGCTCCTGTATACGAACATCAGAAATGTTCTGTGCAATTGCATCACGTACCATTGTATCTGAATAAGGGAGTCCACATTCACACTTAAAAGCACAATCTCTTGTAAGGCCTTGCAATGTTGCTACCCACTCCCTATTAGTTTGACTGGCCATACGTTTTGTATGAAAGAAAGTATACCTTTTTGCAACTATATAACTGTTTCTTTGAAATAGGCGTCCAATGCCGACAAAATATCCTCGTAGGACAGAGTTGCTACGTCGCGGCGGGGAAATAATTTCACTATCACACGGTATGTTTGCACCCCTACACACGCCAATAAATGAGGCTGCCACTCGTTACCTTGAATTCTGTAGGCGGCGAGATGAAATCCAAACTGGCGTGACCATTCCGTCCAGGACTCCTGCGCCGCGTCAAAATTGCGAAACGGCGGTGCAACTGCATGTTGTGGCGGCGGCAGCGATGAAGCGGCGGCGGCCGCATCGGTTTGAATGGCACGTTGACCCTGGACGAGCTGTCCAAGGGCATCCAATAACGCCTGCGTCTGCTGATTCCGCAAGCGATAATATTCGGACAGTACATCTGGAGAATGTGGTGAAGCCATGACACAAGTAAATGTAAGCAATTAGAAAGAACAAGACCCTTTTTGTTGTCTCGTCGCCAACTGTTGTAGCGTAACAAGACAGCTACGCCATACTGAAGTAGCCGAAAGGCACGCGTAATCTCACTTAGGCTAGATAGAGGTCTGAAACAGGATACGTAATAAGTGGTAACAAGAAAAGTACGTAGCTGTTTTAATACTTAACTTTTAATCGTCATTGGTTTACAATGTTCTTGATGAGACATTTCATACGACAACTATCAAACTATGTAAGGCTAATGGCGCCTTGCTAGGTCGTAGCCATGGACTTAGCTGAAGGCTATTCTAACTGTCTCTCAGCAAATGAGAGAAAGGCTTCGTCAGTGTAGTCGCTAGCAAAGTCATTTGTACAACTGGGGCGAGTGCTATTCCGTAACTCGAGACCTGCCTTGTGGTGGCGCTCGGTCTGCGATCACACAGTGGTGACACGCGGGTCCGACATGTACTAAATGGACCGCGGCCGATTTAAGCTACCACCTAGCAAGTGTGGTGTCTGGCGGTGACACCACATTAAAGACCGTAACTCACTTAATATATACTTAATTTTTTATTTTTAGTCACACAGAAGCACCCTGCACCATACTGTATATCATCCTCTTGATACTCTGCTTCAACAATGCGAACCTTGTCCATCCGATCAAGTTCTCTGTTGCAGTTTGCTCCAGGATAATTCCCATATGCTGTAGCACTTTCACCCTACCAATGTTGTCATCATTAAAAGCAATAACAGCATCACTGACACTCTCCCCCCCTCACTTTAGTGTCTTCATTCCGACAGAAACATTTTTTGGTAAGCGAGTCGATGTAACATTATTGAACGACTCATTGGGATTTTGAGTCTGACAATGCAGAAACTTCTTCAGTAATTCAGGATTTGCCAGGTCTCTGTAAATGGGTTTTATGATATTGATGGCTGCTGCTGGCTGTATGAACTGTTTGAGTACTGGGCGTTGCGGTAATTGCACCATGAATCAGGTCCATGAGGCCAAAGGCGGTGTGCTGGTTTTTCATCAGCTGACGGTCTGTGGAAGAAGGTAGCCCATACTGCCTACGTCATTTTCAACAAATCCTCAGTATTGTTTCTAATGAGCATGCCATAATACTGCTGTAGTTCATCAATCATTTTGTCTGTCAGCCTGCCTCTTATTGTTTTACCATCAGAAAGCGTCTTGTCTCTCAAACTTTTGTTTCAACTTCCTCAACCTGGTGCCCACTCTCTTCTGGACATGACCAACACATTCCAGTTTTGTGATAATCTTCCCACCAGGTCATTCCAAAGGATTAAAATATGCTAAATCTCATGTTAGTAAACTGTCGAAGTGTCTGTAGTAAGATCCCCGAGTTACTCTCCGAAATAAACAGTAGTAATCCCAATATTGTATTAGGTACCGAAAACTGGTTGAAACCAGACATAAACAGCAGTGAAATTTTGAACTCGGATTGGCCAATGTTTAGGAAGGATAGGACTGATGCTATGGGAGGTGGTGTGTTCATTGCAGTTAAAAGCTGCTTTCACGCAGCTGAGATCGATACTGGGTCGGACTGTGAAATAGTCTGGATAAAGCTGTAAATCAGATAAGGAGTGACGATTGTAATACTATTTTTTATAGCCACCAGATCAGCAACAAACGTCGTAGAACGTTTCAGGGAAAGTCTTGAGCACATAGGAAATAAGTATCCAAATTATCCATTAGTTATAGGTGAAGACTTTAATCTGGCGTCCATTGACTGGGAAAATTACACGTTTATACAGGGGGCAGAAGCAAAGACTCCCGTGAAATTATTCTAGGAGTTCTCTCAACATACAACATTGAGCAATTGGTTATAAAACCAACTCGAGATGGGAACATAATAGATATCTTGGCGTCAGACAGACCTGATCTTTTCGAGGACGTTAATCTAGAAGAAGGTATTAGCGACCATAATGTTGTTGTGGCTTCTATGTCAGTGGAAGTCGCAAAAAAGCCAAAGAAACAGCGTAGAGTTTTCTTGTTTGGGAAAGCAAATAAAAGTGTCATTAATGAATATCTTCATAGTCAGCTCCAGGCATTCACCGCGGGACACAAAGATATTGAGCATCTTTGGTCGGAATTTAAAGGTATTGTCCACCACGTGCTAGAGAAATATGTGCCTAGCAAAAATATAGGGGAGGGAAAGAATCCAACTTGGTTCAACAAACATATTAGGAAGTTACTGAGAAAGCAGAGAATTTTGCACAGTCGTTTTAAAGGTAGCCACTGCCCGCTGACAAACAGAAATTATGCAGAATGAAAGCAGCTGTCAAAAGGTCAATGAGAGATTCTTTTAACAAATTTGAAAGCAGTATTTTATCTGCAGATTCTGAAAATAACCCTAAAAATTTTGCTCGTAAGTAAAATCTATTAACGCTACAAATAATTCAATACCTTCTCTTGCTGACAGTACGGATAATGTAACCTATGATGATAAACAGAAGGCCGAAATTCTAAACCTAGCTTTCAAAAACTCGTTTATGGTAGAGGACTGCAGCACCATTCCCCCTTTCAACTATCGAACAAACGCGAGGATGGCTGACACAGTGTTTAGTGTATCTAGGATTGTAAAACAGTTAAGAGACGCCAGGAAGGCATGTTGCCCAGACGGTATCTCCATAAGATTTTATGTTGACTAGGCTACAAATGTAGCACCATTCTTATCCAGCATTTATCAGAGACCATTAGAACAGCGGAAAGTTCCACGGGGTTGAAAGAAGGCCCAGGTCATAGCAATCTATAAAAAGGGTAGGAAATCGGATGCACATAATTACTGGCCAATTTCATTGGCATCGATTTGTTGTAGAGTCATGGAACACATTCTGTGTTCAGGCATAATGACCTTTCTAGAGTCTGAGGAGGGCATCTGCAGAAACCACCACGGTTTTAGGAAACAGCGGTATGGGAGACACAGCTGGCCATCTTTGTGCATGATCTAAAACGGGCTCTAGATGCCGGCTCCCAGGTTGATGCCATATTCCTGGACTTTCGAAAGGCGTTCGACTCAGTTCCGCACTGACGCTTGCTCCTAAAAATGCGCGCTTACGGTCTGTCCGATGACATATGTGGTTGGATACAAAGTTTTCTAACAGACAGCAGTATGTCGTCCTGAATGGGGAGACTTCAACAGAAACAAGCGTAACATCAGGTGTGCCCCAGGGCAGCGTAATAGGTCTGCTGATTTTTACGATTTACATAAAGGATCTAGTTGATGGTATTGACAACGGCATTAGACTGCTCGCCGATGATGCTGTAGTGTGCAGGAAATTAGTATCACAGAAAAGTTGTGAAGAAATGAATGAGGATTTGCAGAAAATAAATGCGTGGTGTAATGACTGGAAGTTATCTCTCAATATTAGTAAGTGTAACGTACTGCGTATAACAAGGCGAAAACCCCCATTAATGTACGAGTACAATATAAATGCCCAGTCTTTGGAAGCGGTAACATCCGTCAAGTACCTGGGTATGACTATTCGAATTGATCTCATATAGAACTATCAGATTACGCAAGTAACGGGTAAGGCGAACTCTAGATTGCGGTTTATTGGTAGAATCGCGATCGATGCAGTCCTTCAACACAGGAAATTGCTTACAATATTTTATTTCGTCCAGTCTTAGAGCATTGTTCGTCTCTATGGGACCCTTACCAGTTGGGTCTCATTCAAGAGATTGAGAAGGTCCAAAGAAGGTCATAGAAAGTTTGAAGTGGGACGCACTTACAGATAGACGGCGCGCCAAACCGAAGGGGCTGCTCACTAAATTCCAAAATCCTATCTTCGCCGAGGATGTAGAGCATATATTATTACCACCAACTTTCAGATCGCGCAATGATCATCATTCAAAGATAAGGGAAATTAGAGCTTGCACTGAGGCGTTTTTCCCTCGCGCTGTCCATTAGCGGAACAGAGAGGGGAGAGGGGGAGGGGGGAATTATGACTTCCGTGCTAATAGTGTCCTCCGCCACACACCGCTAGGTGGCTAGCGGAGTATGTATGTATATGTAGATAAGGTTGAGCGGCTACTAGGCTTACGTGCTTTTGAGTCTCCATCGCCTAAGAACTTAGTGTAACACGTTCCCTTTTCGTTCACAGATCGACTAAAAATTTCAATAGCTGCAGAGGCCTCCATACGACCACTTGTTCCTTCATAATTTCTATCACAGATATGCCCATCTTCATTTCCTGATTTACACTTATCAATGTTTGGATAAAATCTGGAAATCTGTTACCTTTTCAGTATCCACACTGGTCCTTGTTGCAACAGAATTCTTAGAACTGTAGCTGCGCTTCTGCCAAGTGCCATCGAAAGCTACTGGTATGTCAGTCATACTATTATTTATTTCAACTGCTTCGTTTGCAGCACAAGTCATTGACTCACATGCAACAGTTTCCACAGCAGCTCCCATAAATCCTGCATACTTGTTGATTTTACAAGGAGGGTGTGGCATATTCATCAAGGCTCACATTGTTTCTGCAGCAGTGTGTCGTTTGCCAATAGCTCTCCATCCATAAAACCACCTAATATTTAGTTCAAAATAATTATCCTTACAATTATCAGAATTCCAAAATGATTGAGTATATTTACAACTGGCACAATTAATGATAAGTTTTCTGGCTAGTCCATTTGATACTTCACTGTTTTCATGTAAACTAACTGGCCCACCAAATACTTTACAACACACATGATTTACCTAACAACCTTGTGAGGATGTGTATGTCTATCAGAATATAATATAACCTGCCATTTACATCACTTTCGTTTTGAGGAAACTGTTTATCACCACGTTTTATTTTTATCTTCGAAGCACTAATGAGTGTTTCTCTAGATACTGACGAGTTTGCCTGTATTTCATTGTCTGTAACTTCACACGCCACATGTTGAACACAAAGTTTTGCTTTATTCAAATATCTACTATCATGAAACCCACGTTTTTTAAAAACATTTCGTTTTGGCGTCATAATTTTGAGAGATTTACCAATCTATTCGTCAGTTTTCCTCGGAGAAACGTTAGCACTTCGATATACAAATCGTGTTTATCCTATGAAACGACACGATAATGTTTTTGACAGTGTTACCAATATAAACAGGTAATATAAATATAAATATAAATATAAATATAAATATATATATATATATATATATATATATATATATATATATATATAATTTTAACCGGAAAATTGCAAATTTTATAATGAGATAAAAATACGAAAATGTGAAAAAAAAGGCCGGCCGGGGTGGCCGAGCGGTTCTAGGCGCTACAGTCTGGAACTGCGCGACCGCTACGGCCTCAGGTTCGAATCCTGCCTCGGGCATGGATGTGTGTGATGTCCTTAGGTTAGTTAGGTTTAAGTAGTTCTAAGTTCTAGGGGACTGATGACCTCAGATGTTAAGTCCCATAGTGCTCAGAGCCATTTGAACCATTTTTTTGTGAAAAAAAATTTCCGCTCTAACTCCCCTTAAAGCATCCAAGTGTCACGCAGATGCGTGGCTTGTATGCTGCAGTATGGATGGCTATACAGAGACTAAGTCTATGGCGAACGTACACTATGTGATCAAAAGTATCCGAACACCTGGCTGAAAATGACTTATAAGTTCGTGGCGCTCTTCGTCGGTAATGCTGAAATTCAATATGGTATCTGCCGGCCATTAGCCTTGATGACAGCTTCCACTCTCAAAGGCATACGTTCAATCAGGTGCTGGGAGGTTTCTTGGGGAATGGCAGCCCATTCTTCATGGAGTGCTGCACTGAGGAGAGGTATCGATGTCAGTCGGTGAGGCCTGGCACGAAGTGGGCGTTCCGAAACATCCCAAAGGTGTTATGTAGGATTCAGGTCAGGAATCTGTGCAGCCCAGTCCATTACAGAGATGTCGTGTAACCACTACGCCACATCCCGTGCATTATGAACAGGTGCTCGATGGTGTTGAAAGATGCAATCATCATCCCCGAATTGCTCTTCAAGAGTGGGAAGCAAGAAGGTGCTTAAAACATCAGTGTAGGCCTGTGCTGTGATAGTCCCACGCAAAACAACGAGGGGTGCAAGCCCCCTCCATTGAAAACGCGACCACACCATAATACCACCATCTCCGAATTTTACTGTTTGCACTACACGCGCTGGCAGATGGGAGTTCGCCGGGCATTCGCCTTACCCACACCCTGCCATCGGATCGCCACATTGTGTACCGTGATTCGTCACTCCACACAACGTTATTCCACTGTTCAATCGCCTAATGTTTACGCTCCTTACACCAAGCGAGGCGTCGTTTTGCGTGATGTGTGGCTTATGAGCAGCCGCTCGATCATGAAATTTTCTCACCTCCCGCCTAACTGTCATAGTACTTGCAGTGGATCCTGATGCAGTCTGGAATTCCTGTGTGATGGTCTGTATCGATGTCAGCCTATTACACATTACGACCCTTGAAACGTCCCGTTTGAAAAATTATACATGACTGTGCTTAAACTGACACACAATATTTTTTAGCGCAACGCAATCTGACTTTCAAAAAATCCCTACAAAAGAATGGCCCTGACTAACATTAACCTATACCTTTCACAAAACACTTACCTCACAAAAATCTTCGTTATTCGAACTACTGCAATACAGCGAGCGCCACTACTGCCAGCTAAATAAAAGATTCAAACTACGGAAGGCACTAACTACTGATAGGCATAGTTAGCAAATGAAAGATTTTAATAGAGAAGAAACAATGTATTTACCTTAATAGTCATAATATATATAGCAGTTCATGACATCCAGTCTTACAAATTTCAAAACTCCGCCATCTCTCTCCCCACATCCACTACTGCTGGCGGCTCACCTCCAACTGCGCAACGCTACCCGTTGTTCACATCCAGCTGCCGCTGCCCAACACTACAATGGCAGACAACAATGCAAACTAGCCACAGACTGCACACAGCACAGCCAGTGATTTTCATACAGAGCGCTACGTAACGTTACCAATAAGAAAACCCAAATTGCCTACTTACACCCTCTTCAACTGTCGGAGGTCTCTGTCACTCAACAGACGAGGTCGGCCTGTAGACTTTTGTTCTGTACGTGTTCAAATGGCTCTAAGCACTATGAGACTTGACATCTGTGGTCATCAGTCCCTCAGACTTAGAACAACTTAAACGTAACCACCCTAAGGACATCACACACATCCATGCCTGAAGCAGGATTCGAACCTGCGACCGTAGCAGCAGCTCGGTTCCGGACTGAAGACCCTAGAACCGCTCGGCCACAGCGGCCGGCTGCTGTGCGTGTCCCTTCACGTTTTCCACTTCACTATCACATCGGAAACAGGGTTCCTAGGGACTTGTAGGAGTGTGGAAATCTCGCGTACAGACGTATGGCACAAGTTACACCCAGTCACCTTACCACGTTCGAAGTCCGTAAGTTCCGCGGAGCGCCCCATTCTGCTCTCTCACTATATTTAATGACTACTGAGGTCGCTGACATGGATTACCTGGCAGCAAGTGGCAGCACAATGCCACAATATGAAAAACGTATGTTTTTGGGGGTGTCCGGATATTTTTGGTTACATAGTGTACGTTAAGCCTCTATACGATGATGTAGCCAAGTATGTCAGCAAACAGAAATGCCATAACAGCTGAGTTTACACATGACATACCTGAATCTGTTAGGGCTCCAGTTGGTCTGCGTGCAACGCAAGTTGAATTCGAAGCATATAAGAACAGTTACGTGGAAAATATTGCCGAGTCATGGATAGGGCTGATGTAGTAAAAAGAGACTGACAAAATTTTAACAAAAGTTGTTTATTTTCCACAGTTCTCATAATACAAAAAACTATATTAACAATGTATACAACTTTTATCAAAATATTTAAAATAATAAATCACATATTTTACAAGTATTAACATGTTTTACTCCAGCAAACATATATCCGGTGAGACAAAACAGTTCAGCTGTCAGAGAGGTTGCCTTAGTAATCCACACATTTTCAATGTCAGAGAGACTTCACAATCCAGTTGTTGCCTTGTCGAAGAGACGTAGCACGTTTTTACACTAGATGAAACTTAACAGTTCAGATGTTGCATTCACTGATACTGAATTTATTAGGTGGAAAAATTCAGTCGCGATGGGAGAGAGGGAGGACTCTCTCCCTTCCATAAACGTCTTGAACGGTTCACCTTTTGTATGTAACACTGTTTTCGGTGTGCGGTAGCTAGTGCTGCAACTGGAAAAAAATGCATTAGATAAAAAAAGAAATCCAGAATTGTTCAGTTAATTGCGAGAAGAAAGTTGCCTGAAGTTTGTCCTCTCACCTTTCACCAACGAGGTGCTTATTTGCAACAATTATTTCACAGCAAGTGGCTTAAAAATATCACTGCCCACTTTTATGCACTCATTTATCCGCACATGGAATGATTTGATACAACTGAGAAGTATTTCCAATGTAATCTTCTAACACGCATTGAATGACGTTTTCACGCATTGTTGGCATGTCATGATTTCACTCTTCAGGTAACCCCACAAACAAAAGTAAGGCGAAGTAAGATTGGCGATCTTGCTGTCAAAACACTGGATAGTCTCTTCTGATCCGCCAACCATCGCACGCACGATCTAATACATCCCGAGCCGCTACAGAATATTGCGTTGGACAGCCATCATGTTGAAATCAGTTTGTCTGTCGCAAGTCCTAGGTAAGGTCTGCAGGTATACTCGAAGATCGTCCTCCAAGAATGTTCGACATTTATCGACAATTAAGGTGCATCGATAACGAATGGACCAATGAGTCTGTCACAAATTATTCCTCACCAGTCATTCACATTCCACGGACCCTGATGTTCAATGTAGGTTTTCCACATTCTATTAATGTATGTTGTATCGAATAATCGTACTATGGTTTGTGAAGGTCGATTTGTCGGAGAACAATACTCGAGCAAAGAAATTGGGCTCTCTCTATATTTGCTGAACTGATCAAAGGCAAAATGTTACCCAGTTTTGGAAATCACTGTCATAAACTTCTTTATGGAGAGAAGTAAGAAACGGATATTTCTACGGTTCAAAATTCAGCAAACAGTAGTCCGACTAATTTCCGATTCGCGACATAATTGCCGAGTCTTAATTATGGGTCACTGCAGCTAAAATCGAAATTTCGTTATTTTCTCGAGAAACTGTTCTCCGACGGTTCCTTTTCCATGGCTGAACATTTCCCTCGGTGGAGAACTGTCGAATAACCCGACAAAAAGAAGTGCGTGATGGCACCCTGTTTGGAAAGTGACGAGCACAAAGGGTTACAACATTATCGACATTAATGCCACTTTCTCCATAAATGTAAACCTTTTCAGTTTTCTCTTCTATCGTAGTAGCCCGCACTCTAGCTAATAATGCTCTCAGGTTATTAATGAATTTATTTAATAAATGAGGAACGACGTGTACATAATGATATCAAGTCAAACAATCAATCAATGAATGTTCCAAAACAGCGATACAGAGAAAACTGCGAAAACTGAGTCGTTTTTGCCACAGACGCCTGTGTTTATGTTTTTGTTAATTTTTCTCTAGATAATACCATTGTGGAAATAACTGTGTCATTTGTCGATTGCAGTACTATATATTACGCAATGACAGAAGTTTTACACACAAAAGTGACGTGCACTCATGTTCAGAAAAAAACAGAACACCTTGAACGACTAAAGATATGACATTCATATTTACAGGACACGTGCATTAGTATGTCTTGCAGAAATTTTAAGCATTTGAAGCTTGTCGGACGGCGGGTACAAGGTCAACAGTGTGTTTTAAGTAGATGTGCAGGATGCCTCTCAGACGTATGTGCGAACCGTACCGTCAAATCAGTGAGCTTGAAAGAGGGCGCATTTTGGCATGAGAAAATATAATGCATCTATCCGGAGAATTGCAGCTCACAGAAAAATTGCATGGTATTTTGCCTATTGTGCTGCTGGTACTGGTCTATGGGAACAGGCAGCCTTTGACCTTACTCTCTTCCGAAAACATATCAAAGACCAGAGCCGTGTTTTGACACATGTACTGTAGGAATGCCACATGTGGAGTAAATTTCATGAAAAAATTATTTTGTATTGCTGTATGTAGGAACAAAGACGTATTAGTTACAATAAGGGGTGCGGCTAATATTGAACTTTAGGAAGCTATAACAGCTGTTGGTCCTAAAACACCAAGTGCGTATCCATTTGAAAAGTATGACATTTTGAGTATTCGACAACGCTCACGAGTGGAAAAATGTGTATCCTTGAAGAGCTGGAAGCGTTATTTTTCCCAGGCAGACATCGTTTGAGATCAAAAGCGTAAGTGAACAACAGACATATAAAAAAGTGTATCACACGATTATCACACCATAACAACTGGTACAAAACTGTCTGCACCCCGCGCAGCCTTGACGTCAGACACACTAATGAGGCACAGCTCAACACCAGCAGAATACAACACTGGACATCAGGTTTTGGCCACCAACTGCCTACCACCCAGCCACTCGAGCAACAGAACAGACCTAACATAATTTGTCATATACAGGACATAAAATCCCGTCTGAGGCCTGCGGTCATTTTTATGTTAATTATTGGCAACCCATGCTGTACACTCGCAATAAAGTCATGAGATGTTCAATTGACTCTTTTATTAGTTAGAACATGTTACGCGTCTCGGGATTACACCCATCTTCAGACATCTGTTCCAAAGAGTACAAAACATAAGTGAACAGCACACAACACGTCTCAACGTTACAGAAAATGAGATCTGGTCATATGAGTTACATACCACAGACTTCAACTCCTTCCTAGCCAACCAGGCGTACAGCCTTGACAATTCAAAGAAAGTGTCGAATAACATATGACTAACTGCGACACAAGCAGTCTTTAAGCAGAGCGTATACTGACGCTAAACTAGTCAACTAACAGCGAAGCGCCCTCGCTAGGGGGCGCTGCATGGTCACGTGCTCCATGAGTTCACATGTAATTTAATAATAATATACTCAGCATATAACATCTAACAGCGCGTAATTACGACTAGCAACCGGAGTAGTACTTCCGTACACGTTAACACTCAAGGACTTTTTAAATTTTTTTATTTTTTAAAAACCCCAAAATTTTTTTCACTGCCATACTATACCTATTGCCAGTAGTGGCACTAAGCACAACTCAAACCACATGTCAACATAAAATAAATAATAGGGGGGTGGGGAGTTCCTTCATGAATAAACCTTTCAACTTCTCAAATCTCTAAAAGAATACTACCAAATTAAATATAACCAACATTATCTGTCACAGACTAAAAGTATTTGGACGTAAGAATCGTTCAGTTTCATGGCTGTAGCGATTCTAAGTCAACGATAGGAATTAGTGAAATTCTAGCACCACTATGCACAAATTTCTGTAACCATGTGCTTGACAGTTATAGTGAGAGAGAGATCAGAGTGCTTCAGTTTTCTTTTCTGTTCACGATGTTAGTGAAATATCAGTAACATACTGTTATGTTCAAGTTTCAAATGCTGCTGTCCTGCACATCTCTACTTCTATCAAGGAGTTCGCTTTCACTGCGTTGTCCAGTGAGACGTATATCTGTTACAGACATTTTTTGTACTTGCAAACGATGATCAACTGTGACAAATAACAAGGTGACAGCTTACCATAGGCATAGCTTAAACCAAAAGCATGTTTGAAATACACTGTGTACAGGATCATTCTCGAGATTTCAAGAGAATTGAATGGTTTATCACCAGTTACAAAGATAAACGTAATGTACTTGAGAGATTCAGTATCACCAACATATGAAATTGCATAAAACATATTAAACCGTTACGATTATGTTCCTGAAAACTTTCTGCAGTTGCAGAGGAATCATTCTTTGAGTTTGAAGAGTGCAAGAGAGAGAGATGGAATACTAAGATTTGTTGTAACAGTTATTGGAAAATATCATGTAGCGTAAAGGAAATGACATAGGAGACACTACTAAGATGAAATAAAGAGATTTGTTTGGAGTACCTATGAAGTAAGCATGACAACGGATATGGAACAACGTCAGAAATGCTCTGCTAGGATCTTAACAGCTATGCATCGCCCAGATGAAATTGTAACAGTGTCGATTCACCTATTTAGCTATAAGTTTCAATGGTTTTGAAGCAATATTCGTTGATATCAGCATAGAACTGGCGTGAAAATTAGATGATTTGTTGTATATATGTCGGTTGTTTCTCTTTACAAATCCTGTGGAGGCGACTGATGGTATGCGTGAAAAAAAAAAAGAAAGAAAGAAAACACTTGTTGAAGCAGCAACTTAGGGATGTAAAAGTTCTGTGATATGGTTGTTACTTGGCGTTTGCCTAGCGAATAACTATATTTGACTCTTCAGTATACATGTTCACTGATAAGAGAGTAGATCTGAAGCAGGAAATCTCTGGTTTACTTAAAATAAAAAATTGATTTCGGTACTATGTTCAATGATTTCAACACAAAATTCAGTGTTGTCGGTTCTACTCCACTCATAAATGGGTCTTCACTTGCCTTAGGCGAAATGTACACTCTTTGACATAAAACTAGACCGGCGGCCGGCCGCTTCAGAGGCTAAGTCCGCGCCGATCGCGACATGGGACAATAAAACTGGCCAACTCGCTAATTCTCTAAGTCTGGTTATCTGCACAATCTGGCAACACTGCAGACTGCGGCACTTCCTGGTGGAAAACTTGTCTCATGATAGAGAAACACTAGGCTGATTACGCCTGTGGTCTAGCGGTAGCGTGCGTTGTTTCTGTTCGTAGTGTCAGTGGATCGAGAGCAGCTGGCATAAAATATTTTTATAGCCTCTTCTGTCTGAATGCTGAAGACGTGAATGTAATGGTAGCGCAGATTC
Organism: Schistocerca piceifrons; assembly: GCF_021461385.2. NCBI lineage: Eukaryota > Metazoa > Arthropoda > Insecta > Orthoptera > Acrididae > Schistocerca > Schistocerca piceifrons. The sequence goes on along the minus strand of NC_060144.1, from coordinate 353,047,918 downwards.
AATCTATTTCGCTTTCTGACACACCGATATCAAAATTTTATCCAGTAACGATTTTGCGGCACATTCCCTGCAGACTGTCCTCCTCTGGACGCCGTATGCGGCAAAGCTCCGGGATCCATTTGCTGGCTACCGGCAGCGGCCGTGGCGACAGCAGCGGCGCTGCACTCCCCCGTTCTTTATCGAAAGCGCCTGCTCCCGCTCATCGCTTTTGATGATTTAAAACGCTTTATTATTAAATGTTGCTCCACAGAAAATTTCTACGATTTCCATTCACGCTCAAAAGCAACGGAGACAGACGCCCTGATTAGTAGGCGGGTATTATATTACATTAATCGGCAAGAGCTGAGTATGGCCCGAAATTAATTTTATAGACTGCGACGAAATTAAACCACCTCGCTACATTCGATGAATTTATAAATGCTTCATACCTCGTTTCTTTTCCTTTCAAACTCAATTATTTGTGCAACTTTTGGTCAATGTTCGGATGTTTTCGTCAAGCCGGGGTGAGCGTCTGTGGTGTAAAGTGTATTACAGTTCTTGTTTCATTCCTTCTGGTAAGTGTATGCGATAAACTGTGTGAATACCTTGCAATGCATGCTCTGTAGCAGTGCAGGAACACTGCACATTTGGAGTTCCATGTATGGGTTCATGAAGTATTTAATGTTGATCGGAAGTGATAGTTAAGGTCATCAGATTTAGACCAGAAAAATTTGTCGTTTTGGAGGTTTCAGAGAACGGAGAGGAATTGCTAACGCCGGTGTTAGAAAACGTCTACAGTTAAATGCTATTGCAAAAATTTAGAAGAGGGGAACTATATTAATCAACATGTGCACTTCATAAACAACCTTCTGACATGTTAGACCTATATGACGAACAAAACTCAAATTTATATCGTTGACAGTCGCTTTGAATCTTTTCAGGCTCTATTTTACAGTGAAGAACCTTGGCATTTGCAAAGCAGACATCCATGATAATAACTTAATTTACTAAGTCGAATCGGACGAAGATTGATGTTTAAAGGCATTCTTCAGATTTCGTATAAAGAATTTTTACTAGCCGTTTGCAACTCCATTAATTAAAATGGAAAATAAAAGGTTGTAGTCAGCGGCTTCCACCGAGATTGGAACTGCTATGTCATACAGTACGACCACCGCAATGCACAAGGGAACCTCTTTTTTTTTTAATTTTGCTTTTTTTTCTTTTACTTTTTTTGACGATTACCCCTTTTTTCTCTCTTATTTTAAAGCCCCTTAGGAAAATGGCAATAAAAAAAGAAACTAAGTGCCACCGCAACTTTTCATCCTATAACAAAAAAAAAAAAAAAAAAAAAATCTGGTCCACTTCAGGTGTTGGCTCCTGACTAAACCTACCCCAAGAGCTGCCTATATACCAGGGGAAATATGGGAATTCAAGGTTAGGGCTATCATTACAAACAAAACAAAATCTTCCTTTTTCTGAATTTTATTTTTATTTTGATTTTTATTTTGTTTATTTTTGTTGTGTAATTGATCAGACGCCTTCTGCGCCCCGCTGGTAATATGTTGAGTCACGTCTTGTCGAAATTGGTGTGTTCCGTTCAGTAGTTCAGAAATGTTCATTGGTTCAAACTGGAAACCTTCTTCACTCTTGTCTTAACACATTCCAGCTGCGAGGCGGGTCGTGGAAAGCACTCCCAAGGAAGTTCGAGAAAAATTGTCTGTATTTTGGGTGGCGGACAACGACATAATGACGGTCGTTGAGGTATGTCCAAAAATCGAGTACAGAGTCTACAGTTTGTCCAACTAGGTAGTGAATGGCATGTCCGCGAATCCAATTCACAGCATTGGTCTTTGTCCGAGGAAAATAGTCACGTCCCGGAACTTATAATGAAAGGGGAGTATTCCGATTCAGAATGTCCCGCGTTAGAAAAGCCACAATATGACGAATAACCTCTGAGCTAACGACACACTGGCGACCACAGACGGACTATAGTCACTGCGATGTTGCCTGAGCCTCAAAACGCAACCTTAAAACACACAAACAGGTGTTACTTATGTGAAGAACGCCGTTCTTGGAGTCCAGAAATTAATTATACTTTCTAAGTGTCTCATCTTACAGTGAATTCTATCGTACAAGTCTTCGATGTGGAAAACGAATGTCAAGTGAATTTAGCGAGGTAACGCCGGCCTACACCCGGAAGTAAATGCACTATCAGAGTGTTGACAAATACTTGCTACGACGCTGCCATTTCTCGGTTCTCTTACGAGGCAGCTCTTCAGCGAAATGCTTGCCGTGATTCTCCGATACGGTCCTTCAGAGTGGAAACGCGCGCGCACATTTGGTTTTTATGCGGCGTTCTCCCCTGATGGTTTCTGACGTCGCCTTGTGGGCTATGTCTACATTTGAGACATTCAATTATCATTAATCCAGAATGATACAAGTTTCAGCTTCCGGCGTGGAAGAAGGCTGTTGAGGCCGACATTATATCATTTCAACGTAGGGAAAGCAAAACGGGTCATTCAATGTTTCTCATTCAACATAAAGCATGTGAGATAATTTTCCGTAACGTTCATAATCATCTAAAAATACAAACGAAGTAAAAATACAGCTGAAGCTTATTCGAATTGAATATAATGTAAGATACCAAACGCTTTACACCTCGATGTCGAATATGTCCACGTGCAATCTTTTGCAGCATACAAAAAGAATGTCATGATTACCACGAGAATGAAGAAATATGTTGGTACGGATGGAAGCAAGGAGAGACGCAGTCAACAAATATTCGATTCCTCATGGCATTCATTTCATTTGAGACGTAAGAAGAGTTAAAGCGGGATATTACTTTCGTTAACACGAAAGAGATGCCGCACATATTGATAACGAGGAAGTCTGCGTCTTCATACGTTTCCTCCTTGAAATCTGTATGCTCTCTTATATACTAAGTAGCCTGATCATTGTTTCAGTAATGTTACCCTCTTGTTCGACCCCGTAACGATGAACAGATTCCAAATGCATGTCTCTGCATGAAAGTAGCTGTTCGAACCCTTCCTGGGTTGCTTTTTGTGTTTTATTGCTTGGAATTCCTGAAGCAGACCACTGTGCCTTCTCCCCTTGTGGGTTAGGTCTCAAAACTAAACCGCTTTTTATCCAATGGCATAATTTATTCAGACAGCATCAGCACAAGACTGTCAAACAAAGCCTTCCATTTACAGCTGCAACACTCTAACCAGCACTGACCGAAGTGTAATCCACGGTCATGGTCCGAAATTAGCAGCTGTCTGCTACTGTGGCAAAGTCCGTACTACACTTTCGATTCCGCAGCACCATTTTATCTGGTAACACTGTGTAGTTGCAGAGTTGTGCCAGCATGTCTGTCCTCACACTGCCAAATTTATGTATCTCACTTCTCCTGCAGCGTTGATCACGAGGAGCAGAAGTAAATGAGTGTATCCTGCATGACGTAACATTCAGTATTCCCTTCTTTCATAGCCACTCTTCATGTGCATCGATACCAAATAGGAATATGAAAACTCTTGCGAGTGAGAGAATGACAATAACAATCGTAACAAGAACAATCAAATAATGAATGATGTTTATTCCAACGCAGAACGAGAATTGCTTTAAATATAAAAATCTATATCTATATCCATATCTATTGATCTTTGAGTTGGCACAATGCAAATATATTCTTAGCATTTAGTTACTGAATTTAGTTCGGGATGTTTGCAGAGAAAAGGAAAAGTCGGTACTTCTAGCTAGTGTAATATAATGTGAACCAGCAACTACCCTTTCCTTAGAACACGACTCAAGCAGGTCCCCAAGTAGGTACCAAGGCACTGCTGCATTCTGTTCCCTGACATTGCTCTGATGACGGTTAATGCAGATAGTTCCGATTTTGAAATACAAAACGTATTGCAGGTTAGTTCCTAGGATAGTAACATTAAATTTGCGTTGTAGACGGCACATGAACGTGACGACTATCCATATTACTCATCAATATAAAAAGACAATATTATGGGAATTTAGCAGGATTACTGAACATGAATTCTGAAATTGGTTGACTGACCGCACAGGTGCTAAACGTCGTCAAGAGTATACGATGTGCTAATCGCATTAGGAATATGAAGATCGTCTTCGACAGCTCGCAACTTTCACATTGCTATCTCCACCCTACTCCAGACAGCCCTCGGTGGAGTTGCACTAAGTTGCCGATGCAATGTAAGGCCTTCAAACCGACAACAGACCACATATTGCAAAATACAAGCGAGTTCTCTTGCAGCGTAAGCTTATTGTAACTAATCTAAAAATTATTGGACAGGAACATTGTCCTATTCAAAAAAAGCTGTCCACCAGGTCCTCTAATCGCTCCTTGATACAGTCGTTTGACTATTGAAAATGGTTCCAACAGGTCACCACTAGAAAACACTGCTCTGTACCGCAATAACTCAAGATGTAAAGTAATACCACGATACTACAAATATCAGGGAAGACCTTATCACAGATAAGACTGTCCTTAAGGCTTGTAGGCTCACATTTATTACAATAAATGACATACCTGAAATGTTACCACTCTCATTATTACGTCAGATTGGTAATGCACGTAGTAAGTTCGTCGTATTCATGATTTCCTCTTCAAAGTAACATACCGTACTTATTATTTAACACAAAATGACATTAAAAATTTAAGTTATTCACGAGCAGCTAGTTGAGAATATGTATGAACTTCAAATGACACGACGAACCGTCTTGTTCCGCATATGGATTCAAACCCAGCTCATGCAGACTAAGCAAAGATTTCGTTACTGACGGAAACTAACAGCCATTCCTGATTAAGCATACAGAGAGTGATATACCTCGATTTTAGACAGTATCAGTTAGCAAATATCAACTTTAAATTGCATAACGCAAACATGTTTAACAGACGCGAATTCCTACCCATCATCTATTGTCCCTGTTAACGAACTACGAGAGATGTTAAATATTGCTTCTTCACAAGTAACTTACTTGAAATGCCGTGAGGTAAAGCTTTGTGTTGGACACGGATTTGAACCCAGCTATCGAAGCACAGTCAAATGTGACATATCGGATTTTCGCGGCAGTAGCTAGATGTTTTAACTGAAATGACGAGACAAAACATTAATTTTTTCCTTCCCAGGACTCCTACCCGGCACCTATCGCTGTTATATTCTAGAGAAAACGAACGTTAAATATGGGTTTGTTGCGCCAGCAGTGATATGTGAGCATGTTTGAACTAGAAATAATATGACGAAGAGTTCAGCGCTCACTGGGAATAGAGCCCCACATATATCGTTGTTGACTAGACACAAAGAGACGTCGAATTTTTCTCCACCAGCTGCTCAGAATAACATCTTGAACTTACAGTCATCTCGCAAATAGTTCTGTGTCTCACTGGGAGTTAAAAACGTCAGATATCGTTAGTGTTGACAACGAATGAAAATACATTAAAAATCAAAATTCTTATCCACCAGCAGATAGGTGTTCTCATGCTAGAGCTTGATAATACATAATTAAATCTTTAGTGCCGGGCCAGGATTCGATACCACTCACGCGTAATATGTGGAGATGTTGAGGAATCTGCAGTTTTGAACAAACAACAAATTGTAGCCGAGCTGTATTGTCACGAAGGGATCAAATTCCGCGTTAAGGGCGGTCTGAGTTGCATTCCCAGTTCAGAACCAATCTTATCGACATACAGAAGGTCAGATAAAAGATGGAATAAGTGTCCTGTGACCATACATAGCGTTTGTTTCGTCACTTGAAATAAATAACTAGTATAAGAAAGCTTACTGGTGATAGAGTTTCTACATGTCGCCACTCCAAACTTAATTGTGGTTCAACCTACCGTCTACTTGGTAGAGAAGGAAAATCATCTTTAATGTGAAATTTCAGACCACACTGCCATTACACCTTCTTCACTTGGTGTAGCCAGGAGAGAATGGACTCTGTCTCTCCCTATCTAAAATCTTTAACAGAAGTGGGAATCCAACCCAGACCATAGGTATAACAACCTACCATCCGTCCAACAGACCACGAAATCCTCTTCTCTCATTTTTCTATCGTAACGCCGTTGCGCCACACTGGATGAGAATTCGGACACACAGGCGTCCTGTAGTAATTTGCACCATGTTCAGTAAATTCATTTACTTGATTGACCGAATCACCATGAACTAGCTGCCTCGGCTACCCAGTGTATACATTCCACTCTATATTTTGTAATCACCGAAATAAAATCACGTAACTGCCACCTACACAGAACTGCCAACAGTGTAGTATGCAGAAGTTTAAATAGGAAGTGTTCCTTTCCACTTGAGCTATTCTATTGCGCTATCTGTTTGTAGAAAACGTCGTTCAGTAAAAAGAAAAGAAAAGCTGTAACTGTTTGTCTCTCAGAAGTCAAGACCTGGCCATATGCATAATCTCACAGTGCTGTGGAATCAAAAAGTTCTGGAGGAATAGTTGTCGAGCTCTGGAGCTGTTGTAGCTACGTGTCAGCTAGTAGCGTAGACAAGATGTCGCGAGTTCGAATACATTCAGTGCTACATTTTTTTAAACGCAATTCTGCTGTCTGCTGAAGTTGTCAATATAATGGAACTTTGAACATACTTCCCTTCACTTCTCAACCCAAAGTAGTCGCATGTGGAAAAAGGGCTAACTACTGTGACATTTTGTTCTGTTCAGGTTTAACAGACAGCAGGCAGCAGATGCATCTCGAAGATGTGTAGGGAGAGCGCATCATGCCATAATATGTCAGAAAAGTATTTTCTACATTAGCTGTCGTGTGGTAGTGAGATTTTATTCTTCTTCAAACTATGTTCGACAGCTTTAACTCAGAACAAGTTTGCCCGCATCTCGTGGTCGTGCGGTAGCGTTCTCGATTCCCACGCCCGGGTTCCCGGGTTCGATTCCCGGCGGGGTCAGGGATTTTCTCTGCCTCGTGATGGCTGGGTGTTGTGTGCTGTCCTTAGGTTAGTTAGGTTTAATTAGTTCTAAGTTCTAGGCGACTAATGACCTCAGCAGTTGAGTCGCATAGTGCTCAGGGCCATTTTTTTTCAGAACAAGTTTTCTACATGCATGTAATCAATAAACTGCACGTGCATTGTCATACTGTCATAGATAACATCAGAGAATTCGCATATATCGTTGATGATTAATTTCTCTCTCATGTTAACTATTGTTTTAACAACACTAAAGGAAACCTTATGAAAATTGTGCACTGTATTATAAGAAATGAAATAAAACTAACCACGATAACCTTACGACGAAAGTATGTTTTAATAAAACCGAGTATCTGTACACAAATGTGCCTCTATCGACACGAATTAGTAAAATACTACTCACTTAGATTTTGATTGGGTCTGTGTTTCATTGGTATGCTGTGTCGTACTCAAGAGGTATGCAAATGTGGCATTTCATAAATATAGTTACGTATTCCTAGAAACCCAAAATTCGCTTGTCAGCAGCGGAAAGAGGCGTTACCTGTTGTGTTCCACTTTGAAGGACCGTATCGCAGAATCACGGCAAGCATTTCGCTGAAGAGCTGCCTCGTAAGAGAACCGAGAAATGGCAGCGTCGTAGCAAGTATTTGTCAACACTCTGATAGTGCATTTACTTCCGGGTGTAGGCCGGCGTTACCTCGCTAAATTCACTTGACATTCGTTTTCCACATCGAAGACTTGTACGATAGAATTCACTGTAAGATGAGACACTTAGAAAGTATAATTAATTTCTGGACTCCAAGAACGGCGTTCTTCACATAAGTAACACCTGTTTGTGTGTTTTAAGGTTGCGTTTTGAGGCTCAGGCAACATCGCAGTGACTATAGTCCGTCTGTGGTCGCCAGTGTGTCGTTAGCTCAGAGGTTATTCGTCATATTGTGGCTTTTCTAACGCGGGACATTCTGAATCGGAATACTCCCCTTTCATTATAAGTTCCGGGACGTGACTATTTTCCTCGGACAAAGACCAATGCTGTGAATTGGATTCGCGGACATGCCATTCACTACCTAGTTGGACAAACTGTAGACTCTGTACTCGATTTTTGGACATACCTCAACGACCGTCATTATGTCGTTGTCCGCCACCCAAAATACAGACAATTTTTCTCGAACTTCCTTGGGAGTGCTTTCCACGACCCGCCTCGCAGCTGGAATGTGTTAAGACAAGAGTGAAGAAGGTTTCCAGTTTGAACCAATGAACATTTCTGAACTACTGAACGGAACACACCAATTTCGACAAGACGTGACTCAACATATTACCAGCGGGGCGCAGAAGGCGTCTGATCAATTACACAACAAAAATAAACAAAATAAAAATCAAAATAAAAATAAAATTCAGAAAAAGGAAGATTTTGTTTTGTTTGTAATGATAGCCCTAACCTTGAATTCCCATATTTCCCCTGGTATATAGGCAGGTCTTGGGATAGGTTTAGTCAGGAGCCAACACCTGAAGTGGACCAGATTTTTTTTTTTTTTTTGTTATAGGATGAAAGGTTGCGGTGGCACTTAGTTTCTTTTTTTATTGCCATTTTCCTAAGGGGCTTTAAAATAAGAGAGAAAAAAGGGGTAATCGTCAAAAAAAGTAAAAGAAAAAATAGCAAAATTAAAAAAAAAGAGGTTCCCTTGTGCATTGCGGTGGTCGTACTGTATGACATAGCAGTTCCAATCTCGGTGGAAGCCGCTGACTACAACCTTTTATTTTCCATTTTAATTAATGGAGTTGCAAACGGCTAGTAAAAATTCTTTATACGAAATCTGAAGAATGCCTTTAAACATCAATCTTCGTCCGATTCGACTTAGTAAATTAAGTTATTATCATGGATGTCTGCTTTGCAAATGCCAAGGTGCTTCACTGTAAAATAGATCCTGAAAAGATTCAAAGCGACTGTCAACGATATAAATTTGAGTTTTGTTCGTCATATAGGTCTAACATGTCAGAAGGTTGTTTATGAAGTGCACATGTTGATTAATATAGTTCCCCTCTTCTAAATTTTTGCAATAGCATTTAACTGTAGACGTTTTCTAACACCGGCGTTAGCAATTCCTCTCCGTTCTCTGAAACCTCCAAAACGACAAATTTTTCTGGTCTAAATCTGATGACCTTAACTATCACTTCCGATCAACATTAAATACTTCATGAACCCATACATGGAACTCCAAATGTGCAGTGTTCCTGCACTGCTACAGAGCATGCATTGCAAGGTATTCACACAGTTTATCGCATACACTTACCAGAAGGAATGAAACAAGAACTGTAATACACTTTACACCACAGACGCTCACCCCGGCTTGACGAAAACATCCGAACATTGACCAAAAGTTGCACAAATAATTGAGTTTGAAAGGAAAAGAAACGAGGTATGAAGCATTTATAAATTCATCGAATGTAGCGAGGTGGTTTAATTTCGTCGCAGTCTATAAAATTAATTTCGGGCCATACTCAGCTCTTGCCGATTAATGTAATATAATACCCGCCTACTAATCAGGGCGTCTGTCTCCGTTGCTTTTGAGCGTGAATGGAAATCGTAGAAATTTTCTGTGGAGCAACATTTAATAATAAAGCGTTTTAAATCATCAAAAGCGATGAGCGGGAGCAGGCGCTTTCGATAAAGAACGGGGGAGTGCAGCGCCGCTGCTGTCGCCACGGCCGCTGCCGGTAGCCAGCAAATGGATCCCGGAGCTTTGCCGCATACGGCGTCCAGAGGAGGACAGTCTGCAGGGAATGTGCCGCAAAATCGTTACTGGATAAAATTTTGATATCGGTGTGTCAGAAAGCGAAATAGATTGAATCTGCGCTACCATTACATTCACGTCTTCAGCATTCAGACAGAAGAGGCTATAAAAATATTTTATGCCAGCTGCTCTCGATCCACTGACACTACGAACAGAAACAACGCACGCTACCGCTAGACCACAGGCGTAATCAGCCTAGTGTTTCTCTATCATGGGACAAGTTTTCCTCCAGGAAGTGCCGCAGTCTGCAGTGTTGCCAGATTGTGCAGATAACCGGACTTAGAGAATTAGCGAGTTGCCCAGTTTTATTGTCCCATGTCGCGATCGGCGCGGACTTAGCCTCTGAAGCGGCCGGCCGCCGGTCGAGTTTTATGTCACAGAGTGTACGTTCACAGCGGTATATCGTTCTGCTGTCTCCCCTTAGGTGTACTTCTGTACGACCCTGTATACCCCAACACGCCAGAGGAAGACATTGCGACGGCACTGTACCGATTGTGCTTGGTAGTGCCGGCTCCTGTCTCAGTTCTCTGTGTGGACACCCATCAAGCCAAACTCTAAATTTAGAGTTCTAAAATTAGAGTGCAGACTTACATAACTGGTTACGACGAGGTATACAGCCATGATCGGAGAACACATCTAATCCTATCATAAACTGATGACACAGTACCAACCATTTCAAATTTGTACCATGTAGGAGGAAGCGGCCAGTCTGGGACATGAAGCCGTCGGTGACGTGGGACTGCGTCAAGCCATTCAGTGTGGTGCAGCGTGCTCGAAGCATATTGGCACTGAGTTATATGAGGGCAGCCTACCTGGGCTGACACGTGTGGAGCATGCACAACATTATACCATCTTGTGGCGGCTACACGGCTGAGCGAAGTGCTGCAGTCGAATCCCTATCCATCTGGCGGCTGGAGACTCAGCAGCACTATGCTTGTTATTGATGCATCTAAAGACTGCAGAAGGGAGATGTTTGTTTGAATAAAGACGTAAGTGTTCCTATCATATTTATACTGCACATAATAGTGACAACCATACTCGTTGCATAGTTTTAAGGTTAGCACAAATGCTCTAGTTCTGACAACCAGCAGAATTTCTCACCATTTTAAACTTGAGAGAAGTTGGGAAGCAGAATTAAGACAAATTACACTGGAAGAAATGGAAATAGATGTGAAGGAAATGAATGGCCACGCGGGATTAGCCTAGCGGTCTTAGGCGCTGCAGTCGTTGTCTGTGCGGCTGGTCCCGGCGGAGGTTCGAGTCCTCCCTCGGGCATGGATGTGTATGTTTGTCCTTAGGATAGTTTAGGTTAAGTAGTGTGCAAGCTTAGGGACTGATGAGCTTAGCAGTTAAGTCCCATAAGATTTCACACACATTTGAACATTTGAATTAATCAGTTATAAAATTAGAGTGCGGTCTCACATAACTGGTTGCGTCGAGGTATACAGCTATGATCGAAGAACAGGAGACTGACATACATCTAATCATATAAACTGATGACACGGTACCAACCTTTTCAGATTTGTACTCTGTAGGAGAAAGCGGCCAGTCTGGGATACTAAGCCGTCGCTGACGTGGGAATGCGTCAGGCCATTCAGTGTGCAGAGAGCTCCAAGCATATTGGCGCTGAGTCAGATGTGGGCGCCCACCTGGGCTGACACCTGTGGAGCATGCACAACAGCATAGCATCCTGCGGCCGCCACCCGGAGCGAAGTGCAACAGTCGAAGTCCTGTCCAGTTGGCGGCTGGAGACTCAGCAGCAGCAGTAGCACTATGGTTTGTATTGATGCATCCGGAAACTGCAGCAGGGATATGTTTGTTTAAATAAAGACGTAAGTCTTCCTATCATTTTTCTACTGCACATAATAGTGACAACCATGCATGGTGCATAGTTTTAACGTTAGCACAAATGGTCTAGTTCTGACAACCAGCAGGCTTCCATCCATTATTAACTTAGGATGACTGAATATCTCACCATTTTAAACTTGATTCCAGTGATTTTTTTAAATTTTTCTTATCATTTTAAATTTAGGTGAAGTGAGCTCTTATATTTCAAATTTAATGTATCTGGGATGCGCTAATCTGTTTAAATTGTGATCTAATAGGAGCAATTGTTTAAACAGTTGACAAGTGGGCTAGCAATATTTGCATTTAGGTCAAGTGAATTCTAATGTCAGCACTGGTTCAAATGGCTTTGAGCACTTTGGGACTTAACATCTGACGTCATCAGTCCCCTAGAACTCAGAACTACTTAAACCTAACTAACCTAAGGACATCACACATATCCATGCCCGAGGCAGGATTCGAACCTGCCACCGTAACTGTCGCGCGGTATCGGACTGAAGCGTCTAGAACCGCTCGGTCACACCGGGCGGCTTGTCAGCAGTGGGTCCACCTCCTGGATTGTTGTTCAAATAAAGACATAAAGGTGCCTATCCTTTCTCAGCAGCTGTTTAAGCGTAGTACAAGTGGGGTTTGGACAAGTAAGATCAAAACTGTCGATGAAAATCGTTTAAACTGTGAATCAGATGAGAAGTGTTTACACATAGCACTAATGGACTGTAACTTGCAACAAGTGGTGTGTGTGAGGTCAGGAGAAAACCAGAGACCATCTTGAATTCTGTACTTAGAACAAGTGAACTGACAGTCGTGACTGCTGTAAATAGTTTTGCAGGTTTCTACGTATCTGCGTAAATAATAGCTTTCTACCAAGTAGTTATAATTGAAGTGCGACTTCCCGCAGAAGTCCAGCGTGGGCAGTAGTTATCGTACGACAGAGAAATTTGGAAGATACGCTGACGTTTTATTGCGGAACCGATTCACGCTGGAAAAAATTACTTCCAATTTTGGCCATTAGGTGCTAATCTGGCGCTGTAACTGCCAGAAAAACGTATCGAAATGTTTATCTATGTGACGAATTAGAACGGAATTTTTCTATATGTGATGAATTAGGAACGAGATATGGGTATAAAAGGTGAAACAAGTGAGAAACGTATTATATTGATTTTATTATTAACTGCCGCTTACACAGTTTGTTCAGTATGAGCACCAGCGACGTCGACGATATACTGCATCCATAAAACGACGTGATGAACAGTTCCTCGCAGCAGCTCCGGTGGAATCTGAGCAATATGTTGCTGTATAGTGGTCATCAGATCAGTTAGACGCTGAAAGAGTCCCTGGTAAATATCCCCCATAGCCCTCAGATCAGGTGATCCCGCTGGCTACGCATCTGGAAAGCATCTGGAGAAGGATGCATTAAGCATATCTTTCACTGCGCGAGTGACAAAAGATGTTGCTTCATTTTGCTTGAGCACAATGGTTTCCTCGCAGTTGTGCTCTTCCAAAGCAGAAATCACGTCATGTACAAAGAGGACTCAGTGATGTGCAAACATCATGGTACACCTGACAGGCCCTTTCAGTGTATTCTCTTCAAAGAAGAATGGAACGAGAATAAGGATGCATGTGAATTCACTCCACACAGTCACATATGACGAGTACAGTTGCTCTTTGTACAGAACACGCGGTTTAACATTACCCTAAATTCGGCAGTTCTGCGTGTTCGCTGCATTCTGTAGTGTAAACTGTGCCTCGTCACCCCTTAGAATACTGCCCGGTCACATTTCATCAAGGTTGATCCGTGCCAGAAAACGAAGAGCAAATACAGAATGTTGCTGCGGGCCGTAAGGTTTCAGTTGCTGCACTGTGTGCATTTTGTGCAGGTCCCAGTGTAATATAGACCGCAAAGCTTTCTGTACCGTTGACCATGGGATGGACAGTTCTCCTGAAACTGCTCGAGCACTAGCATTACCTGGGGCACACGCTGCATAAGTCAGTTACAGCAGCAACCCCGGCAGTAACGTCCGCCAGGATAGGATCCTTCCTCTACCAGGTGTCACGTGAAGCTCACCAATGATTTAGAATTTAATTACAATTTTCTTTAAACCATTTGATGACATCAGGCCTCTCAACAGACCTTTCAGTCGGCGATACTCTCTCAATGCGGCACTGTACTTGTTGCCGTCCACATAAAACAGTTCCACTAACAGCACACCGTCTTTCTTCGTGATAGTCATACTGTTCAGTCATGTTATGGCCTGTCAGATGGCTGTGTGGATGTCGTGCTGTCATACGAACAGTGCACAGTGCTAGATTTGATGCTGTTGGCCAAAATTGGAACTAACTTTTCTCGAGCAGAAATCGGTTGCGCGTTAATGCACCGGCGTATCTATAAAGTTTCGCTGCCATACGATTATTACAGCACATACTGTAGTTCTGTGAGTAACTGCACTTTAATTGTTAGGTTAGTTCATAAGTTCGCAGCGTCCCTAAGTTTAATAAACATAACAGATACACATGACAGAGACTTTAGTACATAATAATCCCGGGTGATCAAAAAGTCAGTATAAATTTGAAAACTTAATAAACCATGGAATAATGTAGACAGAGAGGTAAAAATTGACACACAAGCTTGGAATGACATGGGGTTTTATTAGAACAAAAAAAAACAAAGTTCACAAAATGTCCGACATATGGCGCTGGACAGCAAAACTTCAGTGGCTGCGCATGATAATCATGTACAAAGGGAGCTGTAATGAGAGAGAGGATCAGTTGCGCCAGCAGTCGCAGCATGTTGACGTTACCTTTTAGTGAAGCTGTATTATCAGATTGGGGAATGTGCTAGTACAGCGTTACGATCCTATCGCCATAGGAAGGGGATTCGAACAGGTAAAGGTCCGTTGACAAATGCAGCTGTGGCGAGAATGATTTCGAAGTTCGAAGCCACGGGTTGTTTAGACGATAGACCCCGTAGTGGCCGACGGAGCACAAGGTATAATGCTGCTGAGACAGTTCAGGAAGAAATGGAGACTGTAGCGGGTTCGTCTATGCACGGGGAAGTCAGCGCTCGTGCAGTCGCACGTCGCACCGGCATTCAATACACTGCTGTTTGGTTGGCACTTCGGCGTACCCTCCGATGCTATCCGTACAAAATCCATCGGCATCATGAACTGTTTCCTGGCGATTTAGTGAAGCGGAGGGCATTTGCGGTGTGGGCGTTTCAAACGATGACGGAAAATGACGATTGGTTGAGTAACGTGTTGTGGACCGACGAAGCTCATTTCACGCTCCGAGGGTCTGTCAACGCCCACAACTGCAGAATTTGGGCTACCGAAAATCCTAGAACTGTCGTGAAAACTCCATTCCACGACGAGAAAGTCACGGTATGGGTTGAATTTACCACATCCACAGTTATCGGGCGTTTTTTCTTCAAGGAAATGCGTGATTCTGGTTTTGTAACTGCTACCGTGACGGGTGAGAGGTACGCCGATATGTTACAGAGTCGTATCATCCCCAGCCTCGCCGATAAACACCTGCTGGAACGTACGATGTTTATGCAGGATGACGCGTGAAAGATATCTTGCGCGCGTCGTTTGGTGATGATCGTGTGCTCAGCCGCCACTTTCGTCATACTTGGCCTCCCAGGTCCCCGGACCTCAGTCCGTGCGATTACTGGCTTTGGGGTTACCTGAAGTCGCAAGTATATCGTGATCGACCGACATCTCTAGGGATGCTGAAAGACAACATCCGACGCCAATGCCTCACCATAACTCCGCACATGCTTTACAGTGCTGTTCACAACATTATTCCTCGACTACAGCTATTGTTGGAGAACGATGGTGGACATATTGAGCATTTCCTGTAAAGAACATCATCTTTGCTTTGTCTTACTTTGTTATGCTAATTATTGCTATTCTGATCAGATGAAGCGACATCTGTCGGACATTTTTTGAACTTTGTATTTTTTGGTTCTAATAAAACCCCATGTCATTCCAAGCATGTGTGTCAATTTGTACCTCTCTATCTACATTATTCCGCGATTTATTCAGTTTTCAAATTTATACTGACTTTTTGATCACCCGGTATATACTCCTTCACCATTTACAAGTCTGCCAACGCTGGGGTAACCTTTCGATTCCGCGACTGTAGGAATCACATGGTTTTGAGGCGAAGAACGCGTAGAGCCACGTTCGGAGATTATTTTCATCTGGAAAGGCAGTTGGATAGGGAGAGCAAAAGGTGACAATTTGAGTCGGCAACATCAGGTGACTCGCTGGGTGCAGAATGACTACACAACCCAACTCTTGTATAGCACGTATTTTTTTGTCAGACTAGTAGAATGGGAGTGGGTGTCATCGTGAAATAGTGTCTATTCACGCAGTCTTCCTGGTCGTTGTTCTCGGACTGCTTCAACAAGGCGTCTCAGGTTCTGACAATAAACGTCTCCAGTGATGGTTACACCTCGGGGAAGAATTCGTAGGACACAACACCGTCGCTGTTCCACCAGGTGCATAACATTATCTTTTGTGGGTGCGCGCAGGTCTTTTTACAGGGAGTTGTTGCTTTGTTTGCGCTCAACAGTTCCTTTATTTTCCTTGTGTTAGCACAAAGACACCATTTCTCGTCACCAGCACTGATACGGGGTAGGAATGGTCGGTGTTGTTCACGAGCCAGCTGATGACGAGCAAGAAGAGATGCACATATGGCCACACTGCTGATTTTTGTGAGTTTGACTTAACAGCATGCGATACTCATACAACCGATTTTTTGACCTTCGCATGGCGTGCAAATGTCGCACGATGATGGAATGATCTCACGTCACCTCATTTGCCAATTCTCGAGTATACTGATGTGGATTGCTGTGGATTAATGCGTTTAAGCGATCTTCATCAAAACCCAAACGTGTTCCCGAACGTGGTCACTAATGTGTCCTTAAAACGAGAAAACCATTTCTTGCTGTGCCGTGTCCAGTGGCATTACCCTCATACTTGACGCAAATTCTTCTGGCTACCTCTGCTGCTGTTACCCTTATACTGAATCCAAACAGCAGAATATGTTTGAAGTGTTCCAGTTTCTCCTCTTGGTACTTCACTTTCTATCTCCAAATGACAAAATAACAGTTTGTTAACTGATACAGCAACAATACAAATAAAAATAACATTCGATTAATAAAACCATAGCAACGTGAATGTCAACACGCAGAGTAAAAACGCTACGACTTTATGTACCAGCCTAATTTAATCACCTGGTACCTGCATGAGGAAACCATGTTAAGTGGTTTTTCAAGCCGCTGAAAGTAGGTCAGCTGTAAATAGCAGGCAAGCTCAGAGAGGTTGCTTCTGCTTTGACTAACACGCAGAGGTCGCCATCTAGGATTCTGGTGTCACAGCTCTATGCTTGGTCAGCTGTCAAACTTCTTGCATTTCACATCAATTTAATTTATACTTAGGACGAGAACCTACTTAAATAGAAAAATCATAGGAGTTTTGAATTTCCCACCATTTTTAGATTCTCCCGCCATTTTTTACATAGGGAAATTGGCCTATTATGAGAAATCTGACAATAGCACGTGATATCAAGGGAGGCTGGGAGGCGGAATGCAATAATGTCGTCAATGACGTCATAGGGGAGGGAGATGCGATGACGTCGTCGACGATTTCATAGGAGAGGGGGAGGGTATGGCGGCGTCCTTTATTCGAGAACCGGCTCGGGCATTCTATGTCTGTTTCTCTGAAACGCTGGCTGTTGTGCGTAACTCATAAGTTAAAGTGTTGCCATGGTGCCTCCAAAGTAATACAGCGAGGTCTTAAAGTCTTAAGCATTTGATAGTAACTGTGCTCATTTCAAGATGAACTGAATGACGTTAAAAGGTACAGTGCCTTATTTTAAAAACTATTTGTATTGTGTTACAACAGAGAGTATGTTTCTGTAATAAACAAACAGCAAAATTTTTATCCGTTAACTTATTATTACTTGTCGATAGCCCTTTTTTGGCAACTTTAACTATTTATCAAGTATCACGTTGAACGCACTGACACCCATTACATACAATTAACAAAGCAATGCAAAGTATGCATCCCGCGAACAAATGCTCTTGCGCTTGTTAATTCTAAACCTTTGGATCTCAAACAGCTTTGAATGTCCCACGACCCGCACAGCAACATTCTGCCTTTCATCGTTTAGGTATCAACGTAATCTACCTTCAACACAATAAGTGGGTAAGTATCAACGACTGAGATGCAACAGCTGTTGTATGCTGCTTTCGAATTTTGTTTTTGGCGCACGACATATTTTGAAGCTCACAAAATGAGTAACACCAAAAATTGAATTTCAGAATCTTATCCATTATTTGAAAAATTGCGGACACCCACGACTCAGTGTCTAGTGTACTTTGTACGCTTACACAAGTAACATTAGACGATTAACTTACCGTAATTTACGAGGGCCTTGGCAGTAGGGATAGCAGACAGTGACAACGAGTTCGTTGGAGCGTTGGAGCCGGGGCAATTTGTCCAAAGGGTGGTCGCCAGCGCAGGCGCTGTTCGTGTTAGGTCGGCAAGACACGGGAGTTTCCGCCAGGCGGACCACAGACCTTCCCGGCTCCTTCGCCGCTGCTGCCAGACGGCCGCTTGGACACCTCCGCGCTGTTACATCCTTCGGAGTTATTTACGTGTCACGTAAGTCATTTGTACGCTTTCTATTAATGTGGAATACTCTTCTTCTTATTTTTTGCCTTTACCCGTTTCTCTTTCGGAGCGGCATTGTTGTATAATTATACCAGTTGGGGTACCCGGCTTCGCTCAGGGATGTGATATCAGATTAGTTGGAATAAAAAGATAAACTTTAAAGTATAAGAGGTAAAAAAATTATTGGAAACGTATTCTAGCTATTTCGGATTCTTGTTTATAAACAACATTTTTCATTTTGTTACCCTGGGAATGTATGTACAAGTTTTTCGAATTTCCTACTCGAGAGGAAGTTACGAATAGTTGGCCGTGAGAGATGCAAGAGTCTTTCAGGTTGTGCCGCAATATTTTACAGTTTGTCGTTCTTATTTGTTAATTGTAAAAGTGTAGGATAATTTGACTGGAAATTGCAGTCTTTTAAATTAGAATGGCAGCTCAGTAGAGATCAGTGGTATTCTGGGTGTAAATAGTGTGTGTCCTTTGTACTTTCCAGTTATAAGTTCGGCTTCTGACAATCATCGTTGTTCAATTACTTGTCCGCGTCCACGCTTCTCATAGGGTGATATTTTTATGGGTGGCTTGAGTTCAAAGTCTTATTATAAGATTGTGTCGTGGTTCTTGATTCTTCAGTCTTTCATTTCGTTGTCCTTAGGTTTCTGTGCTTCTCACAGTGCTCATTCTCGTTCGTTGGGAACTTAAATGTGCTTCGCAGTCTTCGTCTGTTTCGTTTTTTCGCTGTTCTTTTTGTTTTCGCCGTTTTGCTCCAGACCAGGCAAGATCTCTTTTACGTTTGGGCGTTGCCATTCACTCACTGCACTACGTTTTTGGTTCCTCCCTTCTTCACTGATAAGAAACTGACGTTCGAACCCACGATGGGTCTTGCTTTATGTATCAACACCAAAGGGTAGCCACACAAGTGGTGAATTACAGAATGTACCAAAAAGGCTTCGAATGGTCCATAATGTTCCAGAACATTCCACAAAATTCTAGAGTGTTCTGGAATGTTCCACAATGATCTGGGATGTTTCCAAACACTCTGGAACATGCTGGAGTGTTGTGGAATGCTCTAGAATACCCTCGAATGTACCGGATGTTCTAGAAATTTCTAGAGGGGAAACTTCCCACCCCTTATGTCTTCAAAAGCACGTCATTCAGGTAAAAACGGGCTAGCACACCATATAACTCCCTTGATCGTACCGGGCCTCATTTCTGAGTTTTTGCGGCACGCACAACGTATACTTACTTTCATAGTATAAATTGATATTGATGACACCACCACTCTCCCCGGGACGAAATCTGTGTACCCCATCTGCCTGTGTCTAGAGGACTCTCATGTTCAAATGTTACAAATGTTTGCGTGGCGCGTATCGAAAGCTGGGCATGTGGAATTGCCCAGAATTTCCCTACATTGATGAGGGAGACTGCGGAAAAACCACGAGATATTGTAAAATGTCATCGTACAAAACTTGTTATATTAACATTATAATATTTTTTGAATTTCCTTTCTGTCACAACGTGTTAGTTTTAAACGTGATATAAACAAACACGAATTCAGATACTATTGTAAATTTCCGGTCACAACTACTCTTGTCTTATGGATCGAACAATTCAACAGGAATATCTTGGGTATAGTACTCGTTTCAGAATGATAGAATATGTAATATTATCTTCAGTGCTAAAGTTTGCAGAGGTCATCTACACCAAACGCTTGAAGCTGATACCAGCTGTATGCATAGCGTCAGTTTGGAGGAAACAAAAAATGGTAGGAGAGTACGAGCTACAGCGTGTTTCCAACGAGCAAACCGACTGCTGATAAACAGAAAATCTGGACTGCTGTAATTGTGATAAGATTATTTATTGATTGTGCCGACGTTAGGATATGATTGCTCCGTTTTAAGCTAGCGGGTCGAGCGGTGCGATCAAGCTGACAGCAGACTTGCGCTTATTAATATGTAGGCTTCCAAGTCCGGTGTAAAGGTCGTTAAAATCCTTGCACTCAGAGGACCGCTGTAGCTCTAGCGAAAATTTGATTTATTTTAGTGTTTTATAACATGACGGATCAGAACGCTGTAAATTCAGCTAAATACACTCCTGGAAATGGAAAAAAGAACACATTGATACCGGTGTGTCAGACCCACCATACTTGCTCCGGACACTGCGAGAGGGCTGTACAAGCAATGATCACACGCACGGCACAGCGGACACACCAGGAACCGCGGTGTTGGCCGTCGAATGGCGCTAGCTGCGCAGCATTTGTGCACCGCCGCCGTCAGTGTCAGCCAGTTTGCTGTGGCATACGGAGCTCCATCGCAGTCTTTAACACTGGTAGCATGCCGCGACAGCGTGGACGTGAACCGTATGTGCAGTTGACGGACTTTGAGCGAGGGCGTATAGTGGGCATGCGGGAGGCCGGGTGGACGTACCGCCGAATTGCTCAACACGTGGGGCGTGAGGTCTCCACAGTACATCGATGTTGTCGCCAGTGGTCGGCGGAAGGTGCACGTGCCCGTCGACCTGGGACCGGACCGCAGCGGCGCACGGATGCACGCCAAGACCGTAGGATCCTACGCAGTGCCGTAGGGGACCGCACCGCCACTTCCCAGCAAATTAGGGACACTGTTGCTCCTGGGGTATCGGCGAGGACCATTCGCAACCGTCTCCATGAAGCTGGGCTACGGTCCCGCACACCGTTAGGCCGTCTTCCGCTCACGCCCCAACATCGTGCAGCCCGCCTCCAGTGGTGTCGCGACAGGCGTGAATGGAGGGACGAATGGAGACGTGTCGTCTTCAGCAATGAGAGTCGCTTCTGACTTGGTGCCAATGATGGTCGTATGCGTGTTTGGCGCCGTGCAGGTGAGCGCCACAATCAGGACTGCATACGACCGAGGCACACAGGGCCAACACCCGGCATCATGGTGTGGGGAGCGATCTCCTACACTGGCCGTACACCACTGGTGATCGTCGAGGGGACACTGAATAGTGCACGGTACATCCAAACCGTCATCGAACCCATCGTTCTACCATTCCTAGACCGGCAAGGGAACTTGCTGTTCCAACAGGACAATGCACGTCCGCATGTATCCCGTGCCACCCAACGTGCTCTAGAAGGTGTAAGTCAACTACCCTGGCCAGCAAGATCTCCGGATCTGTCCCCCATTGAGCATGTTTGGGACTGGATGAAGCGTCGTCTCACGCGGTCTGCACGTCCAGCACGAACGCTGGTCCAACTGAGGCGCCAGGTGGAAATGGCATGGCAAGCCGTTCCACAGGACTACATCCAGCATCTCTACGATCGTCTCCATGGGAGAATAGCAGCCTGCATTGCTGCGAGAGGTGGATATACACTGTACTAGTGCTGAAATTGTGCATGCTCTGTTGCCTGTGTCTATGTGCCTGTGGTTCTGTCAGTGTGATCATGTGATGTATCTGACCCCAGGAATGTGTCCATAAAGTTTCCCCTTCCTGGGACAATGAATTCACGGTGTTCTTATTTCCATTTCCAGGAGTGTACTTAGGCATTACAATTACAAATAACCTAAATTGCAACGATCACATAGATAATATTGTGGGTAGAGCAAACCAAAGACTGCGATTCACTGGCAGAACGCTTAGAAGGTGCAACAGGTCTACTAAAGAGACTGCTTACACCACGCTTGTCCGCCCTATTCTGGAGTATTGCTGTGCGGTGTGGGGCACGCATCAGGTGGGACTGACCGATGACATCGAAAAAGTACAAAGAAGGGCAGCTCGTTTTGTATTATCGCGAAATAGGGGCGATAGTGCCACAGACTTGAAACGGAGTGGCAATCATTAAAACAAAGGCGTTTTTCGTTGCGACGGGATCTTCTCATGAAATTTCAATCACCAGTTTTCTCCTTCGATTGCGAAAACATTTTGTTGGCACCCACCTACAAAGGGAGAAATGATCATCACGATAAAATAAGAGAAATCAGGGCACGCACAGAAACATTTAAGTGCTCGTTTTTCCCGCGTGCCGTTCGAGAGTGGAACGGTAGAGAGACAGCTTGAAGGTGGTTCATTGAGCCCTCTGCCAGGCACTTGATTGTGAATAGCAGAGTAATCACGTAGATGTAGATGTAGAATGCCCAGAAGGATTTTAATGGGGAAGACTTGATCTCGTTTCAAGGTTGTGGTTAGCAGCGATTACTGCGAGTTTATCTATTTTCCCCAGCTGACCGTAAATAAGACTTACTAGCACTCTGGCCTCTGTTATTTGAAGTTAGTTTGCTTAAAAGCAACCTGTATTTGCTGCGATCGAGAAGAATCATCTCATCGTTAAGTACTTGGCTTCTCAACCGCTGTTACTGTAGCATCTTAGCTTCCCCTGACCGCTTGTAGCCGATGTTACCAATACACACTGCTTAGATGAACCCTCATAACTATTAACACGATTTACACTACTGGCCATTAAAGAAGAAATGCAGATCATAAACGGGTATTCGTTTGACAAATATATTATACTAGAACTAACCTCTGGCTGTAATAACGACCTTGATACGCCAGGGCATTGAGTGAAACAGGGCTTGGATGGCGTGTACAGGTACAGCTGCCCATGCAGCTTCAACACGATACCACAGTTCATCAAGAGTAGTGACTGGCGTATTGTGACGAGCCAGTTGCTCGGCCACCACTGACCAGACGTTTCCAATTGGTGAGAGATCTGGAGAATCTGCTGGCCAGGGCAGCAGTCGAACATTTTCTGTATCCAGAAAGGCCCGTACAGGACCTGCAACATGCGGTCGTGCATTATCCTGCTGAAATGTAGGGTTTCTCAGGGATCGAATGAATGGTAGAGCCACGGGTCGTAACACATCTGAAATGTAACGTCCACTCTTCAAAGTGCCGCCAATACGAACAAGAGGTGACCGAGACGTGTGACCTATGGCACCCCATACAATCACGCCGGGTGATACTCCAGTGTGACGATGACGAATACACGCTTCCAACGTGCGTTCACTGCGATGTCGCCAAACACGGATGCGACCATCATGATGCTATAAACAGAACCTGGATTCATCCGAAAAAATGACGTATTGCCATTTGTGCACGCGGGTTCGTCGTTGAGTACACCATCGCAGGCGCTCCTGTCTGTGACGCAGAGTCAAGGCTAACCGCAGCCATGGTCTCCGAGCTGATAGTCCATGCTGCTGCAAACGTCGTCGAACTGTTCGTGCAGATGGTTGTTGCCTTGCAAACGTCCCCATCTGTTGACTCAGGGATCGAGACGTGGCTGCACGATCCGTTACAGCCATGCGGATAAGATGCCTGTCATCTCGACTGCTAGTGATACGAGGCCGTTGGAATGCCATATTCTGCTAACAGGCATTGGATCTCGACCAACGCGAGCAGCAATGTCGCGATACGATAAACCGCAATCGCGACAGGCTACAATCCGCCCTTTATCAAAGTCGGAAACGTGATGGTTCGCATTTCTCCTCCTTACACGAGGCATCACAACAACTTTTCACCAGGCAACGCCGGTCAACTGCTGTTTGTGTATGAGGAATCGGTTGGAAACTTTCCTCATGTCAGCACGTTGTAGGTGTCGCCACCGGCGCCAACCTTGTGTGAATGCTCTGAAAAGTTAATCATTTGCGTATCACAGCATCTTCTTCCTGTCGGTTAAATTTCGCGTCTGTAGCACATAATCTTCGTGGTGTAGCAATTTAAATGGCCAGTAGTGTAGTTTTTGTCATTTATTAAAGTATCCAGCAAGATGAATGCACTTATTCAATTTGTGTTATTATACGCGTATTCAGCTGAAGGATTATGATGATTAAATCTCTATCGCCTGACTTTCGATCATTCTGCTTTAGCTTCTTCTGAAACCTTTCGTCTGGTGTACTGTCATAACTGCTTCAAACTATACTATTCACTGTAATGAAGTATCTTGTTACAGATATTTTTTTAACATGTGAACCTTTTTTTTGTATCACGATTCTTTGGCCCTTTCTATGATGCTACAATACCGATCACAAGACAGATGTGTGATTACTAGAAAGGCACGTGTTACTGATTTAGGGATGGGAAATGTTTTATACGATGTCTGTATGCAACTGAAGCGGCCCTCTCATACAATACCTATCCCCTACCGAAAGGTATCACTGAAAGCAACACTAAGATACAGGATTTTCACTATCTGGAAAGCTTTTACCAAAACTTATCCCCATTTCAACTTAAGAAGAATAAAACCGTATGTCATATCTTATCTGGCGCATTTAGCTTTCCTTGTGTTTTTTTCCCAGTGAAAGCTGTATTTGCTCAAGTTGTTTCTGAAGTACCAATTTTTAACTTTGGCACAAGGGCTGAGTGAAGTAAAAATGAAGATGAGAGAGCAAAGTGAGGATGAGAGAGCAAAGTGACATGCAGTTAATGAATTTCAAAGTTAAATTTCACCAAACCATATGATTAAAAATTCTAAAAAGTTAGCAAGCAGACCGAAATCACCTGTTGCAGAGGCGGCCAAGAATTCAGTTCACAAGTCATACCCTGGCTTGTGTGCCACAGCGCTCAGCCTGTCTGCACACTTCCCCCCCCTCCCCCCCCACCTCCACACCATGATGTCTGAGCGATATCTAGACTGCAATACAGTCACAATGCATAAGACTTAATTTTATACTTTATTTGTCAACAATATAGAGCACAAACGAAGCTAATTATACTCATGCTCATAAATTAAAAATAATTGCAGAATGTGGTGCCACAAAAAAAAAAGGTTCAAATGGCTCTGAGCACTATGGGACTTAACATCTTAGGTCATCAGTCGCCTAGAACTTAGAACTACTTAAACCTAACTAACCTAAGGACATCACACACATCCATGCCCGAGGTAGGATTCGAACCTGCGACCATAGCAGTCCCACGGTTCCGGACTGCAGCGCCTAGAACCGCACGGCCACCGCGGCCGGCGTAATGTGGTGTCACACAACGTGGCACTACACAAAACTGGCGCTAATAGCAAAGGAACATAGGGAACACACACGACACAGATCTGTAAGTCCACGGTATTGGTGATAAGTTGAGAAAACCGTCCCGAAACACATGTGCTACAAAATACCACTGTTTCCTGCGCATGTACCCCCGACATCAATATGGGACATGATCACCACGCACACGTACACAGGCCGCAAAACGGGTTGGCATACTCTGGACCAGGTGGTTGAGCAGCTTCTGGGGTATAGCCTCCCATTCTTGCACCAGTGCCTGTTGGAGCTCCTGAAGTG
Organism: Schistocerca piceifrons; assembly: GCF_021461385.2. Lineage (NCBI taxonomy): Eukaryota > Metazoa > Arthropoda > Insecta > Orthoptera > Acrididae > Schistocerca > Schistocerca piceifrons. Next base: position 353,022,422 of record NC_060144.1, on the reverse strand, counting down.
TTCTATGGATGTGAAGACGTGCAGCGATACGTCAATCGAGAGCATCCCAGACGTGCTCGTTGGGGTTTAAGTTTGGAGAAGGGGCAGGCCCCTCCATTCGTCTGTTATCTTCTGTTTCAAGGTACTCCTCCACGATGGCAGCTCGGTGGCGCCGTGTGTTATCATCCATCAGGAAGAAGGTGGGACCCACTGCACTCCTGAAAACGCGGACATACTGGTGCAAAATGTCTCGACACACCTGACCTGTTACAGTTTCTCTGTCAAAGACGTGCAGGGGTGTACGTGCACCAATGATAATCCCACCCCACACCATCAAACCATGACCTCCATACAGGTCCATTTCAACGACATTAAGGGCTTGGTGTCTGGTTCCTGGTTCACGCCAGATGAAAACCCGGCGAGAATCACTGTTCAGACTATATCTGGACTCGTCCATGAACATAACCTGGGACCACTGTTCCAATGCCCATGTACTGTGTTCATGACACAGGCTTTATGGGCTCTCCTGTGACCAGGGGTCAGTGGAATGCACCTTGCAGGTCTCCGGGCGAATAAACCATGTCTGTTCAGTCGTCTGTAGAGTGTGTCTGGAGACAACTGTTCCAGTGGCTGCGGTAAGGTCCCGAACAAAGCTACCTGCAGTACTTCATGGCCGTCTGCGAGCACTGATGGTGAGATATCGGTCTTCTTGTGGTGTTGTACACTGTGGACGTCCCGTACTGTAGCGTCTGGACACATTTCCTGTCTGCTGGAATCGTTACCATAATCTTGAGATCACACTTTGTGGCACACGGTGGGCCTTTGCTACAACCTGCTGTGTTTGACCAGCCTCCAGTCGCTCTGGTATTCTACCCCTCATAACGTCATCAATATGTGTTCTTTGAGCCATTTCCAACACACAGTCACCATTAGCACGTCTGAAAATGTCTGCGCACTTACTCGCTGCACCGTACTCTGACACTCACCAATACACCTCTGCATATGTAGACTGCTGCCAGCGCCACCGGGCGACGACCGCAGGTCAAATTCACCGCATGGTCAAACCCCGAGGTGATTTAAAGACGCAAAACCGCTCACCACAGCGTTGTTTCACCACGTATCAGCATTATACTTAATTTATGAGCATGAGTGTATTTTCAGTGTTATTTGTTATTTGCATGGTGAAGACTTAATTTTTATGTGGTACAAACAGTCCGCATATGGACAGACGCAGACAGTTCAACAGATTTGCGCACTCAGGTTACCATGTAACTTGTGATTTATTTAGTTCCATAATCATAAAAGCTTTTTCAAACAATTGAGTTGATCAAAATATTGAAGTACTTTTGCAACCTAATTATAGAGACGTAGGAACTCTACCTACAGGAACAATGTAGATGTCCTGAACAGTTTTAATGTAAAAGCTTTGGCTTTAAAAAGGGAATAACATTGCAGGTCATTCAGTTCCATCGAGAGATGCACAGGAGCCTTTCAGTTCAAACTGCGAACGGCCTCGAAAACAGTTCGGAAGAAGATTAGGTTGGCAGTGTTTTCAAAACGTTTAAGAAAAAATCATTATAATTCTTTCAAGGCGACAGTGAATTATTGAAGTCTCATATTTTTTGTATTTGCAACCACAGAACGAAAATACCCTCAAGAAATCCAAAACTAAAACTGTTCACTCCACAAAACGAAAAATCGTTGTATCCTATATAATCAGTGAGTCACAGTCGGAATTGGCCAACTCATACAAATACCTGGGTGTAAGAGTTTGTACATATATGAAAAGCAATGATCACATAGGCACAGTCATGGGTAAAGGAGGTGGTAGACTTCGGTTTATTGGTAGAATACTGGGAAAATGCAGTCAGTCTACAAAGGCAATTGCTTACGAATCGCTCGTGCGACCCATATTGCTCAAGTGTGTTGGGACATGCACCAGTTGTGACTAATGGGGGATACTGAACATATCCAGAGAAGGGTAGCTCAAACGGTCGTAGGTTTAATTTATGGATGTCCATCTTTTTGCATGGAGGAGGGACATCAGCTAATGACTTATATGAGAAAAAGTACCACCACAGCTGTATCTTGAGAATGTCTTTATTCTGTCACACGAATAGTTTCAGCGTCACATTACCGCCATCCTCACATCTTACAACTGCCAAAAGAGTATTTGTTTTCCTTGTGCGCCAAGGAAATCAAGTACTTTTTTGGCAGTGGTGGGCCTGAGGACGGTGGTAATGTGCCGCCGAAACTAGTCGTCTGATAGGATGAAGATATTCTCAAGATGCAGCTACGGTGCTACTTTTTCTCATATTACGGACATAGGTTTGTTTGACCCTCGTGGGAGTGTTCGCAGAGATGCTGAAGAAACAGAACTGACAGACTCTTGAAGATAAACATAAATTATGTCGAGAAAGCCTACCTGAAAGCATCAAGAAGTGCTATGGGGGATGATTCACTGCAGCCTCCTACTTATCGATCACATGGGGATCGTGAGGAACAAGATTAATTACATCACACTAAGAGAAATTTAAACGATCATTCTTTCCGTGCTCGATACGTGAATGAACGGGAAGAAACCCTAACTAGTAGAATGGAATGTACCCTCCGCTATGCACTTCACATTGGTTTGCAGGTTGTAGATGTAGCTGTAGAATATAAACTAGTGTTCCGAGACGTTGAATTTGAACCCTGCTCCTGCCCTAACACGAGTGCGGTCACATAAAACTTTGTTACTTCGCTCTGTGGCTTTATTAGATACTAGAAATCATTCGCAACAATTGTCGAAAAATGGTTCAAATGGCTCTAAGCATTATGGGACTTAACATCTGAGGTCATCAGTCCCCTAGAATTTAGAACTACTTAAAACGTTGCGGTCGGGCGGTTCCAGACTGAAGCGCCTAGGAAACGCTTGGCGACAGCGGCCGGCCAACAATTGTCGAAAGAGTATACTACTGAGCAAATAAAAAATGCAAAACAGACCAAAATTGACGACTAGGTCATTGTTGCTTTATAGGACAATTATTAACTGTGGAATTATCGTCGAAGTTATTGGCGGCGACACATGCCTGTAGGTCTCCCCTACGGCAGCAAACGTGAGCTTGTACGATGACGAACCGTAGGCGGGACGTCTCGCAATGTTGTTTTGCAATGATCGTGACAGATTGCCGTGATCGCCAGTGGAGAAGATGGAGCTAGCTGCTGCATAGATAGGCCTCATCTCCTATGAATGTAGATTTTAGAGTGTTTCAGGAGAAAATAAACTGCAGGTGGAATCCCAAGGCCGAGAACGTCATCCACAGAAGCAACAGAGTATCTCATTCACAGAAGATAAGGCCTTTGTACACAGCAGCTCGCTCCATCTTCTCCATTGGTGACCGTAGCAATTAGTTGCGATCACTGAATACCAAACAACATTGCGAGACGTATCCCCTATTGTCCGTCAGTGTACAAAGCCACGTTTATTACCGAAGAGGTTGCCCAGTGGAGCGCCGGCGCCTGTAATTTCGACACCCTGTAGCGTAGCTGGACGACGTTTCCAGTCACGAGTTCCTATCCTCGATTTGTTCCTCAAGATACACTCTACAACCTCTCGAAGTTTGTTGCAACATTTCTGGGACACCCTGCATACGCACCCATTACATTTATTTTACCCACCACAGAATACGCATATAACACAACTCTCACATATCTCGTTTTCGAAAAAGAAAGGGGCCAATGTGTGCGAAGGAAAAACACCTTACAGGCAGCTGAACCGACCCTTGGGGATGGCGGGGGGTGGGGGAGGGGGTGGGGGGGGTGAGGGTCTATTACAGTCAACAATGCCATATAAGTTAGTACAATTACCTCGAAAAATGGAGTTGCGTTCCAAAAGATACTGGAATCCTAGAAACTGTTTTAATCACTCAGGTAGGCTTCTGATATGAGTAATCTGAGTTTGCCTCGATTTCTGATCGGAACTTCAGCCATGATTGAAAGAAAACCACCAAAATTTAGGAAAATTTTTTAAAATTCCTGCGAAACTAAACGCTAAATCGGAAATTCCAAGGTTACTAAGACTGAAGAGCAATAAATTCTGCATCGACTGAGGCTAGTTACAAAAGCTTCGTGAGGAAACTGTTATTTTCAGTTTTCGAAAGACAGTCGTTTGCTGCAATAAAATGTGCGACACCTGAGAACTAGCCAGTTTGACGCAAAATTTTATAGGAGAAAACATGTGGAGCATCGAATTATGTTTCCAATAAATCAAAGAAACTAACATAAAACCTAACTAGTAAGTAAATATCACCATTATTCAATTATTTACGTTAATCACGTAGTTAACGACAAATATCTTTTTTTTTTTTTTTTTTTTTTTTTTTTTTTTTTTTCAGTTCAGTGATTTCTTCCAGTGTTCACTGTTTTTCATTTACGTATCAGATACTCATTCTCTACAATTTGTTGCTCCATTAGTGTCGCAAACACGTACTTTTGCAAAATGTTCAAATGTGTGTGAAGTCTTACGGGACTTAACTGCCAAGATCATCAGTCCCTAAGCTTACACACTACTTAACCTAAATTATCATAAGGACGAACACACACAGCCATGCCCGAGTAGGACTCGAAGCTCCGCCAGGACCAGCTGCACAGTCCATGACTGCAGCGCCTTAAATCGCTCGGCTAATCCCGCGCGGCGTACTTTTGCCGGGAAGCGTATTGTTGATGCTCCTTGCAGGCACCAATAGTCAGCTGACCATTGTTTCGTTCTTTTTATGTAAAGTGAAGGCGGAGGGGTGGAAAGGAAATGGAAGGGAAGGAACTACTGATGTCAGCAGTATCGGGACTTCGTGCAGAATTAGCGGCGACGAGTGAAACTGTATGTCTGACCAGGATTCAAATCCAGGATCTCCTGCTTACTAGGCAGTCGCGTTAACCACTGCGCCACTCGGACACAGTGTCCATCGCAGTTGCTCAGACTACCTTGGCGCACCTCTCAGCCGGCCTACACTCCCACCAATGCCACCTATCCGCAGTCCCCGCCATGTCTTCCATGCTCGCGGTTTGAAATTCCCGCAGTACGTCGAAAGTAATTGGGCAACAGCACGGTGTGTGGTGGATTCATTGCCCATCGAGGCCAATCAGTCGGACGTGTCCGAAAGAACAGACACCACGCATTCATTTAATTAGTTACGTTTGTTAATGGAGGTCAGTGCAATGTCTGGATGAAGCGTTGTGGATGAGGTGGACGTCATAACAGTGAAGGAGAAAGGAATAGAATATTGCGTCAAATTTGCCAGTTCTCAGATGCTGCATGTTTTATAACGACAAAACGACTGTTTTTCGAAAAACGAGAAAAATTACTTTTTTTCTGTCGTAACTTTCTACAGGAGTTTCGGGTACTCCCTCGGGCGCGCGCGCGCGCGCGCGCGCGTGTGTGTGTGTGTGTGTGTGTGTGTGTGTTTTGTCCTTAGTGTAAGTTAGTTTAAGTTAGATTAAGTAGTGAGTAAGCCTGGGAACCAATGAATTCAGCAGTTTGGTCCCATAGGAACTTACCACAAATTACCAAATTTTCCTTTCGATTAATAGTTTCGCTGGAATGCGAAAGAAGAAATAGAAAAAAGTCCGAAATATCGGTGGTTTTCTTTTCATCACGACTGAATTCCCATTCAGAAATCTGGACAAAAAAAAAAAGCAACTTCAAAATTCCTCTCGTTTTTGGAAGGCAGGACTCTCATTTTCTTGGCGTGATACGACATTTACGTTTTACTGTTCTACTGATCGACACACCGTCGTGTCACGTAACCTGCATTTCGTCAGACCTCATACGAACCGTCATTAGCACAGACAAGCTATGTGCGATACCAGCGTACTTTAGTGCCGCCAGATAACTGGTTGCTTGAAGCATGCAACACTGTATTGAACTGGAACGTGGTTCTAACAACGAAGTTAGCTCTCGCAACGAATAGGAGAGCATAGTTCGGCTTTTGCTAACTAGTGAAAAGGAAGAAATGGCATACTGTAGCTACAGGGCGACAATTATTGAAATATATGAAGAAAACGTAAATTAGTTACAAACTATGTCATGCACACATTTTATTCAACATGTAAACGTCAGTACAGTTACTCGGATTTATGTTATGACACGTTCGATATGCCTGCCATCATTCGTGATGATGTGTCGCAGATCAACACCGAAATTCTGCATGGCCCGCTGAAGTGTCGATGGTGTCGATGACCTCCAGCATGGCTGTTTTCAGCTCACCAATGGTTTCTATGGTTTTGAGGTTATTTCTGTACACCTTGTCTTTAACACTCGGGGGGGGGGGGGGGGGGGAGTACTTTATCCCTACCTTCTGAAAATATTGAATCTACTCAGGTACTTTACTTTTCAAAATTTTGTAAAAAATGTTTATTGTCTTTAATGAAGTCTTCTTTCAAATGCTATGATTGTTTTACATTTTTCGTTTAAGCTTAATCGGAAAATTTAATTTTATGGGAGGTGGTCATAAAGTCTTCCCCCACCCCCCTTGGTGGTAGATGCGACTTTCCACAACTGTCGTCTTACTCCATAAATAATAGCATTACGTGACCTTAGAACTTAGAACACATGGACATTATATTTATCTGAGTTGGGAGCAACAGTGGACTCAACAATGATTCATTTCCCTTTGGTTCTTTTTTGCTTCCCGTTCAGTGGCACTTAGTCCAGTGTTAGACACAACTGTGATTGATAATGTATCGACAGTCACTTACTGACAGAGAACTGTCACATATTTTAGAAGAATCTACAGATTCTCAAATAGAATTTGATGAAACTGACGATGTAGAGAGTGAACGTGAAGAGGAATGCGTTGTGCGCGAGGATGTGGACAATGACAGAGTACATACAGACACTGAAGATGACCTCTGGGCGCCTGAAACTGATGACGACGCAGCCTCTGAGGTTAGTGACAAGAATATTACAAGCACTGGAAAAATTTATAGCTCCAAACCTCCTCACATTAGAAGACGAGCAGCACAAAACATAGTGACATAAAGAGAAGGCATAAGAGACGAAGCCAAAGTAAAAACAATAAGAGAATCATTTGAAAAGTTTTTGTTTCCAAAAATTGTCAACATCATAATAAAGCATACGAATGAAGAGGCATTGAGGCAGAAAATATCCAAGACAGACTTGATTTCATGGCATATATAGGGCTACTTATTATTATGGGGAAGGAAAACGATAGTGAGTCATCTTTCACAGATTTTTGGTCCTATACTTAAGGAAATTTATTTACGCTGCTACCATGAGCCGAACCAGATTCCAGCAGCTTACTAAGATAGTAAGATTTGGTGACAGAGGGTTGCGAAGCGATCGCAGGAAACTTCATAAGTTTGCTGCAATACCAGAAGTTTTTGATAAGATGAATGAATTACTGCTAAAATATTATTCTGTTGGGATGCACACTGTTTTTGATGAAATGTTGTCATTGTTCCGTGGCAGGTGTCCCTTCCAAGTCTTCATGAAGGTTCAAATGGTTCAAATGGCTCTGAGCACTATGGGACTTAACTTCTGAGGTTATCAGTCCCCTAGAACTTAGAACTACTTAAACCTAACTAACCTAAGGACATCACACACATCCATGCCCGAGGCAGGATTCGAACCTGCGACCGTAGCGGTCGCGCGGTTCCAGACTGTAGCGCCTAGAAACGCTCGGCCACTCTTCATGAAGGAAAAACCTGGTAAATACGGTATAATTATACGCATACTCACAGACGCTAAAACCAGATATGTTATCAGTATGGAGCCTTATGCTGGGAAAAGAAATGATGTTACACAACAATCAAATTCCGCTGCAGCTGTGGTCAAACGCTTGGTGGTTCCTATACATAATCCAGGGCTGAATGTCACCATAGACAGATGTTACACTTCAGTTGGGAAGGCCGAAGATCTATGGAGGAATCACAAGCTAACTCTCGTGGGAACATTACAAGCTAATAGGAAACATATGCCTCAAGAACTGAAAGATATCTCAAGACGAGAATTATAATCTAGTAAATTCGGTTTCAGTGGTACTAGTACTGGAAATATACCAATCACAATTGTTTTTGATATCCCTGTGAAAAACCCAAAAGAAATCTGCTGTTTTATCATCTCAACATTATGACGCCGTTATTGGTTCACCTATTGACACTAAGAGGAAAAGAGTTATAAATTAATATTATAATGAGACTAAAGGTGACGTTGACACGATAGGTCAAATGGTGAGGAAACATTCAACTAAGAGGGCTGCAAGAAGGTGGCCGCTGTTTGTTTTCTATACTCTTGTGGACATAGCAGCGGTAAATAGTTAGCCGGCCGGAGTGGCCGAGCGGTTCTAGGCGCTACAGTCTGGAACCGCGCGACCGCTACGGTCATAGGTTCGAATCCTGCCTCGGGCATGGATGTGTGTGATGTCCTTAGGTTGGTTAGGTTTAAGTAATTCTAAGTTCTACGGGACTGATGACCTCAGAAGTTCAGTCCCATAGTGCTCAGAGCCATTTGGTAAATAGTTATACACTATTTTTGTTAAACTTCCCGGATTGGGATAAGAAAAAACCTAATGAGCGACGACTTTTTCTTCAATAACTGGGGCTACTGCCACGAAACCATACATTGAAGAAAGGGCTACAAATATTGCAGGACTGCCAAAGCCTGTAGTTTCAAGTATGGAGGGTATTCTCGGACGGAAAATCAAGCAGAACTAAGGTACAAAGGAAGCTCGTGGAGGTAAAGATAGATGTCATTTTGTGTTAGTGAAAGCCGTTCAAAAGGAGAAAAGTACAACAAAGAGAACAAAACAATGATAAACTGCAACAATTTTAAGAGATACACATGTGGTAAACACAGCAAAAGAACTGTTATATGTTCCAAGTGTGAAGGATTCCGAAGAAAGTAGTGAATAATCTTTCTCACATAACTATGTTATGTACCTAAGCTCTTTGTATATTACCTCAAGTTTTTGTTATATTTTTTAAAAGTAATGAAGTCTACTTCAATAGTACTATAACGACTTTTACTACTAATGTTTCTCAAGACAATTAGACTTAGTAAACTTTAATGACGAAGTAAGTGAAAGATATAAAATGCATTTCTGAAAACTTTTAAACGAAATATTCAGGTTCTGGATCCTGATCATGCATCAATAGAGCTTCCAAAATTATGCCCACCCTCTTATTTTTGCCGGCCGTGATGGCCGTAGCGGTTCTAGGCGCTGCAGTCCGGAACTGCGGGACTGCTACAGTCGCAGGTTCGAATCCTGCCTCGGGAATGGATGTGTGTGATGTTCTTAGGTTAGTTAGGTTTAAGTAGTTCTAAGTTCTAGGGGACTGATGACCTAAGATGTTAAGTCCCACAGTGCTCAGAGCCTTTTGAACCATTTTGAACCTCTTATTTTTGTGATTTGGGCTTAGAGCATGCGATATCAATAAACCAGATTTCTGAACCTTCCCCATTGCGTGCAAAGGTGGTGGAATGATCGCAGTTCATAACATCTGTCAGTTCTCGAATACACTGGCGTGGATTGCTGTGGATTAATGCATTTAAACGCTCTTCATTAAACCCTCAAGATCATCTTGAATGTGGAGTCACCAATATCAAAACGATCCTCCTTGAAACTGGAAAACCATTTTCTTGCTGTGCTCTGCCCAATGGCATTACCCCATTCACGACAGAAACTTTTCTTGCTGCCTCCGCTGCTGTCAACCATCTGCTGAATTCAAACAGAAGAATACGTCGGAAATGTTCCTATTTCTCCACTTGCCACTCCATTTTCTTGCGTCCACAGCTCTATGCACTGTCTTAAAATGGCACATGATAATACGTAAATTCAAACAGCAACAGTAATTACAAACAAAAAATTACAGTCGATAAATAAAGCCATAGCAACCGGAATACTAGCATACAAAACATAACGCAAAGAAGTTATGCACCAACAAAATATTTTCTCCCGTTAGCTAAAGCAGTCATTTTTAGCCGTTTGGCCAGAGAAAGTGCGATTTAAAGGCAGTGTGGTGGCCGAATACTGAGTTAGCGGGCCGTCATTCACGTTTCATCTGACTTGAGATGTAATCTCAAAGGCCTTGTATTTGATACTTGTTTTTTCCCCCCTTTGCATTCGTGTTCACTTGCCAACACAACGCCTCCGGGTTCGAGATCTCAGCTGCGGACGTATCAAGTTCGAGTCTCAATGACAACCACAGGTTCTTGTGGCGGTGGGAGGGTCGCAGACTGAAAATGAGAAACCGGTTGCGTAAGTAAGAGCAAGACGAAAAATATAGAGAAGGTGTTCATCGGGGACATTTTAACCTTGTACTGGCGCATGTTACCCAATAATGTAGGTATCAAATTAATATGTGAAGAAGTTTTGTCTACGGCGCTTTTCTGTGTGTGTGTGTGTGTGTGTGTGTGTGTGTGTGTGTGTGTAATTGGAATTAATGAACAGGAATATCTACTGGCATAAAGTACTGTGTGTCAGACATTTACAACCAATGGGAATTCATCCAAAAACGGTGAGGGTTCATAAAGAATATGCTTCTTCATTTTCAGTAGTTGAGAAATGGGAAGGCGAACCAAAACGTGTCGGCATTTTTGTTTAAAATAACATAAAGGGCAACCCAAAATGTAGTCACGCGCAGAAATTTGGAGAAAATGCGAGGAACTGTAATGAAGTATTTATTGTTATCTCGAAAAAATACATTTTTTGTTTTGCAATCTGCAGTCCTGGTACACACTGAAATGGCCGCGCCGCAGTACGTTAGCACACCGATAGAGGAACGAAAACAGAACGGTGCAGCACCCAAGTTTTTTGTTTTAACTGTATGAAAAACTTATTCAGATGAGATCTAGTCTGCAGAAGATTAGAACTGTCTTTCTTCTGGACAGTGCGCCTGCATAATAAAGCTAATTTGTTACGATGGGAAGAGAGGGATTTGAAATACACATGGTGGAGCAGCCGAGCTGATTTAACACTCCCTGACTTCTACTTGTTCTCACACCTACATGTAAAGAAACGGACCAGGGGCATGTCAAAGTGCTTGAGATGTGATGTTGCAAAAGTATGCTGAAAATTAATTGAACCGATGAGAAATGAAGTTCTCCGCGGAAACTGCGACAAAAACGGTGTGAAAAACCCTAACTAGAAGAAGGTATAGGATAAAAGGACATTTTTAAGACGTTAACAATAACTTTCTTGCCACAAGATGGAGCCGTAGAAGGAAAAAATTGTAGGGAAGACAAATTATAGTTTATACACTAAATAGCCGAGGATCCTGAGTAAGCGCTATACTAACAAGGGAATTGTCTAATCCGACACCTCGAAACGAACCCTGATCTTTTTATGCCGAAAGAATACAACGAATGAAATGCCCGGTCAACATTTTAGCTGCTAATACGCACTGCAAGTATTTTTAAAAATAGTAAAAGCTACTCGTTTTTGCTGCATGAGGAACTGCTTTTGACAGCGGTTTGTACAGTCCTTCCCGCACGATTGGCCGCAACTAGAGCGCAGCTCAAATATCCAAGGTGACACACGCGACTTTGATGCATCTAAACCATACAAAAAATGCTACGTGTCATTTTTTGAGTAAGAGGCTGTTCATACTGCCAGCTAAACTGTTGCAGATGTAATTCTCACGAAGGTATCTAACAGACGAAGATAAATCGTGGCAGTTTGATGTTACGTTACAGACGTCCATCAACGGGAAATTTGAAAGATTTCTTAAAGACACATAGTTTTATAATATTTCCTGTAGCTTAATTCGTATGATAATTTTTGAATAATGTACAGTTTGCCAACAGCGAAACAATTCCTTCTTTATTAACCGGAGTCGTCACAAAAAAACGAAGTGCCATTTGAATGATGAAAACAGTTTCCTTACACCAGGCACACCTTCCTTCTTTATCACCCGTAGTCCTCACAAACAGTTTCCTTACACCAGGCACACCTGACGAAAGAAAATCAATGCATCCAGGCACCTCAAATACTTGCTAATCTTATTTAGACAGAATTGTGGCGGAGTAAGAAATGGTTCTGGTCGTTGCTCCGCTTATTGTGTTGCATGACAAGTATACGAAATTTGTAAAATGTGCCAATGTAAACTGCTTATGAACAAATAACTGAAATTTAAGAATATTGTTCCCTACTAAACCTCAAATGACACGAACCTATCCTAAGTTATTTTATCCAACAATTTCGTCAAAAACAATGTTCAGACGAAAATATTTTTGCCACTAAACAGTCTTATCTTTGGTCCTAGCTTGCGTTGGGGCTCTGAAGACGGATATAAAGCTGCATAAACAGTTCAAATGGTTCAAATGGCTCTGAGCACTATGGGACTCAACATCTTAGGTCATAAGTCCCCTAGAACTTAGAACTACTTAAACCTAACTAACCTAAGGACATCACACACACCCATGCCCGAGGCAGGATTCGAACCTGCGACCGTAGCAGTCCCGCGGTTTCGGACTGCAGCGCCAGAACCGCATAAACAGTAATCCACTCTTACTTATCACTGGCATTGTTGTACACGAATGTGTCAGAGGATTAACCAGTTGCACGACAGACTTTTTCGGCTCGAGATGATAAAGTGCGGTTTGCTCACAGTTCTTTCACGAAACCTGGAAACGTGGAGATACGCACACTTCATCTTCCCCTCAGCTACGAATTAATGCCATTTCCTCTACACGTTTATTTTAACTAAAATTAATAGTTTTGGGACCTGCCATACTGTATGATTTCTTGAGTCTGCGTAACTAGTTCGAATAAGCCTTGAAATCAGCAATATTCATTTCACTTGCGATTCGGAGGACTTGGTCTCGCAATTCTCCATCAGTAGTGATGCACTGCCTCTCACGAGCAGTTCTACAGTAAATCTTACGAATATTGTTGTTTTTTCTCTCACACTTCCGCGAATTTCATTTTGGCGCATATTTTAACTTCGTGTAACTTTTCTTCCATTTACACTGTTTTCAGTCAGATTTTACGAAGCAAAAGTTGGCACACTGCTTAACATTAAGCATTATCACAATTAATATTGATTCAATAATGTTAGTTCAACAGTCATATGTATTTTACCCTCGTCGTGTTAATGCATATTTAAGTTAATTACTGCCTGAGAGTTGGACAGGTTAGCTCATGATTAATGTAACATTTTGTAATTGATGTAACCAAGTAACGTTATGTACTTCTGAAGAAGACACTCAAAGTAAGATAAAGCTGAGAATCAATACGTCTCCAGGAAAATGTAATTACATCAGATCAATATTAATTCAGTTTATTTCCATTGTTAACACCTACGATACCACAAACACAGCTGGTAATTATTATAGATATTAAATGATGCGCAAATTTGAATGAACATTGACTGTGGCCAATTGATTCAGAGCAACCATCAAGGGAAACAAATTTGCTTTACAAATAAGTCTCTCCGTGTCGTGTTATCTGCTTACCGTTCGCCATTAGCCGAGGATATGCCAAGGGAAACAAATTTGCTTTACAAATAAGTCTCTCCGTGTCGTGTTATCTGCTTACCGTTCGCCATTAGCCAAGGATATGCGCCTGTCATATCGCGCAGGCGCTGGCCGCTACAACTCCAGTAGCGGGAGTACATTTCTCCAGCCGCCGGGCGAGCTATGGATATGGCAATTCTCAACATTTTCTAAAGTACTTAGCAGCTAAAATTCTGACACCGTCATTCCTTCAGTGTATTCTTCTCACATAAAAAATTTCAGGGCATTTTTCAACATGCCGGATTAGAGCATTTCCTTGTAAAACGAACAGATTGACACAGGATGCAAATACACTGAAGCTCCAAAGAAACTGGTATAGGCATGCGTCTTAAAATACAGAGACAGGTTATCAAGATTTAAATGAGTTTGAACGTGGTGTTATAGACGGCGCACGAGCGATGGGACACAACATCTGCGAGGTAGCGATGAAATGGGGATTTTCCCGTACGACCATTTCACGACTGTACCGTGAATATCAGGAATCCGGTAAAGCATAAAATCTCCGACATCACTGCGGCCGGAAAAAGATCCTGCAAGAACGGGACCAACGAAGACTGAAGAGAATCGTTCAACGTGACAGAAGTGCAACCCATCCGCAAATTGCAGATTTCAATGCTGGGTCATCAACAAGTGTCAGCGTGCGAACCATTCAACGAAACATCATCGATATGGGCTTCCAGAGCCGCAGGCCCACTCGTGTGTCCTTCATGACTGCACGACACAAAGCATTATGCCTCATCTGGGCCCGTCAACAACCACATTGGACTGTTCATAACTGTAAACATGTTGCCTGGTCGGAGGAGTCTCGCAAATCGTATCGAGCGGATGGACGTGTAGGGGTATGGAGAATCAGTGGATCCCGCACGTCAGCAGGGAACTGTTCAAGCTGGTGGAGGCTCTATATTGGCATGGGGCGTGTGCAGCTGGAGTGATATGAGACCCTGATACGTCTACATACTACTCTGACAGGTGACACGTACGTAAGCATCCTGTCTGATCACCTGCATCCATTCATGTCTGTTGTGCATTCCGAAAGACTGTGACGATTCCAGCAGGACAATGCGACACCCCACAAATCCAGCATTGCTACAGAGCGGCTCCAGGAACACTCTTCTGAGTTTAAGCACTTCCGCTGGTCATCAAACTCCAAAGACATGAACATTACTGAGCGTATCTGGGATGCATTGCAACGTGCACTTCAGAAGAGATCTCCACCTCCTTGTACTCTTACGGGTTGATGGACAGTCCTGTAGGATTCATGGTGTCAGTTCCCTCCAGCATTACTTCAGACATTAGTCGAGTCCATGTCACGTTGTGTCACAACGCTTCTGCGTGTTCGTGGGGGCTGTACACGATATTAGGCAGGTGTACCAGATTCTTTCACTCTTCAGTGTAGATTCGGGTCCCATCAGATCAATCAAATTGACGTAAAAAATATTTATGGTGGCTGGGAAAAGATTGTTGTTCAACAATGGACAATGTAGTGTTACAGGACATTTAATTTGAAATACTGGAAGTGACTTGAGCTGGTTAGCTCGTGATCTATGTAACATGTTTTAATCAATGTAACCAGTAACATGTAATTCTGAAGAAGATATGCATAGTAACATCGAAGCATAGGTAAAGTTTAAATAAACAAACTTACGGTGGCTGATTGGCTGTTTCCTTCACTGATCCATTATTACTGACAGTTGCCGTTAGCAGCCATGTTCAAGATTGTTTGGTGTACCATATGGAGTATTTTGTACATCCACTTTGCAGGGAACGATTACCAAAAGTGAAAACATTTGACTATGTGTATTAATCGAAGAAAAACGTGCATCTTTCTTATCTCAGAACAGCGGTTCGCTGAAGAGCTGCGAAATTAACTTTCCTCTCGTAGACAGTGACGTTGATAGTCTAGACGCCAAAGACACGTTAAATAAAATGGATTGCACCTGGTTGGAACCACCAACAATGTTCTACAGAAATACTTCTAATATCGCCAAAACAGGTCACACACAGAACTAGATGCACTGGATCAGATATCGAATGAAGCCTCATCAAGTGAAATACAATCGTGTTGTGCAGATAAGATTGCAGTAAATCAGCAGTAACTATGCTTCAGTCACCCTGAGCCAAGTTTAAACCTTATCTGGCAGAAATATCCAGTGCAAGTGGCAAACACGCTGACAGACGACACTGATCGACAAAACTCTCCATCATGGTACACCGTATTCTTGTAAACAGCGGGTACAACCTGTACATTGCAACGTATGTTTCCTCTGCACTCTTCCACGTCAGGTCACGCACGAAACAAAAGCTTTAGCGCACGACCTCTTGTCTTTCTTCTTCCACCAAGCGGCGTAAAATCCTCACTTTCCTCTGTTGTATGCCTCCTACCTGCCCGCGCCGAAGACCATTGCGACGCAGTGCAGCAACACTGCCTTTGACCTTTCTCATCAGGTATAGATAAAGAGTAGGTGCACGGTTCAACCTTCCAGCCCTAATCCGATGGCTGGTGGTGGTGGGGGGGGGGGGGGCCTTCTGGGTCTGAGCTCTTTACGTCTTTCATCTGGCTTAAATGATTCCTTGCTAACTTGCTTATTGTTGTACTTAGTACCCAAAACGTGACTAGTCCAAGGACCTCTACAACTTCATAGGGACCGACAGAATGCCGCAATAGATTCTCAGTAATTTTTTCGGCATCCTTAATTTTGGGATGAAGATTTTTGACTCTACCTAAAACCCCAACTTTCACTGAGGCAGGGCACCTCCCCTTAGTTTTCTCCAGCAGCTAATAATCGTATTCCACTAATTTCCTAATGGTGAATTAAGCAGATATGTGAACATCAACCTTGCTGGCATGGTCTTATGCGACCGCCGCATTCAGGGAAAAGTTGAGCCAGCACTGAGGTCTTTCCCAAGCAGTTTGCAATTTGTCATGAAATATTATTAGGGCAGATTTTGAATTACGGTTGATCATCTGAATAAATGAGGACTGCAGATAACAGGGAACGATGGTGACATGAGATATCGCATTGCCAAAATAAAGCTGCGAAACTCCCTAGATGTAAGATGAGCCGTTATCACTCACCAGCACCTTCAGTGGACCAAAGCAAGAAAATAGACCTCCCAGATGTTTAATGGAGATACTAGTGGTCATTCACCTGCTAGGGGACAAGCAGAGGAAACGGCTAAAGATCCAAGAAAGTCGCCCCATATAGCCGACGAACAAATTTTTCATGTGCTTCTGTTTTCACTTAGAACTAAAAATATCTCTACGGTTATTCGGATTCCACTTCGGCTCTGTACTTTCCGGACATTGTTACCTTATCATGTCAAAATCCAACGTGGGCAATGCCGGATGCTCCTTAATTCTTGGAAGAGTTTTGTAGGTCCCTCAGTGTCCCCCCACACAATGTCTAATGGACATTGCAAGCTGCATGGGTAAACAATTCTTTGGTCTCCCGTCATGGCGGGTACAATAGCACAAGAATCTTTTAATGATTTGGAATCCACTTATTGACGAACTTCCAGCATACTGCTGCGCTGCTGTGTAAATGTGCGTTGCACATTTTCGACATGGTTTTCACAATTTCGGAAATACCATCTTTGACTATGTTACAATGATTTGAAAATGGGTTGCGGCCCAAAGTTAGTCATCGAATGAATAAAAAAATCAAAAATTGCAACTCTGGCCTGGATTTTCATTGTATGACTCACTTATTGAGTCTCCTTCCCTAAACTGCCTCTTAATACCCCATAAGATCTCATCCCCATCCTGCTCTTCCTGTAAATTTTCGAATGGAGAAAGGCTCTCTGTTAAATTGCAGCATTCGATAAAACCTGTTCTCCGGTTCCTTGTACCTCAGCGACACTTTGCTAAAATGCAAATGGATCTAAGCATTATGGGACTTAACATCTGTGGTCATCAGTCGCCTAGACTTAGAACTACTTAAAAGCTAACTAACCTAAGGACATCACACACAGCAATGCCCGAGGCAGGATTCGTACCTGCGACCGTAGCAGCAGCGCGGCTCCGGGCTGAAGCGCCTAGAACAGCTCGGCCACAGCGGCCGGTGACCGTTTGCTCAGACTCTAAAATACGACTTTGAGGTATCCGCCACTTGATTATCAGAGTCTTTTACATGCCTCATTGGAAACTTAAATGCAGATATGTAGGATGCCCAAAGGGCTATCCTCCCGGTTTTTGGGGTCTCGTCAAAACCCAGCTGTGGGCTTGGTTATCGGTCTTCAATATGAAACATTTATGTTCGCGATACAATCGAAACTTCATTAAGCCAAATAACGCAGCGAGAGTCTACAGTTAGTTTCATTTCAAGAACAGATGAAGACCAAGAGGTTTAACCAATAAGCCGCTGCTATCCCTCTTGCTCATGAAACAAAACTGCTGTGACCCCAGCATTATACTCCCAAAATCTGAGATGGCTAGAACAGGTGTGTTAGTTAAAATCAGCTTTAAAGCATCAAACGGCGCCTGTTAGCTTTCAGACCAGCAAAAAATTTCACTTTTCCTATGGAACTGATTAACGGCGTAGCTAGTGTACATACTGGGGATGAATTTGTGAAGAAATTAACCATTCTTCGCACCACGCTAATGTCTTATCTAAATCGTTTTAGAATTGGTTCTGATCTTCTGATGACTTTATTTGACGACAGACGACGTCACCATCTGCAAACAACCTAAGGCGGCTGTTCAGATTGTCTCCTAAATCGTTTATATTGATAAGGAACAGCAGAGGGACTATAACACTACCTTGGGGAACACCAGAAATCACTTGTGTTTTGCTCTATGACTTTCCGTCAGTTACTAAGAACTGTGACCTCTCTGACAGGTAATCACGAATTCAGTCCCATAACTGAGACGATATTCCAAAAGCAGGCGGTGTGATTACAAGCTGCTTGTGAGGTACGATGTCAAAGCCTTCCGTAAAGTTGGAAATACGGAATCAATTTGAAATCCCTTTGGGTAGCACTCAACACTTCGTGTGAGTAAAGAGCTACAGTAATGGTGATTCACAAGAACGATGATTCCTAAATCTGTGTCGACTGTGTGTCAACAGACTTCCTCGAGGTAATTGATAATATTGAAACACAATATACGTAGGTTGGAACCCTACTGTGGAGACACTATGCAATGGGATCTACTATTGCCGCTTATAGCACACGTTGTTGACATACCTACCTAACCTCCGAGAAAATGGACTCTCCCGTTCCATTTCATCGGCGTGCGCACAATCGAGGGAAACACAGTCACTTGTGAGCAAGCTGTCTAACGTAATGGTGTCACCATGTTTTCGAAACAGAAACAACGGAGTTGGATCAGGATTGAATGTGCCAGAGGTCGTACAGCACGACAGTGTCATCAAGGTCTTCATGAGGCGTGCGGGGAATCAACATTGCCGTACAGAACAGTGGCACGTTGGGTAAAGATTCAACGAAGGTCGGCAAACTGTGGCAGACATGAATCGGGCAGGTCGTCCTAGCATGTATGAAGAAGAAGTGCATGCTTTTGCCGCATTAGTGGACATTGATCGGCGCTATACGATTCGTGAGCTCGCCCACGAAACCAGATTAGCACTACGACTGTGCTTCGCATCCTGAAGGATCGCCTGGGCATGCGAAAATTTGCATCACGATTGACGGAAGAAATGGATGCGTTACGACGCTACTCAGACGCACTTGGACCGCTGTGAGCGCGAAGGAGAGGCTTTCTTACAAGGGAACCTCCCCATCGCACCCCCCTCAGATTTAGTTATAAGTTGGCTCAGTGGATAGGCCTTGAAAAACTGGACAAAGAAAAATCGAGAAAACAGGAAGAAGTTGTGTGGAACTATGAAAAAAATAAGCAAAATATACAAACTGAGTAGTCCGTGGCCAAATAGGCAACATCAAGGACAAAATGAGGTAAGGAGCGCCGTGGTCCCGTGGTTAGCGTGAGCAGCTACGGAACGAGAGGTCCTTGGTTCAAGTGTTCCCTCGAGTGAGAAGTTTACTTTTTTTTATTTTCGCAAAGTTATGATCTGTCCGTTCGTTCATTGACGTCTCTGTTCACTGTAATACGTTTAGTGTCTGTGTTTTGCGACCGCACCGCAAAACCGTGCGATTAATAGACGAAAGGACGTGGAACCGAAAATATTTGATCGCAAGGTCATAGGTCAACCGATTCCTCCACAAGTAAACACGTCTGATATATTCTATGTGACATTGGTGACGGCATGTGCGTCACATGCCAGGAATATGTTGTCGACCCATCAAACTTGTACACTTGGCGAATGGGTAAAAAGATTCTTCTACCTTGTCTGATTTAGGTTTTCTTGTGAATGTGATAATCACTCCCAAAAAAGTGATTAAAACATAAGAGTTTGTCATATAATAATTGAAAATAAAAAATTAAACTTTCACTCGAGGGAAGACTTGAACCAAGGACCTCTCGTTTCGTAGCTGCTCACGCTAACCATGTGACCACGGCGCTCCTTATCCCAATTTGTCCTTGATGTTGCCTATCTGACCATGGACTACTCAGTTTGTATATTTTGCTTATTTTCTTCATAGTTCCACACAAATTCTTCCCGTTTTCTCGATTGATCTGTGTTCAGTTTTTCAAGGCCTATCCACTGTGCCAACTTATAACTAAATCTGAGAGGGGTGCGATGGGGAGGCTCCCTCGTTAGGCCATATCGTAACACTGGGTGAGTCATGGGCCACATCGTACGAGCCAAAACTGAAACGCCAATCCAACGAATGGGGTCATTATAGGTCGCCGCGAAAGTGTACAGTGGTGTTTGACTTGATTCCAAAGATGAAGGAAACACTTCGTGGAATTCGCTGCAGAACTGTTCCAGAGATTAGACAGGCAGTAGACTGCTCCATTTCCACCATCAACAGAACAGTCTCTGCTACGCCTTCCACATCGCTGGCAACGGTATCTACGCAACGCTGTTGACTACTTTGGTGGTTAGTAACAGGTGCAAACATTTAACTCTTTGTATCGGTCGTGAATAAATAGTTGCCACTGTTTAAGTTCCAATCCTCGTATTATTCATAGTCTCCCTCGTGCACCAGATTTTTATCACAAAAAGACGTTCCACTCGCACCACCAACAGAAGAGGCTCTGCTAACGGTATACTACGCCTTCCATATCGCTGGCAACGGGTTCTACACAACGCTGGTGATTACTTCGGAGGACAGTAAGAGGTGCAAACGTGTAACTCTTTTGTATCGGTTGTGAATAAATAGTTGCCACTATTTAAGTTCCAACCCTCGTATTATTCATAGTCATTACTACGTAGGCTTCCACAGCCGGTGTCGTGATGATTAGAATTCTTGTGGTTACTGTGCCACGTCACTGTGTAAAATACTTTCATTATAAACTGTAAAAACAACAGTCTCCCTCACGGCAAGACCGGTTTTCTTGGAAGAAAGGTTGTTCCATCGCAGATGATAGGTGTCAGCACATGATATCTGTGAAATTTATTGGTCCTAGAATATATCGTAATAGGCTAGTCATGACGAAAGACAAGAGCGTTAAAAAGGAAGCTATTGATGTTTGGTTGGATGGTTAGAAAGGGGGGGGGGGGGGAAGGATTAAACTGTGAGGTCATTCTTCCCTTGTTCCCAGTAGAACAATTATCCAAGGGAAAGAAGAAAACAAAGAAGAGGTATGGCACAATAACAGGAGAAAGAAAGAATAAGAAGAACGACAGAAGGAGAACAAACACTACAATGGACAAAACAGGACAAGAAAACCACAGAGATACAAAAGAAACAGGGAGAGGAGATTAAAAACAAGAAACCAGATTACCATGGCTGGCTGACCATGGCAAAAAAAAAGCAGAAGCCAGCCACTCTGCAACACATTAAAACTGCCAGCTTAAAAGCTCTAGGGTGGAGGACACAGAGAACAAAGGACATGCGCTAAAACTCAGCTAAAATGATAAAAAACCCATCCTCACGAATAAAACGTAAAACTAAAGCTGCTGTTGAGGCGTTGTCGCCCAACACCGAAGGTAGAGTGCTGCGAACGTTAAAAGTCCGCCTCAGAGTGGCTAAAAGTGGGCAGTCCAGCAAGAGGCGGACCACTGTCACTTGGGAGCCACAGCGATACTGACGTGGGTCCTCGCGACGGAGGAGGTAACTATGTGTGAGCCACGTATGGCCAACGCAGAGTCGACAAAGGACAACTGATTCCCTGTGAGAAGCCTGCAGGGAAGGCTTCCACACGTTCGCAGTCTCCTTAATGACATGCAGTTAGTTGTGCATACTGTTATGCCACTCCGTCTCCCAAACCCGAAAAACCTTGCTGCGTAAGACAGAACACAAGTCAGTTTCAGAGATGCCCATCTCCTGGAGCGGTTTCCGCATAGCCTGTTTGGCCATCCTGTCAGCAAGTTCGTTGCCTGCGATTACGACGTGTCCTGGGGTCCACACAAACACCATTGAACGACTGGAATGTTCCAGGGCAGAGATGAACTCCTGGATGTTCGCTACCAAGGGATGTCGAGGGTAGCACTGGTCGATAGTTTGTAAGCTGCTCAGTGAGTCAGAACAGAGAAGAAACGACTCACCAGAACAGGAGCAGTTGTGCACATCGGATCCACAATGGAGGGACTCTGGCTTCCTCCAGGACACTGGTCACCAGACTCGTACTAAAAGCTCCTGTCACTAGGCGAATGCCACAGTGGTGCACTGAGTCGAGGAAATGCAACGCTGAGGGCGCCGTTGAACCGTAAACCAGACTCCCATAGTCAAGGCAGGATTGAATGAGGGCTCTGTAGAGCTGCAGCAACGTAGAACGATCTGCACCCCAGTTGGTGTTGCTCAGGCAGCAGAGCATTGAGGTGCTGCCAGCACTCCCGCTTAAGCTAACGAAGGTGAGGTAGCCAAGTCAATCGGGCATCGAAAACCATTCCTAAGAATCGGTATGTTTCCAATACATTAAGATAAAGTGCACGAGATATGGCCACAAGCTCTGCAGTGAATACACTGCAGCCAGTTGGCAGGAGATGCTATTCAATATGGCGTTTGTGGACATAGGCCATCAAGCCGTCGGTGTAAACACCTTCAGAGCCTTGGGACACGTCAAGAATCGAGAGGAAGTGACAGCGGAAAGCATGGAGGTTAATGGAGTCTTTAGTTCCATGCAGAAGGTCCAGACGAAGCTTCAGCCGAGGTGTACAACATGGAGGTGTACGTGAATGGACCTCAAGTAGAGGTAGTAAAGGGAAGGAGTCCAGTTCCAGTTCGGAGAGAAGGGATCACACACGAACTGCAATCGTGAACCCTGACCTGGGCTGCCGATGGGGGAGATAAACTGCCATGGGTGGGAAAAGGAGATGGTAATTCGGATGCTCAGAAGAATTATGAATGTATGCAACATAATTGAAGAGCAGTTGTGCACGTTAGATCCGCAATGGAGTGACTCTGGCTTCCACCAGGACATTGGCCACTGGACTCGTTCTAAAAGCTCCCATCAATAGGCGAACGCCGCAGTGGTGCACTGGATCGAGGAAACACAATGCTGAGGACGCCGCCGAACGTAAACCAGACTCCCATAGTCAAGCTGGCAATGAACAAGGGATCTGTAGAGCTGCAGCAGCGCAGACCGATCTGCATCTCAGTTGGTGTTGCTCAGGCAGCAGAGCATTGAGTTGCTGCCAGCACTCCCGCTTAAGCTGACGAAGAAGAGGTAGCCAAGTCGATCAGGCAGCGAAAACCAGTCCCAAGAATCTATAAGCTCCACTACAGTGAGTGTATCGTGATTAAGATAAAGTTCAGGTTCCAGATCAACGATACGATGCTGACAGAAACGCATGACACGTGAATTCATGGCTTGGAACTGCAAGCTGTGGGCTAGAGCCCATGACTGCACCTTGTGAATGGCTCCCTGTAGGTGGTGCTCAGCAACACCAGTACTGGAGGAGCAATACGAAATGCAGAAGTCATCCGCAAACAGAGAAGGGGAGACCGACGGCTCTACAGCTGCTGCTAGGCCGTTGATGGCTACAAAATTTAGAGATACACTCAATATGGAACCCTATGGAACGCCATTTTCCTGAATATGGAGGGAACCATGGGAGGCACAAATTTGGACATGGAAAGTACAGAGTGACAGGAAGTTTTGGATAAAAATCGGGAGTGGGCCTTAGAGACCCCATTCATACAATGTGGCAAGGATATTTCACCAGGTCGTGTCGTATGCTTCACATAAGTCAAAAATACAGAAACCAGATGTTGACGTTGGATGGCAGACTTGAGGGACACAAGATTATCAGTGGTTGAGCGACCCTGGTGGAAGCCACCCTGACATGGAGCCAGTGGGCCTCGTGACTGCAGAACCCAACCCAACCACCAACACACCATACATTCCAGCAGCTTACAGAGAACGATGGTGAGGCTGATGGGCTGATAGCTATCCACATCAAGCGGATTTTTAGCGGGTTTGAGGACTGAAGTGATGGTGCTCTCGCGCCATTGCGATGGAAAGACGCCATCGCACCAGATCCGGTTGAAGATGACGAGGAGAGATGGCTTGTAATCAGACGAGAGATGTTTAATCATCTGACTGTGGATCCGATCTGGTCAAGGAGCTGTGTCGGGGCATGTGCAAGTGTGCTGAGGAGCTCCTACTCTGTAAATGGGGCGTTATAGGGTTCATTGTGGTGTGTAGTGAACGAGAGGACTTTCCTTTCCATCCGCCGTTTGAGGGTGCGAAAGGCTGAGGGGTAGTTCTCTGACACAGAGGCTCGAGTGTGGTGCTCAGCAAAGTGATGGGCAATCGCGTTTGCGTCGTTAGAGAGCACGCCATTGATGTTAACACCAGGGAGACCTGTTGGGTCAGGTACCCAAAAAGATGTCTGATCTTCGTCCAGATTTGGGAAGGTGACGTATGACACCCAATGGTCGACAAATACCTCTCCCAACACTCCTGTTTCCGTCGTTTTATAAGCAGGTGAACACGGGCACAGAGCTGCTTAAAGGCTATTAGGTGCTCTAGGTAAGGGTGCTGCTTATGTCACTCAACAGCTCGCCGACGCTCTTTAATTGCCTCAGCGACTTCCAGCGACCACCAAGGGACTGCCTTTCGCCAGGGGTACCCTAGAGAACGAGGGATGCTGCAGAAATTATCGTTGTAGTGGCCTGCTCAATCACAACATCGATGGCACCACGTGGGGGGATTCAATGGTGACAGCAGAGGTGAAGGCTACCCAGGCTGCCTTGTTTGAAGCCCATCTGGGTAGGCCTCCGTGGGCCTGACGCCAGGGGAGTGGCAATAAGATGGGGAAGAGGTCACTACCATGCAGGTCGTCATGTGCTCTGCATTGGATAGATGGGAGGAGTCCTGGGCTGCAAATTGATAAATCAGTGGCCGAATAACTACCATGAGCCACACTGAAATGCATGGTGGCCCATCATTTAAGAGGCAGAGGTCAAGTTGGGACATTAAATTTTCGACATCTCTGCCACAACCAGTAAGCATGGTGCTACCCCACAAGGGGTTACTGGCGTCAAAATCTCCCAAAAGTAGGAAAGATTTAGGGAGATGATCAATCAGTGCAGCCAATACGCTCAGGGGTACCGCACCATCTGGAAGGAGGTATATGTTGCAGGCAGTTATTTCCTGTGTCATCCGTATCCTGACTGCCACAGCTTCAAGAGGAGTTTGACGGGGGCCAGGTTCAATACATACTAAGTTCAGGACATAAACTCAAACTCTACCTGACACACTATTATATTCGCTATGGTTCTTGTAATATCCCCTGTAGCTGTGAACGGCAGGGGTCCACATTGCCAGGAACCAGGTGTCCTGCAGGGCAATGCAGAAAGCAGGTGTAAAGCTTAACAGTTGGCGTACCTCAGCCAGGTGGTGGAAAAAACCGCTGAAATTCCGCTTGAGGATGACGTCATCGTGAGACTAGGAAGGCATGAAACACTCAGTGAGGTAATCTACGCCTCAGGGTCACCTGCTGCCACTGACTTGTTTCCTGAACAATCTATATCCTTTGTGTCTGAGAGTCTGGCGCGATCTTGATCCTCAGCAGACGCCAGAATCTTCACCTCATTCTCAGACACAGAGCTTGTAGGCAGTGGTGGTGTGGGTGCCACCGCAATTCCCTTGGTCTTGGGGATCTTCTTTCTGGATTTCTCTTTCTATCCTTGGGTTTCTCTGGCTGGAAGAGCTTCACTGATTCAGTCTCCGTGACTGAGGATGATCGTAAAGCTCTATGACCAGCTGCTTTTGGGCACTTCAGTCACTGGCGGGTGTCATCTTTCCCACTAGCAGAAACCTGAGAAGGGAGTGACCCAAGTGTTCGCCTTCCTAGAGAGAGGAACCGAAGAAGATTTATGCTTCTCCGGCTGAGAAGTGGGGACTGGTGTCCACGATGGTTGGGGGGACAATGCTGCTGAGGTAGGTAGTGTAGGAGCAACAGGGAGGCAAGTGCCCCTACCATCAAGGGGGAAGGTGTAGTCTTCTGGTTCAGAGCTGACTGGAACTCATGGAACTGATGGGGCTACAACTGATCTCATAGCAGCGGCATAATAGGAGATCATAGCCACTCAAATTTCCTCTTGCCCTCAGTGTAGGTTAGTTGGTCCAGGGTCTTGTATTCCATGATTTTCCTTTCTCGCTGTAAAATCCTGCAGTCTGGTGAGCAAGGGGAATGATGCTCTCCACAGTTGACACAGATGGGAGGCGGGGCACATGGGGTACTGGGATGGGATGGACATCCACAATCACGACATGTGATGCTGGATGACATATGGCTGAACTTCCAGCACTTAAAGCAGTGCATTGAGGGAGGTATATATGGCTTGACATCACAGCAATAGACTGTCACCTTGGCCTTCTCGGTAATGCGTCAGCCTTGAAGGCCAAGATGAAGGCACCGGTGGCAACCTTATTATCCCTCGGGCCCCGATGGATGCGGTAGACGAAATGAACTCCTTGTCGCTCTAAGTTGGCGTGCAGCTCGCTGCAAAATAAGGTCCCTGTGGAATATAATACCCTGGAACGTATTTAAGCCATTATGAGGCGTGATGGTAATGGAAACATCCCTCAGCTTGTCACAAGCGAGTAATGCCCGTGACTGGGCAGAGGATGCCATTTTTATCAAGAATGACCCTGACCGCATTTGGGACAAGCCCTCCGCCTCCCCTAACTTGTCCTCTAAATGCTCTACAAAAAACTGAGGCTTCATCAAGACAGAGGAGTCACCATCAGCTCTCGTACATTAGAGGTACCGGGATGAATAAGGTTCGCTGCCATCCTTATCCAGGCGTTCCTCTGGTGGTGTGGCCAGGGTGGGCAATGATTTAGGCTCATACTTCCTTGCATTGTACTGAGACTTGGATCTCTTAGAGACTGGTGGCGTTGGATCACCATCAAGTGATGACGTGATTCGCTTCATCGCACATCATCCGCCCTGATACCATCCACTCCGACCAGGGGCGCCACCCAGCCATAGGAAAGGCCATCTGGCAGGATGGCCATTGCCGGGAGTCCCGATGCCCCAGGGTGACGGGCGTCTACTCCTTGGCATACATGGGGAGTTAAGGGTGCAGGCTTCAGCAGAGCGATCCCTGTGTAGTCAGGGGGCTACAACCAACAGGGTACATGATGGCCACACCACAATGGACTGGCTACCGTGCTGTGTACGAGGTGCAAAGAATTCCACGGTCCTCGTCGGCACAGAAAACGACACAGCATAGTGGGCGGGGGAAAACGCACCCAGGAAGGTGTCCTCGCTCGAGAGATGGAGGATGAGCGGGACTGCAATGGCACGACGTGAAAGTGGGCTAAATATCTCATTGCACGATGGACACGATGCACCACGTAAGGCGCCCTTCCCCAATAGGCTCGCTCTTCGGGAAATTTTAGAAATGGAGGTCAAACGCTACAAGGGACCATCACATAAAGGCCGAAAGCTGTGAGACTCCTTTTAGTCACCTCTTACGACAGACAGGAACACCTCAGGCCTATTGTAACCCCTGGGCCCGCAGGGGGAAAAGGGGGGGGGGGAGCTATTGATGGGCTAGCCAGCTTGCAGTGATTGGCGACAGTCTGCAAATCAGCGCTTGGCTTCTAGTAAGCATATTTTCTTCCTGATGTGGGCAGAAGTGCTGTGTCAGTTCCCCTGTAGTTGTTTATCTAGGATGTAGCGTCCCTGCCGGTGAGGCTTCTGCCCCGCGGTCGCTCTCGTCCCCTTTCGTGCCTTGCGATGTGTGACGAATGTAGTCCAAAGAGGGGTAGACGGAGGCAGCGCACGCCTAGAAAACTTTCAGTAAATGTCGGACATGGTGTAATTATGTCGGTCAGTCGTGTGAATTCGTGTGTTTATTGAGAGAGTACTTTCAGACAGAGGGATGCAGGATCGCCTCTACTTCTTTTGGATAAAGTGGTGGAGCAAACTGCAGCTGCTCTAGAAAGCGAACGATCAGTGATAAGAATGCGCAAGGAGAAATTCGCGAAAGAAGAGTCTGGCGAATCTTTTTCAGCAAGATGTCTGCCGAGTCTTTTTCAGCAAGATGCGGTTCATAATCAGATTTACGCATATTATTCAAGTAAGGAGGATCCGACCCTCAAGAAGTTGCATGCTACCGTTGTAGTAGCAGACCTATTTCAAGGTAGGAAATGTTCCTTGTTACAAGTCGTGAAAAAGTTAGGATTACGCTATAAATCCATTTCTGGCCACAAGGTATTAATGGTGGTGGTGGTTAGTGTTTAACGTCCCGTCGACATCGAGGTCATTAGAGACGGAGCGCAAGCTCGGGTTAGGGAAGGATTGGGAAGGAAATCGGCCGTGCCCTTTCAAAGGAACCATCCCGGCATTTGCCTGAAACGATTTAGGGAAATCACGGAAAACCTAAATCAGGATGGCCGGAGACGGGATTGAACCGTCGTCCTCCCGAATGTGAGTCCAGTGTGCTAACCACTGCGCCACCTCGCTCGGTAAGGTATTAATGGAACGCCAAGATGTTGCACGTGGCGATGATGCTTTCATAGAGAATTAGTGGGAAAAATTTTGAAGATATCGTTTGACTTGATGAAACACGTATGAATGTGGGACATAGTTTAAAAAAGGTTGGACAGATGATACCATCAGCGGTAGTAAGGCAGCTACGATCGGCAGAGGCAAAATTATAATTTTAGCGCATGCCGAAAATTCAAAACGTTTCACTTCTAATTGTCTGCTGTTGTTCATTTCAAAGACCTCCGACTACCACAAAGAAATGAACCACAATAGTGTTGTGAAATGGTTTGAGGACACTGAGTTTCGAAACCTAACGAAAAACTCAGTACGCTCCATTTCATACGCTTGTAGAAGATATGGCGCCCACGTAGTCAACGAAGAAAAATGAGTTCGTTTGTTGGCTCGAGAAACGTAAGTTACAGCTTGACAGTAACTTGATAAGGGCAGAATTATTAGAACCTGTGTCACATAAGGAAAGGAAGCCATCTTACATCACATTTCGGCGCAATAGAACTACTGTGGGCTCTGTCGTACTGCTGCAGAACATAAAAATTACGGTGACCAAAATGGAACGCCTGTTGAAGGAGACAATTGAAAAAGTGACACTAGACGACTGGCGAAAGGTAGTGGATCATGTGAAACGTATGATACAGAGCGTGCGTCGAAGACCTAATAATATCTGCCACTAGGAGCAGCGACACAGTTCTGCTGAATATGACTGAATGAAGCAGTGTCTTCCCATTGTCTGATAATATATGAGGTAAAGCGTACTTTAAAGAACGTCTTAATTCCGTTATACAGGGTGATTCAAAAAGAATACCACAACTTTAAAAATGTGTATTTAATGAAAGAAACCTAATATAACCTTCTGTCATACATCATTACAAAGAGTATTTAAAAAGGTTTTTTTTCACTCAAAAACAAGTTCAGAGATGTTCAATATGGCCCCCTCCAGACACTCGAGCAATATCAACCCGATACTCCAACTCGTTCCACACTCTCTGTAGCATATCAGGCGTAACAGTTTGGATAGCAGCTGTTATTTCTCGTTTCAAATCATCAATGGTGGCTGGGAGAGGTGACCGAAACACCATATCCTTAACATACCCCCATAAGAAAAAATCTCAGGGGGTAAGATAGGGCTTCTTGGAGGCCAGTGATGAAGTGCTCTGTCACGGGCTGCCTGGCGGCCGATCCATCGCCTCGGGTAGTTGACGTTCAGGTAGTTACGGACAGATAAGTGCCAATGTGGTGGCGCTCCATCCTGCTGAAATATGAATTGTTGTGCTTCTTGTTCGAGCTGAGGGAACAGCCAATTCTCTAACATCTCCAGATACTGTAGTCCAGTTACAGTAGCACCTTCGAAGAAAAAGGGACCAAAAACTTTATTGGTTGAAATGGCGAACAAATGTACAACTAAATGAAACTTTACAGCTCCCTTAATTCGCCGACAGATAGTGCTTAGCTCTGCCTTTTGTCGTTGCAGAGTTTTAAATTCCTAAAGTTGTGGTATTCTTTTTGAATCACCCTGTATTTGTGTTTGTGACTTTTTCCAACAGTTTCTATTTGCTATTGTGAGACTAACAAGGGAAAGTCCCCATCAAAAACTGAACACGGATCATAGTTAAAACAGGATGAAGGTATACCGAACTGTGAAAAAAGAAGTAAAATAGAAAGCGAGCGGTCCAAGTCTAAGATGTGCCATATCGAGTGAATTGCTCGCATCACGGAGTCGTGGTTGTATGGTCATGGCGTTGGCCCTCCAAGAGGAAGATACGGGTTCAAATCTCCCTCGTGCACCAGCTTTATTTCAAAAAATTATTTAATTTTCGTTTGATCATTGACGTGTCTGTTCTCCTACTGTAGTCTTGGCAGTGGCAGTACATACAGTGGTTATACCCTCAAGCATCAAAGAAACTGGAAGAGGCATGTGTATTCACATACAGAGATATGTAAACAGGCAGAGCACGGCGCTGCGGTCGGCAACGGCTATACAAGACAATTGTCTGGCGCAGTTGTTAGATCGGATACTGCTGCTACAATGGCAGGTTATCAAGATTTAAAATGGTTCAAATGGCTCTGAGCACTATGGGCCTTAACTTCTAAGGTCACCAGTCCCATAGAACTGAGAACTACTTAAACCTAACTAACCTAAGGACATCACACACATCCATGCCCGAGACAGGATTCGAACCTGCGACCGTAGCGGTCGCGCGGTTCCAGACTGTAACGCCTAGAACCGCTCGGCCACCCCGGCCGGCATCAGATTTAACAGAGTTTGGACATGGTATTACAGTCGGCGCACGAGCGATGGGAGACAGTATCTCCGAGGTAGCGGTGAAGTGGGGATTTTCCCGAACGACCATTTCACGAGTGTACCGTGAATATTAGGAATCCGGGAAAACATTAAATCTCCGACACCGCTACGATCGGAAAAGGATCCTACAATAAACGGGACCAACGACGCCTGAAGAGAATCTTACAGTGTGTCAGAAGTGCAACCCTTCCGCAAATTGTTACAGATTTCAATGCTGGGCCATCAAAAAGTGTCAACGTGGGAACCATTCAACGAAACATCACCGATATGGGCTTTCGGAGCCGAAGGCCCACTCGTGTACCCTTGATGACTGCACGACACACAGCTTTACACCTCGCCTGGGCCTGCCAAGACCGACATAGGACTATTGCTGACTGGAAACATGTTGCCTGGTCGGACTAGTCTCGCTTCAAATTGTATCGAGCGGATGGGGGTATATGGTTATGGAGACAACCTCATGAATCCATAGACCCTGTATGACAGCAGTGGACTGTTCAAGCTGATGGAGGTAGTGTAATGGTGTTGGGCGTGTACAATTGGAGAGATATGGTACTCCTGATATGTCCAGATACGACTCTGACAGGTGACACGTATGTAAGCATCCTGCTTGATCACCTGCATCCATTCATGTCCATTTTGCATTACGACGGATTCGGGCAATTCCAGCAGGACAATACGGCATCCCAGTAGGTCCAGAATTGCTACAGACTGACCTCAGGAACACTCTTCTGAGTTTAAACACCCGCTGGCCACCAAACTCCCCAGACATGAACATTATTGAGCATATCTGGGATGCCTTACAACGTGTTTTTCAGAAGAGATTTCAACCTCCTCGTACTCTTACGGATTTAGGGACAGCCCTGCGGGATTCACGGTGTCTATTTCCTCAGCACTACTTCAGACATTAGTTGAGTCCATGCCACGACCTGCTGCGGCACTTCTGCGTGCTCGCGGGGACCGAACACGATGTTAGGCAGGTGTACCAGTTTCTTTGGCTCTTCAGTGTAGAATACGAGTCATGTGATAAGAATGTATTATCGTCGCAAGTAAGTGTGTGAATAGTGAGAGCTGGCGAGATGCCGAATAGACCTCACAGCAATGGAAACAACAAATAAAATGGTGTGATATGTTACACGAAAGGAATTCAGGACTCTAAACTTCCAGACGGAATGCAAGCATCATAACTTGTGCAGAACAAATAGGAGGTCCGTACCTCTGGAGGTCATTTCCTTACCAGTAGCTGTGGCAAATGGACACTGCACCACGACACAAACACGAATTTAAATACAGCGAACAGACACGTCAACGACCGGACGGACAGTTCATAATGTTGTGAAAAAAAATATGTGGCATGACTGAGATGTGAACGCGGAGCTCCCCCGGCGCGGTCCAACACCGTGGCCACATAAGTATGACACCGTGGCCATTTAAGTGCGCTCAATGTTGCAGATCTTGAGCTTGGACCGTTCACCGTTTCGATTTTGCTTCTTTTTTCAGTTCGGTTCACCTTCTTCCTGTTTTCGTGCTTGATCTGCGTCCAGTTTTTGACGGGCCATCCAATGGGTCGCCTTGCCACCATATCTGACGGGGATGCGATGCGGAGTTTCCCTTTTAAGCGATACTGTTCAACCACCTCCCATCACCTCCTTATGGTAGTTATACTGCATTTTAAATATATTTCATTTTGTCTAGACACTAAACGTTATTTCATCTGTGAAATAGTTACCGAGATTGCAGAGATAAGAAGGGAACCTTCCTTGACGCGAAAACTATTTCAATAATCAACGTAACACCCTCCGTAATTAAAATAAAGAAAAGATTTTGGATGTGCATAGAGATACTACTGAAAGCGATACTATATGTAAACTTCAAAGTTTTTACATTATTTTTTTAGGAGATAGAGACTTTAAACTTCATACGTGTTATAAGTTAAATACCGACACAGTTCCAAGAAAACGCTATTTTCAGAAGGTTAATAGACAGGGTGAGTCTAGAAGACTTTGAAACTTTGGAATGATACAGAAACATATTGAGATAACTTACAGAATCGGTATTACGCGGACAGTATATCGTGGCATCCGGTCGCGGCAGGAAACAAACGTGAACTTAGTTGTCCAAGGGGAGAGGAGCGGTGTGGGGGAATAAGCCCCGCCCCCTCTCGAAGAGCTGCCATCCTACGTCCGCATTCCGTGCTTACACGAAATCAAAACTGACAAAGTTCATACGGATTGCTCTGATTCCTTTTGCTGTCGTGAGAGTCGCATTCGAATCGCTTTATGCACCGGGATAATTCTTTTCACTTGAAACAAAAAGCAATCCACAGCAGAAAGCAAATTGGAGTACACAATGCATTTGGAAGTGGCTATAGCACAAATGTTTGCTGCGGTTGGCAGTGGTGATTCAGACCCGACCTCTACCGGTATCTTACGCAAACATAGTTCAAAACACTCCATATTTAAAACTGCCACGTTATTATGTCCTCACAATAGACGTGTCATTTTGTAGCAAACAACCTCAAGTTTGAAACGTCCTGGCAGATTAAAACTGTTTGCCGGACCGAGACTCGAACTCGGGACTGGTAGAAGTAAAGCTGTGAGGACGGGTCGTGAGTCGTGCTTGGGTAGCTCAGTTGGTAGAGCACTTGCCCGCGAAACGCAAAGGTCCCGAGTTCGAGTCTAGGTCCGGCACACAGTTTTAATCTGCCAGGAAGTTTCACATCAGCGCACACTCCGCTGCAGACTGAAAATCTCAACCTCAAGTTTGATTCACGTAGCTCATCAGTGCCCCATTCCTCCACCAGTAGCGGCAGCGCAGGGCACCGTTAAAATGTCTGCTTCCACTGGTGACGAGAGCGCTCGCTGTGTGCTTTCTTTGAGGTTTCATTAAAGACCGTGTATATGTCTCCCCCCCCCCCTCCACCCACCCACCATCCATCAGACAATTTAGCCAAAATGAAAAATCGAATGTATGCTGCTATTGCACAAGTTACACCCATTTGATACAACGAATGTGGGGGAGAAGCAGATAACCGGTGGAATATCGCTGCATCACAGATGCTAGTCACATCGAATGACACTTGATACTTATATGACAGCTGAGGCTGTTTGCTACAAAATGACACATCCACCGATTCTGCAAGTTCTCAATAAATTTCTGTATCATTCCAAAGCTATAAAGTCCTTTTTGAGTCACCTTGTATAAAGGAGAGGCAGTGCTGTTCGAAAATTTTAAAAAATTATTGCCAAGGGAGATATTTTGGTAAAAAGGAAAAAAGTATTGCTGTGAGAGCATTAGTTTTTGAGATATGACGTGACACATTTGAAGCTGTTTACTAATGCGAAAATTGTACCTAATTAATGTAACTCTTTCTCTAACCGAAATTAATTTTTTACTTGATTTTTGTGGAAGGTAGAGACTTTTACCATCGCCGCGGAGAGTGGTGCGCTGTGGCGCCTGCCTGCAGCGTCTACTCGACGAGACAACGCCGCAACTTCGGAGCTTAAAAAATGGCTCTGAGCACTATGGGACTTAACTTCTAAGGTCATCAGTCCCCTAGAACTTAGAACTACTTAAACCTAAATAACCTAAGGACATCACACACATCCATGCCCGAGGCAGGATTCGAACCTGCGACCGTAGCGGTCGCAGGTTCCAGACAGTAGCGCCTAGAACCGCTCGGCCACTCCGGCCGGCTTCGGAGCTTAAAGGTCAAGTGACAACTAGTTTAAATGAAACTATAAATATCACGTTAACCAGCTACAAACCGTATGCCGACGGCGCGGTGTCTCGTAACGTTGGATACCCCGCTTGCCTGTATGTCATCTATAGCTGTCGCGTCCCGTGTGTCGTCGCCTTGAGAATCTCACGTCTCCTCCTTTCCTGACTGTGCATTCTCTCATTGTCTGACCCCCAGAAATCAAATTTGTTAATAGGTTATTGTTCATCAAATTCGCCAGAAAATCTATGAAAAGGGCTAATATAGCTGTATCGTCCCTAAATGACACTAATGAAAGTTGTCAAATGAGTAGCAGAACGATATGCGATTATTTTTATTTGTTTTACGCAGAGAGTGTTGAGAGTAATGTAAGTTTTCGGGTACACTTCTGTGGATTAGATGGCGCCGAGAATTCTAGAAATCTGCAAAGTCGAAGCAAGATTGCTCACGTGAATTAGTCTTTTCTCAACATAAAAAATCCCCAGGTCTACCACTACGATTAAGACAGAAATTTTAGAAACGGCTTATTAGCAGTGTCTCGCTATTTTGGTTCGAAAGAAAAGATGAAATGGCTGTTTCACATTTAATGTTTCAGAACAATACCAAAATTACGAAGATAGGAAGGATGTTTAGAGTCAGTGAGTGAGGATAATACTGGAGGATACCCCGTTCAGTTGGAGGAGTACATCTTTCTACAGTAATTAATCTTTAAAATAATGGTGTTACTTCTTACATCTGTTTTCAGACGCAGCTTGAGAAGATGCCGATAGTTCTGTACCATTTTCCTGTCAGCCCACCTTGCAGAACAGCTCTGTGCACCGCTAAGGCTCTTGGGCTTGACGTCACCATCAAAATCGTCAACCTCTTCGCGAAGGAACACCTCAGTGAAGACTTTGTTAAGGTAAGGTGGCGGCCAGTATAACCTGGACTGGGTTCACTTTCATGTTTGTAACGCAGATGCACGCTTAAGTATTTTTTAGACACGTTTTATGCAGTTCTATAATTGTACAATATGAAGCTACAAGCAAGGTTTTAAATGTGGATTCTATATCTCTTGCGATACGCAATATGAAATTGTTGACATTACTGTTATTAGGCATACGCAACTAAGCTGTGCAAAAAATATAACATGTATTAGACTTCGGAAATGAAGCATGTGGGTATTCCTGTTCCTTACCCCATGAACAGAGAAGTATATCTGATGCATGCCAGCTGTGAGGTTCACATTGCTATAATGTATACATTACCAATATAAATGGGTAGTGTAATAAAGTTGTTGGTAGTATCTTTGCTATACGTGGGGACAAATGTTATGTATGTACTTCAGAGGAGTCAATGTCGCAAAAATGGTAAAAAATCGCATTTACAGTTGTTAAACCTATAAAATAATTTTAAATTTTCTAGTTAAAATACTGCAAAATTTGTTAAGAAATTCTAGTTCGAAATATTTTTATTTAATTTCTGAAAATTGTGTGTGTGCTCAGGAAAACTACTCAACTTATGGTGTGTTCATATTCAACCCTTCCAATTTTTGGAAACGTTACATATAGGAGGCTGTGGATTTCACTCTTCTGTTGTAGAAACTCTTACCTTTCGCTTGGTATCATTGTCATAGCAACCAGCTGTGTTTACAGTTCAGTTTTTGATCTGTGAGTTAGTGTTTTGAGTCTTGAGTATCGTTTGTGCCTTATTCGGAGTTTATCTGTCTTGTTACTTTTAGTGCTGAGTGTCATAGTTCTTACGATGCCTAGGTGTGCAGCATTAGTTAAAGAGCGTAAGTTCGCTGGGAATCAGTTTACAGACACCTTTTGTGTAAGTGGTTCCGTTTCATCAGCTGCTGACAGTGAAAGTTCTGACATTTGTAGTGTTGGAAAGAGTGAAATGGACACACCCTCTAGTGCATAAAAAAGTAATCAAACAATGTAAGTGAAGTTACAGATGATGCTTCTAATCAACAATCAGTTTTAGCGGAATTTTCTAATTTCGGGATTTGTGTCAAGAACCGTTTGTGTTGTAATCCTTATGGAGGTTCTGTTGACTTGAAAATAAAATCTGTTGGACTTCCCGCAACATAGCTATTATTTGTGCCAGTTGTGAGATGAGACCTTTATATACGGTGAAGAAAAAAAATGCCGCACCTGGAGGTCGGCTTACGATTCCTCAAACACACTGAAAACAAAAATTTATCTAGCAAAAGAAGATCAGGTGCATTTTGAAAACACATTTATGTAAACGAGGAACTTGCAACCGTGTCACATCGTGCAGCACATTTTAATGTGCAGAGGAACCTGTATCACTGCACATTGCCTTACTGGTCACATTAGCTCATACAGTAGACTGTTGGGACATCCTACATACATCTACAATGGAGTTTTGGTTCGAATCCTGGTCAGGTTCCTTTTTTATTTTTAGACACCTGATCACTAGGTCTCGTAGTTTATAAGCAGGTCATCATTTTGTCTCATGACAATAGCCTATCAAATGACAGTGGGATCCATTAAACTGCATGTATGTGTGTACTAACCGCGCAGTGCACAAACATAAGTGGTGCCGCCAAGTTCATATAGCGGATTCCAAATGGAGTACACAAACGATGAATAAGTCAATAAGCTTTAATGCTGAATGCATCTGATAACCAAACTGCTACTTCTGCTGCTCGAGTGTACGCTGCACAGTACCCTAAAAGGCGCTTTCCTGCTACGTAAATTTTTCGTGACCTGGAGCAACACCTTCGGTGAACTGGTAATCTTCATCCATAAATAATGGACAGAGGTAGTCCAAGTACTAGTCGTATTTCACGAACAGAGGACGCGATTCTTGACACAGTTCACCAGTCACCTCGGCGAAGCACACATCGTACTGCAAGACAGTTCCGGATATCTCAAAGACTGGTCCTTGAAGTGATACGCGACGAAGAACTGCATTCGTATTATTACACGTTAACTCAACATCAGTGGCCAAAAGATCACATTCGAGGAGTAGTTTTGTGAACGGCTCTTGCACCAAGTGGAAGATAATGAACATTTTATAAATGACGTAATTTGGATTGACAAAACTAGCTTCACTCTTGAAGATATTTTCAACATTCATAAGAGCCGTTATTGGTTGGAACAAAACCCAAATGCCACCTGTGAGCGTGGCTTTCAAACACACTTTGGCATAAACCTGTGGACTGGAATCTTAGGAGGCGTGCTTTTGGGTCCTCACCTAATGATGGAAAAGTTGAATGGACCCTGTATCGTACGTTTCTTTGCAATACTTTGCCTGACACATTAGCAAACGTTCCACGTGGCATTAGCCGATAGCTATAGTTTCAGCATGATGGTGCAGCACCACACTTTGGAATGGACATGCATAACTAATTAAATGAAGCGTTACCAGGGAAATTTATTGGTGATGGAGGTCCAATGTTCTGGCCACCATGTTCCCCAGACCTTAATCTACTAGATTTTCATTTGTGGGGAAAGTCAAGGGAACACGTTTATAGTACTCCACCCATAGATGTAC
Organism: Schistocerca piceifrons; assembly: GCF_021461385.2. Lineage (NCBI taxonomy): Eukaryota > Metazoa > Arthropoda > Insecta > Orthoptera > Acrididae > Schistocerca > Schistocerca piceifrons. The sequence continues at coordinate 352,984,416 of NC_060144.1, read as the reverse complement.
AACACCTAATAGCTCGCGTGCATGCCTCTTCGGCGATGGTGGATGCATGTATGTTGCAGAGGGTTCAGAGGTGATTGGAATTTCGTGTGAAGATTCCGTCGCAACGAAAAACGCTTTTCTTTTAATGATGTCTAGCCCAAATCCTGTATCATTCCTGTGACACTCTCTCATATTTCGCACTAATAAAAAACTTTATTTGAACTTTTTCGATGTACTCCGTCAGTCCTATATGGTAAGGATCCCACACCGCGCAGCAGTATTCTAAAAGAGGACGGACAAGCGTAGCGCAGCAGTCTCCTTAGTAGATCTGTTACATTTTCTAAGTGTCCTGCCAATGAAACGCAGTCTTTGGTTAGCCTTCCCCACGACAATTTCTATGCGTTCCCTCCAATTTAAGTTGTTCGTAATTGTAATTCATAATTATTTAATTGACTTTACGGCCTTTAGATTTGACTGATTTATCGTGTAACCGAAGTTTAACAAGTTCCGTTTAGCACTCATGTGGATGACCTCACACTTTTCGTTATTTAGGGTCAACTGCCAATTTTCGCACCATTCACATACCTTATCTAAATCGTTTTGCAATTTGTTTTGATCTTCTGATGACTTTATTAGTCGATAAACGACAGCGTCATCTGCAAACAACCTAAGACGGCTGCTCATAGTGTCTCCCAAATCGTTTATATAGATAAAGAACAGCAAAGGGCATATAACACTACCTTGGGGAACGCCAGAAATCACTTCCGTTTTACTCGATGACTTACCGTCAGTTACTACGAACTGTGACTTCTCTGACAGGAAATCACAAATCCAGTCAGATAACTGAGACGATATTCCATAAGCATGCAATTTCACTACAAGCCGCTTGTGTGGTACGGTGCCAAAAGCCTTCCGGAAATCCAGAAATCCCTTGTCAGTAACACTCAACACTTCATGTGAATAAAGAGCCAGTTGTGTTTCACAGGAACGACGTTTTCTTAACCCATGTTGATTGTGTGTCAATAGACCGTTTTCTTCGAGGTAATTAATAATATTTGAACACAATATATGTTCCAAAATCATGCTGAATATTGACGTTAACGATATGGGCCTGTAATTTAGTGGATTACTCCTACTACCTTTCTTGAATATTGGTGTAACCTATGCAACGTTCGAGTCTTTGGGTACGGGTCTTCCGTCGAGCGAACGGTTGTACATGGTCGTTAAGTATGGAGCTAATGCATCAGCATACTCCGAAAGGAACCTAATTGGTATACAGTCTGGACCAGAAGACTTGCCTTTATTAAGTGATTTAAGTTGCTTCACTACTCTGAGGATATTTACTTCTGTTCTTGATTCGAATTCTGGAATATTGGAATATTTACTTCGTGTTCTTTTGTGAATGCATTTCGGAAGGCTGTATTTAGTAACTCTGCTTTGGCAGCACTGTATTCAATAGTATCTCCATTGCTATCGCGCAGAGAAGGCATTGATTGTTTCTTGCCACTAACATACTTCACATACGACCAGAATCTCTTTGGATTTTCTGCCAGGTTTCGAGACAAAGTTTCGTTGTGGAAACTGTTATAAGCATCTCGCATTGAAGTCCGCGCTAAATTTCGAGCTTCTGTGAAAGATCGCCAACCTTGGTGATTTTGCGTCTGTTTAAATTTGGCATGTTTGTTTCGTTGTTTCTGCAACAGTGTTCTAACCAGTTTTGTGTACTAAGGAGGATCAGCTCCGACGTTTGTTAATTTATTTAGTGTAAATCTCTCAATTGCTGCCGATACTATTTCTCTGAATTCAAGGCGCATCTGGTCTACACTTATATTATTAATTTGTAATGAGTGTAGATTGACTCTCAGGAAGACGTCAACTGGATTTTTATCTGCTTTTTTGAATAGGCATATTTTTCGCTTATTTTTGGAGGATTTGGGGATTATAATATTCAGTCTCGCTACGACAACCCTGTGTTCACTAATCGCTGATCGGTTTTGATGCTCGTTATTAAATCAGGATTAATTGTTGCTAATATATACTTCATATTCATTCTTGTTGTCCTTTACAATAAAACTTTCTTCATCTAGCAGATACCATCACAAGGTAACAATACGTCTGAATACCTCCAACTCGCATTTGGGAGGACGACGGTTCAAACCCGCTTCCGACCATCCTGATTTAGGTTTTCCGTGATTTCCCTAAATCGCTTCAGGCAAATGCCGGGATGATTCCTTTGAAAGGACACGGCCGACTTCCTTTCTCATCCTCCCCTAATTCGATGGGACCGATGACCACGCTGTTTGGTCCCCTCCCCCAAACCAATCAACCAACCAACGTGCATCGTCTACAACACTTCAACTAAGACCGAGTCAAGCTGCGCAGAGGCAAAGCCTGTGCCACAACAAGACCAAAGATTGTTTAACAGTAATATAACTAGCTCTCTTTCTCTGACGTTCACATCGATAACTTACAAAAATCAAAATGACATTCCAATCTCTAGAAGATCGTTATTATCATTGGTCATTTGAGGCAGAAGAAATGGGAACGTGCCACGGTGGGGGGAGTGGGGATTAGCTGATGTCAATTGCTTCTTGCATTGTTTGCTATGTCTGGTGCTCATCAGCGAGGTCTCGTGTTTTCCTTCTGCTGGACGCAGGAGGCAGTTACTCGCCGGTAGCCCTCGCGTCACGTGTTGTTTGTGCGGTCTCTAGGACACTGAAGGCTGGCAGCCAGGATGGAGCGAGCTTGTATCCAACAGCATGAAAAGAGAGGACGGATACAGGCTTGCCCCATCCTGGCTGCCAACCCTAGGCATCCACAAGGCCGCACCAACACCACGTGACGCTAGCGCTACCGGCGAGTGACTTCCTCTTGCGGCCAACAGAAGGAATACACGGGGCCTCGCCTCATTCGCCAATGAGCACCAGTCACAGCAAACAATGCAAAAAGCAACAGATAACTTATTCCATTCCCTCCACAATAGCAACCTAAGTTCCTGCTCCTTCCGCCTCAAATGACCAATGTAACTACCACCTTTTAAAGCTATGACGTAACGTCATGCTCAGAGAGCGGCAATGACAAAGTATAAGCGCCTCTTCACGGCTAAAGCACATCGGTTTCTTCACTGTAGTTTCTTTCATTATGACGCGGTACGATACACGGAAAACTTTTATGTGAAGTTACACAAACTCGAAAAATGTTGAGTCCTTTCAGAGGTGGCACAGCAACATCAACAGAATAAGTGTACACGTTGGATACTCACTCTGAAATGTACCAAACTGACATATAGTAGCAATGCATTTTAAACACGGACGTCACCAGACATTCATCTTTTGACCAGTGTACATGAACTGATATACACTTTCTGCGCGACGCCAATTTATAGACGCGCGTATTATTACAGAAATTAATAATTAGTGAAATACGAAGTCATTACATTTTGAATATTAACGTAAGAAACATAAAAATTAAAAGGGTCAAAGGTACAATAGGTACAGAAGAACCGGGTGATGAAAAAGTCAGTTTAAATTTGAAAACTGAATAAATCACGGAATAATGTAGATAGAGAGGTACAAATTGACACACATGCTTGGAATGACATGGGGTTTTATTAGAACCAAAAAAATACAAAAGTTCATAAAATGTGTCCGACAGATGGCGCTTCATCTTATCAGAATATCAATAATTAGCATAACAAAGTAAGACAAAGCAAAGATGATGTTCTTTACAGGAAATGCTCAATATGTCCAACATCATAATGTTATTCACAGCACTATAAAGCATGTTCGGAGTTATGGTGAGGCATTGGCGTCGGATGTTGTCTTTCAGCATCCCTAGAGATGTCGGTCGATCACGATACACTTGCGACTTCAGGTAACCCCAAAGTCAATAATCGCACGGACTGAGGTCTGGGAACCTGGGAGGCCAAGCATGACGAAAGTGGCGGCTGAGTACACGATCATCACCAAACGACGCTCGCAAGACATCTGTCGGACATTTTGTGAACCTCGTTTTTACCTCTCTATCTACATTATTCCGTGGTTTATTAAGGTTTCAAATTTATACTGACTTTTTGATCACCCCGTATACTGAGGTGACAAGACATGGGATAGCGACATGGCCGGCCGGGGTGGCCGAGTGGTTCTAGGCGCTACAGCCCGGATCCGCGCGACCGCTACGGTCGCAGGTTCGAATCCTGCCCCGGGCATGGATGTGTGTGATGTCCTTAGGTTAGTTGGGTTTAAGTAGTTCTAAGTTCTAGGGGACTGATGACCTCAGAAGTTAAGTCCCATAGTGCTCAGAGCCATTTGATAGCGACATGCACATGTACAACCGTCGGTAGTATCGCGTATACGAGCTATAAAAGGACAGTGCATTGGCGGAGCTGTCGTTTGCACTTGGGTGATTCATGTAAAAAGGTTTACGAAGTGATTGAGACAGCACGACAGGAATTAACAGACTCTGAACGCAGAATTGTGGTCAGAGCTAGACGCATGGGACATTCATTTCGCAAATTGTTAGGGAATTCAGTATTCCGAGGTCTACGGTGTCAAGAATGTGCCGCGAATACTAAATTTCAGTCACTACTTCCATTTACTTACTTACAACGCAGTGGCCGACGGCCTTTACTTAACGGCTGACAACAGTGGTGTTTGCATAGAGTTGTCAGTGTTAACAGACAAGCAACACTACATGAAATCGCCGCAGAGGCGAATTTGAACGTACTGTACGAAGAATGTATCCGTTAGGACAGTGCGGCGAAATTTGGCGTTAATGGTCCATGGTAGCAGACGACCGATGCAAGTGTCTGCCTACATCGCCTGCAGTGCCTCTCCTGGGCTAGTGACCATATCGATTGGACCCTAGATGACTGGAAAACCGTGGCCTGGTCAGATGAGTCCCGTTTTAAGTTGATAAGAGCTGAAGCTAAGGTTCGAGTGTAGCGCAGACCCCACGATGTTATGGATCCAAGATGTCAACAGAAAATGGTTCAAATGGCTCTGAGCACTATGAGACTTAACTTCTGAGGTCATCAGTCCCTTAGAACTACTTAAACCTAGCTAACCTAAGGGCATTACACACATCAATGCCCGAGGCAGGATTCGAACCTGTGACCGTAGTGTTCGCGCGGTCCCAGACTGTAGCGCCTAGAACCGCTCGGCCACTCTGGCCGGATATTCGTCAACAGGGCACAGTGCAAGCTGGTAGTGGCTCCATGGTAGTATGGGCTGTGTTTACGTGGAACGGACTGGGCCAGCGTGTACACATACATAGATACTCCTCACTCCACTTTACGGCTAGTAGTGGAGGCTATCCCGTACCACTTTTAGTCATTTCCTCCCCCAGATAGAGCGAGGGAAGAACGACTGCCTGTATGCCTCCGTATGAGCCCTAATTTCGCCTATCTTTCTCAGTGGTCCTTAGGCATGGTGTATGCTGGAGGCGACAGATCTGCTCTGCAGTGAGCTTAAATGCCGGTTCTCTAAATTTTCTCAGTGGTGTTCCCCGAAAAGAACGTCGCCTTCCCTCCAGAGATTCCCTTTTGAGTTCCTGAAGCATCTCCGTAACTAGTAACAAAAGTAGCAGCCAGCCTCTGAATTGCTTCAGTGTCTATCTTTAAGCCGATCTGGTACTGATCCTAAACACTCGAGCAGTACTCAAGAATAGGTCGCACTAGAGACCTATATCTGTCTACTTTACAGATGAATCACACTTCCCTATAATTCTCCAGGAAACAGAAATCGACCACTCGCCTTTCCTACCAAAATCCTCACATGCTCGTTCCATTTCATATCACTCTGCAACGTTACACGTCTGGAGGTTCAGCTACTTGGAGGCCATTCGCAGTCATTCATGGATGCCGTGTTCCAAAACAACGATGTGATTTTATGGATGACAATGCTCCATATCATCGGGCCACAGATGTTCACAATTGGTCTGAAGAAGATTGTGGACAATTCGAGGGAATGATTTCGCAATCCAGATCGCCCGACATGGATCGCATCGGACATTTATGGGACACAACGGAGAGGCCACTTCAAGCGCGACATGCTGCACCGGCAACAATTTCGCAATTATGGACGGTTATAGAGGCAGCTCTGCAGAGCTTCCAACGACTTGTTGTGTCCACGCCACTTCGAGCTGCTGCACTATGCCGGACAAAAGGAGTTCCGACATGAAATCAGGAGGTATCCTTGAGTTTTGTAACCTCAGTGCAAGTTTGTTTAACCAAGAGCTTTTTGACTAACGAACAGCAAAAATTATCGGTACTATTTTGCGGGTGAGAAATTTTAATGTGCACAGGGATCGCCAAAGTTCGCCAAAAAGTGTCTAAAAATGTACTCTCTTAATCTGAATAATTAACGAACTAATATGTTATCTTGGTGAAAGTATACATTCTTGGAAACACAAAATTTGGTGCTACAAAACTTTGGCACTAGATTTTGGAAAGAATTTCACATTAAGATTGGAATATTCTGGAACACGGAAATTTTCAACATAAAGAATTTCTGAAACAAAGTTTTGGAAAAAGTATAACCTATGATGCAAAGTGCGGAATAAGGGCTTAAATAAAATAACTCTAGCATCAATGAATTTTGAAGTGCACATGGTCCCTAGTTATTTTAAATTATGAATATTTATTTAAATAAAATATTTCCAGATGAATTAAATATGTTATGGTCATCAGCAGTAGACTAATCACACAGTGAAAAATGAAATGTCGCTTGAATAGGAAATTACTTCGTGTAACTATTGCACGTGTACTACTATTGGAAAAAAAGATAAGAAAAGAAAACTATAATATTGGGTTCAAGAGTGGTACAAGAACGACGCGGATAATTCCACCTTGCCTTATTACAAGCAACAGTTTGATTCTGAATGTTAGAACAACTCTACAGAATTCAGGAACTAGTAAGCGGGACAAAACTCTATCCAGGCGAGAAATGATTTGCCATATATTGCTACTTAAGTTGGTTATGTCATTCCAAATTGACATAACCATCATGTGTCTTGATATTTACATTTGTCTTTATGTCTGTTAAAATGTGAGCGTATATATTCTGTCTCCGAGTAATTTTTCCATGCATTGCAGAGATTACTCACACGAACAAACCACTGGTAGCTCAGAGCTCTGAGAATGAGTAAATTTTATAATGTTACGAATAATATATGTTCAGGAATGACTAATTTAAATTTTTTTTGGTATAATCTGTATCTCCTACTGCACGGATGAAATATCTAATTTCGTATTATTTAAGAGTAACTGTGACTGCGAGTTGTGACCAAATCCCTTCGTTTCAGATGAATCCAGAGCACATAATACCGTCTCTGGACGACAATGGTTTAATCATATGGCATAGGTAAGCATATTTTGTTCAATGATAATTTCTATAGTGAATAAGATTCTTTCTATTCTGAAACTATAATGCCGAGTCGCATTATTATAACAGTCAGCTAGTGAAGGGATATGAAGCAGACGTGCTCAGTCTTGAGTAGTTAGGCCTCGACACTATCTGCAGCCATGCTTTCTGCTGTGTTCCACACACCTACTGAAATGCATATGAATAAAGACACAGTCTTCGTCATTTGGTGTGGTGTATCATGCTAAACGGTTTCGGCCTTCGTTGCAGGTCTTCCTCAGGTCCGTACAGCGAAGCTCAGCTAGTGGACGTGGCAAAGATTCAGTTAAACTGAATAAAATATATCAAGTGACCCAGTCCGTGTCTTTCTTCATTAGCAATTCCGATATCCTGGTTAAACTGTTTAATTCTTCACTATCGTCGTCGTTGTCGTCGTCGTCGTCATTGTCGTCAGATGTTTATGGAAGCCGCCACGAATGCTCAAACGTATTTCAAAAACTCGTGGAAGATGAAAAACTGTCATAGCAGTGTCACGCTGCAAGCAAAGCGTATATTTGTGCTTAAGCTTCCCTTCGTAAAAAATAACTGAAATTGCGGTGTAGCCTTTTTTCATTATCGACGCTAACGAACTCAACTAAAATATCAGAAAATATCAACTAAAAGAGCAGTTTCCCTTAATGCCGCAATATCCCTTTATCAAGCTGGGACCTACCTCCTCAGACAGTGTGGAATATCATCAGTTCCTGTACATAGTCCAGTGGGGTGATATTTCCTCCGTTACGTAAGGGCTTGTGTAATGTAAGTGGTAAAATGCCATCTAATAATATGATTATCGGTTCTTGCACATGTTCGTAGGGGAAATGGAGGTTGCTCATTGCGTCTATGGTATTCGACAAGTCATACGTGTATTGTGAATCACGCCAAATGATCAAATTAGGAAGCTCGGTTACGTTGCTGGTTGCGGGTTTGGAAAATCTGGAGTTTAGCAGTGGACTGGCGAGCGCTGCCAGTCCTTTATAACCGTACATTCTGGGCAGGCTTCAGCGAGCACTCTGAGACGCGACAGTGGAACGTTGCGTGTCACAGAGGACGGAAACCTTGGCTTAACCACCTGTATCGCGAAGATAGTACAGATTTCTAGAAGAAACTCCTCAACCTCTGGGTGTGCTACGTGTCGATGTGGTGGATGGCTGCTGAGACGAAAGAGCAGTTAGTGGGCATCCTGTAATTAACCTGCCGCACCTCAGTTATATAAGGCTTATACAGCAAAACGGGGCTTTGTCTTGGTGGACACCTATTTCCATGGCTGCTAGTGTCACATCCACTGGTTGTATCTACCACCCAGCCACCAAAGACAGCGCGGCAGGGTAGTCATCCAGACCAGCCAACAATAATTACAAAAAATATGCTCAATGACAGGATTCATTTATATCAAAATCTATTTACAGTTCTGGAAAAGAAGAAGGGATATTCGAAATTGTGTGTCAATATATTCAGAAAGCTCTAGAATGTATAACTGCACCGCTAAAATCAGTGAAACGGCTTACAATCCGACCAGCTGCTTATATGAAACATCTACATCTAAACCTACGTCTACACCCAAATGGTTCATACTTAAGAGCTCGGCAGAGGGTTTATCGAATCAGTTTAATACTATTCTTCTACTGTTCCACTCTCAAAACTGCACAGGGGAAAAACAAATACTTAAAGCGTTTCGCGAGAGCAATGATTTCTCTTATTTTATTACGATGCTTCTTTATAACACTTTTTGGTGTTTAGGGTCAGTTGGCACTTTTCGCACCATGCAGATATCTAGTCTAAATCATTTTGCAATTGGTTTTCATCTTCTCATGACTTTACTCGACCCTAAACGACAGAATCATCTGCAAACAATTTGAGTGCTGCTGAGATTGTCTCGTAAATCGTTTATGTGGATTAGGAACAGGAAAGGCCTATAACACGTCATTTGAGAACGCCAAATATTGCTTCTGTTTTACCCGATGATTTTCCGTCACTTACTGTGGCTGCTTCTGTCCCCCAGCCAGATGCAGTCGCTTGTCTTGTTTGAGAGTAAACTTCTCAGAATGCAACATCCGGGCGGTCACAGAGGGTGCGATTTTTCGTAGTTGGGAGGTCCAATTTTATGTGCATTATGGGGCCCCTTAGGGACGTCTCTGCCGAGGAGGGGAAGAAGAAGAAAGCCAATGTGCATGCCGGGTGGAGTCATTCCAGACGTGGAACGAATCCTCCTAGATGCCAGGAAATGCACAAGCTGCAGCCATCTGCAGGTGGTGGCTGACTTTGGTACCAATGACGTGTGTCGCTTTGGATCGGAAGAGATACTCTCTGGTTTTGAGCGGCTATCCAGAAGTGATAAAGGCTGCCAGTCTTGCTTCCGAGATGGACAGGACCGAATGCGGACCTCTGGTACAGAGCCGAATGGACGGTCTGAATCAGAGGCTCAGACAGTTCTGCGACCGCGTAGGCTGCAGATTCCGCGACTTGCGACATAGGGTGGTGGGGTTTCGAGTACCGCTAAAGAGGTCATGAGTCCATTATACGCAGGAGGCGGCTAGCGAGAGCTGTGTGGTGTGGACTAGGCGGTTTGTTAGGTTAGAGGGTCTCGCGAAACTCAACAAGGGCTTCAATCTCAAACGGAGCAAGTAGAACTCAGTAAGAACGTAGATCTAGGAACCACCGGTATAACAGTTGTAAATTGTCATAGTTGTGTTGGCAAAGTACTAGAGCTCCAAGCGTTGGTAGAAAGCACTGATGCTCAAATCTGGAGACAAGTTCAGCCGAAATTTTTGCGTTGGATCTAACGGTGTTCGGAAAGGTAGACTAAACACAGTTGGCGATGGCGTCCTTGCTGATATTAGTAGTAGCTTATCTTGTAACGAAATTTAAGTAGATAGTTCCTGTGAGTTATAAGCCATTCTTGGCAACCGGAAAAAAATAATAATTGGATCCTTTTACCGAAATCCTAACTCAGATGATTCAATTGCTGAAATATTGAAATAAAGTATGTATCTTATTTCAAACACCTACCCGACTCATACAATTGGCGGTGACGTCAATTTACCATTGATATGTTGGCCAAAATACATGTTTAAATCCGGAGGTACGCATCAAACAGCATCCAAAATTGTACTAAACTTATTCTCTTACAATTATTTCGAACCATTAGTTCATGAGCCCTCTCAAATAGTAAATAGTTGAGAAAACACACTTGGCTCCTTAGCAACAAATAATCTACATCAACATCTACATAGTTACTCTGCAATTCACACTTAAGCGCCTGGCAGCAGGTTCATCGAACCATTTTCATACTACTTCTCTACCATTCCACTCTCGAATGGCGCGTGGGAAAAAGGAACACCTAAATATTTCCGCTCGAGCTCTGATTTCTCTTATTTTATTATGATGATCATTTCTCCCTACGTAGGTGTCAACAAAATATTTTCGCATTCGAAAGAGAAAGTTGGTGATTGAAATCTTGTAAATAGATCTCGCCGCAAAGAAAACCGCCTTTGTTTAAGTGACTGCCATCCCAACTCGCTTATATCAGAGACACACTCACCCCTATTGCGCGATAACACGTAACGGGCTGTCCTTCTTTGCAATTTTTCGATGTCCTCCGTCAATCCTACCCGGTAAGGATTCCACCCCGTGCAGCAATATTCGAACAGAGGACGGACGAGTGTAATGTAGGCTGTCTCCTTAGTGGGTTTTTTAATTGTATTTGTCGTCTGATGATTTTACTAGACGGTAAATTGCAGCGTTATCTGCAAACAATTTAAGGGGGTGCTCAGATTATCACCTAGAGCATTTATGCAAATCAGGAACAGCAGAGGGCCTATGACACTAACTTGCAGAACGCCAGATATCACTTCCGTTCTACTCTGTGATTTACCTTATATCACTACGAACTGTGACCTCTCTGAGAGGAAATCACGTATCCAGCCACACAACTGAGACGATACTTCATATGCATGCAATTTGATTAATAGTCGCTTGTGAGGAACGGTATCAAAAGCCTTCTGGAAATCTAGGAATATGGAATCGATCTGTGGTCCCTTTTCGACAGCACTTATTGCTTCATCCTGAGCTAATAACGAGCATCAAAACGGATATAGGAATTAGTGAACACACAGTGTCGTAACGAGACTAAATACCGCTACTCTCAAACTCTCCAAAAATAAACTAAAAATATATCTATTGTACAAAGCGGATAAAAATTACCTTGGCGCCTTCCTGAGGGGCAATCTCCACACCCTCAAAATTACCAATGTCAATGTAGACCAGATGTGGTTTGAATTCAGAGAAATAGTGTCGACAGCAATTGAGAGATTTATACCGAATAAATTAACAGATGACGGAGTTGATCCGTCATGGTACAGATAACAAGTAAGAACACTGTTGCAGAAACAAACAAAAAAGCATGTCAAATTTAAATGAACGCAAAATCACCAAGATTGGTGATCTTTCACGCAAGCTCGATATTTAGCGCGGACTTCAATGCGAGATGCTTACAATAGTTTCTACAATGAAACTTCGTCTCGAAACCTGGCAGAAAATTCGAAGAGACTCTGGCCGTATGTAAAGTATACAAGGGACAAGACACAATGCCTTCTCTGCGCGATAGCAATGGAAAAAAATATAACGACAGTGCTACTAAAACAGAGTTATTAAACACTGTCTTCCAAAATTCCTTCACCAAAGAAGACGAAGTAGATTTTGCAGAATTCGAATCAAGAGTATCTGCCAACATCAGTAGCTTAGAAGCAGATATCCTCAGAGTAGTGAAGCAACATAAATAACTTAATAAAGGCAAACCTTCCGGTCCAGATTATATACCAATTAGGTTCCTTTCAGAGTATGCTGATGCAATAGCTCTGTACTTCATCCATACTGGAAAGCCGCACAGGTCACACCAATATTTAGGAAAGGCAATAGCAGTAATCCACTAAATTACAGGCCCATATCATAAACGTCAACATGCAGCACGATTCTGGAATATATATTGTGTTCGAACATTATGAATTAATTGAAGAGAACGGTCTACTGGCACATTGTTAACACGGATTTTGAAAACACAAGACAACTAGCTCTTTACTCACACCAAGTGTTGAGTTCTATAGACAAGGGATTTCAAGTTGATCCGTATTTATAGATTCCCAGGAGGCTTTTGACAACGTACCTCTCAAGCGGCTTGTAATCAAATTACACGTTTGTAAGTAGGCTGTTTATGTTTTCTCTATGTAAGTAGGCTGTTTATGTTTTCTTATTGGCAACGTTACGTAGCGCTCAATATGAAAATCACTGGCTGTGCTGTGTGCAGTCTGTGGCTAGTTTGCATTGTTGTCTGCCATTGTAGTGTTGGGCAGCGGCAGCTGGATGTGAACAGCGCGTAGCGTTGCGCAGTTGGAGGTGAGCCGCCAGCAGTGGTGGATGTGGGGAGAGAGATGGCGGAGTTTTGTAATTTGTCATGAACTGCTATATTTATATATGATGATATCAAGGTAAATACATTGTTTGTTCTCTATTAATATCTTTTATTTGCTAACTATCCCTATCAGTAGTTAGTGCCTTCCATAGTTTGAATCTTTTATTTAGCTGGCAGTAGTGGCGCTCGCTGTATTGCAGTAGCTTGAGCAGCGAAGATTTTTGTGAGGCAAGTGATTTGTGAAAGGTATAGTTTAATGTTAGTCAGGGCCATTCTTTAGTAGGGAATTTTGAAAGTCAGATTGCGTTGCGCTAAAAACATTGTGTGTCAGTTTAAGCACAGTCGTGTATAATTGTTCAAAGGGGACGTTTCACGTTTATGTAATATGGTGTCAGGTATGCGACCGGATTCGTGATTTCCTGTCAGAGAGATCACAGTCCGAAGTAATTGACGGAAAGTCATCGGGTAAAAAAAGTGATTTCTGGTGTTCCCCAAGGTAGCACTATAGGCCTTCTGCTGTTCCTTATCTACATAAACGATTTAGGAGAATCTGAGCAGCCGTCTTAGGTTGCTTGCAGATGATGCTGCCGTCTATCGTCTAGTAGAGTCATCAGGAGATCAAAACGAATTGCAGAGCGATTTAGATAAGATATCTGTATAGTGCGAAAATAGGCAATTGACCCTAAATAATGGAAAGTGTGAGGCCATACACATGAGTGATAAAAGTAATCCGTTTAACTTCGGTTACACGATAAATCAATCACATACAAATGCCGTAAATTCTGCTAAATACCTAGGAATTACAATTACGAATAACTTAAATTGGAAAGAAGACAGAAAATACTGTCGACAAAGTGAACCAATGACTGCATTGTCTTTTCAGAACACTTAGAAGATGCCACAGATCTGCTAAAGAGACTGCCTGCACTACACTTGTCCTTTCTCTTTTAGAATACTGCTGCGCAGTGTGGGATCCTTACCAGGTGGGACTAACGGAGTATATCGAGAAAGTTCAAAGAAGAGCACCATGTTTTGTATTATCGAGAATAGGGGAGAGAATGTCATGGCCATGACACATGATTTAGGGTGGACCCCATTAAAACAAAGGTGCTACTCGTTGCCATGGTATCTTCTCACGAAATTTCTATCTCCAGCTTTTTCCTCTGAGTGCAAAAATATTTTGTTGCCACCGACCTTCGCAGGGAGAGACGATCATCATAATAAAATAAGGGAAATTAGATCTTGCATGGAAAGATATAGGTATTCGTTTTTTCCGCGGGCTGTTCGAGAGTGGAATAACTGAGAATTATTGTGATGGTGGTTCGATGAACTCTCTGCCAGGCACTTAAGTATGATTTGCAGAGTGTCGATATAGATGTAGATGTATTACAAACTGGGACATTTTTGACAGGAAATCACGAATTCAGTCGCGCAACTACCATACTCCACAGCTAGGTGATCTGATTAGAAGCGTCCTGTGAGGAACTGTGTCAAAACTGTTTTGGAAATCTAGAAATATGCACTGAATGTGAGGTCCCCTGTCGGTAGCGCTCCTCTGACTTAATTGCTATGCTGGCTGTGCCGAAAGACCTGCCTTTATTAAGTGATTTAAGCTGCTTCGCTACACCGAGGATATCCACTTCTAAGTTACATATGTTGGTAGCTGTTCTTCATTCTGATATTAAAATATTTACTTCGTATTTTTTAGTGATGGTATTTCGGAAACCTGTGCTTCTTTAACTCCACTTTCGTGGTACTGTCATCGATAATACACTACTGGCCTTTAAAATTGCTACACCAAGGAGGAGAAATGCGTGCCATCACGTTTCCGACTTTGATAAACGTCGGATTGTAGCCTACCGCCATTGCGGTTTATCGTATCGCGATATTGCTGCTCGCGTTGGTCGAGATCCAATGGCTGTCAGCAGAATATGGAATCGGTAGGTCGAGGAGGGTAATACGGAATGCCGTGATGGATCCCAACGGCCTCGTATCACTAGCAGTCGAGATGACAGGCATCTTGTCCGCATGGCTGTAACGGATCGTGCAGCCACGTCTCGATCCCTGAGGCAACAGATGGGGACGTTTGCAAGACAACAACCATCTGCACGATCGGTTCGACGACGTTTGCAGCAGCATGGACTATCAGCTCGGAGACCATGGCTGTGGTTACCCTTGACGCTGCATCACAGACAGGAGCGCCTGCGATGGTGTACTCAACGACGAACCTGGGTGCACGAATGGCAAAACGTCATTTTTTCAGATGAATCCAGGTTCTGTTTACTGCATCACGATGGTCGCATCCGTATTTGGCGATATCGCGGTGAACGCACATTGGAAGCGTGTATTCGTACTAGCGTATCACCCGGCGTGATGGTACGGGGTGCCATTGGTTACACGTCTCGGTCACCTCTTGTTCGCATTGACGACACTTTGAACAGTGGACGTTACATTTCAGATATGTTACGACCCGTGGCTCTACCCTTCATTCGGTCCCTGCGGGAACCTACATTTCAGCAGGATAATGCACGACCGCATGTTGCAGGTCCTGTACGGGCCTTTCTGGATACAGAAAATGTTCGACTGCTGCCCTGGCCAGCGCATTCTCCAGATCTCTCACCAACTGAAAACGTCTGGTCAATGGTGGCCGAACAACTGGCTCGTCACAATACACCAGTCACTACTCTTGATGAACTGTGGTATCGTGTTGAAGCTGCATGGGCAGCTGTACCTGTACACGTCATCCAAGCTCTGTTTGACTCAATGCCCAGGCGTATCGAGGCCGTTATTACGGCCAGAGGCGGTTGTTCTGGGTACTGATTTCTCAGGATCTATGAACCCGAAGTGCGTGAAAATGTAATCACATGTCAGTTCTAGTATAATATATTTGTCCAATGAATACCCGTTTATCATCTGCATTTCTTCTTGGTGTAGCAATTGTGGTGTCACCGCCAGACACCACACTTGCTAGGTGGTAGCTTAAATCGGCCGCGGTCCATTTAGTACATGCAGGACCCGCGTGTCCCCACTGTGTGATCGCAGACCGAGCGCCACCACAAGGCAGGTCTCGAGATACGGACTAGCACTCGCCCCAGTTGTACGACGACTTTGCTAGCGACTATACTGACGAAGCCTTTCTCTCATTTGCCGAGAGACAGTTAGAATAGCCTTCAGCTAAGTCCATGGCTACGACCTAGCAAGGCGCCATTAGCCTTACATAGTTTGATAGTTATCGTATGAAATGTCTCATCAAGAACGTTGTAAACCAACAAGGATAGATAAAAGTTAAGTATTCGAGGAGCTGCATACTTTTCTTATTAGAATTCACTACTTATCCTGTTCCAGAATTCACGCCCGTCTGCGTTAGATAGCGTGCATTTCGGCCTCCTCTATCTACAAGGTGTTGGCACATTTGCCAACACATCAGCAATTTTAATGGCCAGTAGTGTATTACCAATCCTGACTAGCGTAAAGGTACTGATTGTGTCATGCCACTTGTGTACTTTATACACGACCAGACGGCCCTTACCAAATTGGTAATTGCTGATCAAGTAACCTTCTGTGAAGGGTACCTGCCGGCCGTGGTGGCCGAGCGGTTCTAGGCGCTACAGTCTGGAACCGCGCGACCGCTTCGGTCGCAGGTTCGAATCCTGCCTCGGGCATGGACCTGCGTGATGTCCTTAGATTAATTAGGTTTAAGTAGTTCTAAGTTCAAAATGGTTCAAATGGCTCTGAGCACTATGCGACTTAACGTCTGAGGTCGTCGCCAAGAACTTAGAACTAATTAAACCAAACTAACCTAAGGACGTCACACACATCTATGCCCGAGGCAGGATTCGAATCTGCGACCGTAGCGGTCGCTCGGTTCCAGATTGTAGCGCCTAGAACCGCACGGCCACTCCGGCCGGATAGTTCTAAGTTCTCGGGGACTGATGATCTCAGAAGTTAAGTTCCATAGTGCTTAGAACCATTTGAACCATTTGAAGGGTACCTAATGACAAGGAACCAGACTAAAATTTCGAAATGGAGACGTAAGTAAAACAGTAGAATCTGCAAAGCTAAAGGGTTTTGAACTGACGTTTTACTAATTCTAAGGTAAACTGTGAACGTGTATACATATAATTAGCCTAATTAGGCAATACGGTGTCAAGTTTTATGGCAAAGCGGAAATAAACTTCACCTAAGAAAACTAACCGTACTTGATACCAATCTCTTCTAACACAGTTACTGTCAATATCATACTGCAACTTGCCCTAGGGAACAACACAAGAGCTAACCCATACGCAGAACACAGAGTGGCTAACAAATGCAGCAGTACTCACTATCTCACAATAACACTTGCTATTGGCAAAAATTACTATGCAGCGTAATGAATACATGCAGAAGGGCATATGAACCTACTAACATAGTCTGACGAGCAATGGCATGAACTACTACTCTTTTAATTAATTTATCACAAATAAGATAATGATTTTGGAACAGCGCTGATTACTGGGGGCTTAAGAAATTTGCACATGAATCTCCTCTATACAAATAGGGAGTACTGTTATTATTTTTTTAAAAATGTTTTGGTGTAGAATAAATGATTGTGCTGGTTGCTGCACTTGCTCAGAAAGAGCCTTTACTTCAATTCAACACATAAGTTAAGTAGCTTATGAGGTCCCTTAAAATTGTATGGTTTGAAGAACTACCATCAACTGTAAATGGTAACACACAAAATTAAGAAAATGGTGAACATCTTTAGTAACAACGTTAATACAATGAATAATGCAACATTAGTTGGAAAGGGACATAGCGACTACTGACTCACTCGACTCCAAGTCAAACTGGCTTTGTAAATGTCTACACAACTTGAAAAACTACTTTGAAACGATACATACAAAGAAACAAACTATTACAAATTTACAAACCTATTCAAAGTGAAATAATACTGCTGTCTTTTTATGACTTTCACCTGCAAACAGCTATAAGTACTTCACATTTTTGGCATTGATTATTTTGATGGCAGCTTTTTATTTAGTGAAAAGCTTTCTCTATGAACACACTTTGGGAAACTTTAAGATGAAAAATTATGTGGAGTGAATCATTTACTACTATACAGAAAACTAAGCACATAAAACTAAAAAAGGTTTCAGTTTAATAAAAAAAAGGGTACCCGGAATTAACACTTGGAAAGCACTCTGTCTGAGAATGTGACTGGGGTTAATCACGGGTGTGTACACGTAATTTAGAAGTTTCACGTAAACTCGCTATTGAATACATACCTGGTCCATTTAGATAACAATTCTGCTTGTGCCAAATTACCATGGCTATAAAATTTATGGTAAAGCCACTATGGTTCTTGATGTTAGCCACACTCTGATATAACTCTTCTTGGCGACGTAAATTTAACCAAACAGGGCCAATAATGATACCATGATCGATAGGCCACTTTACATCCCATCCGAGGCTAATTTTCATATTCGCAAGCTCTGCTTGTCTCAATTTATACATCCAAATTAACCACGGATGAACTCTAGTGTCCGATTCAACTCGTCGGCTTTGACCAATGACGTCATATGTAAGTCAAAGATGCTGCATACCCGCAATCTATGAAGGGAACGGATCATACTCGTAAACAAACAAATATAGCATGCGATAAAATAATACATTTAACGCGATTATTATTTACGCACGAATTACATGCAAACGAGTTGAAAATAACCGAAATAAATAATAGGAGTGTAAAAAATTTGTGTCTAATTAGAATTATTATCATAATTTAAGCAAGTGGAGGGGCACAGAGAACCATAAACTGTGTGGGTGTTAGAGAAAACAATTCCTTTATTCCCACATATTTTTAGCAATAACTTAACACTACACACATGAATGAATTGTGTAGACATGAACAGCATGGAATAACTAACAAAAGTTAAGTCAAAGAATAACTATATCACTGCACGTAAATTAACACTTCACGGAATGTTTATGAAGCACTGTACACTTGTAGGGATCGATTGTCAGAAATAGGTCACTACATGACTCCCCCCTTTAATGCTAACCATACCGCAGATTAAATTTCACACGCCGTCCAGCTCTTGTAACTACTTCTTTCTTGAAACCGGGCGGTGCGTCACGTGTGTCAGTTGTTGTGTCAGGGAGTGGTGTAGTAGTCCTCGACGTCGGTCTTGGTGTTGCAGTGACTGGTATTCGCTGAGCGTTGTGGTGTTCATGGGGTACAGGAAACACATCTTGTAGTTTCTCCTGTCTTCTCTGGTTTGTGTTCAGTGGTAGGTGTGGTGTCTGTTGCGTCCAGAAATGCAGGCTTGATACGGTCCACTGCAACTGTGGTGGGTGTACCGTTAATCATTATGCGGAAAGTATTGGTATCCCTACTGACTACCAGATATGGTCCGTCATATGGTGGCTGCAGTGGTTTACGCACAGTATCATTGCGTAAGAATATATGCGTGCAATTGTCTAGCTCCGCAAAAACGAACAAGTGTCTTCCAAGCTGGTTTCTAGGCATTGTTGGTCTCAATTGGCGTATATGCTCTCTTAATCTTGTGGCGAATTCTGGGGCTGTGTTTGTATCATCTGCCATGCTGTGCAGAAATTCTCCAGGTAGGCGTAACGTTTGTCCATACACCAGTTCTGCTACTGCTGCTTTCAGATCACTTTTGAATGACGTTCGCAGACCCAAAAGTACGATAGGTAGTGTCTCTGTCCAATTCGGTGTTGCGTGACATCTCAGTGCTGCCTTTAACTGTCGATGAAGACGCTCAACCATGCCATTTGATGCGGGGTGGTATGCCGTGGTGCGTATGCGTTTCGTACCTAATAACGTAGCCAATGCTTTGAAAACGTAGGCTTCAAATTGACGTCCTTGATCAGTTGTAATTCTCAGTGGAACTCCAAACCGGGCAATCCAACCACGAAAAAATGTTTGAGCTATAGTTTCTGCAGTGATGTCCTTCATTGGAAATGCCTCACGCCACCTAGTAAATCTGTCAATCACCGTGAGGCAATAACTGTAGCCTTCCGATGTCGAGAGTGGGTCGATGATGTCAACATGCACATGGTCAAAACGCTGATTTGGTGGAAGAAATGTGCCTAATGGTGCCCTGACGTGCTGTGTGATTTTATTCCTCTGGCACGCCAAGCATTGCTTCACAAATGTTTTACAGTCTGTGTGCATACATGGCCATACAAATTTTTGTTTGACCAATCTGAGTTTGGCTCTTACTCCTGGGTGTGACAGATTGTGCACTGATGCAATTGCCTGTGTTCTGAATTGTTGTGGCACAAATGGACGTATCTTTCCTCTTGCTGCGTCACAGTACAACTCAATGCTTGCTTCAGGAAACGTCACGAGCTGTAGCTTCAATCCTTTCTCTTGTTGCAATAGATCACGCAACTCACTATCACATTGTTGCGCATGCGCGAGGGCGTCGTAATCAATGGCCTTTGTCACTGCTTCCACCTGTGCGATGTCATCTGCTACTGTGGACACTGCTTCTATGCGAGAATGTGCATCAGCTGGAACATTTAGCTTCCCATCCACATACACAATGGTGGTCGTGAACTGCCTGATATAATCTAAGTGTCGCAGCTGCCTGGGCGATGCTTTCTCTGGCTTTACCTTAAAGGCATAGGTAAGCGGTTTATGATCTGTGTAAATCGTGAACTGTCGCCCTTCTAATGCGTGTCTGAAATTTTTTACTGCCGCATAAGTGGCGTACAGCTCACGGTCATATGTTGCCCAACGTTGCTGAGATGGTGATAACTTATGACTATAGAATGCAATGGGCTGCCATAACTGATCAAGTTGTTGCTGAAGTACGGCACCAATGGCAGTGGCCGAAGCATCAACCATGAGAGCGAGTGGAGCATGCGCGACCGAGTGTGCTAACTGCGAGGCCTCTGCTATAGCTTTTTTTATAGCGTGAAACGCGGTGTCCGCCTCGATAGTACAGTGCACACTGTGGTTAGGTTTAGGTGCGCCTTTAAGTAGTTCATTCAATGGTGCTGTTATCAGTGCATGATTGCGAATGAAGCGTTGGTAGAAATTCACTACTCCAATGAATCGTCGTAATTCTCTGACTGTGACAGGGCGGGGGTATTTGTTTATGGCCTCTACTTTACTGTGTGGCGGTCGAATACCCTGTGCATTCACCAAATATCCTAGAAAGTGGACCTCTTTCTCACCAAAAACACACTTGACAGGATTAATTACTAGTCCATGGGTGCGTAGGCGGTCAAACACTTGTGCCAAATGCTGTAAGTGCTCCTCTTCCGATGCACACATAACCAATAAATCATCTATATACACATAACAAAAATCTAAATCTCTTGTAACCTCATCCATAACACGTTGGAAGGTCTGGGTGGCATTACATAGTCCGAATAGCATTCGGGTGAATTCAAATAGACCGAATGGTGTTGTCACTGCTGTTTTAGGAATGTCTTCTACAGCTATAGGGATCTGATAGTAAGCTCAAACTAGATCAATGGTAGAAAATATAGTCTTACCATGAACATTTGCAGAAAAGTCTTCTATAAGTGGAACTGGGTACCGGTCTGGAATGGTCCTTGCATTGAGTTGGCGGTAGTCACCGCAGGGGCGCCATCCATTCTTCTATTTAGGCACGATGTGAACTGAGGATGTCCAACTGCTACTAGAAACTCTGCAGGTACCTTGTGACAGCATGCTGCGAAATTCCTGCTTTACCACCTTTAGCTTTTCGGCCGTTAAACGTCTAGGCCGAGCGTGAGTTGGCGGCCCTGGCGTGGTCAAAATGTGGTGGACGGCTGTATGCTTGACTGGTGGGATAGTAGGCGATTGCTGTGTGATCTCGGGGTATCCTTTCAGTAATCGTATACAGGGTGTTACAAAAAGGTACGGCCAAACTTTCAGGAAACATTCCTCACACACAAAGAAAGAAAATATGTTATGTGGACATGTGTCCGGAAACGTTTACTTTCCACGTTAGATCTCATTTTATAACTTCTCTTCAAATCACATTAATCATGGAATGGAAACACACAGCAACAGAACGTACCAGCGTGACTTCAAACACTTTGTTACAGGAAACGTTCAAAATGATCTCCGTTAGCGAGGATACATCCATCCACCCACCGTCGCATGGAATCCCTGATGCGCTGATGCAGCCCTGGAGAGTGGCGTATTGTATCACAGCCGTCCACAATACGAGCACGAAGAGTCTCTACATTTGGTACCGGGGTTGCGTAGACAAGAGCTTTCAAATGCCCCCATAAATGAAAGTCAAGAGGGTTGAGGTCAGCAGAGCGTGGAGGCCATGGAATTGGTCCGTCTCTACCAATCCATCGGTCACCGAATCTGTTGTTGAGACGCGTACGAACACTTCGACTGAAATGTGCAGGAGCTCCATCGTGCATGAACCACATGTTGTGTCGAACTTGTAAAGGCACATGTTCCAGCAACACAGGTGGAGTATCCCGTATGAAATCATGATAACGTGCTCCATTGAGGGTAGGTGGAAGAACATGGGGCCCAATCAAGACGTCACCAACAATGCCTGCCAAAACGTTCACAGAAAATCTGTGTTGATGACGTGATTGCACAACTGCGTGCGGATTCTCGTCAGCCCACACATGTCGATTGTGAAAACGTAAAATTTGATCTCGTTGGAATGAAGCCTCATCCGTAAAGAGAACATTTGCACTGAAATGAGGATTGACACATTGTCGGATGAACCATTCGCAGAAATGTACCCGTGGAGGCCAATCAGCTGCTGATAGTGCCTGCACACGCTGTACGTGGTACGGAAGCAACTGGTTCTCCCATAGCACTCTCCATACAGTGACGTGGTCAACGTTACCCTGTACAGCAGCATCTTCTCTGACGCTGACATTAGGGTAATCGTCAACCCCACGAAGAATTGCCTCGTCCATTGCAGGTGTCCTCGTCGTTCTAGGTCTTCCCCAGTCGCGAGTCATAGGCTGGAATGTTCCGTGCTCCCTAAGACGCCGATCAATTGCTTCGAACGTCTTCCTGTCGGACACCTTCGTTCTGGAAATCTGTCTCGATACAAACGTACCGCGCCACGGCTATTGCCCCTTGCTAATCCATACATCAAATGGGCATCTGCCAACTCCACATTTGTAAACATTCGTTCGTGATGAACACTAACCTGTTGATGCTACGTACTGATGTGCTTGATGCTAGTACTGTAGAGCAATGAGTCGCATGTCAACACAAGCACCGAAGTCAACTTTGCCTTCCTTCAATTGGGCCAACTGGCGATGAATCGAGGAAGTACAGCACATACTGACGAAACTAAAATGACTCTAACATGGAAATTAAGCGTTTCCGGACACATGTCCACATAACATCTTTTCTTTATTTGTGTGTGAGGAATGTTTCCTGAAAGTTTGGCCGTACCTTTTTGTAACACCCTGTATATGGTGTGTCGCCTGTGACTGTGCGTACCTCTAGTGGTGTGATACAACGGACTTTTCCTGTTGTATGCAGACTAGTAGTCAAATCTATTAGTCGCTGACGTCGCAGATCTGGCAGTAAGTCGTAGAAGGACAAAAAATCTGCTCCGATAATAGGCTGTGATATATCTACCACTGTAAATTGCCTTTCAAACACACGGTGTAGCCCCAAACTAAGGAATAATGTTACTCGACCGTATGTTCTAATTTTGGAGTCATTGGCGGCGAATAGATAAGTCGTCGCAGCTCCGGCGTGATAGGCGGTTTGCTGGATATACGGACACTTCTGCGTCTGTATCGACGAGAAACTGTAGTTTTGTTTCGCGGTCTGTCACAAAAAGTCGGCGAGTGTTTGCACTGGAAGTTATCGCTGCTACGGTGTCTGCTTCGTGTTTCCACTTGCAAGGTGGCGTACACTTTCGTGCATCATTACCAAATGTCTTGTGGTACCAGCATAAGTTCTGTAGTGATGGTGATCGATTGCGACTTCGTGACCGTCGGCGGCGTGGCCGTTGGCGGTTGTGCGTTGTTTGTAATGCAGCTACCTGTGCGGTTAACTCTGCCAGTTGTGATTGTAGGGAGACTAGCGTCACAGTGGGCGAATTTTCTTGTTGTGGCGTTAATGTTGAGACACTTGATGTGGGATACATTTCAATTAACCTGTCGCCGTTTGTGCCAGTGCGTTTAAATCGCCTGCACATACCGTGAGAATTTTTTGAGTATCTGACGGCAACCGAGACAACCATATATTTCGTAGCACATCATCAGTTACAGTGTTACTTGCCAGTGTGCGCAAACGTCGTAAGACTTGTGATGGAGTGCGATCTCCGAGTTCTTCAGTGCGCAGTAGCTTCTCTAGCTGTTTTTCCTCTGATTGTGACAAATTCGTTATTAATGCGTTTTTAATGGATGCATAACGATCGGTTTCCGGTGGTGCGGCTAGGATATCTTGTATTTCTGCTGCTAGATCTTCTGTAAGTGCTGCAACCACATAGCTGTACTTAGTTTCGTCCGCCGATATTTGTGCGTGGACGAACTGGCATTCTAACTGGGCAAACCACAATAGAGGATTGTTGTTGTGGTCTTCAGCCCTGAGACTGGTTTGATGCAGCTCTCCATGCTACTCTATCCTGTGCAAGCTCCTTCATCTCCCAGTACCTACTGCAACCTACATCCTTCTGAATCTGCTTAGTGTATTCATCTCTTGTTCTCCCTCTACTCTACTAGTTATCGTCCATGTTTCACTTCCATACATGGCTACACTTCATACAAATACTTTCAGAAACGACTTCCTGACACTTAAATCTATACTCGATGTTAACAAATTTCTCTGCTTCAGAAACGCTTTCCTTCCCATTGCCAGTCTACATTTTATATCCTCTCTACTTCGACCATCATCAGTTATTTTGCTCCCTAAATAGCAAAACTCCTTTACTACTTTAAGTGTCTCATTTCCTAATCTAATTCCCTCAGCATCACCTGATTTAGTTGGACTACATTCAATTATCCTCGTTTTGCTTTTGATGATGTTCATCTTATATCCTCCTTTCAAGACACTGTCCATTCCGTTCAACTGCTCTTCCAAGTCCTTTGCTGTCTCTGACAGAATTACAATGTCATCGGCGAACCTCAACGTGTTTACTTCTTCTCCATGAATTTTACTACCTACTCCGAATTTTTCTTTTGTTTCCTCTACTGCTTGCTCAATATACAGATTGAATAACATCGGGGAGAGGCTACAACCCTGTCTCACTCCTTTCCCAACCACTGCTTCCCTTTCATGCCCCTCGACTCTTGTAACTGCCATCTGGTTTCTGTACAAATTGTAAATAGCCTTTCGCTCCCTGTATTTTACCCCTGCCACCTTCAGAATTTGAAAGAGAGTATTCCAGTTAACATTGTCAAAAGCTTTCTCTAAGTCTACAAATGCTAGAAACGTAGGTTTGCCTTTTCTTAATCTTTCTTCTAAGATAAGTCTTAAGGTTAGTATTGCCTCACGTGTTCCAACATTTCTACGGAATCCAAACTGATCTTCCCCGAGGTCCGCTTCTACCAGTTTTTCCATTCGTCTGTAAAGAATTCGCGTTAGTATTTTGCAGCTGTGACTTATTAAACTGATAGTTCGGTAATTTTCACATCTGTCAACGCCTGCTTTCTTTGGGATTGGAATTATTATATTCTTCTTGAAGTCTGAGGGTATTTCGCCTGTCTCATACATCTTCCTCACCAGATGGTAGAGTTTTGTCATGAATGGCTCTCCCAAAGCCATCAGTAGTTCTAATGGAATGTTGTCTACTCCCGGGGCCTTGTTTCGACTCAGGTCTTATTGTCCTCAAGTACATCGCCCTAGTATAGATCCTCTATATACTCCTTCCACCTTTCTGCCTTCCCTTCTTTGCTTAGAACTGGGTTGCCATCTGAGCTCTTGGCTTATGTAACCAGAATGGTGGAGATTTTATCGTCACCCTGTTAATTGCACTGCTGGCTTCAGGTTGAATTGAGACTGGCGAATCGGTCATTATCTGAAACGAGCGCGACGCGGCTGGCGTGGAAGCTACAAATGTGAACATTGCGGAACTTCGTTAAACGCTGAAGCCGACGCGGATGTTAACGTAGTTCCTCGGGGTCACCAAATGTGGGTGTTGGAGAAAACAATTCCTTTATTCCCACATATATTTAGCAGTAACTTAACACTACACACATGAATGAGTTGTGTAGACATGAACAGCACGGAATAACTAACAAAAGTTAAGTCAAAGAATAACTATATCACTGCACGTAAATTAACACTTCAGGGAATGCTTATGAAGCACTGTACACTTGTAGGGATCGATTGTCAGAAATAGGTCACTACAACTGTATTACAGTATAGAGGATGGTGAAGTCATCCTATTGCAAAATTACGTTAATTTTATTATTGATTATTGATTCAAACGGGAGAAGCGCAGCGAAGTTGGGGTTTCAGGCGGGGAGAAATTAAACCTATATAAGAGGATATTCTAGTTACCGATTCCAATACTGTTAACTTTACTGTAGGAGTTCAGAGAGTAATTGCGAGTGCAGAAATGGTATTATATTTAACACAGAACCTGGA
The DNA here is from genome assembly GCF_021461385.2 of Schistocerca piceifrons. Taxonomy (NCBI): domain Eukaryota; kingdom Metazoa; phylum Arthropoda; class Insecta; order Orthoptera; family Acrididae; genus Schistocerca; species Schistocerca piceifrons. Next base: position 352,958,075 of record NC_060144.1, on the reverse strand, counting down.
AAAACGATCTAATTAATGAAACCGCGATAGGTTGAACGTTTGTAACTGTTTTGCAGTAAATCAGAGAACAACTACTAGCGGAAAAATCTTATTACATTTGATACACCTGCTAGAAAAAAACGGGTCTACTGAAGCACGGGATACAAATCGTCGGCTTTGACCAGTAACGGAAACAAAGAAATACGAGAGACGAAAAAGATAGTTGACATATATCTAGGCAAGTAGTATTTTCACGTTAAGGATATCGCGTGTTTGTATCGTATTATTTCTGTGGAAAATGAAGCCGGCCGAAGTGGCCGTGCGGTTAAAGGCGCTGCAGTCTGGAACCGCAAGACCGCTACGGTCGCAGGTTCGAATCCTGCCTCGGGCATGGATGTTTGTGATGTCCTTAGGTTAGTTAGGTTTAACTAGTTCTAAGTTCTAGGGGACTAATAACCTCAGCAGTTGAGTCCCATAGTGCTCAGAGCCATTTTTTTTTTGTGGAAAATGAGGGGGAAGAAATGGATGGAAATGTTGATAGCATAGAATACCTCACGTCACATATACATGGACTGTATCTCGAACCTCATTCGAACTTCATTGGTTGACTGCAGTACGGGATACAAGTTTAGCGTTCGTCGATTTCTTCGTTTTCGTTAGCATTAATATCCTGTTGTTCAGTTGAACTACACTCCTGGAAATTGAAATAAGAACACCGTGAGTTCATTGTCCCAGGAAGGGGAAACTTTATTGACACATTCCTGGGGTCAGATACATCACATGATCACACTGACAGAACCACAGGCACATAGACACAGGCAACAGAGCATGCACAATGTCGGCACTAGTACAGTGTATATCCACCTTTCGCAGCAATGCAGGCTGCTATTCTCCCATGGAGACGATCGTAGAGATGCTGGATGTAGTCCTGTGGAACAGCTTGCCATGTCATTTCCACCTGGCGCCTCAGTTGGGCCAGCGTTCGTGCTGGACGTGCAGACCGCGTGAGACGACGCTTCATCCAGTCCCAAACATGCTCAATGGGGGACAGATCCGGAGATCTTGCTGGCCAGGGTAATTGACGTACACCTTCTAGAGCACGTTGGGTGGCACGGGATACATGCGGACGTGCATTGTCCTGTTGGAACAGCAAGTTCCCTTGCCGGTCTAGGAATGGTAGAACGATGGGTTCGATGACGGTTTGGATGTACCGTGCACTATTCAGTGTCCCCTCGACGATCACCAGTGGTGTACGGCCAGTGTAGGAGATCGCTCCCCACACCATGATGCCGGGTGTTGGCCCTGTGTGCCTCGGTCGTATGCAGTCCTGATTGTGGCGCTCACCTGCACGGCGCCAAACACGCATACGACCATCATTGGCACCAAGGCAGAAGCGACTCTCATCGCTGAAGACGACACGTCTCCATTCGTCCCTCCATTCACGCCTGTCGCGACACCACTGGAGGCGGGCTGCACGATGTTGGGGCGTGAGCGGAAGACGGCCTAACGGTGTGCGGGACCGTAGCCCAGCTTCATGGAGACGGTTGCGAATGGTCCTCGCCGATACCCCAGGAGCAACAGTGTCCCTAATTTGCTGGGAAGTGGCGGTGCGGTCCCCTACGGCACTGCGTAGTATCCTACGGTCTTGGCGTGCATCCGTGCGTCGCTGCGGTCCGGTCCCAGGTCGACGGGCACGTGCACCTTCCGCCGACCACTGGCGACAACATCGATGTACTGTGGAGACCTCACGCCCCACGTGTTGAGCAATTCGGCGGTACGTCCACCCGGCCTCCCGCATGCCCACTATATGCCCTCGCTCAAAGTCCGTCAACTGCACATACGGTTCACGTCCACGCTGTCGCGGCATGCTACCAGTGTTAAAGACTGCGATGGAGCTCCGTATGCCACGGCAAACTGGCTGACACTGACGGCGGCGGTGCACAAATGCTGCGCAGCTAGCGCCATTCGACGGCCAACACCGCGGTTCCTGGTGTGTCCGCTGTGCCGCTGTAGGTCAACTGAAGCACGGGATGAAGATTTTACATGTGTTGTTTCTTTCGCCTACGCTACCACTAATAGTCTGTTCTTACGTAGATAGTAGTACTGCCGATGGCAGAAGGAGCTACGTACAAAATATTGTATCCCATACTTCCGTTGACCTATATATATATATATATGTACACTGCTAACGAAAACGTGGAAATAGACGTACGTTACATTTGCAATCTGTACCTCAGTTGAACTACGCGAAGAGCCAATAAGACAACTCATATAAAATTTGTATCTCGTACTTCACTATGGGTTAAAGTTTTTTTTCGCCTTCGATGCTAATAGTATCGACTGAAAGTTATAGTTTTGATCACAGCAGTGACAATAGTATCCCATTCCTTAGTTGAGCTATATAGCTATACACAACATTTGTATTCTGCTCTCCAGTTGACATATATAGGTAAATCTCATCAATGTTACGTATGTCGTTCTTTTCGAGTAGGTAGAGGCAGTGTAAAGGTCAGCTGAAGGACGGGATACAAATTTTAGTTGTGTCGGGCGTTTTGCCTATAATATTGCTAGTACAGATTGGAAAAAATTTACTGGTACTAGTGCTGGGAAACGAAAGAAGAAGGACAGCTGCGAAATTTCTATAACGTACTGGAGTACACGAAAACATACGTAATGGAGTAATACAACAATAAAATACGCCAAAATAGTCAAATGCAGTAAAACCCCTTCCCTACAAGAGATTTCACAGCTGACCAATAACCCTCTATGCTACTGGTGTAAGCCCCTGTGGATAATGATCTGAACTCAATATTGTGATTAACTACGAGATGCTAATAACACACGGGAACATCTTAAAAGAAACGAAGCTCGCCTAGAAAGACATCAACAAAAATCACATAACCACATACACAACAAACAAAACATTACGAAAACACAAACACACAGACACACACACACACACATACACACAGACACACATACAGGCAGAGACACACACATTCACCCCCCCCCCCCCGCACCTCCATCCTAATGTGAAATTAGCTAACATATTTCGGACGGTACATTTGCCCAACACGTTTAACAAAACATTTAAACGGGCAATATGTTTGGGGAATACCACGCCTCCATGAATATTCGTCTAAGTGACTTTGAAGTGTGGAAATCCGGCGTTTCCCCTTCCCTACAAGAGATTTCACAGCTGACCAATAACCCTCTATGCTACTGGTGCAAGCCCCTGTGGATAATGATCTGAACTCAATATTGTGATTAACTACGAGATGCTAATAACCCATTTCCCCTAAATCCCTATATGAAGAAAAACCATCTGAAATTACAATGGAGCCCTCTCCAACGCGATCTCCAATTAAGCTGACCAAAACTTCCTTCCTTCGATTGGGTACGACTTTAAATACTACATAGTCATACTCTTGACCTGAAACTACAGCCCCCCCCCCCCCCCAAATCCATAATCCCGCCGGAGGTTCCCCCCTGTTGTACTTCCTTTTGCCAAAATGCGGCTCGTCAATTTCCACCACAACAGCTCCCCCCCCCCCTCCCCCAACGGCCCCCTATATTTCATGTCTTCCCCACAAACTTCCCTACAAAAAGAGTACCACTCCACAACTGTAAGCTTACTCGAAAGACACTCATGGACACACAGCCACACAGGATATCTCAAACACCAACAGTACGTGATTTTCATAGTGTCTCTCAAGGCGAGCTTAGATTTTTCGAACCACGTCCCTCGTCTAATGGACCGCCACAACCGATCTTTGCTGCAGCGCCATACGAATAAGTGTTGAGTACAGCCACGAGATACACTTGTGAGGCGCATATGTCCGCCGCACTCACGACATCGAACATACTCAGCAACGAGACGACACATTTAAGAAAAACAAATCATTGCCAACATGTCTACGCCCATAGCCTCTTTCATATCATCTAGGTTCATCGCAACAGATAAATCCATACCCACAAACGAAAATGAGATGCTAAAAATTGTCCTAAATTAAGACACTAATAGTCCAAATTACCTCAATATCGCTAAGAATGGAATTAAGTACCGAATGAATTGCAAACAACCAATTATTTAAATAAATTCTCACGAAGAATATTTTGAGCAACATGTAGCGATCTCTTTTAAAATCACATTCAAGTATTTTGATGTACTATGATAGCGCTTATCCGGAACACAGAACTGTTTTATTATCTGTGGCTGAAAGTGAAGACATCATTATCTATGAGTAATGTATGACGTCATTGGTCAAAGCCGACGGATTGTATCGCTTGCTTCACTAGACCAAAAAAAAAAAAAAAAACGATCCAGTTTATGAACCATCCAATAGAAAAAAAATATCTAATGAATGAACTATCGAATAGTTTGAATCGGTAAATGGAATGGACCTCATATACAGGTCAATTCTAGTTACCGATTCTAATATTACTAAGTTTTGCGCACAACTTCAGAGAGCAATTACGAGTGCAGAAAAAAGGATCTAAGAAATGAACCATCGAATAGTTGGAATCGGTAACTAGAAGTAACCTATAGAGGAGGTCACTTCCAGTTACCGATTCAAATATTGCTGTTTCGCGGTAGTACAAAGAGCAATTACAAGCGCAAGACTCTTATAACATATGAGAAACCTGCTTAAAAAACGATCTTGTTAGAGAACTACAGAATACGGCTAGACTTTGAAAAAATAAAAATCTTTACAAACATTACTGCACACTCAAAAAATAAAATAAAATAAAATAAAACGCAAAAATGAGCAAACCTTGGAACTGATAACTTTATTACACGAAAGTCACATCAGCTGCAGTAGCTCCAAAACAACACTCAGTGAAACTGATACATGAGGAATGAAAGTAAAATTAAGAACAGTATAGCAAAAGCATCGAAAATGAAAACATAAAAGTGGCTACATTAAACTAAACTTACCATATATGAACTTCCAAAGCAGTGAGAAATCGAGGCTGCCAAAAACAGAGAATAAGGACATAACGAGAAATAATAATGTTAGGAGGTGAAACTATAACGAAATACGCAAAATCCAATCAAAAAATTAATAAGAAACACAAACTACCCTGCACGAAAGAGACACCACCCAAATCAGTTCTCCCCTACCACGCGCCCTCACCCATAAGCAAAATTTTAAAATAATAATAAAAAAAATGATATTACAAGTCAATCACATGAGACCACCGGCACAAGACACAGCAACCTTTAGGAATACTCTTCCTCCAACAGTATTCATCCAAATGGCTTTGCAACACTGAAATCTTTCTCTTTCCCCGCCCGACAACAGATTTTATAGCCCCTCAATGCCCCCTCAATAGAATTGGTACATGCCCCCGTCTTGTACTCCTTAAACTGAATGTTATGATTCGGACCAATTGATGACAACCCCTTTCACCCAACCCCTTGTACGAAGCAAACCCACCCGACATGACTACGGAAGCTACTTCAACATATTCTTCTATTAAAGATGTCAAAACTTCCTTTGTACGATTTGGTACGACATTTACTACATCAGGACAGTCCCCTCCAGAAACTACTACTCCAAAAACCCAAAGCGCAGCAGCCTTATTCCCCCTTTCGTACTTTCTCTGTCCAAAATGTGACTCGTCTACTTCAACTGTAACCCCTGCCCCCCCCCCGCCCCCTCCCCATCCCCCCCCCCCCCCCAGCCATCAATGATCCCCTATACCTTATAAATTCTCCGCAGACTTCTCTACAAAATGAAAACCAGTCAACCACAGTGCCACACGAAACCCCTGCTTCGTGGATGACAGATTTTCAAGAGTATTGATAGCAAAAATAGTAGGTTAACATGACTCTATTACTTCTAAATTCAACCTCGATCTTTCGAACCAGGTCCCCCTGCGTTAAATCTCTATGTATTATTTTTTCTCCACCTCCACATGTATTCGTCGGAAGTTCGTGATGATGGAACCTTTGTCAAAACCATATAATTTCCACAAACACTGCACTTGCAGAATTCTGCAATAATGTCCAATGATTGCAAAAATCTTGTAGTTGAGCTACGTTTAGTCGTTTCCTCAAGGAGAATTTTCGCTATAAACACAACTGACTCATCCATAATGAATATCAGTTGCATGGGAAATCCAGATCTTATAAATCACGACTACTTTCATCAACAAAAGATACTGAAAACAAATTACTATATGAAAACAAAACAATATACATCGAATTTTTAATATACGCACGTAACGAGGAAATCCAGAGAAAGCATTTAACGTTCGTAACTACAGTCGATGGCACAAACAAAATAACATCACACATTACATCATTGGTCAAAGACGACGGGCGGAATCGGACACTAGAATTGCCCCCCAGTCCAGCCAAACTACTACTGTAACGGCGGGGCTTTACTAAAGGTTTTACATGCAGCTGCCCTGCGTATGGTCCAGTATAATAAACAGTTTTTAAAAATTACCTCATTCACAGAGTATTATATACAAAATTGGAGGTACAGTTACAATACAATTCTTAAAACGGTAAAATAATAACATAATTATTACATATTACATAAGGAAAGATCTTGACTATGCAGATACACTAGTGTACAACGTCAGCAGGGAACTTACACGGAATACACATAAATCTATCGAGTATTGGTGTTACAGACTCTGGATTTTTTGCCGCATTTCGGGACAAACTTTCGTTATGGAATCTATCAAATGGATTCTCTGTTGTGACAGAACAGTATGCTTCCCTTCACCGAAGGAAAGGTTTGTCTCCTTCCATGATATTAAGAAAATAACGATGAAGGAAATGTTGGTGGAATTGTATGGGGAGTAACAGATAAACAAAATATGGTTAACCACATCAATGGCGACGTTCCAAAGCATGATGGTTGTATTACAATTTTTTACTCGCCGAATATGCCTGAGTATATTAAGGCAGAATTCTTTCGACTGAAAGTGGGGCCATATTTTATAACCCGTATGTTGTTTTAAGTGTCAACGATATGGGCACACAACTGTTGCCATGCAGTGGGCAGGCAAGGTGTGGCAAATGTGACAAAGCAACCAATGAAGCCAGAGTCACTTGCTCCCTTCCAGAATTCTGCAACAGTTGCTCTGGTGATCATGCATCATGGAATCGATACTGCACAATAATTAATGAGAAGAAGAAACTACAAGCGATAAAAATAAATAGTACATTGTGCTGCGGTATAAAAGTTGTACAAGTCGCTGAAGCTGCCTACACTGGCGAAATTCTTTGCCTCTGTGGTTAATAAACCAATTCAAGACATAAAGAACTTAATGGCATTAATTAAGAATTCTGTCTTAATATACTCAGGCATATTCGGACACGGGGGTCACTACACCTCAACGGACTACGCTAGCACGTCTCCCGTCAGGCCAAAATTCTCAGCTTATTCACAAACTACAGATGTAGTGGCCCTTGCTCATTATCCTCATTAGTCACAACATTACTCCGATTCCCATAAGAGTTAGAGAGTGGTGTACATCTGCACGGAAGTGATCAATGGTCGTCTGCGTCTTAATTATTTATCTGGTGTTTGTTCTTTTGGACATGTTCAAAATAACAGACAGTACATATATAAATAAGCAAGTTGTCACGGTCTCCATGCTCACTCAGACAGATCAGCAGCATAAGCATAGATACATGCCCCTATGAGTGTACTTGCAAGACAACTGTGGTATCATGCATCGGTACCACCCCACGGCCATCAGTTTGCAATGGAATTGCAAATTTCCGTTTGATGCTGATAGAGGCCAGGCAGAATCTGACAGACCCAATGGCGCACGCCCGCTGCGCTACGCCGTTAGCGGCTCCATCTCACGAGTGCTCTCTGTCACTGGGTTGTAGGACAGCCAGCAACTCTCCCCACTTGCTGTTGGAGCCTCATCACTATGATACCATCATCTACGGTTAGTATAGCGAGTCTCCTCCTTGTTGACATTGTGATAGGTAGACTCTATTTCTTGCTACATTATTTGTAATGAGTCCTTGTACACTTGAAGAAATAAAAGTAAATCTTCTGTTTGTCGTGTTAACTTGTTCGCTAATTATTTGTACTTCTGTCCAGCTTTCCTACGACAACAGTTGCCACAACATTCTGTAGCCTACATCTCCATACCGTTGTGTATAAAGTCATACAAAACATCAACCACTACTTCCTCTCAGGTAAAAAGGAAAAAAGTTACGAAAAATACAGAGGCCATCAAAACATACCTCCACCACAAGAAAAGTAGAAGAAAGTAAAGGCATTATCAACCGAAGGCTGGTACGAATACCATAGTGCTTTACTGAGCGTGGTCCTATTGGAAGTGGTAAGGTTTGCCTTTATTCAGGCCTTTCAAGTGACTTATCAAACCGATTGTAGGGGGACCTAAAGCTTAACGTTTATTCTGGAAAACAGTGCAACTCGCCATTTTTCACATTAGCAAACATTGCCAGATCACAAAACAAGGATAGATACGCGTTAGATGAAAATCCTGTGACTGACTGCAAATCGAATAGGAGGCCTTTGGTTCCATAGTCTGCCATATGACCACTAAAGCACTGAGAAACAAAAAATGTCACAACATACAACAGCCAGCATGCCAAATTCCTCTCACTACCAACATCACCGCTGAAAGCCAAACGCAATAAGAATGAACAAATACTTAAAACGATAAATGAAAAGCCACCAGAATATCTGATACGAGTGTTGATTGATGATTCCAATGAGGAACCATCTTGTCGGTGGGAATCAATGAGTCCCTCCTCTCCACTGTTGCGTCTGAAATCCTGGCAACGAGAATAAAGGCAGACGTAAAAAGACAGGATAAAATAGCTCTCACACTGCAGTGGTATCGTAAAGGATTCAGGATTCATGTGAAGGAATTGAGTTTTGACACAGGGCGGACCCCTGTGCATGTGTCTGCAAGAAACTGGTTTTAAGCTTAGTAAATCAAAGGAGCGCAATAGGAATTCCACAGTTAAATACAGAGGAGAGAGCGGAGAGATAGAAACGGCATATTGAAGGCCTCTACGAGAGGAAGCCTTGTCTGGTGACGTGAAGAAGAAGAAACAGGAGTCGACAGGAAACAGGCAGGGGATCCAGTATTAGAATCAGTATTTGAAAGAACTTTAGAAGACTTAAGATCAAATAATGCAGAAGGGATAGATAACATCCCATCAGAATTACTAAAATAGTTGGGGGAAGCGGCAACAAAACAACAACTTATGTTGGTGTGTAGAATATCTGAGACCCGCTGTACTAAACAGGGACTATGCTGAATTAGCGAAGGGGCTCCAACTGCAAGTGCGTTGAGTTGCTGCCGTCGGCCCTGCTGTACCGCAGTGACAGAGAGCATTCGTGGTACGGAGCCGCTAGCGGGTGATGGAAATTATGGACTGATAAGATAAAGAATGTAAAGGTTCTCCTGATAATCTGCGAGGAAAAGAATATATGGAGGTCACCGAGAAGAAGAAGGGATAGGAAGATAAGACATCTGTTAAGACATCACTTCCACGGTATCAGAAGGAGCTGTAGAGGGTAAAATCTGTAGAAAAAGACAGATTAGACTACATCCAGCAAATTATTGAGGACGTAGGTTGCGAGTGCTGCTCTGAGATGAAAAGGTTGGCACAGGAAAGGAATTCGTGGCCGGCGCATCAAGCCAGTCAGAAGGTGATGACTCAAAAAGAAAAGGAGGGAGTAGAGGAGAGACTGCACTACTGCTTACGTTTTTAATTCAATTCTTGATTAAATTTTAAGGGAAGTCCATAACCACGTACCTGTATTCAGAGACAGGACTAGACAGGGGATCCTCTTGGCTGTTCAACGATTTACCCTTATCACGTCCTCGAGATTCGCTTCCCAAAACAATTTACCACTTTAACGCAGAGTTACATGCAATCTTAAGCCTACTGGATCAAGAGGAATGTGTTAATACCAGCCAATTTCAAGTTTGTTCCGACTCCCCGAGTGCCCTTAAATGTATTTAACGAATGTACTCAGGAGACAAATAAGTCCATAACACCCAGGTCTGTTCATCGCCTGCAAAGGACGGGGCTGTCATTCTCACGGGTAGCAGAGCACAAGCAGATTGACAAAAATGAACTGGCGGATGTTGCATCCATGGACACGTCCAATCTAAATCAAGTGGATCATTGTGCTGCCCCCTACGTGCTATGCCCTCGTATTTTAAGCAGAGGTATGTATCCATGCGAAGAAGAGTGACTGGAAGTGTGGGACAATAATTTGCGACTGGTGAAACCAACTACTAGCCTGTGGAGTAACTCCTTCCGGCCACTAAGGGGACATGAAATACTTCTCACTCCACTTCGGATAGGGCATAGTCTGATGACATATGGATTCCTGTTCCGGACGGAGAACTCTCCAACATGCGTTGATGGTGACGTACAGATTTCAGTACACATTATAGATAAACGTACACTCTCAGGCAAAGAAAAAGTACTTACCACGAAGGAATTATCCGAATGGAAAGGAAACTGGTAGATGTGATGGTCATGCGCAGCAAACAAATGATTACAATTTCTGAAAAATTGGTTGATTTATTCAAGAGACAGAGCTTCTCAAATTGAGCAGATCAACAACGCGTTAGTCCATTCCAGGCCCTTATGCAAGCAGTTATTCGGCCTGGCATTGATTAGTAGAGTTGTTGGATGTCCTCCTGAGGGATATCGTGCCAAATTCCGTCCAAGTTGCGCGTTAGGTCGTCAACATTCCGAGCAGGCAGTTATTCGATCTGGCATTGATTGGTAGAGATTTTGGAAGTCCTCCGCAGGGATATCGTTCCAAATTCTGTCCAGTTGGCACGTTATATCGTCAGAATCCCGAGATGGTTGGAGGACTTGCCCATAATTCTCCAAACATTCCCAGTTAAACTTGCTGGCGAAGGTAGGATTTGGCAAGCATGAAGACTAGCAGCAGAAACTCTCACCGTATGTGGCCATGCATTATTTTGTTGGAATGTAAGCCCAGGTCCGCTAGCCATGAAGGGCAGCAGAAAGAGACGTAGAACATCATCGACGTATCGCTGTGCTGTAACGGTGCCGCGGATGACGGAGGGGTCCTGCTATGACCCCTGAAACAACCACTCCTAGTTATCAGACCGTATGGCGCACCACAGCTAGGTTGGTATCCCGCTTCTCTCCGCTGTCCGTCTCCAGGCGCGTCATCGCTGGGGCACAGTTCGAAGAGCGGCTCATCACTGAAGACAATTATATTCCAGTCAATGAGATTTCAAAATGGTTCAAATGGCTCTGAGCACTATGGGACTCAACTGCTAAGGTCATTAGTCCCCTAGAACTTAGAACTAGTTAAACCTAACTAACCTAAGGACATCACAAACATCCATGCCCGAGGCAGGATTCGAACCTGCGACCGTAGCGGTCTCGCGGTTCCAGACTGCAGCGCCTTTAACCGCACGGCCACTTCGGCCGGCAATGAGATTTCAGGCCGAACATATTTCTCGAGACGCTCCTGGACAGTGGTGGAATAACCTGACTGTTGTCCACCATACGGTCTGACAACCAGTACTCCTCTCGTTGTCATCCGCGGCACCATCACAGCATGACGCTACGTCATTCATCGCAAGTCATCCTGGGCTTACCATTTCAGCAAGATAATGTACGTCCATAAACGGTGAGGGTTTCTACTCTCTAACGCGTCAGTTTAACGGAATTTTGCACGATATCCAACAGGAGGACATCCAACAACTCTGTCAATCAATACCAAGCCGAATAACTGCTTGCATAACGGCCAAAGGAGGACCAACGCATTACTGACTTAATCAGTTAGGGAAGCTCTTATTCTTCAATATATCATCGAACTTTTCTGAAATTTTAAACGTTTGTTTCTCTGTACATGTACATTACATCTACCAGTTTCCGTCCCATTCGGGTAATTCCTTTGTGGTGTGGCTTCTTCTTCGTTTTAGAGTGTATTTTATATTCTGACAAGAGGGCAGAAATTAGTTGACCAGCTAATCCACCCTCTATTTCAGCAGACGATGAGATGTATGTTATACGACTTTTAAGACTCCCTGGAATGTCTGACTTTTTCCCTGCAAAATTAGGCCTGCCGCTGTGGCCGAGCGGTTCTAGGCGCTTCAGTCATAAACCGTGCTGCTGCTACGGTCGCAGGTTCGAATCCTGCCTCGGGCATGGATGTGTATGATGTCGTTAGGTTAGTTAGGTTTACGTAGTTCTAAGTCTAGGGGACTGATGACCTCAGATGTTAAGTCCCATAGTGCTTAGAGCCATCTGAACCAAATTTTTTTTTTTTTTTTTTTTGCAAAATTAGGGCGTGGTTTTTAATGTGTTATCAGAGTGGCTGGCTCATCTTTTTTGATCAGCTAGCCATACTACCTAAATGATTTTCAATTACGTTCCTCTCGGGTTAATTTGGAAAGGGCGCCCTACACACACACACACACACACACACACAGACGCACGCACGCAGTATGTATGCCATTTCTACTCAAGTAATACGTGCATTCCAGAACATCTCAATTTTTTGACTGGAGGTCTTTTAATACTATAGATTTTAATTTTTCATCTTCTCCTTTTACAATGTTTCATATAGCCATTTCGTGTTGTTGTAATTCACATTATTAAGATTAACCAATAATTTTTCTTCCGCAATGAACACTACAACACAGTTCTGTTAGTTAATTTCCCACCTAAGTAGTAACTTTAGAATACATACCAACCCTTACGTCTGTCGGCTTTCTACACATCTACACTCCCGGTGAAGTGCAAATGTGACATGGAGAGACGTTTAACCCAAAGTCATTTATGGTAGGACATATATTGCAGTATGTAATGTGGTTTTTGACGTTCCTGGCAGGTGGTAATTTTGCTTGCAGTGGCGATGCGCACCAGAAAAATGGACCCCAGTGCTCTTGAGTAGGCAAACTAACTCATCCACTCACCTCAGTTCTTGTGCAAGATGCAGTGTCGGTGACCTGACCGCCAATGGAGCTCCATCACTATCCTTCAAAGCACATACAAGATAAAATCGGAATTCTGCTGGCATTACCACTGGGGGACTCCATTAGATTTCGCTCAAAATAATAAAAATTTGTTCTGCTTGTGCCGAAGGACAAAGACCCATACACATCATATTCGCGTAAAAATGGTATTCACTTAGCATCACGTCACGTTCCTTTTTGTTTTTAGGCAGTATGAGTGTAACGTTGCTGTCAACTAACACACTGCCACACTAGCTGTCAGAAATGAATTACTGTAATGACGTTTTATTAATGTATTCTAAATAAAGCAAGAAAAATACATATATGTGCTTAAATTGGCAAGACATTTAAAAATTTCATCAATGATAGAATAGTATGTGCTTAAGCTATACCTGATTAAATTAAATTTAAAAAAAAGTATCCTTCTGTATCAGCTTAGGGACAGTTCCAAAATGTTCCCAACATTCATACTCTATCCCGAACCGCAATGCATTCCTATTTGCCACTTTTAATCTCATGGTGCTGATGACGCCTTTACTTGCGGCAGCCACGCAATCGCCACGTACCTTGTGTCCAAGTACGGGAAGGACGACTCTCTGTACCCGAAGGATCCTGCCAAGAGGGTGTTGGTGGACCAACGACTTTACTTCGACGCGACCACGCTTTTCCCTCGTCTGAGAGCCACTACTGTGAGTATCTTTGCAACCACTTCCAACACGCAATTACACAACTACAAACGTTTCGAATTATGTCATTGTAACAACTCCACTTGAAACTTTCCGGCTTATAGGCCTTGGTCGACGTACTTGTGGACTGGCTTATTTTGGTATCATGAAAAGAAGTGTTAACTCCAGTCTGATTGAACACAAAAGAAATTGCCGCCTGGGAGATACGGATAAATCAGCCGTAGCGAAACATGTTTACCAAGAGGGTGATCATGACATATAATTCTTTGAGACGAGCGTCATATAGAAAACATCGCATTATCATGCACACATTTCTAGAAGAGCTATAGATATTTATAAACGCTGTAATAATTTTAACAGAAAAGAGGAAAGCGATAAATTAAATAAAATTTGGATGTCAACGCTACAACTGTAAGAAGGACGATCGATTACTTTCAATCGAAAAAGTTGGCAATACCAGATATAATGTCTTAGCCGACGTCATGTGATGGACTGTGGTGCCCTCTACACAGCGTATATATTCGGTGCTCCCTCGAATTCTGGTCGCAGAATTCGCCGCTTTACGTCTGAAGACGTCTCCCGCTGTTGGAGATGAAACGTTAGGCGAAAGTTTTGTACATCGACCACGGCCCGGAAGTTTCAAGTGTAGCCAGTACCGGCCGTCAAAGCCTACATTGTATGACTGTAATAACTGATTATACATCGTGAGCAATAGAATTAGCTGGGGGCGGAGGGGGGGGGGGATGGAAGGCTGAGTAGAGAGACTGGAACTGTTGGGCGTGGGACATAAATGGAATGTTGTCAGACCTTCTTTTGGCCGTTGGCGTGGCAGTCGACCACAACATTAACAACATGCGCTCTTCCTGAGAATTTCCTCGCAAGCTCATCACTGTCAACTGATGCATGGGACATTACACTGAGTTAACTATAAGTTAGTTCATGGGCTGTCTAAACGTGAATTGGCTGAAATCGTTCGTTAATTAGCCGACAGTACTGCGTGAAGTAGATATTTTTGTCAGCTTTGTTACTGTTTTGACGTAGTTGCTGCAGTTAGGATAATTATTTATAAGACTCTCTCAGTCTCGATTACGAGCAACATTTAACTGATCTTTACCTTCGTGCATAGCGGACATCCTCTGAGTCACGATGCTAATACCTCGCACCACCACCTCTAGCCTTGATAGCTGCCTCATTTCGGAGACGAAGAGAACCCACAAGTTTCTTATGGTGTGCCATATCCATCTGAAACCCCTCACTGGTGATTAGAATCCTGCAAAGATACCCTCGTGGTGCAAAATCTCCGTGAAAGTTTCTCATTTTAGCGACGAGTCCTTACAAAACGGTATAGGTGACGTACTGTATAATTGGTCATGCCATATCACTCAAAATTGTGCAATTTAATCCCTTCCTGGGTTATTTTAATGCGCGGCAAGTGGGATTTCCTCGAACTTGTTTCTGTGATTCTCTCGTTAACGTGTCCCTCGAAGCTGTTCAAGCTGCACATTATATTTTTGGAAGACGAAAACAGGCAACCTCTGATTATAAGACGAAGTGCGAGTAGCCAATCTATTTGAAATATAAGTCTCAGAATGCCACTAAGGTGCACTTATTAAGAAACACAGTAAAGTAAATTACAGTAGTTCAAAAGAAAAACGCCTTTTGCATGCTGCATGTTTTTTTGAAGAGGGCTATTAGGAAAGTAATTTCCGATCGGTCGTGAAATGGAAACCACTGTGAAAACACAATGCTTTTCACAGATGTGTTGGACAGTGTCTCTAGTACGCCCGCCGATCGCGTTGCGTCGCTCTTTTCATTTCTGAGCACATAAAGGTGCCTAGAAAATTGTGTCATACGAGGGCCCAGAGAGAATTTTTGCCTGAAGCTATGCAGCCCACGTAACATAACTGTCTTGCATTTTCTTCTTCAAGACAGTTTTCAGCCGCATACTGCAGGGGCATTGAAGATGCTCTTGCAGCGTTTCTGATGGGAAGTGTTTGATCACCACAATACATCCTTTAATTGGCTCTCTCTGAGTTTCATCACTGCTCACATAAACCGCTGGCTGTGAAGACAACATTTAGGCACAGACAACGAGCTGCAGACCAGTGTAGAGAATTGGTGGACAGCACTAGCTGTTGCCTTGTATGATGATGGTATTGGAAAGTTCCTACAACGCAACGACAGATATCTAACTCGGAGCGGCGACTATGTAGATAAGAGCTGGAAGTTGTAGCTAACTGTTGCAAATAAAACATTTTTGATTTTCAGTGGTTTCCATTTTGTGGACGATGGGTCGTATAAAGACCATAAATGCTTAAGACCTCTTAAAATAGATATATTGCTTTAACATGTATGTGACATCATTAGTAATGATAGCCTAACCTGTATAAGACGTAGGCCTACCTTTCCAACAGTAGCCTATTTGCTTCTCCCAGAATATTTCTCGCCAGTAACTGTCAGGTTTTCAGGACTAACCAGACATAGCACAATTTGAATGTACATCTACTTTGATCAACTGCTCGATTTTACTTTTGAATTTCATTTTGTGGTTTTCAAAGAATATGTGTCTATACATGCTTTGTGATATACAAATCGTTAGTTACTTTGTTTTATGTTCCATGTATCATTTTCACGATAAATCATAATTATATGGAACGAGTCATTATAATTATATTGACATAAATTTTTTTGTAAGTATGTCTCATGCTACTCTGCTATGTATCAGGCGTGTTATATCAGTGGGTCAGTAATCAAAACTTTTGGTTGAATCATTGTGAATCCCTGTTCGTGCTACACACTACCTTAATGTGGCGTAATGAATGTCATTTTTTCTTCTAGTATTGTAATTATTTACATCATTGTTCCTGTTGAAGTGCAGTAGATTTACAGCAACCTTCATGAGTAAATAAATAACCTGTGAAAAAACTCACGCACACATGACAGCTGTTTCCGGCTGTTCTAGTCAGAATCCTTTTTGAAAGGAGAGGAAATGTGAACAATTTGAATAATTATAGGCGACAGGGATTTAGGGCAGCAGATGGTGCCCCAACAATCCGGGGTTACGTAGCCCTGTGTTTTGCGGGGACGGGGCGGTTGATACTGTGTGGCTCGGATGTAGGAGCATTTGTGATTTGGAAGGCAAATAAAAACTCAGGAAAGAAAAGAATGGACACTGTGTAAAGTAAGGCAAATCTAAAGTCAGATGTCAGAAATAAAACCACTACAATAAAAGTAAATAGTTAAACAATAATTCATGTACACAAAAGAAAACATTGCTTGAATTGCTCCACTTAAGAGTGAAATGTGATTCCTTTAAGCTTTAGATTACGATAGAATCGATTGGTACACGCGTAAACAACGCAAGCTGGCATTTTTGATGAAACAGCCACGTCCCCACACAATCAATGCACCCAACACTGTCGAAACTTCGCATGGGCACGTCTCAGTGACGTCACGGAGAAGGTTCACCGCGGTGAACCTGATGTTTTGGGCTAGTTAAGATACTGGACATCAGCTTCAAGCTCGTGACGTACGGACATCCTTCCTATTTTACCTCCATGTTTCAGCCGTTCACGATTCTAGGTAACAAAATAATGAGCACCATTAACGACTCTGAAGGGTAACACTCCTTTCGCAACAATTCCCGCAAATGTGACGTCATTTTGACGGCACACACAATATCGACGACGGCATGATCGACTATCTGCTTTCCTTATCATTCGATACCCACCTTTCTCAAGGTCTCTTGCGCGCGTACCGGAGATTTATAAAAACACGTCATCCTTGGAACGATATCATACAATTATTGCTACAATAAAATGTCACGTAATGATTTACCGACGATTAACGCCTTCATATAAGAGTGCTCTCTTAGGAGTGAGTTATTGTCATCAATAATTCACAAATTAATAATGAAACACACCTGTTTTATAATTTGCAGTATGCCGTTTCAATGTAACGGAGCAGTGAAAATTTATCGGAAACACAACATCATTAAATGTCACTTTATAACGTATCAACGATACAAGCCTTCAAGATAAAATATGATGACCAAGACGGGGATAAACATCGCGTGGTTAAGTGCAAGGGGAACGAATACCGTTGTGGTTGCTGGAATCGAAAGTTGTTGGTTCGCATCCCATTGCATGCATTCATTTCTTTTTTTTTCATGTTAGCGTTCTCAACATGCTCTGCTACTTTCTTATGAATGTAATACAAGTATGTTCTGCAATGTTGGATGTTATTTACATTCAGTCTGGTCTGAGAACGAAGGATGAAATAAATATTTAGCGATTTCCGAGCATTTGGTTAGGCGGGAACCTAAGAGGACAGCTTAAATTGCTGCGACTGAATAGAGCAACAACGTAATTCATGTTCTTCCTTCCAGAAATATTTGGCTATATATTTCCGACTATGATGATGACGTTTGATTTGTGGGGCGCTCAACTGCGCGGTTATCAGCGCCCGTACAAACTCCCAATCTCTACACAGTCCAATCTCGCCACGTTTCAAATGATGATGAAATGATGAGGACAACACAAACACCCATTCCCCGGGCAGAGAAAATCCCGAACCCGGGACCTCGTGATGCAGAGGCAGCAACGCTAGCCACTAGACAACGAGCTGCGGACATTTCGGAATATGTGCCGTCTTCCGAGTGTGCGGTTAGGCAAGAACCTAAGAGGACAGATTGAATTGCTGCGAATGAATGCAGGAGCAATAATATTCATATTCGTCCTTGTAACAAAGTCAACAGCTGATCATGCGGTCGTCAGTATTGTACGTGACGCCAAAGTGACATAAAGTTTGCGGTAATTGTTGTGAAAAGAGCATTACTCGACTCCGAAAGGTATCAGGGATAATAAAAAGCAGGAAGAGAATGTATATGACTCATTCACAAAGAAATTGCTCCAGAAAATATGCAACCGTAGCCTCTAAGTACTGGAGAGAGCGAAGATCAGTGTGACAAGAAAAAACGTATATTATATCACTCTACCCTTACGGTAAATAACTGCCAAGGCGAAATTCCTCACCATTTATGTCAAATAACTTTGGTCCAGTATACACTGAAGCGCCAAAGAAACTGGAATAGGCATGGGTATTCAAATACAGCGCTATGTAAACAAGCAGAACACGGCCCTGAGATTGGCAGCGCCTATATGAGACAAAAAGTGTTTGGCTCGGTTGTTAGATCGGTTACTGCTGCTACAATGGCAGGTTTTCAAGATTTAAGTGAGTTTGAACGTGGTGTTATAGTCGGCGCACGAGCGACAGGTTACACCATCTCCGAGGTAGTGATGAAGTGGAGATTTTCCTGTGCGACCATTTCACGAGTGTACTGTTAATATCAGGAATCCGGTAAAATGTCCAATCTCCGACGTCGCTGCTGCCAGAAAAAGATTTTGCAAGAACGGGACCAACGACGACTGAAGAGAGTCATTCAACGTGAGAGAAGTGCAACCCTTCCGCAAATTGCTGCAGATTTCAATGCTGGGCCATCAACAAGTGTCAAAGTGCGGCCTGCCGTGGTGGCTGAGCGGTTCTAGGCGCTTCAGTCTGGAACCGCGCGACCGCTACTGTCGCAGGTTCGAATCCTGCCTCGGGCATGATGTGTGTGATGTCCTTAGGTTAGTTAGGTTTACGTAGTTCTAAGTTCTAGGGGACTGATGACCTCAGATGTTAAGTCACATAGTGCTCAGAACCATTTGAACCCTTTTTTTTTTGTCAGCGTGCGAGCCATTCAACGAAACATCATCGATATAGTCTTTTGGAGCCGGAGGCCCACTCGTGTACTCTTGATGACTGCGCGACACAAAGCTTTACGCCCCGCCTGGACCCGTCAACACCGATATTGGACTGTTGATGACTGGAACCATCTTGCCTGGTCGGACGAGTCTTTTTAAATTGTATCGGGCGGATGGACGTGTACGGGTATAGAGACACCCTCATGAATTTTTTAACTAAAAAAATCCACTGATGACAAAAATTTCTCCAGAATTTTGGAGGAAATGTTTGGAACTGTAACTTTTGGGAACAGGAGTGTGTTCCACTACAACGCAAGAACTGCGAAAACAGGAGAAGAAGAAACTGATACAATACGAACTGAACCAGTTTAAATATATTGTTGGGAACCTTCGTCATAATAGACGTACACAGAAAAGTTACACACGCAATTAGAGAAATTGCACGATGACGTAAAAGCACAGTGTTACGCTGTAAACAGCGTAGCATTCGAGCACTCAGTTTTAGTTTACACATATAGCTGTTACATAAATAAGATAACTTCAAGTGGAATGACATAACTAGTCGTTTGATGCGCGAAGTTTTTAAGACACGTTAATTCAAAATGATTTACCGTGCAAACGTATCACCAGACATCATAGTTATCAAGTCAGTAGTTCAGTTGTCAGAAACGGATTCACAATAACCTGTCGGTAGATTTTTGATGTTACGGCAAAGAACTTACTAACTGTTCCCCCGTTTTGCCAAACGCAGTATTCTGTATTTCTTAACGCATCTTGCAGTTAACAAGATTTCCTCAAATGTCATCATGTCGTGTTTTGCAGGCCCCTTTGATGTTCCTGGGAAAAACTGACGTGGAACCGGACAAGAAAGCTGCAATATACGAGGCACTGGGTATCCTGGAGAAGTACCTGGAGCCCACTGGATGGGTGGCTGGAGATCACGTCACGGTGGCCGACATCGCCTGCGCTGTGACTACGGCCACTCTGCAGGTGAGCTGATTCTGGTTTCCTACGGGCGTTGATCCGTGGTGATAAAACCATGGCGGTGCGCCTGGAGAGTCGACACACTAGCGGAGAAAGATAACTAATGATTTGGAGGGACCGTTCTTTTGAAAGAACACAATTTTGTTTGTTGGAACCCAAATATGTTTCACCACTGTAGTAGCATTATCAGTGAGCTTGCATTTATTTCTTTTGCAAGTACGAGGGTCGCCCAGTAAGTAATGCACCGCATGTTTTTCCTTCAACAATCTTTATTGAACATAATGGGAATTATACACACGAAAAAATTATGCTTTGTCTACACACCCTATGGCCTTCCTCCAGCGCGAAACAAGGGCGTGTATGCCCTGACGGTGCCAACCCTTGTCCTAGTGGCGGAGCCAGTGCTTCACTGAGTGAATCACCTCCTCATCGTCCTCAAGATGTCTTCAAGGAATGGCGTCCCTTAATGGCGAATGACAACATCATCTCGCTGCAACATATCAGGTGCAAGAGCCCCGGATGGTCTCCCCGAGTGCTGCAAACCGTGGAGGTCCGCCGAACCGCCTTCTGATGATCTCACCCGCCGTGACCAGCGACTAACTGTACTTCTGTCGACAGCAGACGCTCCATAGACTTTGCACCAGCGTTTGTGAATATTCCCCACAGTTTCTTTCTCTGCAGTGAGAGATTCAATGATGGCACGTTGCTTGTAACGTACATCACCTACAGACACCATTTTGAAACTGTCCTGCAGCTACCTTATCTGTCGGAAGTGACGGAAACTTGGCGCGCTCTCTCAGGAGACTTCAAATGATACCTACGTGATGTTTCGCATTCGTAGCATTGTTTTCAGCTGAGAAAAAAATGCAATGCCTTACTTTCAGGGCAACCCTCGTATAATGATACAAAATAAGAGGTGTGTGAGAGACGTAATGAGATTCAGAACCACTGCCAGCGATCTGGCAACACTATGTTGATCAACTTGCTTACATCTGTGTGTTCATCCCTTCTAAATGTTCAGTCCGCGTTTCAGCTCTGTATAGCCATCACGTGATTTTTGAGAGCGCCATCAGGGAAGCTGTGTTTTTGTTGTGTGTTACGAAAAAGGGACAGCGGAATTTAGAGCAACGTTATGCTATCAAGTTTTGTGTTAAACTTGGGGAATCCGCGAGTGCGACCTTTGAAATCAATTTGGAAGGCCGAGAACACGATGAAGATGAACCTCTCTCAGGGAGACCTTCAACTTCAAAAAGCGACGAAAACGTCGAATGTATGCGAGCTCTTGTGGGATCAGACCGACGTTTAAGAAAAAGGATGATGGGTGACCAGTTTAACACTTTCGCCGTACATCAAATTTTGATGGAAGTTTCGCACATACGAAAGGTTTATGCCAAAAAGCTGCCGTAAAACCTCACTGAGCAGATGGACAGTTGAAGAAATGTGTACGTTGATCTTCTTGAGAGGATTACCAATGGCCATGAATGCTTCAGTCGTGTGATCAGAAGTGATGAAACCTGGATTTTTGAACACGATCCTGAGACAAAGTGGTGAATTGAGGATTTGCTCGAATGAGCAAATCAAAGATCAAAGCAAATATTCATTTACTGTTTTGACTGTAGGGGTATCGTGCATACATAATTCGTTCCTCCAGGACAACCTGTCAACCAAATGTTTTACAAAAATGTCCTTCAAGCAAATAATCACTCATGTGGCAGCCAAAGGTATTCATGATTTTCCACAACACTACAGTTCATGACAAGAAAATCTGAAATACAAAATTTCGAAATTAAATTTAAATTAAGTTGCTAGTTAAACAAATGACTGGCTGTAAATGAAACTTGGTTATTTAAGAAATGACTTTCAGCAACCTCAGTGTAACATAAAGCAAAATTTGGAAAAAGGAAAGCAATTTACTATTAATTACTGAAAGATTTCTGAATCTATTTCACTGCTATCGTCTCATGTACTCACAATTCACTGATTTCATCTCCATTGATTTCATTTAGTAAATCTAATTCAGTTAGGAAGAAAATGAAATTTTAGTTTCTTCTCCAAATGAATTATCAGTCAGTGCATCGGAATTAATAAACCATTGCAACAGCTTGGAAATATATTGTAAAGATTTTCTGCAACAAAAAACCACTGTAACATTTTTGTTTCAATTTTACAAATATTATAACAATATGTTGGTTGTTAAGGCATAGTGACATAGCTACTTTCTGTTTTTCAGGCAATGGGAGTAGTACTTGATGCATACCCAAAGATAAGGGAGTGGTTGCAACGATGTAACAGTAACATACCCCACTTTGAAGAGGCAAATAAGGAAGGATTGAAGGAAATCGCTGAAGCCATTAAAAGCAAAGTGACTCATAACATATATGCCCCATAACCATGAGGCTTCAAATATCAGAATTTGAAAATCAATTACTTAACTGTATAACTGGTGTATTTCTTTGATTATAAATTGCTTACTGCCTTTTTCTAGAGTATATTTTCTTGCTTCCAAGTTTTGTTTTCATTGTTCCATCTTATCATGCTTATTAAAAGAAAACAAATCACTGGGACCTAAATGATTAGCATCAACATATTTTTAATGAAACTCTGTGACACTAAAATCTATGTATGATGAATAAAAAGTAGATTTATCATTCTTACCATACTATACAAAAAAGGCTGTGATGACATATGAAGCTGATAATGCTGAATTTATTATTGTTATTAGTAATCATTGGATGTATAAGCTCATTTAATGGGGTATTTTCTGATAGTAATTCCTTCTCAGTCGCTGAATAATTTCTCTAAGTTACACCTTTCTTTAATTATGCAGTCAGTGGGTTTTCACTATCCACAAACCCCTGGACAAATTTTTGGTAATAATTAACCAACCCAATTAATGAGTGCAATTGTTTAACTGTCTGTGGAGCTGCAAAGTCATGTACAGCAGAAGTGAGATGGTGATTGGTCCTCAATCTCTCCTGGCAGATAATATGCTCCATGCAATTCAACTGTGTGTGAGCAAAATGACACCTGTTGATGCTAAGTGTGAGGCATGCAGCTTTTAACCTGTCAAACGCTTTTTCTAGCGATTCTGCATCCTTAATCCAGTCTTTAGAAAATACTGTATCTTGGAAACAGACTATGTACTTTTTGGGTTTTAGACTCTATATCGAGTAGGATTGCGGAGAAGAGAACTTTGCGGCACAACTTGAATAGAAGAAGGGATAGGTTCGTAGGACATGTTCTGAGGCATCAAGGGATCACCAATTTAGTATTGGAGGGCAGTGTGGAGGGTAAGAGATGAATACACTAAGCAGTTTCAAAAGGATGTAGGTTGAAGTAGGTACTGGGAGATGAAGAAGCTTGCACAAGATAGAGTAGCATGGAGAGCTGCATCAAACGAGTCTCGGGACTGAAGACCACAACAACAACAACAACAACTAAAACGTGAAGTTTTATTCAGGCTCAATGGAAATGAAATTTTTATTGTCTATGAAATCTATAGAAAACAATCAATGTCACCTTAGGGGTCAAAATAATTTTATTAAGGTACAGCAAAAATTGTCTTTGTAAATTGAAGTCAAGAAGTGTACAGAATATGAAGTAGAGTAGTGGATTGACAACTTTAACTAACTTAAACATACAAAGAATGTACATTTGTATATTCGAAGAGATGATAATGGAAATTGCAAAAAAAAACAATAAAATAACCTCGTTTTGAATATTCTGTATCCAATTATATGAATCATTTGAAACGAATTTCGAGTGAAGATTATTCGAAAATATTATTGTCAATAGAAATTTTGAAGACCAACAGACTGAAGCTTCCTCAAAAAATGTATTGAGTGTCAAGAAGTTAAAGCTTTTGATAGGATTTACTGAAATCTAGAGACAAGCACTCAAGCAGATGCAGGAGTTGTCTTAAGGACTTTCATAAACACAGATGGATTAAAAAGTATTATGTATCTCATTTGTCAAAAGTTAAATTTTTCTCATTTTTCAAAACCCTGATTTTAATATCTGTTTGAATACAAGATCAAAATGTAGAAGATATTGAGAAATTTTACAGCTGCCTAACGGTATGTTATTTGTAGAAGAATTAGTTAAACTGCAAGAGACTGAAAAGATTTGATTGAATTAATTTAATAACTTCATGTAATTTACCTATTACTACAAGAAATATCGATAATTTGAATGTATCAGAAATTAAATGAGTTAAGAAATCTTGGTATTCAAGAATACAGAAAATTAAAGAACACAGAATTAATTACTTTAATTATTTCTCAAGATTTTCCTTTTTATCAAGAATTATTCAAAAAGACTAGATCAAGGCTGTAAGCATGCGCCAAATATAAATTATTTTTATGGATTTGACATTGACATCTTTGAAAAAATCGACTACCAAGAGAATACAATATAGTGAGAATAGATCAAACTTATCTATTGAATAATCAATTATTTGAAGATGAAGAAGAGAAGAAACCACTGAAGAATGATTTATTTGATATTAAGGAAATGAGAGCTAGATTTAATGAAGAAGTTTCAAGCTTGATTTGTTGACTATAAAATTGTTTTTTTCGATGACAGTATTAGTACACTCGATACAGCTACTGAGAAATAGATTATATAACGAAAGCACTTAACTCTATGGTATAAGTAACTAAACAAAGAACTAACTTCAGAAAAAGAGCTATGATAAATACAACAATTTCAAATTATCCGATTACAACAGGCTATAAAGCAACAAATAATACTAAACAATATGTTCAAGTTTTGTGTACTAAACTTAGAGATCTATTAACACCTGTTGAATCTATTGATTTAGGAAACAATTCATTTAATATTCAAATGCTGGCAATTTGGCGAGGTGGCCCAAAAAATAAATTTATAAATTTAACTGTGGATAAAGACATCAAAAGGTTTACTACAAGATTTAATAATCATGATAATCTGTGCTGTTATAGTTGAATTAACATTTCACACAAATATTGTCTTAATCAGAGAACTAACGGATGCTGAAGTTAAGAAAACCAGAGAAGGTGAAAAATACAAATTACAAAAAGGCCTAACAACGCTTTTATGTAACCAGTTAGGTGAATAGAACGATGAAGGGTTTACTCTAGACGATATTAAAAATGTTGCAAAATTATTGGATATTCAAATAAATGTCGTAAGTGTTGAAAATTTTAAATCGGTTACTATAATGATCCTGTATAAAAATCACAACCATTTCGATGTAATTAACTGTATGAAAGCATTTTAGGCTCATCATATTTCTGTAATATATGTAACAAACCATGTAACAACAAAAACAAACATAAATGTAAAATAGAAGAGACATATGGATATTATGCAAATGACCTCAGCACAAAACTGCAGTAAATAAAACACATTGCAAAAAGTGTGATAGATACTGTTATAATGAAGAATGTTTAAAGAATCATCAAGAAGTTTGTGATTCAGCTTACGAATGTTAAGAATGATTTGTTTGAGGTCAGAAGAACATAAATGTGGCTTCAAGCTATGCAGAAACTGTAAACAAGAAGCAGAAATTATTAATAATCAATGGTACATGCAATACAAGTTACAAACAGGTGGAGTTTGTGAAAAAAATTGAAGAATGTAAGGTCAAAGGTTGTCCAAAATGGAGTAAAAATGCTTGTCATGTCAATGAAGGATTTAAAATTCACTATGTTCTTGAATGTTCTGAAAGCAGTAATATAACTGGGCGAAACAAAACTATGTGTTGTAAAGATGGAAAGCCAAAGAAAATTTAATGTACATATACTGAAAAATACATGTTTTTTGATTATGAAACTCAACAGGAACAGGAATACATATTCCAAATCTTATAATTGTTTGCTATTTTAGTGGAGGTACTGTTTACAGATTTAAGAGGAATTCTTCACTGGCGATATCTAAAGAAAACAAAAATTATACATTCATAGGTCATGGTTCTGATTCAAAATTTGTTCTTAAGTATTGTGCTGAATATGCAATAAAACTGTATATTACCTACTCAGGAACTAAATTAATGTTACTGGAGATAGAAAACAGATTGGTCTCAAAATGATAGACACTATCAGTTTTGTACAAGCACCACTTGTCTTGAAAGATATTTTGGAGAAAGAATATTCTGCACGTTTATTCAAAAAATGTGGAAATGAAAATTACGTATGACCAACTCCTGATATCAAATGTTAGTGTGTTGACAGTATGATACCAAAAGCAAGAGAAGAATTTCTCATATGGCATAGTGAAAAAGTTAAAGAAAATTATATATTCAATATGAAAAAAGAAATTGGTGAATATTGTAATTCTGAGGTAGATATTTTGAGAAGAGGTCGTTTAGAACTGAGAAAATAATTTCTAGAAATAGGTAATATCGATCCATTCTGTTATTTAACAATTTCTGGAGTTTGTATGGCTATTTACTGATCTAAATATTTACTTGGAAACACAACTATTGTATTGGACAAAGAACAAAATGAAAATTCCTGTAAAGAATCTATACATTGGTTAAATAGTTGAAACAATAAAAACCTTCAATGTGCACTTAATGGTGGAGAAATAAAAATAAATAGAACAAAAGTAAATGGGTTTGATAAAGAAACAAATACTGTTTATCAATACTATGGTATGTTTCTGACATGGTTGTGAAAGATGTTTTAAAACTGAAATGATTAACAACAAAATTAAAGAAACAGTGGATGATTTATGTGTAAAGACATTAAGAAGAAGTGCAGAAATACGAAATGCTGGATATGATTTGACTGAAATGTGGGATTGTGGTTGGATTAACTTACCTATGTATAAAAACTTAAGGAACTAAACCAGTTACCTGAAACTGTTGGACCATTGGATCCAAGAGATGCTTTTTGCAGTGGTCATGCAAATACAATAAAATTCAGAGCTAAAGCAGATCGTGTTAACCCAAAAATAAAATATATCAATGTATGAAGTCTTTATCCTAGTATACAATGTTATAATGTGTAGCCTATACATGCACCAATAAAATACATAAACTAGATTGTTATAACAGTGAATGGTATAGTTTAATAACATTGAAGTATTAGCACCTAAGTGCTTGTATCATCGAAGTTTTAGCAGTGTAAATAAAGATGGATAAAAATGAAAAACTGTTGTTTCCAATGTGTCTGAAGTGTGGAGAAGAAAAAAATAAAAATGTTTCATAGCATTGAAAAAAGAAGTTTTATTGAAATTTGGCCAACTTATGACATCTTGAAAGCTATAGAAAGAACTATAGGAATACCTAAATAGAGAGGAATTTTGAGGAAAAAATGAAATGTTGTTTAAAAATTATGAGCAAGATAAAAAAATATATCAAAGAAAAAGTAGGTATTGACTTGGATGGTGACCAAAGCAAAGTAAGTCCGGGAAAACGAGCTGTTGCAAAGATATGTCAGAATTCATTATGAGCGAAATTTGGACAATGTGAAAATATGAGTAAAACTGAGTATGTAACAAATTTACAAAGATTTTATGAAATACTGTTGGATGATCGATTAAATAATATTGACATAGACTTTATTAGTGAACCAATGGTTAAAATGAAGTACAATTCGAAGGATTATTATATTGAAAATGATACATGCACTAATATTTTTACTGCCTCATTTATTACATCAAATAGGAGACTCAGTTTATGTGATATTATAGATAAAGTAGTGCATACTGATAATGGCAAAATACCATAGAAACTGGTTGTATGTGAGGTGAATCAACTGAGATATTAGAAGATAATAAATGGATTAAAAATTGGACTTTGTCTGCACTAAAAAGTTATTATTGTGAGAAAAATGATAAAAAACAGAAATGGAGGTAAAGGGAATCATGTTAAATTATTACAAAATTCGAAAGCTGAATGGTAACTCGTTGATGAAATTAACTAAAGATGAGGTAAAGGCAAAAATAAAATTAGAATACAGTCAAATAGTTAGATCTGTGAATACTAAAAATTTAGTCAGTGAGGAAGCTAAGAAATAATTATGATTTCAATATGATAAAAAAATTGATTTAGGAAATTATGATACAATACCATAACATTTTTAAAATCATTAATAAACTTTAATTCTATATAAATCGAGGGATTTTTGAAGAGTCTCAACAACATTAATAATCTAATTCATTTAAGAAGATTAGTGAGTTAAAAGTATCTGCCTAATATATTATTACTGATTGTGAATATTTACATACAAGATGTAGTGAAAAAGTTTGTATGGATGTTAACAATGAGATTAAGATTATTTTTCCACACAGAAACTCCAAAGTAATTAGCAAATGGGATTTTCATTATTTTGGAAAAAGGTAACATTAAACTAAGATATGAGGGTATGAAGAGACTTAAAAGTAACGATAATGAATTTCATGATTTGGAACTCCTAATGTGAATGACCTCTATTTAAAATTTCATCTAGTCTTCTCCATTTCGAGTTTAATTGATTTATCTTAGCTTGGAATTAATTTGATTGGTCGCAAATTGCCTAGATTGTCAGATGGGTAAGTTTTTACCTACCTATATTTACATGAAGACCATTCCTGGAAAAATACAGATTTTTTAAATTAGTTCAACTGCATTCAGTGTGATGAGAAAAAATGCTAAACAAAACAATAAGTGAGTACATAATATTAAATTAAGTCGTCAAATGCTTGTTCACGGAAAACCCTCCTAGTGCACTCAAATGCCCATATACTACTGATAGTGATCCGAATTGGTCGTAAATGCATTCTTTGGTTTATCTTCTGGATGTATCTCAATCTGATGGTACCCACTCTTCAAATCCACCATTGAGAAAAACCTACACTGCCCCAAGTTCTCCAACGTTTCTGTTATATTCGGAAATGAATAATGCATCTGCCACTGTCCATACATTCAAATACCTGTAATCACAACAAAAACGGTACTTCCTGATTCTTCCAGTGATTTCTTCCTCATCTGTAACCTCTGCTATGGAGACTACGACTCCCCTTGGAAGAGCCACTTTCTCCTGCCCAAAGGTGTTCAAGCTTATCTGTACCATTGCTTGCCCATTTATATTCGTCACATTTACTATACTACCCGAATAAAGCAATGTTTCTCATCTAATACATTGTCCGCCCCTGGTAGCTGAGTGGTCAGTGCGACAGAACGTCAATCCTAAAGGCCTGAGTTCGATTCCCAGTTTCATATCTTGCAATAGCTCATAGTAGCAGTCACTATTCGCTGTTTGACCCTGGAGTCTAATGAACCAGCAGTGGACCTTTCATATCCCAAACCAGTGTCATCACCAACTTCACTGCAGTAGTGTCCGCCCCTGGTAGCTGAGTGGTCAGCGCGATGGAATGTCACACCTAATAGCCCAGATCCGATTCCCGGCTAGGTCGGAGATTTTCCCCGCTCAGGGACTGGGTGTTGTGTTGTCTTAATCATCATCATTTCATCCCCATCGACGCTTAAGTCGCCAAAATGGAGTCAAATCGAAAGACTTGCATCTAGCGAACGGTATTCCCGACGGAAGGCACTAGTCACACAGCATTTATTTGTTTTATCTAATACATTGTTACTTAGCAATGGCTCTACCAACGATAAAGGCTGTTGTGGGAAGTCAGTACTCACCTGTATTTTGATCAACTTTCGTGTACCTGCCGGTGCTCTGTCATGCAAAACCGTCTTTAACGTATTTGTATGCTTTTAACTGTCACTACCTTAGCAATTGGTGTACCTTTGCAAATGCTGCAGCCGTCATGAAATAGTTCCCATTGAGCTCAAGCGAGTGTTGCAAAGTGTCACTCGTGCCTAACGTGAAAGCCTAACCCAAGTACTGCATAAAATCTTTGCCCCACAATCTGCAGCACTTCCAGCTACTTGCAGAATCATACAATCTATATTAAACTTGAGCTATATTGTCCTTACTAAACCTAACTTGTTATTCCTTATTGAATGCAAGCTATACATCACAGTTAGCAGTCCCTTCTTTTGAACGAAGCTCCGACTGACAACCAGTACATCCAGAATGAGATTTTCACTCTGCAGTTGCGTGTGTGCTGATATGAAACTTCCTGGCAGATTAAAACTCTGTGTCGGACCGAGACTCGAACTCGGGACCTATGTCTTTCGCGGGCAAGTACTCTACCAACCGAGCTACTCAGGCACGACTCACGCCCCGTCCTCACAGCTTTACTTCCACCAGTACCTCGTCTCCTACCTTCCAAACTTTACAAAAGCTCTCCTACAAACCTTGCAGAACTAGCACTCCTGAAAGAATGGATATTGTGGAGACATGGCTTAGCACTTGCCCGCGAAAGGCATAGGTCCCGAGTTCGAGTCTCGGTCCGGCACACAGTTTTAATCTGCCAGGAAGTTTCAATCAATACATGTCCTTCAGTGTTTACAAATAGTCTGAATTTCTTATTTTTTGTCCAAACCATCAAGCTACAACACACCTCTACATGCACTACTTCAGCAACATTATTTTCTGGGAATGCCTCCCGATGACAGTAATATCCCCTTTACCGTTTAACGTTTTCTTCCTATCTACTCATTTCTCCTGTATTTTAACCCTATGCTCCTGAACCTTATGACCTTTAAGTGCTGGCAATTAAAATACTGTGGTTGGCGACACTGTACCTTTAGATGCCCCTGTTTCACACATCGGTAGCACTTCTTACCTGATGCGAATACTTTCCCATCCCTTCGTGTCCTAATCACACTGTCTATTTCTTGTAAGTGTGTCACAGCCTGAAGTGCTGGGACTAGATCCTCACGGTTTTCAGTTCGCACCTGTCACGAAATATCAGACGGGGCTCCACGCAGGAACACATACAAAGCTCTGCTCTCTATCTCCTCTCCGCCGCTGGATTTCGAGGTAATTCGTAAGTCTGTATGTATATCTTCCGAATTCTGTCAGAAAACGCCCTTACTATTTCATTTGCTTTCTGCATCAACCTGTTCCTCTTCTCGTTAAGGAATCAGGAACCATTCTGTCTTCTTGATCTCTGCTGTAGCCCCTAAGGTAGTTCCGAAAATGTGAACACTTTGCTTAAACACTCATAATACAAATCTTAAGTTTTCGCATCACTCATGAGACATAGCTTGGCCATCCGCAAACACACCTCCTCTGACCGATTACAAAACTTTACAATGGCCTGGACAACAAATGTAAAAGCATTCACGTCCATTGGTGTTTTACAAGAGAAAGGAGAAATCAGATTTGTGGCAGAGGGATCCAGATGGATAGTTACCTCAGATTTCCCTTCGTCATCTCTTGACCCCAGTTGCTGTAACGACTTCAGTTGCTGCTAGACATGTGAAATAAATGCTTTCTGATGCTCATTTTCTGCTGTCAAGACGCTAATTTCTTGGCTAGTTCTGGATGAGCGTGTTTCCGGCATCTTTCCCATGCAGCTATCCATTAACAGCGAATCACAAATAGGATCTAATTGAATTATGCCATCTAATCATAGCCCACCGACAATCTGAATAGTCTTATGCTACAAGGCCATATACCCTACAGACGATACACGTAGGAGAAATGAACTTATCATAGGGAGCAGTGTGACCTGTCAAATTACAAACCACGCATCTATTTGGTAACAAATAATCTCGATATCCGTTTTCCCTAAACTGAGATAGGTCTACTGCCTCATTTGTTCTCTCTAATGAAACTTTCCAACCTCTAAGCCTTGTCCTAGACATGATATACAAACACGCCTCCCAATAAGCACTAGTGATTGTCGCTCACTCACCTAGCAACTGCTGCAGGCGTTTGCTGCTGGTGCGCTGTTCCAGGCTAGGTTTTCGAACGTTGGAAACAGCTGATGTCAGCACTTCACAAACTATAGGGGCCAGCATGCCTCGCTGGTGCCCCTATTGTGTTCAGGATTCTCGTGGTAGGTCCACAGACACATCTGCACACTCAGTAACAGAAGAATCAATTATAAGGCACCACTATTCAATAATGTTACAAT
The DNA here is from genome assembly GCF_021461385.2 of Schistocerca piceifrons. NCBI lineage: Eukaryota > Metazoa > Arthropoda > Insecta > Orthoptera > Acrididae > Schistocerca > Schistocerca piceifrons. The sequence goes on along the minus strand of NC_060144.1, from coordinate 352,925,737 downwards.
ACAGACGGTGTCTTCTGCTCTCTGCTAGGCCATGGGGATAGGTCGTCACGTCTATCTACTGCTGTGGTCCTCTCACCAGGCCTACGAGAGGATTGGGACTGCTTGGCCCTTCCCAGGACTCCTCTCCCCTTCCCCTACCGCATTGTGGAGTTATCAGGTGCCGTGATGCCTGACGCAAGTGCCCTACCAGGCACTGCATGTTGCCATGTTGTCGCTTATCATGGTGGCTGTCACTGCTGCCCATTAGGTGACTGCATTTTAGTGATGTTGTACTGTTTGCTGATCTGACACACCCTTCAGAAAGGCAATGCTGGGTTGGAGGCTGCAATGTTAGAGCACCTCATGCCCCAATGGGGATGTACCAGAGAACTGGAACAATCCTACACAAACTGTTATCTAACAGCAATCAGAGTGTCAAGTGTGAATGAGATGCCCCAATGGGGATATACCAGAGAACTGGAACAATCCTACGCAAACTGTTATCTAACAGCAATCAGAGTGTCAAGTGTGAATGAGGTGAACACCATTGATCCTTCTCATTGAGTGTGTACTGGCCTGTCAGCTGGCGTATTTTTTTCAGTTGGGGAAGCGGTTTCGCTATTACTAGTCATTCATAATGACCAAATCTCCCTAGTCGTCAGCAATCTCTTCCACTGCTACATTTGCTTAGAGTTAGTGCTGTTACATTAGCCCTCTTGACAAATCCACAGTTAATGAAGTTTCAAAGCAAATCGTGTTTCATGCTTAACGTTACATAGGCACACCGAGGCTCGCTTAGTTGTGCCTCCGTTACAAACTTCCTGCTGAACTAAATGGTTCAAATGGCTCTGAGAACTATGGGACTCAACATGTTAGGTCATAAGTCCCCTAGAACTTAGAACTACTTAAACCTAACTAACCTAAGGACATCACACACACCCGTGCTCGAGGCAGGATTCGAACCTGCGACCGTAGCAGCCTCGCGGTTCCGGACTGCAGCGCCAGAACCGCACGGCCACCGCGGCCGGCTCCTGCTGAACTGCTCGCAACCATACACTACCTTACTGAGCTTGCCCTTCCTCCCAGTCTGATGGCCAAGTGTACTCACGGTGCACACCACGTCTGTTGGTACATTGGCCTCACTGCACATGCAATGTGCGCCTTGTGAACTGCTTTGCAGTATCACTATACAATCCAATTTTGCCAATTGAAGTAAATCCCACTGCAACTAGTCCACCCTTGTAAAAAAGTGAATCGCATAGAACAGTATGCTAGTGATTGTACGAAACACTGTTGTCTCCTACTAACTAGATTTTTTATCAAAATATTGTATACAATTGTTAAGTGCAACTGGCACATACACAACACATACATCCTCTCTCTCAATCATACTACACAATAAGATATCCAAATAACATAGCGCATTATTAAAGTAACAGATACATAAAATTACTGTCGCAAACAATGTGGAAAATGTTGTGTTTCACTGAAAACAAGCTTACATGTAGGACTTGATCATGAACTACAGTTGGTCTGCAATTATTACAAACACAGTGTTATTTTTTACTCAATTCCTCATATGTTACTGCAGTTTACAGGTAAACAATAAGGTAGACATTAGTCTAATATATGGATTATTGTCTATATGTCTACATCTACATCTACATGATTACTCTGCAATTCACATTTAAGTGCTTAGCAGAGGGTTCATCGAACCACAATCATACTATCTCTCTACCATTCCACTCCCGAACAGTGCGCCGGAAAAACGAACACCTAAACCTTTCTGTTCGAGCTCTGATTTCTCTTATTTTATTTTGATGATCATTCCTACCTATGTAGGTTGGGCTCAACAAAATATTTTCGCATTCGGAAGAGAAAGTTGGTGACTGAAATTTCGTAAATAAAATGGTTCAAATGGCTCTGAGCACTATGGGACTCAACTGCTGAGGTCATTAGTCCCCTAGAACTTAGAACTAGTTAAACCTAACTAACCTAAGGACATCACACACATCCATGCCCGAGGCAGGATTCGAACCTGCGACCGTAGCGGTCTTGCGGTTCCAGGCTGCAGCGCCCTTAACCGCACGGCCACTTCGGCCGGCATTTCGTAAATAGATCTCGCCGCGACGAAAAACGTCTTTGCTTTAATGACTTCCATCCCAACTCGAATATCATATCTGCCACACTCTCTCCTCTATTACGTGATAATACGAAACGAGCTGCACTTTTTCTGCACCCTTTCGATGTCCTCCGTCAATCCCACCTGGTAAGGATCCCACACCGTGCAGCAATATTCTAACAGAGGACGAACGAGTGTAGTGTAAGCTGTCTCTTTAGTGGACTTTTTGCGTCTTCTAAGTGTTCTGCAAATGAAACGCAACCTTTGGCTCGACTTTCCCACAGTATTATCTATGTGGTCTTTCCAACTGAATATGTTCGTAACTTTAACACCCAGGTACTTAGTTGAATTGACAGCCTTGAGAATTGTACTATTTATCGAGTAATCGAATTCCAACGGATTTCTTTTGGAACTCATGTGGATCACCTCACACTTTTCGTTATTTAGCGTCAACTGCCATCTGCCACACCATACAGAAATCTTTTCTAAATCAGTTTGCAACTGATACTGGTCTTCGGATGACCTTACTAGACGGTAAATTACAGCATCATTTGCGAACTACCTAAGAGAACAGCTCAGATTGTCACCCAGGTTACTTATAGATCAGGAACAGCAGAGGTCCCAGAACGCTTCCCTGGGGAACACCTGATATCACTTCAGTTTTACTCGATGATTTGCCATCTATTACTACGAACTGCGACCTTCCTGACAGGAAATCACGAATCCAGTCGCACAACTGAGACGATACCCCATAGGCCTGCAGCGTGATTAGAAGTCGCTTGTGAGGAACGGTGTCAAAAGCTTTCCGGAAATCTAGAAATACGGAATGAACTTGAGATCCTCTGTCGATAGCGGCCATTAATTCTTGCGAATAAAGAGCTAGCTGTGTTGCACAAGAACGATGTTTTCTGAAACCATGCTGATTACGTATCAACAGATCGTTCCCTTCGAGGTGATTCATAATATTTGAATACAGTATATGCTCCAAAACCCTACTGCAAACCGACGTCAATGATATAGGTCTGTAGTTCGATGGATTACTCCTACTACCCTTATTAAACACTAGTGCGACCTGCGCAATTTTCCAATCTGTTGGTACAGATCTATCGGTGAGCGAGCGGTTGTATATGATTCCTAAGTAGGGAGCTATTATATCAGTGTAATCTGAAAGGAACCTAATCGGTATACAATCTGGACCTGAAGACTTGCCCGTATCAAGCGATTTGAGTTGCTTCGCAAACCCTAATGTATCTACTTTTAAGAAACTCATGCTAGCAGCTGTTCGTGTTTCAAATTCTGGAATATTCCATTCGTCTTCCCTGGTGAAGGAATTTCGGAAAACTGCGTTATTTCGAGACAATGTTTCGTTGTGGAACCTATTAAAGGCATCTCGCATTGAAGTCCGTGCCAAATTTCGCGCGTCTGTAAATTTTAGACAGGGCAGGGATGCAGGTGCTATTTTATATGATGTGATTAACCTCCTTGCTCTGCCCCTAAAATTTGACAAATACATCATTGCAATATGCTTTGCTGTTGAAGGCTTAGGACAGGAAAATATGAAAGTTGCTCTTGAGAAAGCTGTGAAACGTCCCCTTAGAAAAATTGTGAATGACTGTGCTGAGCAAAACTGAAAACTGAACGTACTCAGACATTTCTCTCTTTACTTATTCTGATCATCACTAAACAGACACACAATATTTTTTTAGTGCAACTCAATCTGACTTTCAACAATCCCTACAAAAGAATGGCCCTGACTAACAATAACCTATACCTTTCATGAATCACTTACCTCACAAAAATCTTCATTACTCGAACTGCTGCAATTCAGCGAGCGCCAATACTGCTAGCTAAATAAAAGATTCTAACTACTGAAGACACTACTACTGATACCCATAGTTAGCAAATGAAAGATTTTGATAGAGAACAAATAATCTGTTTAGCTTAATAATGTTCAACAGATTATTTGTTCTCTATCAAAATCTTTCATTTGCTAACTATGAGTATCAGTAGTAGTGTCTTCAGTAGTTAGAATCTTTTATTTAGCTAGCAGTATTGGCGCTTGCTGAATTGGAGCAGTTCGAGTAACGAAGATTTTTGTGAGGTAAGTGATTCATGAAAGGTATAGGTTATTGTTAGTCAGGGCCATTCTTTTGTAGGGATTGTTGAAAGTCAGATTGCATTGCACTAAAAAAATATTGTGTGTCTGTTTAGTGATGATCAGAATAAGTAAAGAGAGAAATGTCTGAGTATGTTCAGTTTTGCTCAGCACAGTCATTCACAATGTGTATATATATATATATATATATATATATATATATATATATATATATATATATATATATATGTGTGTGTGTGTGTGTGTGTGTGTGTGTATAAACATCTATGAAATCATGACATCCAGCTTTACAATTTTCCTTTTTCTGGCGGACACAATTCCAGGTCGTTTGCTTATACCAACCTCTTAAAACTCTGGCATCTCTCTCTCCACATCCACCACTGCTGGCAGCTCACCTCCAACTGCACAACACTACGTGCTGTTCACATCCAACTGACCAACACTGCACAAGCGAATATACCAACAATGAGTCAAACTAGCCACAGACTGCACACAGCACAGTCAGTGATTTTCATACAGAGCGCCACATGCCGTTACCAACACAAAAACCTAAACAGCCTACTTAGATAGCCCCCACGCTCCCCATAAAAAATTTTGCAAATTATTTTGGACAGTGCCCAATACTGATTCGAATAAATTTTTCATAATTACAATAACAAAGATATCAAATGCACACACTTATTGATACAATGTTGGTCAAAAGCAAAAATTGTCCTGATCATTCATCACCGTAGTAATTGCAGTTTTTTTTTCAAAGTCTGAGCAGTAAAAGAGAATGCACACAGAAGTAGTGGATTTCCAAGCAGTCTTGAAGAAGTAGTGTTCTTCTTCCACTGGAAAGACAAAGCTGACTCTTGACATGCAGACAGGTAATGGGCCACAACAGAGCAAACCCACAGCAGAGTCAGTCGAAGTTTTGAGGAATTTGGTAGGTAGGTCATCACAGAGCAGACCCACAGTATTTCTTGTAGAGATTATGGTATTGGTGCGCCACCAGAGGTGCAGACCCACTGCAGTCCTTGTAGAAATAATGGTATTGGTGGGCCAACAAAGGTTCAGACCCACTGTAGTGCTTATAGGGATAATGGTATTGGTGGCCCACCAAAGGTGCAGGGCAACAGTAGTTCTTGTAGAGATGGCCAGCAGTCATCTGTTACGACTGTGTGGGTGCACAATCGCCATCAAAGAGTCTTGTGGATAATATAGCAAGTCCGTGAACCACCACTTGTGCACTCACAAACTTTTTGGATTGTCCTTAGAACCAGCAGTGCTGTTAACCAGTCCCTTGTTAGTGTGAGCACTAACAGTCCCCCCCCTTTTTTTTATAACTTCTCACATATTACATATTGTGCATATACTATGACTAACAGAAACGTATGCAGTGAAATGAAACTTAATTTGAAGAACTGGTGTCTATACAATCAGAAATTTACAACATGAGCCTACAATTACAAAGGTACAGAAAACATCATTAAAGAACATAATAACACAGATAACATTGGTAGTAATATGGGTCTTACAAGAGAATTGAAAGAAAGATATACATCAGTGCTACAGGAATTATGACATAAGTAAATAAATAAAAAAAGAGAAAAGCTTTCGAAACATTAACTTCACACATGAGCATTAACACAGAACAGAATAAATAACGTCTACGCATCTTTACATAGTAAATAACGAATTATTAATGCAAACTATATTTGAGGATAGCAGTATTCCTCATCATAGTGAATGTAGCTTAGAATTAGAAAAATTCTACAATGTAACTCTTATCAGATAAACACATAAAGACAGGAAGAACACAAATACACAAGGGTACACAAACACATAGCGGAATAACACAAACTGACATGACAGGGTTTGTTTTCAGTGTAACATTTGGTACTGCAGTCCAACCTCAAACTTCATTCCATAGATTTTCCCTCTTATTTCAACATTTGTCCCCCCCCCCCCCCCCCAAAAAAAATCCTATCTAACATGTTGTCCCTAAACCCTACTGTTTTGTTCATATCCTCATTCAAAATAATTATTCTTCATTGTACAATACTTTTTTGGCCAAACTTTTTTCTTATAGCTTCTCAATGCATTTCTTCCATTCATTACAACTGATTCTCTTATATAGCCTACCCCATCTTAAGCTAACTTAAATCTATTGAGCTCAGATGCATAAACTAAGGGACAAGGCAATGCAGCAGCACAAAACCATTAACACAAACAGCAATGACAAAAAAAAAATGCAAACTGGCAAAGCAAGTAGCAGTATATCTAAATCAGCAAAGCAAAGACAACATTGCAACTAATATTAGCCAATGTGCAGCAACAAGAAAAATAAATCAGTAGTAAAACTGGCTTAATACAATGTAAAATTCAGTAGGACAATGCCTGACAAGCTGCAGCAGCAAATGCAATAACTTATACATAAACATAACAAAGCTCAAGCAGAAAAAATGTTACAGTGAAAATAGGAAATGTTTAATACCTATGTCACATCTTAACACTGGAGTGATGAATCACGATAACTTACTCTACCAAACAAGTTACCAAGTCGTTGAAAAGATTATGTATGCAATTCCTGTGAAGGGAAATTTCTATTTGTGCTCCCTTTTTTAAGAAAGCAGATCATAAAATTATTATTTAATCCATCTGTTGACAGAAAATAGTGATATTAGTATATCTATTAAATTTTATTTTGACCAATGCTGCAGTGTAACTATAAACTAGATATTAAACAAAATGAGCAAATATATACATAAACCAAAGCATGAAACGTCATTCACTAGGCGTATGACATTTAAGTAAATAGCAGCATTTGCAAGCTCCAAACTGTAATTATATATCTTCAAGTATGAGCGTGTCGTATTTACAATGCTTTCTACAAAGAAATGTCAACAGTGAGGTTAATGACCTCTTTTTTCTCCACCTAATGGCTTTTTTCCAGGCAACAGTTGCGCAGCTGGGTGCCCACAGCACATTACATTAAGGTCACTTATCTTCCTTACCGAAATATTTATGACAGCACTTTCCACTACAGTGACAGTCTGATACCAATAAAATTTCACAGGTCGAAAAATTACAGTAGAAATGTGTAGAAACGAAATCTCATGAATAGGAGTATTGTGATGCTCACATTCATGCATGTACACACGTTTCATAACTCTTAAAGTACGATTCTTGGTTTCCAACATCCTTTTCATAAATCAGAGTCCCTAACCATTACACATTATTCATATACATATAAACACATAATCACATTCCTTGTATAGCATCATCTTATTGATCATAAACATATCTCAGCAGCATAAAACACATCGTCGTCACAATAATAACATCATAACACCTTAGTCAAATCTAAAAAACGTCGTAGCTTTCTTCAACAATTTCAAAACCTAAAAAAAATTCTCTCTATTCGCTTCAATAGTGTCATCTACCTCAAACGTACTTCAAAAATCATGATCCCATACCAAATACATCATTCAAATCTCTCATAGTATCACAATGGTTCCCAAAAAATATTAACAGTTCACAAAGTACAGACAAAATACAATTTCATAAGTGTGAATTAATTTAACTGTGTAATTTCGTAAATACATGTTACTGACATAGTAGAAAAATGGTTGTCTCTCTTAAATTATCAGATAGCTGTGTAATTCTGTGTTAGAGAAATATGGTACCGATGTGTAAAGTTGTATAAGCAAATAACATATTAGCTAGGGCTCCTAGCGCTTGCTACACGCTTAGTACACAAAGTAGGAGTTTACCCTCTGAGAATAAATGTAATTATACCCTCAGATGTTACAGATTACAGCAATCGAATGAAATGTATCACCGAAAACCTTCTTTGTATCTTTGTAATTCAAAAATCTATAAAAATAAATGTTTTAAGTACAAAAATTAATGACTCAAATGCTTGTCCTGTAGCGTTAAACTGTGCGTCTTGCTGTAAGATAATTTCTGTCATTACTTGACGGTAAAAATGTGCCCAAGTGTCGTAGTTATCGCCATCCATCAGCAAAATTCTGAAGAAGTCAATGTACTTACCTCGCCATAAACAAAAGTGAAATGCTTTGCGTATAGATATCGTAGTATTACGCTTGTTGCCATGATCAAGATAGTACTATATTGTAAAGTATTGTTGTGCTATGGAAAAGGCTGTCTCGTTGTAGCTATACCAGAAAATTTACTACTAAAACATGTTTTACTTTCCAGAAGAATTCAAAAAAACTGTGCAGATATTAAACAAATACAGCACAAAAGCAACATTGTAAAGTTTGTCACTCATTAGTAGCATCATGATACAATCGTGTAGCTGTCAAATAAACTAAACATGTCATCTGTTATCTCTCAGAAATTACTTTAAATCCAGAATGTCTTTTCAAGTAAACCAAAATGTTGCATTAAAATCTCATTATTAGTATATGTTCTATGTATATAAGCCTTATAGTCGTTACGTAATCGTGCAACGAACAAGCAAGAATGTACACACAATAACACTGTGTTGTCTGTTCACTACAAAAATGCATTCGTAATTATTGTCTAAATAAGTTGCCTAGGTTCTTGCCTGGATAGTTGACATCAAAACATTGTTACATGTTAACAGTTTTTAAGTGTGACAAAGCGTGCTAGTAACAGTGAAGTGAAAAATTTTATGGCAAAGACTAATTTAAAAAGCAGATTATCTCTCAAAAAACGGTTTTACATGTGAAATGTGGTGTAAAATTTTACTCTTCCTAGTACACAGATTCAACTTCAACACAATTATCACAGTGTATATGTCGGATTCCCCTCCATGAACCATGGACCTTGCCATTGGTGGGGAGGCTTGTGTGCCTCAACAATACAGATAGCCGTACCGTAGGTGCAACCACAATAGAGGGGTATCTGTTGAGAGGCCAGACAAACGTGTGGCTCCTGAAGAGGAGCAGCAGCCTTTTCAGTAGTTGCAGGGGCAACAACAGTCTGGATGACTGACTGATCTGGCCTTGTAACACTAACCAAATTGGCCTTGCTGTGCTGGTACTGCAAACGGCTGAAAGCAAGGGGAAACTACAGCCGTAATTTTTCCCCCAAGGGCATGCAGCTTTACTGTATGGTTAAATGATGATGGCGTCCTGTTGGGTAAAATATTGCGGAAGTAAAATAGTCCCTCATTCGGATCTCCGGGTGGGGACTACTCAAGAGGACGTCGTTATCAGGAGAAAGAAAACTGGCGTTCTATGGATCGGAGCGGGGAATGTCAGATCCCTTAATCAGGCAGGTAGGTTAGAAAACTTAAAAATGGAAATGGATAGGTTAAAGTTAGATATAGTGGGAATTAGTGAAGTTTGGTGGCAGGAGGACAAGACTTTTGGTAAGGCAAATATAGGGTTATAAATACAAAATGAAATAGGGGTAATGCAGGAGTAGGTTTAATAATGAATAAAAAAATAGGAGTGCGGGTAAGCTACTACAAACAGCATAGTGAACGCATTATTGTGGCCAAGATAGACATGAAGCCCACACCTACTACAGTAGTACAAATTTATAAGCCAACTAGCTCTGCAGATGACGAAGAAATTGAAAAAATGTATGATGAAATAAAAGAAATTATTCAGATAGTGAAGGGAGACGAGAATTTAATAGTCATGGGTAACTGGAATTCGATGGTACGAAAAGGGAGAGAAGGAAACGTAGAAGGTGAATATGGATTTGGGGTAAGAAATGAAAGAGGAAGCCGCCTGGTAGAATTTTGCACAGAGCACAACTTAATCATAGCTAACACTTGGTTCAAGAATCGTAAAAGAAGGTTGTATACATGGAAGAACCCTGAAGATACTAGAAGGTTTCAGATAGATTATATAATGGTTAGACAGAGATTTAGGAACCAGGTTTTAAATTGTAAGACATTTCCAGGGGCAGATGCGGACTCTGACCACAATCTATTAGTTATGAACTGTAGATTAAAACTGAAGAAAATACAAAAAGATGGGAATTTAAAGGGATGGGACCTGGATAAACTGACTAAACCAGAGGTTGTACAGAGTTTCAGGAAGAGCATAAGGGAACAATTGACAGGAATGGGGGAAAGAAATAAAGTAGAAGAAGAATGGGTAGATTTGAGGGATGAAGTAGTGAAGGCAGCAGAGGATCAAGTGGGTAAAAAGACGAGGGCTAGTAGAAATCCTTGGGTAACAGAAGAAATATTGAATTTGATTGATGAAAGGAGAAAATATAAAAATGCAGGAAATGAAGCAGGCAAAAAGGAATACAAACGTCTCAAAAATGAGATCGACAGGAAGTCAAAAATGGCTAAGCATACATGGCTAGAGGACAAATGTGAGGATGTAGAGGTGTATATCACTAGGGGTAAATTAAAGAGTCCTTTGGAGAAAAGAGAACCACTTGTATGAATATCAAGAGCTAGGATCGAAACCCATTTCTAAGCAAAGAAGGCTCTCTGAGCACTATGGGACTTAACATCTGAGGTCATCAGTCCCCCAGAACTTAGAACTACTTAAACCTAACTACCCTAAGGACATCACACACATCCATGCCTGAGGCAGGATTCGAACCTGCGACCGTAGCGGTCGCGCGGTTCCAGACTGAAGCGCCTTGAACCGCTCGGCCACACAGGCCGGCAAGCAAAGAAGGCAAAGCAGAAAGGTGGAAGGAGTAAATAGAAGGTCTATACAATGGCGATGTACTTGAGGACAATATTATGGAAATGGAGGAGAATGTAGATGAAGATGAAATGGGAGATATGATACTGCGTGAAGAGTTTGGCAGAGCAATGAGAGACCTGAGTCGAAACAAGGCCCCGGGAGTAGAGAACATTCCATTAGAACTACTGACAGTCTTGGGATAGCCAGTCCTGACAAAACTCTACCATCTGGTGAGCAAAATGTGTGAGACACGCGAAATACCCTCAGACTTCAAGAAGAATATAGTAATTCCAATCCCAAAGAAAGGAGGTGTTGGCAGATGTGAAAATTGCCGAAGTATCAGTTTAATAAGTCACAGTTGCAAAATACTAACGCTAATTCTTTACAGACGAATGGAAAAACTAGTAGAAGCCGACCTCGGGGAAGACCTGTTTGGATTCCGTAGAAATATTGGAACACGTGAGGCAACACTGACCCTACGATTTTCTTAGAAGCTAGATTAAGGAAAGGCAAACCTACGTTTCTAGTTTTTGTAGACTTAGAGAAACCTTTTGACAATGTTGACTGGAATACTCTCTTTCAAATTCTGAAGGTGGCAGGGGTAAAATACAGGGAGCGAAAGGCTATTTACAATTTGTACAGAAACCAGATGGCAGTTATAAGAGTCGAGGGACATGAAAGGGAAGGAGATTCTCTCTACAATTACGCACTGGCAATAAACAGTAACTACACTAATTACACAAACTACAAGAAAAAAATCAGAAGATTCCAGTGAGGTATCCTCGACTAAGGGTCGACACATGAAAGTCCTCTAAGAAAAATTGTGAATGACTGTGCTGGTAAAAGTCTTACGTTATTTGACTTTCAAACAGCTGAACAAAACTGAATGTACTCAGACATTTCTCTCTTTACTTATTCTGATCATCACTAAACTGACACACAATATTTTTTTAGGGCAACGCAATCTGACTTTCAATATTCCCTACAAAAGAATGGCCCTCAGTAACAATAACCTATACCTTTCATGAATCACTTACCTCGCAACAATCTTCGTTACTCGAACTACTGCAGTACAGCGAGTGCCAATATTACTACCTAAGTAAAAGATTCTAACTACTGAAGGCACTAACTACTGATAGGCATAGTTAGCAAATGAAAGATTTTGATAGAGAACAAACAATGTATTTACCTTAATAATGTTCAATCGTCATCATATATATATCTATCAATTTATGACATCCATCTTTACAAATTTCTTTTTTCTGGCGGACACACGTCCAGGTCGTCCGCTTATAGCTACCTCTCAGAACTCTGGCACCTCTCTCTCGACATCCACCACTGCTGGCGGCTCACCTCCAACTGCCCAACACTATGTGCTGTTCACATACAACTGCCCAACACTACAAAAGCGAATATTCCAACCAGCCACAGACTGCACACAGCACAGTCAGTGATTTTCATACAGAGCGGTATGTGGCGTTACCAACATAAGAACTCAAACAGCCTACTTACACCTGTTGTTGAAAATGATAATTACAGGAATTGTCCATAGCTTTTGATGAAGGTTGGCAGAAGAGATCCCACACATCTCTAAATGGTGCTGTAATAGCCGCAAGTGTGGACACTGCAAAGATATAGATCTTATAATGAAATTTCCTCAAGACATTTAAGTCTCATCTTTATGTTTGATAATAGTGGAAGCTGAATAAGTAAATCAAAATTTGTACCACAGTTGGGACTTAAACCCTGGTCTCCTCGCTTACTAGGAAGGAATGCTAACTGTTACACCACTACAGCACTACAATCGCCTGAAGTACAGGATTTCCCCATTACTTCCAGAGCTGGGGTGCTATTCCAACGCCAGAGAGCTCTAGTAATAGTGACAGTTTAGGGGAAAAGAAGCTAAGGTTATGAATTGAAGTTTGTGTTGGGGAGAGCACTGAACTTGGGTAGTCTGTGTAGTGCTGTTACCCATAGTGCTGCGGTGGTGTAAGCAAGGAGACTCAGATTCAAGTGTTTGCCGTGGCACAGATTTCAATTCACTTGTTCAGCTTCCACCGTTATCACTGACTAGATAGTCGATATGGCTATACTTTTCAACTATTGTAGATGCAAGGAAAAATGGGAAATAAACATAAAAAAGAGTGCATAGCAAGTTATTATCCTTCAAGTGGTAGTATACAAGTTGCTGGAGTATAACATTAGATACAAACAATATCTTGGATATGGTTGCTCCAAGATATTCAAAGAAATTTAGGGACTGAGGTCATATGGAAACAATATGGACATTTGAAGTCCATAGTGTGTCTGCCATGTTCAGAAAGGGATGCGATCAAGATATCGATGGCTCAAGGTTAGTATGAAAGGCAAAAAACTGAGGGATAGAAAAACTTTAGAGGGGAAAAAATTCTAACAGTTGGTACTATAGGCCTTATTCAGAAGTGCTACAGTCTAGTAATTAGACAGTATACTGTAATTTATACTGTATAACAGTAATGGTGATGATACAACAGAGTCACCGACCTCAGAAAGTTAGATTTACATTGCAAAATTCATTACAATTGATACCTGAGTCACTTTTGGAATTCATGTATTTCATTAAAGGTATGTGCAGTTTAGGGAGATGGGACTTGGATAAACTGAAGGAGCCAGAGGTTGTACAGAGTTTCAGACTAGGGAACGATTGACAAACACAGGAGAAAGAAATACAGAAGAAGAATTGGTGGCTTTGAGAGATGAAATAGTGAAGACACCAGAGGATCCAGTAGACAAAAAGACAAGAGCTAGTAGAAATCCTTGGGTAACTGAATTTAACTGGTGAAAGAAGAAAATATAAAAATGCACTAAACGAAGCCGGCGAAAAGGAATACAAACGCCTCAAAAATGAGATCGACAGGAAGTGCAATATGGCTAACCAGGGATGGCCAGACGACAAATGTAAGTATGTAGAGGTATATGTCACTAGGGGTAAGATAGCTACTGCCTACAGGAAAATAAAAAGAGACCTTTGGAGAAAACAGAACCACCTGTATGAATATAAAGAGCTCAGATGGATAACCAGTCCTAAGCAAAGAAAGGAGAGCAGAAAGGTGGAAGGAGTATATAGAGGGTCTATACAAGGGCGATGTACTTGAGGACATTATTATGGAAATAGAAGAGGGCATAGATGAAGATGAAATGAGTGATATGATAATGCGCGAAGAATTTGACAGAGTACTGAAAGATCAAAGTCAAAACAAGGCTCTGGGAATAGACAACATTCCATTAGAACTACTGATAGGCTTGGGAGAGCCAGCCATGACAAAAACTCTACCACCTGGAGAGCAAGATGTATAAGATATCGAAATACCCTCAGACTTCAAGAAGAAGGTGTCGACAGGTGCGAAAATTACCGAACTATCAGTTTAATAAGTCATGGCTGCAAAATACTAACACGAATTCTTTACAGACGAATGGAAAAACTTGTAGAAGCCGGCCTCGGGGAAGATCAGTTTGAATTCCATAGAAATGTTGGAACATGTGAGGCAATACTGACTCTACGACTTATCTTAGAAGAAAGATTAAGGAAAGGCAAATCTACGTTTCTAGCATTTGTAGACTTAGAGAAGTATTTCGACAATGGTGGCTGGAATACTCTCTTTCAAATTCTGAAGGTGGCATGGGTCAAATAAAGGGAGCGAAAAGCTATTTATAGTATGCACAGAAACCAGATGGCAGTTAAAAGAGTCGAGGGGCACGAAAGGGAAGCAGTAGTTGTGAAGGGAGTGAGACAAGGTTGTAGCCTATCCTCGATGTTTTGCAATCTGTATATTGAGCAAGCAGTAAAGAAACAAAAGAAAAAATTGGAGTAGGAATTAAAATCCATGGAGGAGAAATAAAAACTTTGAGGCTCGCCGATTACACTGTAATTCTGTCAGAGATAGTAAAGGACTTGGAAGAGAAGTTGAACAGAATGGACAGTGTCTTGAAAGGAGGATATAAGATGAACATCGACAAAAGCAAAACGAGAATAATGGAATGTAGTCGAATTAAGTCGGGTGATGCTAAAGGAATTAGATTAGGAAATGAGACACTTAATGTAGTAGATGAGTTTTGCTATTAGGGAAGCAAAATATCTGACAATGATCGAAGTAGAGGGGATATAAGATGTAGACTGGCAATGGAAAGGAAAGCGTTTCTGAAGAAGAGAAATTTGTTAACATCGAGTATAGATTTAAGTGCCTGGAAGTCATTTCTGAAAGTATTTGTATGGAGTGTAGCCATGTATGGAAGTGAAACATGGACGATAAATAGTTTAGACAAGAAGAGAATAGAAGCTTTTGAAATGTGGTGCTACAGAAGAATGCTGAAGATTAGATGGGTAGATCACATAACTAATGAAGAGGTATTGAATAGAATTGGGGAGAAGACGAATTTGTGGCACAACTTGACAAGAAGAGGCAATCGGTTGGTAGAACACGTTCTGAGGCATCAAGGGATTCATCAATTTTGGATTTGAGGGAAGCACAGAGGGTAAAAATCGTAGAGGGAGACCAAGGCGCGAATACACTAAGCAGACTGAGAAGGATGTAGGTTGCAGTAGTTACTCAGAGACGAAGAGCCTTGCACAGGTCACAGCAGCATGGAGAGCTGCATCAAACCAGTCGTGGACGGAATACCAGAACAACAACAACATGTAGAGTTTCTTGTATTTTCTTACCAAGTCCTTGTACAGAGATTTTATTTTGTGCTTAAGGAAAATTCCTCCAACATCTTTTATAGCCAAGATGTTGTGTCTCTTCTTTCTTGATGGTGTTGCCAAGATTTGGAAATAGTGAACTTTTGTTCTCAGCATTGCTTGTTGAGAAGGACCAAACTTAATTTTCTTTCCTTTGTAACTGTATTCTTGATATATGTACAGCAATGATACATTACAACTGATAAACTTCTTCACACCTGTAATAAATTAACTTGTATTTATCATTCATAAAAAACCTGTTTTATGTAGCAACCTCCATAATGTTCATGAGAAAAAGCTACTTCATATGATACCACATATAAATGTAGAATTATAGTATTCTTTTTACGTGTCTGTTCCTAAATGTGAACTGTCTGTGTAATTGCGTTGAAAATATGATTTTGATTGTAAGCTGTAGTTTATTCCACACTAATTCTAATAATTATTATTCCATGACAAAGAATGTTTATGAACAAAAAACTTATAATATTTTTCAGTTTTAATAAAAGTAAAGTTTAAAATATCACTATTTGTTTTTCTTTCCTTGCATACTTGTTACTGCTTGACCTTGTAGTGTTTGACAAAAAGAAACTAATAATTTTAGATGATAGCCTTCAGCAGGTGTTGTACGAGTGAAGAATATACTATTTTCGTCCCAACGTCTGCCGTAAGAAATACTGGCGTTTTTATTTATTATGACAGACAAGTGTGTCTGTTATCCTTACATTAGGTTTTAGACAAAGAATAAAGCTACTGAGCTTTACGTATTTTGAAAATATATCTAAAATTTCCATTTCATCTTGTCCAGGGAAAGAGATCTCCTTTATTACTGACTATTTCGTTTCTTTGAAAGTACATGTCTGTTCAAAATCTCTTATTAATAACTAGAACCAAAAGTTAAAAATGAAGTAAAATACAGATAGTGTGACTGGTGATTCTGACCATGATCAAGTGTCCATTGACATTTCCCGAAGTTTTGAAGTCCAAATATACATCCCATACAGTCTACATAGGGTGTTTAATACAATGTTTACCCAATGCAAATCTGTTTATTCAAATCTGTGAAAGCATTTTGTGGTTATTGTTGTTCGTGCTACGTTCCAAGTTCTGTTTTTGCGTGCGGTCTCTCCACCCTCATTGGTGGTTGCCTCGGCGATGCAAACGGTTAGTAACCGTCGGTAGTTCTTAAATCTTGGTACCCTATCAGCGTCGGGTGAAAATTTTCCGTCCTAAGACCTACGACGGCTTGTGTGGGGTTACAAAGCTGAAGAGTACCCAATGCACAGCATACCAGCCGCAAAATTCTGTCTGGTAAGTATCCCGATCATCCTCTTCTTGTTTAATCATTGTCTTCTGTGTTCATGAAGTTTCTTAAAATGTGCATCCATGTGTCGTTGATGCGATGATCACCAATTTTTTTCTAATGACACCACTCTTATCACTTGACGTAGGACTATGGAATTTTCACGTATACCCTTTCACTTAGCATTTGCATATAGCTTTTGATTACTCACACTTTTCCAGTCTCTTGAACATTTATATCTCATGAGTACATTACAATATTTTCAACCCAATACACATAGGTTTACATTTAGGAACAGGCTTGTAAAAAGAATACTATAATTCTACTTTTCCATTTACAGGCAAGGATAAGTTTCCCCATCCTGATGGTCATATCTCTGCACCATCTCAACATCGTGTAACTCTCAGAAAAATTAAGACTCATTTGCGTCCAGTCTATTTAACTATAGAGCATAAACTTTCTACAAAGTTCAGTATAAGAAACTATATACAACAGAGATTACAAAGAATAGGAAGAATTATTCTCCACATAGGAGAATAAAATTATTTCAACATGAAGTTGCTTCACATCATCAACCAGGGCTTTCCTAATTGTCAACACTTTGCTCATGCAGACTATTCAACATCTCGCCACACCCATCCAAACGCATTATTTCGTCCGGTTTTTCATTGATATTATTCACTTCTATAATAAAATTATATCAGTGACGTCTGTATTTGCTATTAATGTGTCTTTCGCGGAAAGACCACAAAGATAAGATAAGAGAGATTAGGGCTCGTACAGAGGCATATAGGCAGTCATTTTCAATTGTTCTGTTTGGGAGTGGAACAGGGAGAGAAGATTCTAGTTGTGGTACGAGGTACCCTCCGCCACACACCGTATAGTGGATTGCAGAGTATCGTCCCAGAGTGGATCGGGGTCCTTTGGTTTGGAGCCGAGTGGAGAGTCTCTCAACCAGAGGCTTCATCGACTCTGTGACGGTCTTGGCTGCAGATTCCTAGACTTGCGCTATTGGGTGGGGAATTGTAGGACGCCCCTAAATAGGTCAGGGGTGCACTACACAAAGGAAGCGGCTACTCGAGTAGCAGAGTACTTGTGGTGTGCACATGGGTTTTTTTTAGGCTAGGCAGTAGTGTGAGGTGTCCTGATAACCACTCACCAGTCGACGTGCAGGCAGGGAAATCAGGGAGCGCTCAGTGTAAAGACACTTCATCTATCAAGATATTAGCAGTAAATTTTCAGAGGGTTCGGAATAAAGTTCCTGAATTTACTGCCCTCCAGGAAGCGTGTGGCCCGCAAATTATTCTCGGGACTGAGAGAAAGTTCTGAAATATTTAGTGAGGGTTGGAATGCGTATCGGAAAGACAGACACCGTGGTATGTTGCAGGATTCTCGAACACATTCTCAGTTCGAATATAATGAATTTCCTTGAGACAGAGAAGTTGCTGTCCATGCATCAGCACGGATTTAGAAAGCATCGCTCCTGCGAAACGCAACTCGCCCTTGTTTCACATGATATCTTGCGAACCATGGATGAAGGGTATCAGACGGGTGCCATATTCCTTGACTTCCGGAAAGCGTTTGACTCGGTGCCCCACTGCAGAGTCCTAACTAAGGTACGAGCATATGGGATTGGTTCTCAAGAATGTGAGTGGCTCGAAGACTTCTTAAATAATAGAACCCTGTACGGTGTCCTCGATGGTGAGTGATCATCGGAGGTGAGGGTATCATCTGGAATGCCCCAGGGAAGTGTGGTAGGTCCGCTGTTGTTTTCTATCTACATAAATGATCTTTTGGATAGGGTGGATAACAATGTGCGGCTGTTTGCTGATGATCCTGTGGTGTACTGGAAGGTGTCGTCGTTGAGTGACTGTGGGAGGATACAAGATGACGTGGACAGGATTTGTGATTGGTGTAAAGAACGGCAGCTAACTCTAAATATAGTAAAATGTAAATTAATGCAGATGAATAGGAAAAAGAATCCAGTAATGTTTGAATACTCCATTAGTAGTGTAGCGCTTGGCACAGTCACATCGATTAAATATGTGGGCGTAACATTACAGAGCGATATGAAGTGGGACAAGCATGTAATGGCAGTTGTGGGGAAGGCGGATAGTCGTCTTCGGTTCACTGGTAGAATTTTGGGAAGATGTGGTTCATCTGTAAAGGAGACCGCTTACAAAACACTAATACGACCTATTCTTGAGTACTGCTCGAGCGTTTGGGATCCCTATCAGGTCGGATTGAGGGAGGACATGGAAGCAATTCAGAGGCGGGCTGCTAGATTTGTTACTGGTAGGTTTGATCATCACGCGAGTGTTACGGAAGTGCTTCAGCAACTCGGGTAGGAGTCTCTAGAGGAAATGAGGCGTTCTTTTCGTGAATCGCTACTGAGGAAATTTAGAGAACCAGCATTTGAGGCTGACTGCAGTACAATTTTACTGCCGCCAACTTACATTTCGGGGAAAGACCATAAAGATAAGATAAGAGAGATTAGGTCTCGTACACAGGCATATAGGCAGTCATTTTTCCCTCGTTCTGTTTGGGAGTGGAACAGGGAGAGAATATGCTAGTTGTGGTACGAGGTACCCTCCGCCACGCACCGTATGGTGGATTGCGGAGTATGTATGTAGATGTTTGCTGACAAAATGTTTCTGTCTGCAGAATGAAACAACAATACAAACAGCTAGCCATCTAACACTACATGTAATATATCATTCTAATAAGTGAAATTATCTGCACAAAAGAAAGAAAAACTATTTTCATAGAAGTCCTAAGTATAGACTTACAAAAGAGTTGTACAAGTGGATGGGAACATACCCAGTATGATGCAGCTGATATTATTCACTAAATTTTTACTCACATATTCGAAAGACGAGCAGTTTCATAAACGTAGTTGACTGTAAACTTATGCCTTCTTCGATTATCACATTCCTTAGTTATTGGTACTTTTCCAAGATTCTTCTTATCACATGAATATATTCCACTTATATATTGGAAAGCATTTTTCATGAAATGGAAAATGATAGGCATTAGTACATTTACATTCAAACAATTCTGGAAATTATATTCACACAATGTTAATGCTTCCATCTTTACGAGGTTAAAATTGTCACGTGTTTCGATTAATAGCAAATATTTATCGTTTTATAAAGGTTCTGTCATGCACAGGTGCCATCATACTGTAATTTATACGGTACATTGGAATTGGTGATAATAGAACGGTGTGACTGACCTCATAAAGTTAGATGTATGTTACAAAATTCGTTACAGTTGATTCCTGAGTCAATTTTGGAATCCGCATATTTCATTATAAGTGTGTACAGTTTCTTGCATTTTCTTGCGAAGCCATTGCAGTGGTTTTATTTTACGTTGCATCTCTTCTTTCTTGAAAATATCACCTGGATTTTGAAATAATGAACATTTCTCCTCAGCACTGCTTAATGAGGAGGACCAAACGTAATTTTCCTTTCCTCTGCAACTGTATTCTTGGTATACACGCAGCAGCAGTACATTAGAACTGAAACTTTTCACATCTGTGAGCAATTAATTTCTACTCGTTTTTCATAAGAAAGCTTTTGTGTATGTTGTTGTTGTGTGGTCTTCAGTCCTGAGACTGGTTTGATGCAGTTCTCCATGCTACTCTATCCTGTGCAAGCTTCTTCATCTCCCAGTACCTACTGCAACCTACATCCTTCTGAATCTGCTTGTGTATTGATCTCTTGGTCTCCCTCTACGATTTTTACCCTCCACGCTGCCCTCCAATGCTAAATTTGTGATCCCTTGATGCCTCAAAACATGTCCTATCAACCGATCCCTTCTTCTAGTCAAGTTGTGCCACAAACTTCTCTTCTCCCCAATCCTATTCAATACCTCCTCATTAGTTACGTGATCTACCCACCTTATCTTCAGCATTCTTCTATTGCACCACATTTCGAAAGCTTCTATTCTCTTCTTGTCCAAACTGGTTAGCGTCCGTGTTTCACTTCCATACATGGCTACACTCCATACAAATACTTTCAGAAACGACTTCCTGACACTTAAATCTATACTCGATGTTAACAAATTTCTCTTCTTCAGAAACGATTTCCTTGCCATTGCCAGTCTACATTTTATATCCTCTCTACTTCGACCATTATCAGTTATTTTACTCCCTAAATAGCAAAACTCCTTTACTACTTTATGTGTCTCATTTCCTAATCTAATCCCCTCAGCATCACCCGATTTAATTTGACTACATTCCATTATCCTCGTTTTGCTTTTGTTGATGTTCATCTTATATCCTCCTTTCAAGACAATGTCCATTCCGTTCAACTGCACTTCCAAGTCCTTTGCTGTCTCTGACAGAATTACAATGTCATCGGCGAACCTCAAAGTTTTTATTTCTTCTCCATGAATTTTAATACCTACTCCGAATTTTTCTTTTGTTTCCTTTACTGCTTGCTCAATATACAGATTGAATAACATCGGGGAGAGGCTACAACCCTGTCTCACTCCTTTCCCAACCACTACTTCCCTTTTATGCCCCTCGACTCTTATAACTGCCATCTGGTTTCTGTACCAATTGTAAATAGCCTTTCGCTCCCTGTATTTTAGCCCTGCCACCTTCAGAATTTGAAAGAGAGTATTCCAGTTAACGTTGTCAAAAGCTTTCTCTAAGTCTACAAATGCTAGAAACGTAGGTTTGCCTTTCCTTAATCTTTCTTCTAAGATAAGTCGTAAGGTTAGTATTGCTTCACATGTTCCAACATTTCTACGGAATCCAAACTGATCTTCCCCAAGGTCCGCGTCTACCAGTTTTTCCATTCGTCTGTAAAGAATTCGCTTTAGTATTTTGCAGCTGTGACTTATTAAACTGATAGTTCGGTAATCTTCACATCTGTCAACACCTGCTTTCTTTGGGATTGGAATTATTATATTCTTCTAGAAGTCTGTGGGTATTTCGCCCGTCTCATACATCTTGCTCACCAGAAGGTAGAGTTTTGTCATGACTGGCTCTCCCAAGGCCATCAGTAGTTATAATGGAATGTTGTCTACTCCCGGGGTCTTGTTTCGACTCAGGTCTTTCAGTGCTCTGTCAAACTCTTCACGCAGTATCTTATCTCCCATTTCATCTTCATCTACATTCTCTTCCATTTCCATAATATTGTCCTCAAGTACATCGCCCTTGTATAAACCTTCTATATACTCCTTCCACGTTTCTGCCTTCCCTTCTTTGCTTAGAACTGGGTTTCCATCCGAGCTCTTGATATTCATACAAGTGGTTCTCTTCTCTCCAAAGGTCTCTTTAATTTTCCTGTAGGCAGTATCTATCTTACCCCTAGTGAGACAAGCCTCTACATCCTTACATTTGTCCTCTAGCCATCCCTGCTTAGCCATTTTGCACTTCCTGTCGACCTCATTTTTGAGACGTTTGTATTCCTTTTTGCCTGCTTCATTTACTGCATTTTTATATTTTCTCCTTTCATCAATTAAATTCAATATTTCTTCTGTTACCCAAGGATTTCTATTAGCCCTCGTCTTTTTACCTACTTGATCCTCTGCTGCCTTCACTACTTCATCCCTCAGAGCTACCCATTCTTCTTCTACTGTATTTCTTTCCCCCATTCCTGTCAATTGTTCCCTTATGCTCTCCCTGAAACTCTGTACAACCTCTGGTTCTTTCAGTTTATCCAGATCCCATCTCCTTAAATTCCCGCCTTTTTGCAGTTTCTTCAGTTTCAATCTGCAGTTCATAACCAATAGATTGTGTTCAGAACCCACATCTGCCCCTGGAAATGTCTTACAATTTAAAACCTGGTTCCTAAATCTCTGTCTTACCATTATGTAATCTATCTGATACCTTTTAGTATCTCCAGGATTCTTCCAGGTATACAACCTTCTTTCATGATTCTTGAACCAAGTGTTAGCTATTTGTGTATAGCAGCTCCATAATCTTCATGAGAAGAAACTCAAAGTAGAATCTAATGTTTGTAATACTTCATATGATATTATATCTTTAATGTGAAGTCAGCTAAAATGTAATCTAACTCTATAATAATCATTCCATGACGTAGAACGTTTATGATCAATGCACTTACAACATTTTTCAGATTTCATAAAATTAATGTTTAAAATATTATTTTTTTTGTTTTTCTTTTCTTGTATACTTATTACTGATTGCCCTTTTAGTGTTCATCCAAAAAAACTCATATGATTTTAGACGTTAGCCTTCAACAGGTGTTGTACGATTAAACGATGCACTACAACAAAATACAGCAGATGCAGAAATAATGAGAAGAGCAGTCTGGGCTACGTTTTCTCACACAGTTTCAATCATGAGAATCCCCAACTTGGGCTATGTCCAAAAGGAGAAGACAGTTGGTGCGACTACAACAGAGGCAAAGTAACTAAACAACAATGCCATCATATTCATCATTTGCCATATGCCATAACGATCTAAATAAAACCAATATTCCAAGACCTCACAGATATCAGCCTACTAAAGAAACGTCTTCACAGCCGGACTCAAAAACCCTTTCTTTGTCTATAAAGAACATCCTTACATACCTGGTAATATTCAGTTAACTTTGGAAAATCAGGGTGACCTATCCTGCTTTTTACCAATTTCAGATTATCATCCTGGTTTTGATCCTGTCTGCGATTCTTACAGATGCGCTTAATTGGTTCCTCTTCCTGCAGTTGAATGACTGCCAGCAAAATTTCATCACAATCCCTGTTCCTTAATGGATCTACCCCCTGCTCTTTTCCCATTATGCTTCTAATGCATCTGCCATAATGTTTTCAGAACCCTTTTGTGGTGTGCGTAGTGTAAGACCTTCGGTACACACACCATCAGATTATTTGACTTGTTGCTCTAACGAAGTAGGCAAGTGTCAGCAGTATGTCTCGTGGTCTTATTGTGGCGTGTTTCTCTTCTGCTGTTAGGTCAGATGATAGAAATGCCACTTGCACACTTAAAGTAGCAGACTGACGGTGACCAACTTTAAACAGAACTTGATTAATTTTCACACACATTTATTAAAATAATAACAAGCATAAACATCACTTAACTTGATTCTGGATGCTATTTACAATTGACAATCTGAAGTTCCTTTGGTCTTGGTACGTTAATCTTATTCTCACGTATCTCTGATACTTGACAAAGTGTCTATACATTTCTCTTCATGACTATGTACAGGAATATGATAATCTTATTAGGCGCAGACTGAAACTGGACTATAGACTGGTACAGACTAATGTAGACTGGTACAGACAGGTGCAGATAAATGCAGACTAAGTAATCGGAGGTCTGTACACTCGTTATAATACCTCGCGTGTCCATGTATCACTGCACGAGTGTGATGTGTGAGGAGGAAAGGTTCTACGTTAGCAGCAATCACACTGGCTGCGTTACATATTATACGCGGATCGGCAGAAGCAGAATTTGGTCCGTCTCTAAGGCAGCGCCATCTCGTAGTGCGGAGACGGATGAGCGCTGCGCCTGCGCTGTTGTGCTTGGCAGGGCGCGCTCTAGTGGGAAAGTTGTGTACGCATTAACTACGTGGAACTATGTACACATCACCTTTATATACTTCATCTCATAATCAAATTGCTGTAAATACATAGACCATCACCACAGTCTACCGTGTTTGAGTTGACAAGTTGAGAAGTATCTAAATATATTAAAGCACTACGGTCAGTAAAAATTATAACTTTATGTCCCAAGAGGTATTGCTCAAATCTTTTTTATCCGAAAATAACGGCTAAGGCTTCCAATTCAGAAATGCTTAAATTTTTCTCTGCTTGCTACAACTATCGACTTGCAAATGCGATCGTTTTGTGGACCTGTTCTTCGCCAACTATTTGGATCTGGAATAATTCCACTCCCAGACCGTAACCACATGCATCTAATCCGAGACAAAAAGGTTTTGAAAAATCAGGATGGTTCAAAATCTGACTGTTCACTAGTGCTTCTTTAAGTTCTTCGAAAGCTGTTTGACACTCCTGGCTCCACTTACAGGGAATATTTTTCTTTAAAAGTTCCCTCAGACAAGGTGCATTAAATAACTGACCAGATATAAATTTTCTGTAAAATCCGAAAAGTTTAAACATTGCTTTTAATTTTTTATGTGTGGTTGGCGTTGCATAATCTCTTATGGCTTTTATCTTCCCTGGATCGGGCATAATCCCTTCACCACTAACTGTATGTCCCAGGAATTTAATTTCCTTCTTAACAAATTCTATTTTGTTCGATTTCAATTTCATTCCCCCCATTTTAAATGCTTCTAACACCTTGTCTAACAACAGGCAGTGCTCTTCCCAAGTGGGAGTCGAAATCAATACATCGTCCACATAAACCGTAATTCTCCTTAACAAATGGTCACACAGAACCTGGGACATCGCTCTAACAAATGCACAAACACTGACATTTAAACCAAAAGGCACTACCATATACTGTAACATCTACCCTAAAATAGGAAAACTGTGTACTTTCGAGATTCTTTAGCCAACAGGAGGTTGCAGTAACCACACGTTACATCCATGGATGTGAAAAATTTTGCACCTTTAAATTTTTATAATAATTCATCTATGTTTTCAGGCCTATCAATCTCTGGTAATATAATATTATTTAACGCTCTGGCATCCAAAACAAGCCTAATGGAATCATCCTTCTTAGGGACTACAACCAATGGGTTTTATATATACTAATCGCTTTTTCTATTATTATCCCTTCGAGCATTTTCTGTTTCACGTCTCGAACTGCTTATGCACTTCTGGAACGACAAATGGTTTACAGAAAAAATGTGCATCCTCTTTCAGAGTTAAACAGTACTCATAATTCCGAACTAATCCGGGTTGGTCTGAAAACACTTCACAATGGTTGTTCAAAATTCATCTTAAATCATCTCTTTGTACGTCAGTCAAATCCTTTAATTCTTCCAATTTTTCATCGATCCTAATTCTGATACTTTCTATCTCAGAAGGATCTACTTCCTTTCTTTGCCATATTCATTATAGCCCTCGATTACATTTGTGGTCCTACAGTATCTTATTGGAGTAGCACTTGGTTCATTATTTACACAATGTCTTTTTACCTATGAACGGAATAACTACCGGTTTTTCATGAACTCTAATAATCACATCATTTGTCCCAAAATTAGCCCACCCTTCATATTTGTGTAAGATATCGACACCTATAAACATCTCAACACTGAGTCCATTAAAAATCAAAAAAACTATTTCTGTTTGTATTCCACTTACTATGATTGGTAACAATATCTCCTGTTTAACCACTTTCGTGCTTTTCCCAGTGGCCACCACAGTTTTCAGCCCACTCACGGGAATTATCACTATTTGCTTACTTTTGGCGAGAGCATTTACAAAATTCTGGGACACTGCACAAACTTCAAAACCAATATCTATTAAACAAGGAACCTTTTCTTTAAACATAGTGACTTCAATGATACGTTGTCCAACATATTCTCTTCTAACTACAGACTCAGATTCTTCGAACAAATCCTGCACTACTTAGCCCCTGTCAAAACCTACCCCTTCTGTGGAAAGTACATTTAGTTTTAGTGGATCCGCTTTCATTTCATTAGTAGTGTGCGGCTGTTACTATCCGGTCCACTGTATACAAATCAAAACATCTCTCTAACTTCTCACCCTCCATAATAATCTTTGTTTCTGCAACCCAATCCAAGGTGTTGTCAGAATTACTTAAATAATTTACTTCTTCTTCCTCTTCCGACCCTTCTTCCTCCTCTAATAGTACTTTCTTTAATCTATCCACTACTTTTTTCACTCTATTATTTTCTTCCTTCTGCACTTCTGATGCTACTTCACCAGTTATTGTAATAGTTCCATAGTTTACAGGTAGCTTTGTGTCTGTTTTGCAGTGCTGATTCACGCCCTCCTCCTGATCTGAGTCTTCCCTTTCAGTATTTAGTTCTTTCTTAACACGGTATTTGTGGTCTTTATTTGGCCTTTCACTTTCACGAAATGCTACTTCATTTTCTAAATAAATAAATTGCTTTTCAGTGTCACTCTCCGCTGCCTTCCTTATTTCATTAACATTACTTTCAAAAAGCTGTTTCGTACGTGCCTTCTTTACAAAGGGCGTCGCTAGCGGGTTTAATCTGTATGGTTGCAGTCCGCTAATCGTTTCCCTGCTGTGTGACATCATTGCCTCTGACGTTTCTGTCACCTGTTGGGCTGCGCCTACCCGTTACGTCATCAGACTGCAGCTGGTGGCAATCAAAATATTGTACTCTGTCTATGAACCAGCTTCCAGCAGTACCTCCTCTTCCTCTGCACACCTATTCTATTTACATTGACTTCCGCTCTATTGTCATTGGGTCTAGCGGGAGGCCTAAAAGCTCTCTTAGTATTCTCTTCCTCTTTTCAGATATTTTCAGCTCTTTCCAAATAATGCACAAACCGGTCAATGTCATCCCTGGGTGCAGAAATTATATCACCAGTACAACGGCCATTTATTTTCAATCCCCATAATAATTTCCTCTGTTTCTACTTTGGCATTCAAATAGGACAAAGTCGTAAGCCACTTCTGTACAAACCCTTTTATGCTATCTCTCTTGGGATAGTAATGAATCCAATCTTCTTCTTATCACTCCACACTTTTGGCAAAACCTAATCAAAATCACTCCAAAATTCTTCAGGGTGAACATTTTTACTGGGATCAAATTTCAAAAATTGCCTATGATGTAAACACGCAATTTCAGATGACTTCACGACACCATTAGATACCACACAACCATTACTGCTGTTAACATTCTGCTCTACTTTGGTTAGTCTATTTTCATGGTTACGCAATTGCTCATTCACACTGGCACTGAATTGCTGGATGTTAGTTTCTATGTTAGTAATCTTACTAGCAGCTTGCATACCAAACTTTGCACACACATCTTTTCCTTCTTTAATTTTATTTGCGAATACAGTGTGACTTTCCTCACAGCGCTTTTCTACATTACGTACCTATTCATTACCTTCATCTGATTCTAAATGTAACTGTTGCTTTGACTGTTGGTTGTCCTCAGCAACTTGCTCAATCTGTGTAGTTAGTTCACTTTTCACCTTAACAGTAGCAGTATTACATTCTTGCTTGACCTGATTAATGTCACTTTTAACACTGTTACTGAACACAGTCATATCATTCTTAAAGGAATCCCTGAAATTCGAAATTTTATTTTCCATTTTGGATTCCATCTCAGCTGACAAATTATTGAACCCTTGGTTAACCTTTGATATTAACCCATCTACTTCAGTGTGTAACTCATTTATTTGCAAACTTAATTTAATCATTTTAGTATTAATGTTAGTACCCTTTTATTAATTTTGGAATCCATCTCAACACCCAATTTATTTATTTTATCGTCAACATCAGGACTTAATGACGTTTTAATTTCGGAGCCCAATCCATTCATTTTTGTCATAATATTCATTACATTTCCGACACACTATCACTTGATTCCCCCACAATCGATGTTGGTTCCTGTTTCGTTTTAGGAACAGCTATTTAACATCGGCTTCCACCATGTTTAGTTCATTATCTACCCCATAGTTAGATGGCACTGACGCACGTAAAGAACAGTCCTCTGTTCGCAATATATCAGAACTGAAATTACCAATCATGGAATCATCTTCGTAATTTACATTGCCTAAATCTACCTTCAGTTTCTCGTCAACTATTTCCTGATTGTTTTCAGCCATTCTGCAAAGTTTCTTGGCACACACACACACAAAACTTTGAGTAGAACACTACTTATTTTGGCCTTGTCCGGTTGACTGCACGGCGAGATGAAACTGCGGGTCCGTCCACCAAGCTCTGCCTATGTTTGACCAGAATACGGGCCAGCGCTTCCGCCACGGCTACCATCCGCTCCAGATGCCGGTCCACTGCAGTAGAAACGCCGTCTCTCGTAGTCCAGCGGTCACCGACGTAGTCTGCCACGTCGTTCCACTTGCTGCCGATTCTTGACGAAAGTTCATTTGCACACGTGTCTATTGTCCTACTATAGTTCCTTTTTACACCTGCGTGTAACTACTTCCTGAGTTAACACTGCTGCTAGTTCCTACACATCCGAACTTAATTATCGTTTTTAACGGCCGATAAAGCACCAATTGCGTCGGGGTTGGTTAAAAGTCGCTTTTCCTCGTAGACGTTTGATCACTGTCTCTCGTTATACAGTTCACTACTAAAGTTCCACCTACCTCAGTACGGCATCAGATCACCAGCCCGATTCTCTGCGTATGTACATACTGTTCAGTCGATGTTAAAAGCAGCATTGAAGAAAAACACTGTCAATACTTACGTTTGCAAAGTCCGCGTAAACTCTGCCGCCAAGGTATCCTGTAATATCTTATAACACAATTTTCGGGTGGAGGGTGACTGCTTCATCTCTTTACAAAAATTACAAAATCCTGCAACGAGTTCTTTTATTTAAAGAAATAAATTAAACACTTGCATCAGCCCGAATTTAATTAACGAATAATATCACTGTCCTCATCTCACAGTTCATACAGCCCAGTACGCACACAAGGCAGCCAGTAAAGTACTTAAGTCCGACACGAATTATCACGGGATTTACAGTCATTACACTGCTACAATATACGAGTTTCACATTCGGTCCTTTTTCAGTGGATTGCTAATAAAGAAATTGCTCACCAAATATTCCATAGACGAATATGAAACTTGGCACGCGGAATTTTACAAAGGCCTAAAGTCCACACGCGTTTATCTCTCTAACAAATCACTTCACCAAGCTCAAATTTTCACAGTCTGTCCATAAATGCAACTGCTTTTTTACGGCAATACAAACAGGACGCGAAAAACCAATAACTTCTTCATTTTACTCATAATGTAGACGGACACGTCCAACATGACCTGCACGTCCGATAACTAGCCAGCGACTCCCTGAATGCTGCGCCTCTCACAGCCTATAACTACTTGCAATGCGTGGGACGTGATTAACCCTGATTGGTTGTTCAAAATGGCTAGCCAATCAAAACAATCTTTTCGCGCTAAAACTGTCCTAAGCCAATCATTATTCACAGATGCATTTACGCCACTTCATCATGCAAATCTTAAAGAAATTCGTAATCAGTGCCCCTACACACTGCAACAAAAGACATGGGATTCCTCCTAATATGGTGTCAGACCTCCTTCTGCCAGCGTAGTGCAGCAGCTCGACGTGGTATGGACTCAACAAGTCTTTGGAAGTCCCCTGCAGAAATATTGAGCCATGTTGCGTCTATAGCCATCCATAATTGCGAAAGTGTTGCTGGTGCAGGATTTTGTGAGCGGACTCACCTCTCGATTATGTTCAATAAGTGTTTGATGGGATTCTTGTAAGACGATCCGGGTGGCCAAATCACTCGTTCGAACCGTGCAGAATTTTCTTCAAACCAATCTCTGACAATTGTGGCTCAGTGACATGGTGCATTGTCATCTACAAAAATTCCATCGTTGTTTGGGAAAGTAAAGTCCTTGAACGGCTGTAAATGATCTCCAGGTAGCCAAACATAACCATTTCCTGTCAATGGTCGGTTCAGTTTGACCAGAGGACCCAGTAAATTCCACGTAAACACAGCGCACACCACTATGGAGCCACCACCAGGTTCTACGCTGCCTTGTTGACAACTTGGATCCATGGTTTCGTGGGGTCCACACCATATTCAAACCCTACCATTAGCTCTTACCAAACGAAATACGGACTCATGTCACCAGACCATGGTTTTACAGACTTCTCGGGTCCAACTGACACCTTCACGAGCCCAGGAGAAATACTTCCGCCAATTTCGTGTTGTTAGCAAAGGCTCTTGCGTTGATCATCGGCTGCCGTAGTCCCTTAACGCCAAATTTCGCCGCACTTTACTAATGGGTATGTTCGTAATACATCCCACATTGATTTCTGCGGTAATTTCACGAGGTGTTGCTCGTCTGTTGGCACTGACAACTCTGTGGAAACGTCTCTCGATCGTTAAGTGAAGACCGTCGGCCATTGCATTGTCCATGGTGGTAGGTAATGCCTGAAATGTGGTATTCTTGACACACTCTCGACACTGCTCAGGCGAACAGATACTTTTCCACCTGTTAAATACGCTGTCCCACGCATTCGACAGGGAGGTGAGTCAGTCATTTTTTCTGGTAGTATCAGGTCAGATGTCGAACACCTCTACTGCTATCGAGGAGAAGTTTGAGTGCTGCGTAGTAATGGGACAGGAACTTCGGATCCCCTCACACACTTGATGTCTTTAGGAGGGCCGACGCTGAAGTGCAGGACATGCATGAGTAGCAAACACTCTACTACCTTGTGGCAGCTGCCAGGGAGAATCCAACATGTTGATACGTTTGGTCTGGAGCAACAAATAAATTTTTTTAAAAGACATCGTATTCCCCATTGACTCTAGAAAGTTTTTATATTCACAGATTCCATTTCGGCCTTAATGCCATTATTAAGTGGTGTACTGCGAAAGACTAGGCTCCAGCACACGTCAAACATAAAAATCCTCTTACATGTGTCACATGTCATCGTCGTATTTGAGCCTTATAACTGCAAGAATACAGAAACATTATGTGTATGCAAGGCTGCTTATCCCATGAAAATGAAACAAATTACATAAAACATTAGGATTGTCGATATCCTTAACACGAATACCAATGAAGCATGTTGTTGTACATTGTTTGCAGATGACGTTTTCATCTGTATTTGGCGAGCCTAGAGTTCAATACATATACAGTTAATGTGATTTTTATAAATTGTTCCGAACTGGCAGTTGCGTTCCACAATGGGCTACGATTAATTTGATCTGTAATTCTTTTATAGCTGAGCTATTGCTCCATCTTACTATTTTGAAGTCGAAAAGTTTTAGCCTGACTCGCAAACACTTGAAATTTTGTAGTATTATACTGGGTGCATCAAAGAGAATCATCCGATTTGGCACTTCTATATTTCTGAAACTAACAAACATACACAATGAATTTTGTTTTTTGATGAATGGTAAACTCAAAAAGTTTTCTCATACCTTTTCATACGTGTTCAATACGCCCCCCCCCACCCCTCCCTTGAATTGCATGCCATATGTGAATGCGGTATTCAGATTGTTACCACACTGCAGCGAGCATGTCTTGAATAACAGCTTCCACAGCTGCTGTTATGCGATGTCTCAGTTCATTCAATGTTGTTGGTAACAGAGGCACATAATCACAGTCTCCTATAGACCCCCACAAGAAGTAATCACATACAGTCAAGTCTGATGTCCTTCCAGGCCAATAATGTAAGGCTGAATCATTTGGCCCAGTAATACTTTGATTGAAAAATTCTCGCACTTCTAGATGCCAGTGTGGCGATGCCCCATCCTATTGGTAAAAGAAGTCGTTAGAATCAGTCTCCCACGGTGAGAAAAGAAAGTTCTCAAGGATATCGAAATATGTGCTTCTTGTAACAGTGTTTTAAAGAAAAATCAGCCATACACTTTTTACCGTGAAACTGCACAAAACACATTAAATTTTGAAGAGTCCCTCCCATGTTGTACAGCTTCATGTTGTTGTTCTGTACCTCATATTCTCACATTATGACGGATCACCTTTCCATTTAAATGGAATGTTGCCTCGTCACTAAAGACTACGAGTGGGAAAAAAAAACTGCATCCTCCATCTTGACAAGAACGAAATTACAGAATTCCACATGTTGTTGTTTGTCATCTTCACGAAGAGCTTGCGGTAGCTTAATTTTGTTTGGTTTCACGGGTAAACGTCAACGCAACACATTCCAGACGGACATCGAGGGCATGTTGAGCTGTCAAGCTGCACGGCGAACAAATTTCTGCGGACTCCATGTGAAACTGTGCCGGATGGTTCGACGTTTGTGTCACACGCTTGGGGTCTGCCCAGCGATTTGCCTTTACGCAATCTGTTTCTCGGAATCGTTCGTGCCATCGGCTAATGCTCTGTGCTGTAGGAGGATCCACACCATACCTCGTACGAAAGTCACGCTGAATAGTTATTATTGACCCGCACTGAGCAGAACATAGAACACAAAACGCTTTCTGTTATGCCAACACCACTTTTATTAGAGCTGAAGTGGGCGCACAGTGCTGCTACCTAGAGGGAACCATGTATAACACCAAAGTTTGCTCTTTGCAGCAGTACTTTTCTCACGCGCATATCTCAAATAACATAATAATCAAGATTTTTTTTAATCGGGTGATTCTTTTTGATACACCCTGTATTTTCTGAATCAGCCAGTAAAGTTTTCTGTAATCTGGATTCTACATCGACTCAGAGCTTTATGAATTTTGTATGCCTTTCCAAGTTGTGTATAGGTGTATAATTAACTTTTTAATTCAAGACCACGGCGACAGTGTCAGGGAGTGCTATATCAGACTGAGCTGAGAACGACACGAGTGCCTTTCCAAAGCACACAGTCCGTGTTCGTCGCGGCAGTTTGTCAAACGACTCGAGGTATGCAGCTGGGGCGTTAGTTGGTGTCGCATCGGCATTGCTCGGGAAGGTCCGTCGCGCGGACTAAGTCCCTGCCTGCTGCCACCGCCTCTGCTACCAGGCGGCTGTATCGCCCGAGTGAGCCGGCTGGTCTACGCGCTTTCGATTCGTCCCGCCTTTGCCTGCACCATCTTGTAAATACTCAGTACGCTCTGCTGTTGATCTCAAATCTGACTAGCAGATTTTCTGTAGGTAAGAGTAACTGAAGCTGTGAAAGCATTTGTAACACAGCCCACTTACAGTGTAGAAACATCGTAGAATGTCAGTAGCAACAAATTATTTTCCTCACATACCAGCATACAATAATGCTTAAATTTTTATAGCAACTTTTTAATGTTCTTTAAAGGTTGTTTCTGTGCACTGCGCATTATTTTTAACCATGAGTGAGTAGAGCAGCCGTCTGACAACGTGTTCGTAACTGTGGTGTCACCGCCAGACACCACACTTGCTAGGTGGTAGTTTAAATCGGCCGCGGTCCATGTAGTACATGTCGGACCCGCGTGTCGCCACTGTGATCGCAGACCTAGCGCCACCACCAAGGCAGGTCTCGTGATACGAGAGTGGACTCGACCCCAGTTGTACGAGAACCAAGCTACCGCCCAGTTGTACGCGAACCTAGCTATCGCCCAGTTGTACGAAGCCTTTCTCTCTCATTAGCCGAGAGACAGAATAGCCATCAGCTAAGTTAATGGCTAAGAACTAGCAAGGAGCCATTTGTATCAGTGCCTATAGCATACGAGTATTCAAGAGAGATGTATTCCAAGGAAATATTAAAAGTTAAGTAAAAAGCATCTACTTACTTTTCTTCTTATTCATTCATAAGTTTTCATGTTCCAGACTTCACGCCCGTCTGCTCTATGCCGAACGTGCACTATCGGCCACAGCGTTAGTTTAGCATTCTTTTCAGCAATCCACTTCACAGTGTCGGTCCAGCTACCGACCCAACAGTAACAACAAGTGTCATGTATTGTCATCAGTACATAAAAATGTAATGCGTGTTGTGCTAAAAAACAGTGACCTTAACCACGATAGATAACAAAATAATAACAATAACAATGAAAGTAATTCTGTTGCATGTACAATCACAATGCTAAATAATCTACACAACTATATAACCCTCAAGTCACCGTACAGTGCATGATGGAGGATACAGCCTGCCAATGTTATCGTTTCTCTGTCCTACTACATTCATGTATCGACCGAGGGAAAAATGGGTATCTATACAGGGTGAAAAGTATTTAAACCGACAAACTCTGGGGGGTTGTAGGGGACATCAAAACAAATATTTTTCCCTAATGTCATTTTTTCCTATGAGGAGTATTTAAACCGGTAGTGGAAGATTTCTCTATCGACAAATTAATTAAACCAACAAAAAAGTCCAGAGGGGACATATCTGGGGATCGAGCAGGCCATGGTACAGGACCACCTCTGCCAATCCACGTTTCTGGGAACGGTCGGTCCAGGAATCGGCGCACACGACGACTGAAATGTGCCGGCGCCCCGTCATGTCGGAACCACTTGTGTTGTCTTGTAGGGAGCGGGACGTTTTCCAGCAATTCCAGCAATGCTCTGGCGAGAAAATTGTAATAGTGCCTGCCATTTAAGGGCCTAGGTAGCAGATACGGCCCAATTAAACAGTCCCCCACAACGCCGACCCACACATTAACAAAGAACCGCACTTGATGAGCGCTAGTAACTGTGGCATGTCCTCACTCCAAACATGCGAATTGTGCATGTTGAAGACCCCATCACGCCCGAACGTTGCTTCATCGGTAAACACAGAGGATGGAAATGCAGGATGCATTTCACAGTGTCCCAGGTACCACTGCGAAAACTGTGCTCTGGATGGATAATAAACTGGTTCCAGGTTGTGGACACGTTGTAAGTGAAATGGACGAAACAATTGCCTCGAAGGACTATTCTTACATTCGTCTGATTCGTCCCCATGGTACGTGCAATTGCACGAGTGCTGAGTGAAGGATCTCACTCCACATGCTGCAAGACAGCTTCCTCAAATTGCAGCGTTCTTACCGTGCGACGGCGTCCCTGTCCAGGTAATCTGCTAAATTACCCGGTCTCACCCAAACGTTGGTACACAGCAGCAAAGGTCGCATGATGCGGGATACGGCGACTAGGATATTGTTGTTGATAAACCCGCTGCGCAGCTCGTCCGTTGTGGTGCGCTACGTAGTACGCACCAAGCATGTCAGTGTACTCATTCCAGGTGTATCGCTCCATTAGTAAACAGAGACAATGCACTACTACAGTGGTGGACAGCAGTTGTCTACAACTGAAGAGCGTAATACGCCCTCTAACAACTGAAGAACGTAATACTGCCTCCACCGGTTTAAATAATCCTCACAGGAAAAAATGCCATTAGGGAAAAATATTTGTTTTGATGTCCCCTACAACTTCCCAGAGTTTGTCGGTTTAAATACTTTTCACCTTGTATGCTGCGTACTCGCACTAGTCCCTCTTGTTGTATTTTCATAGTACCTAGGAGACGTTTATGATGATGACAGCAATATTGTTCCACAGTCTTTCTTGAAAGCAGTTTCACTAAATTTACTCAACAGGGTTCCGCGAGAACTAAGCCGTCTCTTCTACATACAACTCCGCAAGCCCCCGTATGCTGCATGGCGGAGGGTAACTTGTACCACCACAACGCTTTTCCCGTACCACTTGTCTATATACCTCCATACAAGTCCTAATTTCTCCTATGTCATCTTCATGGTCAATAAGCAAAACGTACTTTGGTGCAGTAGCATTATGCTGCAGTCGGCTTCAAATACCGTTTCTCTAAATTTTCTAAAGTGTTTCGCGAAAAGGAGGTCTTCCGCCCAGGGATTTCCATCTGAGTTCAAAAAGAATGTCCGTAGTACCACGTGTTGATCAAACATACTGGTTGCAAATGCTGCAGAGCGCCTCTGAATTGCTGCAATGGCTTCCTTTTATCTGGCTTGGTAGGAATGCCAAACACTCGACCAGCACTCAAGGAGGGGTTGCACTAGGTTCAGTACCCTGTCTCCTTTATAGATTAGCTTCACTTCTCCAAAAATTCTCCCAGAAAACGGTGGTCGGCCATTCGCCTTCCAAACGACCATCCATTCGTGTTAGTTCCATTTCATACAGCTTCGCAACGTTACGCCTAGCTATTAGCGAGTGTGTCAAATAGGACACTGCTAATGCTGTATTCGAACACTACGGGATAGTTTTTCCTACTCGTCCGGAATTAACGTAGATTTTTCTACATTTAGGGCAAGCTGTCGTGCATCACGCCTACCAGAAATGTTATCTGAGTCATCTCGTATTTTCCTAGTCACTCAATGACGACACCTTCCCGTACACCACAACGCCAACAGCAAAGAGCCTCTGATTCCTGCTCACTCTGTTCGTCAGTTTAAGTTCTCCGATCATTTCTGTTACACTTTTATGTGGACTGTACCTAACTGTTACAATCCCAACAGTGTGTCTGTGAATTTGCTCGGTGCTGGTTGTATTGCCTACTTGATAAGAACTCAAAACACTGGAACAGTACCCTAGAATTCGTCATATTAGTGTCTTGTACGCTAATTACTTTACAGATGCATTACATTTTCCTAGGGAACTCAGTTTTAATGACTGAGTGTGTGACTGTACGACATGTGTCGTGTTACACTCTGTAACGATATTTCTTGATCTGAATATGATTGATAGCACAACCGAAACCGGTCGCGATTTAGACAAGTAAAGTTTATATTGAAAATTAAGGCAGCTCTACGGTCGCTGATTCGAATCCTGCCTCGGGCATGGATGTGTGTGATGTCCTTAGGTTAGTTAGGTTTAAGTAGTTCTAAGTTCTAGGGGACTGATGACCACAGATGTTAAGTCCCATAGTGCTCAGAGCCATTTGAATTAAGGCAGCTTTTCCACACTTTTGACCACGTCAAGCCTTACAAAATGGCATTATCTTGCATTTATCCACATTTAAGGAGAGCTGTTCATTACGCAAAGTGAAAATTATGCCCAAGTCGTTCTGAGTTCCTTACGACCGTTCAATGACGATACAGCATTATCAGTATTATAGTACTGCTGATACTATATGATAAATCGTTTATGTACTGTATACGTTCTCTGCCTCCGTAGCTGAGGCGTTAGTGCGGCTGACTGCCAGGCAGAAGACCCGCGTTCGACTCCCCTACTGCCAGGGGTTTTTCCTTATAAACGGGAGGGAAGGACTGATACGGGGTACACTCAGCCTCGTGAGGCCAACTGAGCAGCTACACGGTCGATTAGCAGCGGTTCCAAGGTCAAGATACACAACAACAGTAGGGAGAGCGGTGTGCT
Organism: Schistocerca piceifrons; assembly: GCF_021461385.2. NCBI lineage: Eukaryota > Metazoa > Arthropoda > Insecta > Orthoptera > Acrididae > Schistocerca > Schistocerca piceifrons. Next base: position 352,888,032 of record NC_060144.1, on the reverse strand, counting down.
GATCACGCCACCCCCCCCCCCCCCCACTACATCTTCCAATGATACCACTGCCAGAGGATGACACAGCAGTCGGACCAGAACACAGAACTTTACTTTACTGTGTATGTAAGACGCACATGTTAACTACTTGAACTGTTCGTCTTGTCACAACAGAACATTCTTCACGTTTGCCAAATGACCACTAATCAGCATTCAACATTACCTAACCCACAGGCCATGTTACAGATCAGTCTATCACCATAACCTTCGTTCTAAAAGTAGTTTTTTATCTATGATTGCCACCCGTTCGGATCTTGCTGGATACTGCCACCACTTTAATACACCTTTATACATCTAGCACACACTGTTTTATTTTTCAAGAATATTCCGGAATTTTCTTCAAATCATTATTTTGAAAGTGTCAGACGTCGAAGCGCTAACCAAGTGTCGGTTTTTTTTTTTTTAAAGTGATGGGTCTGTACAGATAATCGATGCTTGTGAATCACCTCATGACTGTTCAACAGATTTGGGTCTCTGCCTTACAGTTCTCATGCTTCGTTTTTGCATGTAGAAGCGCAAACACTTTGTTTATTTTTTATATTTTTTATCTGGTGATATCCAGCTAAAAATGTCACTTCTATCTACTAGAATAAACGAAGAAATAAAGAGGAGGTGTAAACATTCTGATACATTACAATAGAAATATAATATTTAAGCAAATCAGACGCGAAGCAAAATGTACGATTTATGGTAATTAACATTGGTGTGGCCAACAAAGGTCTTCGTGTTTTAGGAATACATGTCAGCAATGAAAAATACAAGAAATCTTTAAGAAGCAGTTCAAGTAAGGGCAATATTCAATCCTTTTTACCACATAATTTTGAACTTTCTACAAGTTTGGGGCTGCAATAGCATTTCATACTGTTCTGTCGATGTTGTCGAGAGTAAGGACACACTAACAGCTGTAGTTGTCACAGGGCCTATTCCTCTAAAATGACACCAATGGGGCACCGAGATTAGAAAATTGGTGTTACACGGACAGCAATCTAGCTTATTACGTAATCTGACCTTGTAACATCAAACTAGAATGTCCCTGCTGTGTTGGCATTGTGTCACGGTTGTAAGCAAGGGGAAACTACAGCTGTTATAGTCCCCTAACTCACGCGGCTCTACCACATAGTTTAATGATGATTGTATCCTCTTGTGTAAATACACTTCGGTCCAGAATTAAAGCAACAAAGAGCTATTTCCGCATCCTGCGTCTGATTCACAATATAATCGTACAAACTGTCATCAGGTGTCCGTACGATCGTGCTCTTCCGTCAACGGAAAAAACCACGTCAACAATGATGTCAGGGCACCTATCAAACGGAGCAGTATTTGCTGGGTAGTCCCACATCCACAATCGCTGTATACACAGTCGCAGACGGTGAAGTATGACACAGAGAAGACGTCTACCAGACTCTCTGTGGTGGAGGGCCATAGGAAGAATGGATGCAGGACAGTCGCAAACTCGTTGTGTTGTTTCTCGGACGTGGTGACAGTTTATAGAGACCAAAACTGTCTCCTGAAGACCAGGGCAGGGCCGAGCACGAGTGACATCATAATGAGAGAATCGTTATTTGGTTGTAAGGGCACGATGGTACCGCCTTAGTACTGCGCAGCAACTGACATCTGACCTCGCAGCATCTACTGGATGTGTTGTAACGAAGCAAACGGTGTAGAGAAGGCTTCGACAGAAGGGCCTTTACTGTCGGAGACCTGCTGTAAGTGTGCCTCTGACGCGTCTTCACAGAAGGGAACGTCTGGAGTGGTGTCGTCATGCCACCTGTACAGTCGAACAGTGGGCCAATGTTCTTTTCACAGATGAGTCTCGATTTGGTCTGGAGTGTGATTTTCGACGGATTCGCATCTGAAGGGAATGTGAAACACGATTTCGAGACCCGAACATTGTGTAAGAGACCGATATCTAGGAGGATCTCTAACAGTGTGGGCAGGGATTATGTTGACCATTCGATGAGCTCTTCATGAAACTGCACGGGTGAAACGGAGAGGTTTAACTTGTCAGGTATCGTGACGATGTCCTGGGATTTAATGTACGGTTATTGCGAGGTGCTGTGCGCCCAGACGTCGTACTGATGGACGATAATGCTCGACTTCATAGAGCACGAGTAGCTGATATTTTCTTGGAAACGGAAGATACCGCACGCGCAGAGTGGCCTGCTCACTCTCGCTATTTGAATGCCATGGAGCATGTCTGGGACGCACTAGGGATACGAGATGCATCACGCTGGCATCCACCAACCACTCTCCAGAAGTGTGTTATGTATATTGCAGTTGTTTACATTCTGTATTCTTTACATTGTTTCTACTTTGGTATCACCAGTTTATACTGTTTTGAGGCAAAATAAATGCAACGTTGCAAAACTTCCGTTTGTTGCTTTAAATTTGGACTAATGTCCAAATTTAAAGCAACAAACGGAAGTTTTGCAACGTTGCATTTATTTTGCCTCAAAACAGTATAAACTGGTGATACCAAAGTAGAAACAATGTAAAGAATACAGAATGTAAACAACTGCAATATACATAACATTCGTTAATAGGAAGACAAAGAAAAATTGTAAGAGAACATGGACTGGGGGTAAGTAATGAGAGGCAATCGTATCTACAGGCGAAATTATACACGGTAATGTTCCCAGAAAAGAAAATCTGTGTTCTGCGGGTTGGAGCGTGAAATGTTTAATGCCTCAGTCGTGTTGGTAGGTGAGAGAACTTGAAAATAAAAGTGTAAAGGCTGAAGTTAGATACACTGGGAACTAATGAAGTGCGATGGCAGGAAGAACAGGATTTGTGGTAGGGTCAATACAAAGTTATCAACACAAACTAACCCAGGGATAATCTAAGAGTAAGTTTAATAATGAACAATAAGACTGGAATGTGGGTTAACTACTATGAACAGCATAGTGACCAGTTTATCATAGCCAAAATAGACAACGCAACGGAACACCACAGCAATAGAAATGTACCAGCGTAATACCTGCACAGGTGATGAAGAGATGGAAAAAATGTGTGATGGGATCAATAAATAAATTATTCAGTAAGTTGAATGAAAATTTAACTGTATCTGGACGGCTGAGGGTGGGGGGGGGGGGGGGGAGGTGGAAGTGGAATTCGTTAATATGAAGACAAAGAAAAATAGCAAGAGAACATGAACTGGGGGTAAGTAATGAGAGGGCAAGTCACCTGGCAGAACTTTATACAGAGCAAAATTTAAACATTTGCAAACATTTGCTTTAAAAGTAGGGAAATAAAGATGAATAAGTGGAACAGAGTGGAGCCACAGAAAAGTTTCAGATCGATTATATGACAGTAAGTCATAGATTACGAAACCAGTTTCTAAACAGCATAACATTACCAGTAGCAGATGCAGACTCTAGTCGTTATTTATTAGTTTAGAAATGTGGAAGAAGGCTGATGAAATTTGAGAAAGGTATGGCAGTTAGGGAGTGACACTTCGCTAAGTTGTAAATTTCAAATGTGAGTATTAGAATAACTGAAAGAAGGGGAGGGTGTACAGTAGAAGAAGAATGACTATCTGAATGACCAGATAGTGAAGGGGGTAGACAATAAAGTAGAAGAAAAGTCAAGACCCCGCAGAAATAAGTGAATAACAATGAGTTTTGTATAAAATAATTTTGGATATTGGGCCACGTCATTGTAACTACTAAAACAGCTAAATTGCCGACGTTTCGACGACTTGCAGCATTCCTCTTCAGGGTGGTTTCCTGTTGTATACCGGTGGATACCTTCCTTTATACACTATCATTTTCGGTCATCTGTTGGCCACCGACGTGTGTATCTGAGATGTCATTGGAAAATTTGTAGAGGTTGTTATGGAAAGGTGACTGAACGGTAGTATAACCTGGTGGTTGACTGGAAGGCATCTCTATTAGACGACTGGTAGAAGATAGTGTGTAGCCCGTCTATAACCTGTGCCTCTTACTTTATAGTCGTTGGAAAATACGAAAACTGAAAGAAATTACAAGCTAGTAACACAGAGACTGTAAGTGGCATACAGTAAGAGAGCACGTGATAGTAACACACACACACACACACACACACACACACACATACACGCACAAAGAGAGAGAGAGAGGGGGGGGGAGGGAGGGAGGGAGAGAGAGAGAGAGAGAGAGAGAGAGAGAGAGAGAGAGATGGACGAACAGATAAAAGGAGCAGATGAAGGGAGGCACAGTTGTTTCTTATGATGATGCACAGCAATGAAAATTTTCAGTGCCTTACCACCAGTGCTATAGTTTGAAGAAGTAATAAATTTAAATATCTAGCAAAGTGATCGTGGAGGAATGCATCAATTTTGACTGTGGTTGGAAGCCAAGCTAACAGAGTCACGCAAGTGTCGCAATCGTAGCAGAGAGACCGCTGCGAACAATACGAGCTTGTTACTAAATGATATAAGGCCTCTTTTATCGGTCAGACCGCAAGGGACTGGCACAACAAATTACATTCGATAATGATAACGTGCAAAGATGCAAGGATGCACCATAACATCATCCTAAGCCTGACTGGTGCTTGCGGAAAAACTCTTGGAGACGTATGGTTTTGGTAGGTTACGTTCAACAATAGCAAAGTGAGATCTTCTATACAACGTCGACGTAGGGAGATTCCTCTCAGGTTCTAGGTCATTGCTTCCCAAACTGCAGGGAAATCACCCCTTGAGAAGTCTTCTGAGATGTGAAAAACAGAAAAGTTTGATTGTGTTTCAGTCATGTAACTAAATTATTTTTTAAAGATAATTGCTGTTATCAGAGTAATATTGATTATGTAAGTTGTCAATAATTACCCTTTTTTCCAATTAACGACACTACGTGGCAGAGGTTACAGGTACACTGTACACATACTTTGTGCTTTGTGCGACACATCGATGGTGGTAAAAGTGAAACATATACGTAACAGACGCTAAATACCCTTGGAAATATCTTCTCCAGATTGAAGATAGCTCCTACATTGCTTGATTACTCACTTCAAAACAGGTAAATGAACTAATTTACAGAACGACACAGGAGTAACTACATAAGGGCTACTATATTATTATTATTATTATTATTATTATTATTATTATTATTATTATTATTACTATCTTTTCTCAGACGTTATGTCTGGTTAAAAATGGAACGTGACGCGGACCTTGATCAAGCGTGACCGACCGTGACTTCCTTTTAACTGTACGATATATGTTACATTGCATTTAGGAACTTTCGGGTAATTGAACATGTATCAATAATTACGGATTTCTGTAGTTGTATATGTAAGTTTGGATGTAGCTGTATTGCATTGATGTACTGGTGGATATTGTGTGGTATGACTCCTGTAGTTGATAGTATGATTGGTATAATGTCAACTTTATCCTGATGCCACATGTCCTTGACTTCCTCAGCCATTTGGATGTATTTTTCAATTTTTTCTCCTGTTTTCTTTTGTATATTTGTTGCATTGGGTATGGATATTTCGATTAGTTGTGTTAATTTTTCTTCTATATCTAACATGTGTGTCACTTCGTGTTCTATTTGTGTTTGTTCTGGTGGCTGTCTTAAGACTTCGTTTTCCTCTGATTGTTTAATTGATGTGTGTTGCTCTTTGTTTGTTTGCTCTGGGATGTTTGAGTCCATTACTGTATTTTCTTCTTCTTCTGATTGCACATTATTTTGTTCCAGTATTTGTTGTACTTGTTGTTTGATGTTTTCTAATTCTGACTGGGGTATCCTGTTATTTTTGATTATTTCACGGATCTGATCAGCTAGTCGTTGTTCTGTTAAAAATTTTAATTCTGGGTATCTGATAGTAAATGTTGTGTATACTTGTGATCTGTATCCAGTTGTGTTGGTTCCTAGGTTTGTTGCTTGGTAATAACAGAACACGAGGTGTCGATTAACTTCATCTGACCATCTCATCTTCTGTCTTTGTTTTCCTTCTAGGGTGGTTGCAGGAAGCATATCCTGCAAAACACCTCTATTTGGATTTAAATCATTTTCCAGTTGGCTAGCAGTGTCGTTACCATTGTGGGCGGGCATAGGGTTCAAGCGTCGTCCCCGACCATGACGGCGCTTGTCCGAGGCTTCTTTAGTTCTGTCCTGAACCAACTAATCACACTAAAAGGGGGGTTAGCCCTATTAGTGGTTTGTTCTTTTCGTCGCCTTTTACGACTGGCAGAACATGCCGGAGGCCTATTCTTTTCCCGGGCCTCCACGGGATTTATTATTATTATTATTACTATCATTACTATTATTATTATTATTATTATTGTAATTTTTATTAGAATAGTCAGACACAGCCGCCGGCCGCGATGGCCATGCGGTTCTAGGCGCTTCAGTCTGGAACCGCGCGACTGTTACGGTCGCAGGTTCGAATCCTGCTTCGGGCATGGATGTGTGTGATGTCCTTAGTTGGTTAGGTTTAAGTAGTTCTAAGTTCTAGGTGACTGATGACCTGAGATGTTAAGTCCCATAGTGCTCAGAGCCATTTTCAGACACAGCCTGAAGTCTTCCAATTTCTGTCAGTGCAGAGGTAAGGAGTCTAGCAATCAAATGATTTACGAACAGTAAGTGTAGTGCACACACTTTGACTCGGTTGATGTTAAATGTGGGTGCAGGATGGAGGGTACATGTGAAGCAAGTGCCACTAGAGAGAACAATACTGCAGTGGAAGCATATTTTGTAATACATGTCTACCTCACTGTGGATAGTTAGCTTTGTTATTCCAACACACACAAACACACACACACACACACACACACACACACACTACCCGACACGGGGAAAAGAAATGTGGTGTGTAGGATTTATAGAAGTGACAGATATTTGATTATGATAACAGTGCAAATAGATACAAGAAAATGAATGGATTTTGAGCATGTCTTATGATGCACACTGACAGAGAACCACGACAATTTAAAAAAGTTTGGCAATCTTTCTTCCTATAATAATGTTTAAATGAAAGTTCCACCATTGAACTGTGCAGACTGTCTATGCTGCTGTACAATCATGGTTTTGGCCTTTGGCCATTTTCAAGTACCACAATGTTAAACCTGATCACACTTCTTTAAAGAAGTCATCACGGAAGTATATTAAATTTAATTATATACTACAGGTGTCACAGCATATAAATGGTAACATATTCGAAAAGTGTCTGGCAGAAACAGAACTAACATGCCTGACAGACATTTAGGAACTGTGTCATAAAATTTGTTTAATATATCAGACAGTGTGTCTTTAGATAATGGTGCCTGCACATGTAATGAACGTTTTTGATGATCGTACCACAGTTACTAAATGTGAGTTAGACATGTTTGTTCTATTTCTGCCACACATTGTGAATATGTTCTCATTTATATGCTGTGACACCTACCTCATATGACCAAGTTTAATATATTTCGACAACGACCTCGACTACAGAAGTCTGGTCATGGTTAACACTGTGGTACGTAAAAAGTCCAAAGGTTGAAATCATGATTGTACAATAGAATGAATAGTCTATACAGTTAAATGGCGGAACTTTCATTTAAATACAAAAATGTTTGTTAGTCATAAGGATACCAGTTGTCTCATTGACTCACTAGTTTGTGGCATAAAGAAAAACCTACCACAACTAAATATCACCTATCATTCATCATTTTAAAAATAAATGTTCAGAGAAAATCGTTTTTCATTTTAAGTTTAGTTAGGCGCTGGCGGTGGTAGGGGGAGCGGCAAGAAGTGTGGCGGGGGTGGGAGTGGGGTACTAGCTAATCCAGCTCATATCTGACTGCACACAGGGGTAATGGTCCATAAACGTTTTTCTCAATGATTTCTTAAAGCCTTCAGCTGCCATTCTCTTTATTTCCTGGGATTTCGGCCTTAGGCCTTTCCAAGTATTTTATGGATGACTTTTTAGTAGCAGATTATGTCGTATTCGTGTTGCAACAACTGCTCGAAAGTAACGTGCTCCTAAAATAGCGTGAAGACCTCGAATTATTTTATGAGCATAACATGATGTCATAGGAGCAACGACGTATATGACACAATCTGCTACTAAAAAATCATCCATGAAATACTTGAAAATGGCCTAAGGCCGAAATTGTACAATCGTACAGGAAATAAAGAGAATGACAGATGAAGGCTTTAAGAAATCTTTCAAAAAATTCATCGCAACTGCGAACAATATCGCATTGAAAATTATAGGTCCATAAATGGTTGAGAACCACTGTTCCAAGTGAATAAAAAAAGTAAGCCAACGCCTTAAATTACTTTCATGTAGTACGAGTATTTGTACTGAATCACTGTACAAGACTCATCGTTGTTTGTTTCGCCTTATCGCCTCAGCGTGAGAGTGCTTACTCGTTGGAGATCTCACGAGGTCACGGCCAGTATGTAAGCAGAGATAGCAGCACCAGTCGGCGGGCCGGCCGCGGTGGTCTAGCGGTTCTAGGCGCTCAGTCCGGAGCCGCGCGACCGCTACGGTCGCAGGTTCGAATCCTGCCTCGGGCATAGATGTGTGTGATGTCCTTAGGTTAGTTAGGTTTAAGTAGTTCTAAGTTCTAGGGGACTAATGACCACAGATGTTAAGTCCCATAGTGCTCAGAGCCATTTGAACCATTTTGAACCAGTCGGCGGTCTGCGGAATTAAATGTAGGCGGCTACTGTGAGTGGCTGTGTGCCGCACCATCACCGCGGCGCTGGCCTCCACCCGATCGACAGCAGTTTGGACGTAAGTGTCCGACATAGCTTCTGTAGCAGCCTTTTAATGTTTGTTATTGTAAATGCCACTAAATGCAATTGCATCGCTTTTGATTAATCGCCTCAGCTGGTACGGTGACTCATATTGAGTGGTATAAACAGAAGCTATAGTCTTCACGTCTCGCACGCTGGTATAATGGGTATTTTTTGAGACAACTAAATATCTCGAAATCACACATCGTACAAAAAAAGTTCTAACCCAGAAGTTCATATTAGTAAAGGAGACATTCATCTAAGCTGCAACTGGCCGCCTCCTAACCATCCCTCTTGCGTGGGTGGGAACAACTTTGTATTTTCAGTTGGACCGCCCCCCCCCCCTCCCCTGGCTCGGGCATGTATTTATTCCAGTCTTCTGACAACCCATAACCTCCTTCCCCCTCTCTGTCCACCTCCTCCACCCCCACTCTCTGGCCATCTCCTCTTGCCCCTCTGTACTTCTCCCCTCTCGCCCTCTGTCCATCTCTCCCTCCTCCTCTTTCTGTGAACATGCTCCTCCCCCTCTACCCTCCTGCTCCTTCCCCCTCTGTCTGTCTCCTACTTACCCCTCTAATTCCATGTCCTCCTCCCCTCTCTTACTAAAGTCTTCTCCTCCACCCTCTCTCTGTCCATCTTCTCTCCACTATTTGCCCACCTCCCTTTCCTTTCTGGGTCATCTCCTCCTCTACCCTCTCTCTGTCCATTTCCTCTTCCTCCTCTGTTTATTTATCTTCTCTTCATCTATCTCCTATCTCTTCCCCCCTCCATCTCTCTTCCTCTTTCTTTCCCCTATCCATCACTTACTCTCCCCTCTCTCTGCCCATTTTAATCTCCAACTATCTTCTCCTCCTCCTACCTGTGCCTATCTGCTCCTTGTTTCTCGCTATCTGTCCGTCTCTTCGTCCTCCATTCTCTCTCCTCGTTATCATACTCACCCCAATAGGAAGCTGGTGTTTCTTACCCCCACAGATTATGATTAATATGTGTACCAAATTTGATTTAAATCGTTCGAGGGGCTTAGGATGGGCTTTTTACCTGTGGCTTTGACCGCATGCTCACTTATCAAATATGTTTCATGCATATTCAACATATTTCACTTGTATTTGCACACGTATTTCACCTCTGTATCTAGCGAATTTCGCCCTGCAGTTTCATTTCCACACAGCTCAATGCCTATGACGTCTTATCTCTTGCTATATGTGCTGCACAATGATGTAATTCTGCAGGTACATCCAGTGATATTCACTGATCAGCTAGAACATTTTGACCGCCTGCGTAATAGCCAATATGTGCACCTTTGGCACGGACAACAGAGGCGACGCATCGTGGCGCGGAAGCAGTGAGGCCTTCGTAGGTCGCTGGATGGATTTGGTTCTACATCTGCACACACAAGTCACCTAATTCCCATAAATTCTGGGGAGGGGACTGATGAGCTCTGAAGCCACATCCAATCACATCTCAGATGTGTTCGATCGGGTTCAGATCTGGCGAGCTGAGTGGCCAGTACATCAGCTGAAACACGCCCCTGTGTTCCTCAAACCACTCCATCACGCTCCTGACCTTGTGACATGGCGCATTATCTTGATGAAAAATACCATAGCTATCGGGAAACATGATCGACATGAAGCGGTGTAAGTGATCTGCAACCAGTGGACGATACGTTTTGGTACCTTGGACGAGCTCTACTGAAGCCATTGATGCCCACTTGAAAGTTCCCCAGAGCATAATGGAGCCACTGTGTTTGAAGGGTATCAGGATTCATCAGACCTTGCAACACTCTATCACTGCACCAACGTCCAGTGCCGATGGTCACGTTCCCACTGCAGTCGCAGCTGCCGACGTCGTGATGTTAACACTGGTACGTGCACGGGTCGTCAATTGCGGAGGCAGACCGTTAGGGGTGTTTGGTGTACTGTGTGTTACCGGCCGGAGCGGCCGAGCGGTTGTAAGCGCTTCAGTCTAGAACCGCGCGACCGCTACGGTGGCAGGTTCGAATCCTGCCTCGGGCATGAATATGTGTGATGTCCTTAGGTTAGTTAGGTTTAATTAGTTTGAGTTCTAGGCGATTTATGACGTCAGAAGTTAAGTCGCTTAGTGCTCAGAGCTATTTGAACGATTTATTTGTACACTGTCTAGCATTAACGTCTGATGTTAGTTCCTTCACAGTTCGCTACGTATCCTGATTGCTCAGCCTATGACATCGGACCTCTAATGAGACGTGACCGCCCAACCCCACGATGTCTGGACGTGGTTTCACTCTGGTTTCGTCACGTTTTGAAGACACTCACCACAGCAAGCCTCAAACACCCCACAAGTCGTGCAGTTTCCGAAATGCTCGTGCTGAGCCTCTGGGCCATCACTGTTTGCCCTCGGTCAAAGTCAGATTGATCGCGCGCCTTCCCCACATACACACGGACAGCACTCTTATTAATACTACGTGCACCGTGTGTGTGTCTGACTAGCAGTCATTCCTCGCCAGGTGACGTTGCTATCGCCTGGACGGTTTATGTCGACAGTAGGTCGGTGGCCATAATGTTCTGGGTGATCAGTGTATGTGTCTACTGTCTACGAAATGTGTTGTGAATCGAGTTAGTAGTAAAGAAGTAGTAAATTAAAACGTCATTCATGATGCCGGAGTTTCTCACGCACCTCAGTGTTTATGGCGTTATATCTCCTAAACTATGTGTCGTACGCTGATATATTTTTTGTGGGTACATTCAGCGGCGTATGTGGATGCTGTCCGAAAAATGTGTCACGAATACAGTCAATAGCGAAGAATTAACAAATTAAAACGTCATGGGTCATATGGCAGTTTTACTGCATGAAGAGCAGAAAAGTAGTAAGCGAAAACTTTTTTCCTTCGATCAAGTTTTGGCGGTCGTCAGCGAGAAAAAGTTTCGTAGTGGTTTGAAATGATGTGTAAAGTTTCTTGCAAGTCTCGACGTGCTCCTCATTGTCAAATACTGGGTGACCTAAGAATGGGTATTCTCGCATCGTAGGCTACACTGTTTTTTCATTCCCAACTCCACCTTTCTGCTAGGTGGGTGGTTCTTATTACCGCAGTGATTCTATTCAGACAGTAAGTGATATATGTAGCAAGTTTTGTTGATATCGGCCCTGTGGTTTAGGAGGATATGAGGAAGATAAATACATACATACGTATATACACTGATGAGGCAGAACATTATGACAAGCTACCTGATAGCCGCTATGTCCACCTTTGGCACTCATAACAGAGGCGACAGTCGCGGCGTGCAAGCAATGATGCGTTGGTAGATGGCTGGAGGGAGTTGGCACCACATTTGCACAAACAAGTCACCTAATTCCTGTAAATTCCGGGGACGGTGGCGATAGTAGGTCGTTGGTTATAATATTCTGTCTGGTCAGTGTACATACATACATACATACATACATGCATATACATCATTTTTATGATTTGTATGGATTCAGAGTCTGCGTTTGCTCAAAACATTGCTTTCATTTCGCGGTAGATGTTGCTGCAATCGCCAAATATCACTGGCCTGATTTTTGCAATTAAGAGGTGATACATTTTACTCTACATTTCATTTACGATGAAATTAAAGGACCCCGAAAGCATTCAGAAGATTTGGGGACTGACCACCATCAACAAGTAGCTTGTTGTTGTTGTGATCTTGAGTCCAGAGACTGGTTTGATGCAGCTCTCCGTGCTACTCTATCCTGTGCAAGGTTCTTCATCTCCCAGTACCTACTGCAACCTACATCCTTCTCAATCTGTTTAGTATATTCATCTCTTGGTCTCCCCCTACGATTTTTACCCTCCACGTTGCCCTCCAATACTAAATTGGCGATTCCTTGATGCCTCAGAATATGCCCTACCAACCGATCCCTTCTTCTAGTCAAGTTGTGCCACAAATTTCTCTTCTCTCCAATTCTATTCAATACCTCCCCATTAGTTATGTGATCTACCCATCTAACCTTCAGCACTCTTCTGTAGCACCACATTTCGAAAGCTTCTATTCTCTTCTTGTCTAAACTATTTATCGTCCACGTTTCACATCCATACATGGCTACACTCCATACAAATACTTTCAGAAACGACTTCCTGACACTTAACTCTATACTCGATGTTAACGAATATCTCTTCTTCAGAAACGCCTTCTTTGCCATTGCCAGTCTATATTTTATATACTCTCTACTTCTACCACCATCAGTTATTTTTCTCCTCAAATAGCAAAACTCCTTTACTACTTCAAGCGTCTCATTTCCTAATCTAATTCCCTCAGCATCACCCGACTAAATTCGACTACATTCCATTATCCTCGTTTTGCTTTTGTTGATGTTCATCTTATATCCTCCTTTCAAGACACTGTCCATTCCGTTCAACTGCTATTCCAAGTCCTCTGCTGTCTCTGACAGAATTACAATGTCATCGGCGAACCTCAAAGTTTTTATTTCTTCTCCATGGATTTTAATTCCTACTCCAAATTTTTCTTTTTTTTACTTTATTGCTTGCTCAATATACAGATTGAATAACATCGCGAATAGGCTACAACCCTGTCTCACTCCCTTCCCAACCACTGCTTCCCTTTCATGCCCCTCGACTCTTATAACTACCATCTTGTTTCTGTACAAATTGTAAATAGCCTTTCGCTCGCTGTATTTTACCCCTGCCACTTTCAGAATTTGAAACAGAGTATTCCAGTCAACAATGTCAAAAGCTTTCTCTAAGTCTACAAATGCTAGAAACGTAGGTTTGCCTTTCCTTAATCTATTTTCTAAGTTAAGTCGTAGGATCAGTATTGCCTCAGGTGTTCCAACATTTCTACGGAATCGAAACTGATCTTCCCCGAGGTCAGCTTCTACCAGTTTTTCCATTCGTCTGTAAAGAATTCGTGTTAGTATTTTGAAGCCGTGGCTTATTAAACTGATAGTTCGGTAATTTTCACATCTGTCAACACCTGCTTTCTTTGGGATTGGAATTATTATATTCTTCTTGAAGTCTGAGGGTATTTCGCCTGTCTCATACATCTTCCTCACTAGATGGTTGAGTTTTGTTAGGCCTGGCTCTTCCAAGGCTGTCATTAGTCATAATGGAATGTTGTCTGCTCCTGTGGCCTTGTTTCGACTTAGGTCTTTCAGTGTTCTGTCAAACTCTTCACGCAGTAGCTTATTTGCCACAAATATCTATGCCTACTCGTATTATATGTGCTGTACAATCAAATGTTCAACACTCAAGTAACGTTTGAACATAGTGGTTTACATTTACGTCGTAAATGAAATGTACAATCAAATGCGCCAGTTCTTAATAGCAGAAACAGGCACATATGATATTTCACTATTACAGCGCCATCTACCACGAATGGGACACAATCGTTTGAGGACTCCGTACACATTTTTTGGCGTACAATCTGAGTATCAAAATGGTTCAAATGGCTCTGAGCACTATGGGACTTAACTTCTGAGGTCATCAGTCCCCTAGAAATTAGAACTACTTAAACCTAACTAATCTAAGGACATCATACACATCCATACCCGAGGCAGGATTCGAACCTGCGACCGTTGCGGTCGCGCGGTTCCAGACTGAAGCGCCTTGAACCGCTCGGTCACACTGGCCGGCAATCTGAATATCCTTAAAATCCATTTGAAAGTACAAAGTTGACCACACCTACGCAGCAGGGTGGTTAGAAGGTGGCCAGTTGTTGCACGGACAGAGACACCCTTTACTAGCATCAACTTTTCACCTACAACGTTTTTTATCGTACGATGTGTCGTTTCCGAGGTATTTAGTTGTCTCAAGTTAAAACAAACACTCGTATAACGTTTCTCCAAACTTCCTGTACGGCAAATCTTATTTCAAATTTGTGTATTTCACTCCAATAGGTTTGGCTGTCAAATTTTATTTTGCTTCCGAGAATTCCTTCTATAAATTCTACGTCCCAGCGTCTTATACACCATCAGCATGTGCTGCTTGCTACTTCTCATCATCATTGTATTGAAAGTTAGTGAGTGTTGTGTAATATTGTGAAGTTTTTTAAATTTTCAGAAGTTTAGGAGGGCCGCGGATATTTTTATTTGTTCATACGTTCCCACCAAGTCGTTATTTTCCTACTATTTTGTTGCAGCCCCCAAACATTTCATGTAATGCTGGCCTTCTCAGAGCAGCACTCAGCCATCTGTGTAATATATTCCAGGCTCTGCCTTTCCCTACAACATTCGTCTTCTAGAGTTCTCTCTAATATCGTTGAAGCTATTCTGTTATCTGAAAAAAGAATTCCTATCACCCTATACATACCTTTTGTTGTGACTTGGCAAGACAGCCAAGGCACAATGAGAGGAAGCCGAAAGGCACGCGCTTAAACTCACGCAGGCTGGCGTGAGGTCTGAAACAGGATACGTAATGAATGCTATAAAGAAAATACGTAGCTGCTGGAATACTTAACTTTAATCCATAATTGGTGTACATCGCTCTTGTACAGATATAATCTCCATTTCAGTATACACTGGTAATGGCGCCTTGCTAGGTCGTAGCAAATGACGTAGCTGAAGGATATGCTAACTATCGTCTCGGCAAATGAGAGCGTATTTGTCAGTGAACCATTCCTGTCTAAGTCGGCTGTCCAACTGGGGCGAGTGCCAGGACGTCTCTCTAGACCTGCCGTGTGGTGGCGTTCGGTCTGCTATCACTGACAGTGGCGACACGCGGGTCCGACGTATACTAATGGACGGCGACCGATTTAAAGACTACCACCTAGCAAGTGTGGTGTCTGGCGGTGACACCACATTCCTCCCCCGCAAATCGGCGAACGGTTGTGTTATAAGGCTTCCGCCCGCCGTGGGGAGGACCCCATGTCGACGTATGCGACGAGGTGGGGAGCCTAACAACAGGCGAGGCTGTGCCACCCGCACCCGGCCATTCGGTCCGAGGGGAGCTAGGAAACGCCTGAAAACCTAGTCCAGGGTGCACGCCAACATGCGGTGTATGCGCCCGTAAAGAGACAGGAGGGGCCGAAGGGTCGACCTCCATCGGGGCGGGGCAGCCGACGGGCGAAGACGATAGCTGGTCCGGAGCGGGCAAGAGTTCCATGTCGGAGGACAGCTGGTCACGGGAAGCGATCGGCGGCGCGTGACCCAGGGAGGCGCTTGGCGGCTGCAGCGAAGCGTCCATTGCGGGCATCGCCGGCGGGAGAACAGGCGGCGGCGGCGGCGCGTCGCCATGGGGCAAAATGGAAGGCAGCGTCGGTAACACCTGGGGATGAGGCGAGCCAGTAGATGGGTCCCCAGGGCGCTGACCGGACGGCACCGTCGCTGAAAGCAGACGGGGAGCGGCAGGACCCGTGCGACGACAGAGGCGCAGCTGATTGAGATGCCGACGCACCTCACCAGAGGCCCCCAAAACCAGATACATAGCGCGGCCGAGGCAGCGAAGAATGCGCCCTGCGAGCCAACGCCGTGAACCTCGATAGTTGCGATAGAATACAACGGCGCGTGGAGCAAAAGCACGTGGCTGCCGCTGCACAGGAACCTGATACGGCGGATGCAGCAAAGACATCAAGGTTCGATGAGGACGACCGTGGAGCAACTCAGCCGGCGAGCGACCATCTCGGGGCTGAGAGCGATACGAAGACAAAAAGAGCAATAACGCGTCCTCCCGAGAATGCGACTCTTTCAACTTCAACATCTGTGACTTGAAAGTCCGGACCAATCGTTCAGCGGCATCGTTTGACTGAGGCGAAAACGACGCGGATGTCAGATGTTGAATACCATTGGCCTTGCATAATGACTGAAATTCTGCGGACATGAATTGTGGGCCATTGTCGGAAACAATAGTCTGTGGAAGACCTTCTATGCAAAAGATAGCAGATAACGCTTGGATGGTGGCAGATGACGTCGTGGAAGACATCCTGACAACAAAAGAAAATTACTGAATGAATCGACCACAACCAACCATCGAGCATTCCAGAATGGACCAGCAAAATCAATGTGTAAGCGTTGCCAAGGGGAAGTGGCTTTCGGCCATGCAAAGAATTTCCGCGGCGGTGCGGATTGTTGTTCGGCACACGCCATGCAAGAAGAGCACATATTCGTAATCGCAGCATCGATTCCGAACCAAGTACAGTGCTGACGAGCAAGTTGTTTCGTTCGCACTATACCCCAATGTCCTTGGTGGAGAAGCCGTAAGGCAGAGGACTGTAACGAACGTGGGACCACGACCCGGGACTGATCATTATCAGAACGCAGCAGCAAAACACCACGTCGAACAAAAAGTCTCTCCTTGTGAGCAAAAAATCGGCGAACCAACGGATCCTCGAACCGTGACTTTGACAAGGGCCATTGCGTAGCAAAAAAACGCAAAACTGTAGCAAGGACAGGGTCAGCAGCTGTGGCTGTAGCTACACGACGAAAATCAATCGGAAACGATTCGACCACATCATCGGTTTCCGAATCAATGAACATGCAAGCAAGTTCGGAAGAATCGAATGCTCTATCCTCAGCAACAGGCAAACGGAACAACGCATCGGCGTTTCCGTGCTTAGCAGTGGACCGATACAAGATATCGTAGCGGTACCGCGAGAGGAAAATAGACCAGCGAATGAATTTCTGCGCTGTACGTGGAGGTACAGGCTTGTTCGGATGAAAAAGCGACGTCGAAGGTTTGTGGTCTGTGATGACGGTAAAGTGACGACCATAGAAGAAATCATGAAACTTTGTAACACCAAATACGAGAGCCAAAGCTTCTTTCTCGATCTGGGAATAATTTCTTTTCGCAGACGAGAGCAATTTGGACGCAAAGGCAATAGGGCGATCATGCGATCCATCTTTGTGCGCAAGCACAGCACCGATCCCGAAATCCGATGCATCTACCTTCAACAAAAGGGGTTTCTGGGGATCGAATGGCGTAAGGCAAGTATTTGAAAGCAACGCCGATTTCAACTGGCGAAAGGCGCGTTCGCATTCCGTCGTCCAGACGAACGGAACACCTTTACGGCGTAAGCGATGAAGCGGAGCTGAAATGGAAGAGGCATGTGGAACAAATTTATTATAATAATTAAGGTTTCCCAGCACACTCTGTAGCTGCTTCAAATTCTGCGGCGAAGGCAAGTCTTGTATGGCACGGAGGTGCTCTGGACTGGGATGTATGCCTTGGGCATTGATTACATGTCCCAGATAAGGTAAGTTACGAGCAAAAAACACATTTGTCCTTCCGCAAGCGAAGACCATTTTGGCGCAAGACCTGAAATAATGTTCTGAGATTGGCTAAGTGTTCTTCTTCCGTCTTTCCGGAGACCACAATATCGTCCAGATAGTTTGCTGCAGCAGGGACCGACGCACAAACAGTTTGCAGATATTGCTGAAACAATGCAGGGGCGGAGGCACACCCGAATGGCAGTCTTTTGAATCGATACAAACCAAGATGCGTGTTGACCACCAAAACGCGCTGGGATTCTTCGTCTACCGGTATTTGCAAGTACGCATCTGCTAGGACCAATTTCGAAAAATATTTACCCGGGCACAGTTTGTCAAAAAGATCTTCTGGGCGGGGTAAAGGAAAAGTTGCAATCACTAGTTGTGGATTCACTGTTGCCTTGAAGTCCACACAAAGTCTAAATTTTCCGGAAGGTTTTGGCAAAATTACTAAGGGCGAGGCCCAGAGAGAAGCCTGCACATGTTCAATCACACCTTGTTATTCTAAATCGTGTAATGTTCTTGCGACCTCATCACGCAATGCGTGGGGAACATTGCGCGCTCAGAAAAATTTCGGTTGCGCGTTGACTTTCAGTTCCAAATGTGCTTCATAGTTCTTAGCGCAATCTAGGCCCGGGGCAAAAACGTCTGCAAAATCTTCACATAGACAAGAAACACTGGCTGAAGGCACAGTCTGGTTCACTGATAGGACCTAATGGACTACAGACAAGTTAAACAACTGAAATAAATCTAAACCAAACAAGTTCACTGCAGAAGAAGAACGAAGGACGTAAAAAGACACAAGTTTTGTCTGTCCCTTGTATGTTGCAAGAAGGCTGCACTGTCCTAACACAGGAATATTCTGGATATTCTGTCCGGAATAACTATTTAACTTAACATTTGCGGCACGCAACGGAGGTGTGCCCAGTTGTTTGTACGTGTTGTGATTGATCAGAGAAACTGCAGCTCCGGTATCGAGCTGGAGTGGTATCACAGTGCCATGAATGTCCAAGTCTACAAAAAGTTAATTGTCCTGCTGATGACAAGAGCGACTGTCTCGTACAACGTGAACAGACACTGGTACAGAAGCACTTGCTACTTGATGTGATTTCCGTCGACGTCGACGCACACTATTTGTGGGACGAACACAGGCACTGTTAGAAATAGTGGCACTGGGCGGAGTGGAAGTAACTACATGAATTTCCATGGGCGAAGGTTCACGAGCCTGAGTATTCTTGGTTCGATTCCGATTACGGCGCGAAGCAAAGGGCCTGGAATGGTTGTGTGTGTCCGATCGGAGCTTTTTCTGGCAAACACTTTGAACATGTCCTTTTTTATTACAGAAAAAGCAAATAGCTTGGCGTGACGGGCAATTCTCACGCGAATGTCTAGTTGCACACCACGGACATGATTTTAGCACTGCATTTGCTTGCTGGCGTGGCACATTTAGCGAAGGACTTCGCGGCAGCTGTGCGGACGGGCGCGAGGGCTGTTTACCGTTCCGTGCAGCGTGTCTGGCAGGCCGGTTAATGTGACACACAGCTGGCGAAGTTTCAAATGATTCCTGAGCAAAGTCAAGTGTGTCTTGCCTATCCAATATGTCTATCACTTGTTGAAGGGAGGGATTGACTAGTTTCAAAATCTGTTCCCTGATACGAACATCAGAAACGTTGTGTGCAATTGCATCACGCACCATAGTATCTGAATAAGGGAGTCCACATTCACACTCAAAAGCACAATCCCGAGTAAGGCCTTGCAAGGTTGCAACCCACTCCCGATTAGTTTGACCGGCCGTACGTTTTGTACGAAAGAACGTATACCTTTTTGCAACTACATTGACTGATTCCTTGAAATATGCATCTAATGCAGACAAAATTTCTTCGTGGGACAGAGTTGCTACGTCGCGGCAGGGAAATAATTTCACTATCACACGGTACGTCTGCACCCCTACACACGCCAATAAGTGAGGCTGCCGCTCGTTACCTTGAATTCTGTAGGCGGCGAGATGGAATCCAAATTGGCGTGACCACTCCGTCCAGCTTTCCAGTGCCGCATCGAAATGATGAAAAGGTGGTGCAACAGCATGTTGTGGCTGCGGTAGCGGTGGAGCAGCGGCTGTCGCATCGTTTTGCATTGCACGTTGACCCTGGACGAGCTGTCCAAGGGCATCCAATGAGGCCTGCGTCTGCTGATTCTGCAAGCGGTAAAATTCGGACAGTACATCTGGAGATTGTGGCGAAGCCATGACACAAGTAAATTAGGGCAATACGAACGCTAAATCCTCTTTTGAGACTCGTCGCCAAAAATGTTGTGACTTGGCTAGACAGCCAAGTCACAATGAGAGGAAGCCGAAAGGCACGCGCTTAAACTCACGCAGGCTGGCGTGAGGTCTGAAACAGGATACGTAATGAATGCTATAAAGAAAATACGTAGCTGCTGGAATACTTAACTTTAATCCATAATTGGTGTACATCGCTCTTGTACAGATATAATCTCCATTTCAGTATACACTGGTAATGGCGCCTTGCTAGGTCGTAGCAAATGACGTAGCTGAAGGCTATGCTAACTATCGTCTCGGCAAATGAGAGCGTATTTGTCAGTGAACCATTCCTGTCTAAGTCGGCTGTACAACTGGGGCGAGTGCCAGTACGTCTCTCTAGACCTGCCGTGTGGTAGCGCTCGGTCTGCTATCACTGACAGTGACGACACGCGGGTCCGGCGTATACTAATGGACCGTGGCCGATTTAAAAGCTACTACCTAGCAAGTGTGGTGTCTGGCGGTGACAGCACACCTTTAGTGTGTTCCACATATTTCTTTGCGTGACTTATTCTGTGTAGAACATCCCACTTTTTTTATCTTATTGGTTAACTTCATTTTCAGCATCCTTGTGTAACACCAAATCTCAAACGCTACGATTCACTTCCTTTTAGGTTTTCTGATAGTTCATTATCACTTTCATACACCGATGTACTTCATCCGTAATTTCTCAGAAATTTTTTTCTCACATTAAGAATAGTTCTCTATATTTGTTGACGTCTTTTAGCATGGAATGTGACCGATGTTATATCTGTTTTACGTGAGAACTTAGTGGAAATTATTGACTGCAAAAATGGTTCAAATGGCTCTGAGCACTATGGGACTCAACTGCTGAGGTCATTAGTCCCCTAGAACTTAGAACTACTTAAACCTAACTAACCTAAGGACATCACAAACATCCATGCCCGAGGCAGGATTCGAACCTGCGACCGGAGCGGTCTTGCGGTTCCAGACTGCAGCGCCTTTAACCGCACGGCCACTTCGGCCGGCTATTGACTGCAATATCAGGCTTTTCGCAGATGTTGCAGTTGTCTATAAGGACATTGTGTCCGGCCTAAGTTGCTGTAGCATCCAGTCAGATCTAGACACCACGAGTCTTGTACAAAGACTGGCAGTTTTCCTTAATGTACAAGAATGCGTAGTTGTGCATAATGCACAGGAATGCGTAGTTGTTCACCTCACGTAACGTGATAAGTGTGATGTACTCCGACTAGAGGATTATTGAGTCTCATCTAGAGTCAGTAGTCTCATACACATGTTTGGAAGTAACTAATGTAGAAATACACAGCCTGACAAAAATGTGAAACACCCAGAAGACATGATGGGCGGTCACAATAACTTCATACATGTTCACACCGTCGGCCGGTATGTAAATGATTACAACTGCAATTCTCTGTGACAAGTAGAACGGCCACCATCAGAGTGCATTAGTGTTCGTCTTTAGTTTTGTTACCAGGCGTAGAAGCTGCAGCGGGTAGCGTCAGACGTTGCGTGGTCATTATAAGAAAGATAAATAGAGAAGCCGTGTAATCGTGTAAAAAAGCGTTATCAGCACGCTGACGTGTGAAAGGGACCGAATTGTGCTTCTCCATTTAGCCGGCAGGTCGAATAGTGCAATATCCAGGATTTGTGGGGTATTTGGATGTAACAGTGGCGCAACTTTGGACTGCACGGTAACGAAGTGTTCACGCCATGTCCTACAAAAACATACGGCTTGCAGTAGTAGCTTTTATCTCTTCGTGTTCTCTAGATGTCAGTGAGAACGAATTCTGTATCTATGACATATACCATTCACTGTTCCAATAGACAACAGATGCAGCACGTCGAACGGTACGGCTATCTAAACAGGCTTCCGAATTCGTGGTAAAGGAGCAACACTGGTCGAGAAGTTGAAACGGGTAGGTGTACGATTCGGTGCTTTTGTATGTGGAATTGCAACCCCAACAATGACCATCCCACTGCCGTGTAAGTGGGCTGTTACTTGCATGTCTGTCGATTGTGAGCAGCTTGGTAATTTACGATAATGTGACTCGAAAACTGAACTTAAAAATGTGAATCAAATAAAGTCTATAAGAATGATTCAACATCGAGCACATTTAAGAACAAGGCAGAGAAGGAAACTTACAATTCTGTTATCTTAGGGGCTCACTTTATGTTACTTCATCGATACTTTTATTTAAATCTTCTTGTACTAGCCCACAAATCTCCCATGGCATGGCAGGTTTCCGGGTAAATTTATATCGGATCGATTGAGGGATACCAACTTTATACAGCAGTTCAAATGGCTCTGAGCACTATGGGAGTTAACTTCTGAGGTCATCAGTCCCCTAGAACGTACAACTACTTAAACTTAACTAACCTAAGGATATGACACACACCCCTGCCCGAGGCACTATTCGAACCTGCGACGGTAGCGGTCGCGCGGTTCCAGACTGTAGCGCCTAAAACCGCTCGGCCAACCCGGCCGGCTATACAGCAGTATTTCATCCGACATATGTGGCTACATGTGATAGAATCCCAGATCTACTGTGTCAGCTCTTCTTCTCGAAATCTGTAGGTGAGATTTTTTTTTATATAGGAGGATATAGGCAAACCATTAAGAACGAATTCTGTAGCGAACCTCACACTTCGCGGAATCAACTGGAAACTAGAGGAAAAGTATGAGATCTACCTTTGACTAATACTTTAGGTTAAGCGTCGAGCCCCCATTTGACAGTTTCTGAAATCCAAGACTGTCATGGATATACTTATCTTGCGTCGCGAATTTTTCCAGGATTGCAGGTCCAAAGCTTCATTTGGTGTTTGAAGTAATGTAGAAGATTGGACAAAACATTGCGTAATGTATTCCATTATCATTCCTAGCAAAATAAATATTTATTGCTTAATCTGAAACAGACAGTACCAACTATCGAAACTCAGCTAAAAATACGCTGATTCCCTGACAGGTTGAAAAATTCTGCCCCTGGCTGCGTAAATGAGGCAAAGGAGGTCGATGCCTGTCAGTGACTGTCCTTTCCTTCCGACTAGCAAAACTAATGTGTGGCAATAATGTTGGACGTTGCAAAGTTTGCTTAGGTGTGGGTTCAGCCGCCTGTCGGAAATGGTGTTCTCCCTCCGCGCACACTGGCCCCTTTTCTTCCGAATATGTGAGTGTTGTGTCACTGGTGTTTCTAGAGTGTAGATGAGTGTTATGGACGCCCTGACATGTAGTGTTATGTTTGTGTATAATGATGGGAGAGGTTGAAATCCGGCGCCAGTACTTAGCCTACTCCTACACACCTATCGAATAGCATCAGGGGCCAGCCGAACTAAATGTCCCCATCCGACAGATAGATCACCATCGACAGTGTGACATGCCCTCATTTCATGAGACCCTGCAATGAGGTTTGGTATAAACACATCAAAAAACGTTTTGCATCACCCCCGTTCCCAGAACTCTTGAAGGTAGACGTTGACTGGATATGTAATCACAGACACAATCCATTTGACTGTTCAGAGATGTCACTAAACCCGCCCAAAGATGTAAACAACCATGCATGAGCAGCGCCTATTAGATGGAGGGGGTCCGACAGCCGATCAGTTGGAGTCATTCCAACACGGCTCGTGTTGTCCGTAGTTCAACCAGGCCTAGACGGTCAATACCGTGGTTCGACCGCGTCCGCGTTGTTACTTTGTGCCAGGAAGGGCTCTCAATAAGGGAAGTGTCTAGGCGTCTCGGAGTGAACCAATGGGATGTTGTTGGACATGGAGGAGATACAGACAGACAGGAATGGTCGACGAAATGCCTCGCTCAGGCCGCCCAAGGGCTACTACTGCAGTGGATGACCGCTACCTACGTATTATGGCTCGGAAGAACAGTAACATCAACGCCACCATGTCGAATAATGCTTTTGTGCAGCCACAGGACGTCGTGTTACGACTCAAACTGTGCCCAATAGGCTGCATGATGCACAACTTCACTCCCGACGTCCATGGCGAGGTCCATCTTTGTAACTACGACACCATGCAGCGCGGTACAGATGGGCCCAACAACATGGCGGATGGTCCGCTAAGAATTGGCATCACGTTCTCTTCACTGATGAGTATAGCATACGCCTTCAACCAGACGATCGTCGTAAATGTGTTTGGAGGCAACCTGGTCAGGCTGAACGCCTTAGTCACACTGTCCAGCGAGTGTAGCAAGGTGGAGGTTCCCTGCCGTTTCAGTGTGGCATTATGTGGGGCCGACGTACGTCGCTGGTGCTCATCTAGGGCGTTGTAACGGCTGTACGATACGTGAATGCCATCCACCTCAGAAGATCTCGCTGTATAGTGGTATAACATGCAATGTGTGGTTTTCATGAGCAATAAAAATAGCGGAAATGATTTTTATGTTGATCTCTATTCCAATTTTCTGTACAGGTTCCGGAACTCTCGGAACCGAGATGATAGAAAACTTTTTTTTGATGTGTGTATAAACCACGACATTGGCACGGACATTGGTGACCACCCACTACAATAAAAAATCGCTGAGTGAACAGATCAGCTCGAAATCCCAGAGGACTTAAATGTTTTACTTTCGACAATGGAAGGGAGATAGCGAATGGAGTGTTGTTAAGCTGCATAAAAAGGATGATTTATTTTCTTTTTCTTAAGTGCCGCTGCGAAAATCCACGGGTCTCACAAATTTCACAGTTTTTCTTATTAATTCGACAAGTATTAAATATATATACATGGTAACTTAAAATATGCCACTTTGCGGGTTACCCTCTTCCCGGACATAGGCGAAAGAATAGATTCAGAAAGAAATGATGAAAGATTGCGATGTAACGCGATTGCTGAATTATCTGTGCTGTTGACTAAACTCGTAACTGTTTCTCTATGCTTTCAGACGGCCCTCTGAACCATGTCCGTCGTTCTGTACCACTGGCCTATTAGCCCACCATCGAGAACAGTTTTAGCTGTTTCTAAGGCCATTTGGATTGACGTCACGGTGAAACACGTCGAGCTGTATAAGAAAGAACAGTTGTCGGAGGAATAGCGTAAGGTGAGACGCAAGTACTGATTTCAATAATCTTAATTTCTTACAGTATTCAGAAATCCCTTACATCAGACATATGCTAAAAGGCTCATTTCTTGTTTTATAGATCATGATACGCAAAACCGGTGTGAGGCTGTCTGTGGTAGGAAGGACAGGGCCAAAGAAAGATTGAACATTACGCGTATTGTATACTTTGTCTTTATTTTAACACAACATATTAAGTTAGATTTATAAAACATATATTGGAGAGGCACCTCCAGTTGTATTGACTACTAAGAAACAGAATAATTTACAATCAATCTGTACCAGACAGATTAATAGCAAAGAGATTAAATACAATATTAAAAACTGTATCAGTGGAATAAAAGCGGTAAAAATCCTTTCGCGAAAGAAACTTTAAGATTTACAATCCTAAACAGAAGTACGCTCCGCGAAAAAGCTCCATATAAGAAAATTACTATACCACCACACAGCGGAGATGCAAAAGGCACGCTAAAGAAATAAACACACAATTGGTGTTAAGCATGGCGTCCTGATTCGTATAAATAGTCAGTGAGAACCTTCATGAAATTAATAGATCATAAATCTCCTAGTATATGGCCAGCTCGAAAGCCAACAGTGCATAATACCTACTCAGTTGGCCGAACCACTCTTGTATTAAAACATTTAAGTAAATGAACCTAGTAATTACTCAGTTGGAAAATTAGCCGGTTAACACTTCAACAGCATAGATGAGGTAGAAATAAAATAAAAATTAAAAGGAGAGCTGCAGTAGGCACGCAGTGATTGAGAGACAAATAAATACATCGATTTGCTATACAACGCCGTCTTGGCAAGATGTAGTGGGATCGTAAGGACCACCTGCATCCGGTTGGTCGTTCGGTCGGGCGCGGACTAGGATCCGGTTTCGGACGCTGCGCCTGCTCTACCAACTTGGTAGATTTAACCTAAGTCCCACCGAAACAAACACAAATGGTAACCTAATTAACTGAGAAATACAAAATCTAGTACAGAAATTGGGTCAGGCCTCTACTATAGACCGAACCCGCCGCACGACAGTCAAAATTAAATAAAAATGAATAAATAAATAAAATAAAAGTTGATAATTTTTCAGTGAGTTAACGGAGTCAAATCAACGAAACCTCTGAGGCGGCCAAAATCTAAATACAGTTACCAAGCAGGAAGTTCGACTGCCACCCGCAAATTGTACCAAACTGGCCCTACGTGGGCGAGGGGTAAACAAGTAACCACCACGCGGAGCGGACCACTAAGCCACATGCTACCGCATTCGTTTGGCTTACGCACCACTGACTAAAAGCAGACAGAACACAACATTTTGAATGACATTACAGCCGCGTATAATACAGTAGTAGTAACAGGCGCAAAATAAAGTTCTCACTGAGAGAGACTTGATAAATAATATTAAGAGGCCCCACCCTTACAAACAATTAAAAAAACACAGTCAAACTTGGTAGTATAAACACCCAATAAGACAACAGATCAAGTTGTGCGCACCAGTAGCATGTGGCACATGGCATGAACCCACTCAAAATATAAATGCGCGCTGCCATAAATCCGACGCCTTACAGCAAATAACACTATTGGAGCACTAATAAAGAAACATATTCAGTAGTTTTATAGGAGTATTCACACAATTTTCCTGTCTAGAGACAGAAGCGGGATCACTAACCAGATGTTGATATGGAATCGGACGTGAACCTCGAAAAAGAACCAGAAAACTACCGAACTAGATGCTAGACTCACTCGCATCCGATAAGCCAAATCGGCAACTCACCAGACGTATCCGCACAACGGTAAAGGAAGGACAATGTGCAGCAGACACACAACTTCAACACAGCTGCGGTCCGCCGTCCGACTCCACGACCGGTCGGTCGCTGGAGCACACAACACGCCCCTGCCCTTGGTACGCACCCCACGTTTTCAAAGATATGCAGCCGGCCGCAATCGAGGTGGTAATGGTTCGCAATCCAGGAACCCGCCTGAGCGTCTCTTCCTGGTATCGTGCTACGCTCAGAATCTGTGACTGTTATCCTGTTGATCAACTGCCGTCACACTACTGGCCTCGCCGCCTGGTTCCAACTCTGCCGCCTCACCCCGAGCGAACAGTTTCAACTTCCTGGTCTCAGTCACTGCCCTAGCGCCTCCGATCTCCGCGCAAACCACGCCCCGCCTCCACTAAGACGAAAATGTTGTCCTAGCAACCGTAGCGCGACCTATCGATCACCAACGGTTCAGATCACGTGCACGAAAACGTAATATGATGTACACGGTGTTCAGAAAAGCTTGTAAGAGCGTTGCAGGGTACGTTGTGCTGACAAAAAATTGTTAACAAAAAATTCGATGCGTTGCGTCGACTCAGAGTTAATTAGCGTTGAAGTTAGCCACTCAGGCCTTTGCGCACACAAATTCAAGCTGCCCGCCAGATGTTGTCTTACTCGGTGGGCCACATTGTGATTGTGACTGGTTGGCAAAAGCCTGTATTCTCGGATCAATCTTAACCTACTGTTGTTGCATTCGAAAAACAAAAGTACTCATGGAACATAATACATTTTTTCACTTGAGCTTGTTAGTCTACATAGTGAAACTGACTACTCTGTTTTGACACTCACTTTTTGTTCCAGATAAATCCAGAACACACGGTACCAGCAATCGACGACAACGGTTTTATTCTTCATGGGAGGTAAATCCAGTGGTGAATGTCTACGCCGTCTCATATAATTCGTTCTTAACCTCTGTAACACTGTGGCAGTAGTGTTTGAATATCGGTGGCCACGTGATCCCTACGTACCTGGTGTCTCGTTATGGAAAGGATGACTCCCTCTGTCCGAAGGATTTGAAGATGAGGGCACTGGTCGACCAGAGGCTATATTTCAACGCGACAGTACTCTTTCCTCGTATAAAGAATACGACCATAAGTGTTTTACATTAAATTTTTGCAATATTTTGATTCAAAACAAAAAATTTAACGAATAACGTATGGTTATGAGTTAAGTAATATCAGTGTGAAAATGGAAGGAACACGTCTGCGAGTTTGAATAATGGCATTACCACTCTTGGAATGTTTACACGATATTTAGAATATACTGCGCAGAAAATAACCATCATGTTTATGTCATAACGCAGCTATGGAGACCAAATCGGTACAAGTGTGCAAGCTGTTCATATGGTACAAATGGCTCTAAGCACTACGGGACTTAACATTGTGCAAGCTGTATCGTATTTCCCGGTTTGCCTATCGAAATTAGCATTACATTGTCTGATAAACTCATGTTTTTCAAAAATAGTTTTAGTACAAGAATGAGAATAGTGAACAATAAGAAGGGTTTAAGGAGGACCTCGTAACCAACTGAGATTGCTTTCTCCTGGAAAACATGCCAGCCAAAAACTGGAGCAATGCTAAAGGCGGTTACCTTTAGCTTGTATCGACTCTGTTCAAATGGTTCAAATGGCTCTGAGCACTATGGGACTTAACATCTATAGTCATCAGTCGTATCGACTCTGTCGCTGTCTGTATCCATGTAGGAACTATTGATAATGGTGACAAAGTGGGACATTCTACGTTGTTTTGTGGGAAAGGTCTTAGTCGGGGCAATTTGTTGTTGCCAGTTATGAAGGCATGTGTATCGTGCAGATGACATGTGAAAGCAGGGCGACTTCGAGACCATTGTCGTAGCATTAAGAATCTTGAAGTAATAATTAATAACGCAATCCCATGGACCGCGCACGCAACGTTAACTTTTATTCTCATATCGCTTCAGCACTTCCTATTCCTCAGTTACCGGTATTACTTTCATTGTAACGGAAAATTTGATTTTGCGGCATCAGATATTATAGTTCAATTAAAGTTCAAAAGCTGTTCAAAAACAGTTCAAAGACTACGTAACACACTTCTCATGCAGTTCTCTGGTCATTCACAGTTCACCCGTATTACTCAATTGGCTGGTCGGTTATAGTTCACAGGTCTCGCTAGTAAATTCTAGCCTCATAATTCCAAAGCACTTCGAATTCAACGATTATCACCACCAGGGATGCCATGTATGGCAAGTTGAACGAGAGAGTGAGAGAGGGAGAAAGATGGAGTTACATACGTGTGGTAAACCCTTTCCCTCGAAAACTTCTCTTCTTCATACCTCCTCTGTGTTACTACTGCTGACGTATCACTGCTCTCATTTGTACTATGACTGCAACACATGCGAGATGCTTATTTGTTTCCACCGTCCTGCGTGGAATGCATAAGTTCTAATTAATGTTCAGCAACCTGCAGTCTTCTGTAGTTTTTCCACGCGCAGAAAACAACACGTAGGCTGTGAATCCATTATTACATGACCACATAACCATAAATTACTAATAAAGTATTAACCTGATGCCGATCGCGGCAAAGAACGTGTCTGTTCTCCAAGACTGTCAGTCCAGCTCTCATTTACAGACCAAGACATTGCTGTTTAAGTCTTAACTGATATCGACCACGGCAGACAACATGTCTGTCTTCCTAGACTGCCGAACCGCTCTGATCTTGCAGCCGAACCACTTCGCCCGCCACTCAAGTTAGGCGCGATACGAAGATCTCCGAAGTGCTACGTCTGTCTTTTCGTTTCGCTACTGTTTTATTATTCTGCAGGTTATTATTACTTGTGAAATAATGAAATGATAGCACGCTATTGAGAGACGCATTAATAAGAAATGGAAGTAAATACGTTGTTCAGTTTTGTTAATATCAAAAATAGAAGATTATCGTTTTAGCGCGCAACATCCGAATGCTGCAGCCAATCACGGAGAAGGACCAAAATTTTGGCGGTTTGTCTCAAGATACCGGTACCGAACAAACTATTTTTCATCCGTGCCTTACACATTACGTCATCTTCCCACTGCTGCCTTCTCAACTGCTCTAAGAAGAGCTTCTTGTACCTGAATATGATGGCTGTCAAACCAGAAATATCACAAAGCGACATACTATTTGTCACCCCACCCCTTACCTCCCTACCTCCCCCTCCCCCTCCCCCCCTCAGACATTAGTTGCACCTCCTTGAGCTCTTGCTAAGACCTTTAAAGCGAAATCTAAATCTAGTCAGCCACTAATTCTGATATTCCTGTGCACAAATTTTTCGCTTTGGCGTCTCTGGTGGCCCCCTCACCTTGACGCCCCAAGCGACCATGTCTCTCTTCGGCCTTTAACCGGGCTTGGGTGAAATCTTGAGCAATGTATTATTATTTGTGTATTGAGGGTGAGTATGGAAGGAAGACAGAGTTGGAAATGCTTATAACAATGAAAAGAGTAATAATAACAAAATTACAGCAAGAAAATTTACTATATGTTTTACTAGTTTGAGAAAGAAAGAAGGATTTGATAGCCACGCGTAATTAGCAGGAACCATGCTAAATACGAATTAAGGTTTATGGTTTGGACTAAGGAAACAATGCCTCATTATATCAACAGCTGCTGGCCGCAGTGGTCGTGCGGTTCTAGGCGCTGCAGTCTGGAACTGCGAGACCGCTACGGTCGCAGGTTCGAATCCTGCCTCGGGCATGGATGTGTGTGATGTCCTTAGGTTAGTTAGGTTTAACTAGTTCTAAGTTCTAGGGGACTAATGACCTCAGAAGTTGAGTCCCATAGTGCTCAGAGCCATTTGAACCATTTTTTTGTCAACAGCTTTTGTGCTTACCATTTCATTTTAGTGATTTACTGTAGTCTTTTATAAAATATTATGTAATGGGCCATTCATTTAAGCGAATAAGATTCTAAGTACACAATTGATTCTATACGATGTAATCTTGCAGGGAAAATAGTGAGTTTTGCAGGAGATAAGTTTTGAAATTGAGGCTGGAAATCTGGTTTATTACACTCTAAGACAAAAAAAAAAAAAAAAAAAAAAAAAACCAACCGGCTGATCACGAAGAAATAATGGGACGAAAACCAGTAGATGTGATGTACATGTGCAGACAGAAAAAAATAACAGGTTCAGAACAACTGGATAATTTGTTCAAGAGCAAGAGCTTCACAAATTGAGCAAGTCAGTACGCACAGGTACTCTTCTGACCCTTATGCATGAAGTTATTCGGCTTGGCATTGATTGACAAAGTTGTTGCACGTCCTCCTTAGGGACTTCGTGCCGAATTCTGTCCTACTGGGGGCT
This sequence comes from Schistocerca piceifrons, assembly GCF_021461385.2. NCBI lineage: Eukaryota > Metazoa > Arthropoda > Insecta > Orthoptera > Acrididae > Schistocerca > Schistocerca piceifrons. Next base: position 352,856,634 of record NC_060144.1, on the reverse strand, counting down.
AGAACGTCAACATTACGACGTGGTTGGATGGTCCTTCCGAAAATGTTGCAAACGGTTTCAATTGGCGAGAGAGCCGGCGACCTTCTGGCTAGGGTACGGTTTGGCAAGCACGAAGACTAGCAACGGAAACCATCGCAGTGTGCGGACGGGCATTGCTTGCTGAAATGTAAGTCAGGATGGCTTGCCACAAAGGGCAACAAAACGGGGGGTAGAATGTCGTCGACGTAGCGCTGTGCTTTAAGGGTGACGCGGATGACAACCAAAGGGATCCAGCTATGAAAAGAAATAGCACCCTGGCTATCATTCCTGTGTGTTGTGCCTTATGGCGAGCGACAATCTGGCTGGCACCCCACCACTGTCCGGGGCTTCATCACACAAGTCATCGCTGGTCATCGGAGCTCAGTTCGAAGCTGGGCTCATCACTGAAGACAATGCTGCTTTATTCAATGAGAGTGATGGCCTGGGTGCTATTCTTTTCACAGCATGACCCCTTTGATTGTTATCCGCGGCACAGCAGTACGTAGACTACAGTCTACGCCCTGTTTGGAATTATGTTGCAGTAAGATAACGTCCGTCCGCACACGGTGAATGTTTCTGCTCCTTGCCTTCGTGCTTGCCAAGCCCCAACTTGGCCAATAAAGTGCATCTCGCCGCAATTAAGAGCGTTTGGAGTAATATAGGCAGGGCCCTCCAACTACCTCGGTATTCTGAGATCTAACAGCTAATTGGACAGAATTTGGCACGATATGCCTCATGAGTACATCCAAGAACTCGATCAATGTCAAACCGAATAACTACTTGCATAAGGGCCAGCGCTGGACGAACGCGTTATTCACTAGTTCAATTTGTGAAGCTCTCTTTCTTGACTAAATCTCCAACTGTTTTGAATTTGTAATCATTTGTTTGACTGTATATGTACATAACATGTAACGATTTCTGTCCCATTCGGATAATTCCTTTATAGTTCGTCTCTTTTTTTTTTTTTTTTTTTGTCTGCGAGTATAGTAACAGCCTTCAGTTATTGAGAGGGCCAAATAATAAAATATGTTGTAGCCTGCTGAATAGTCTTTTCTTTTTTAATAGTGGTTAATGATGGCTTCGCAACATGAAACTAAATGTTCTAGGTTTTATTGCAACTAGGACTTAGTTTATTAGACGTGAACCGAAATACTCGTTTCTCCTGGAACCCTCTAAAATCTCCAATGTTTTTCGGTAAAAGGGAGAAAAGTAAAATGCAAATGGAAACGCGTGTCTGTAGCTGCCATCCACCAAGGCAAGAGAGCATCGTATTCATAGGAGATAAGGCCTGACTACGCAGTAGCTAGCTCCTTCATGTGTTTGTGAATTCCTAAGGGACCAAACAGCTGAGGTCATCGGTCCCTAGACTTACACACTACTTAAACTATAGTAAACTAACTTATGCTAAGAACGACACACACACAATCTGTGACACGGCGCCTTTGACCGCGCTGCCACTCCGCGCGGCTAGCTCCTTCTTCACTTCTGGCGATCGTGGCAATCAATAGTGATAACTGAATAGTAAACAACATTCCGAGACGTTCCGCTTACAGTTCGTCAGTGTACAAAATAACATTTGCTGCCGAAGGGGTGGCCTAACAGCAGGCGCCGCCGCCTATAACTGTAGCGTCGTTGGATAACACTTCCAGACACTGGTTTCTATGCTCGGTTTGTTCCTCTGTACACTCTCTACAACCCATCAAAATTTGTCGCAACACTTCTGGGACACCCTATACATTACATAAGAAAGTGGGTTTGGTCCGAATCTCTGAAGAAAAGTCCATATTGCAGTATCCCTGTCGGACGTCAGTTCATTTTTATTTATGAGAAAATATAAAGCAACGTTCTGTTTCACACTGCTCAGATGAGACTGAAACAAGCGTAACGTCTTACTGCATTAGATTATAATTTATTAAGCAACATAAATTCGTGTACTTGAAGGCATCACTGTAGATCACAATAGCAGTATTTTTTATCAGTACTTCGCAGTACGGTATCTAGTCCACGTTCTCTTTAATCTGTTTACCATTTTCTTCGGAATTTTGATCCAACGCTAAGAATATAAGAGTTTTATTAACGACAGTAACCCAGTGCAAAACATTTCACAGTTATCAGCTTCTAAATATTCAAGATTCATGCTGCATTGAATTACTCTGCGCACTCGTTGTATTAGCTGAAGAGCCTGAGATCAGTTCTCCGCACGAAATGGGAAGACCGTGTTCCAAACACTGAGGTTTCTCGTCGCGTGAAACTGCCTGGCACTGAAGCTCTCTTAATGAAACACCAACTGAGATGGAGTAGCCATATTGAAACATCCCCTTAGAAAAATTTATGAATGTCTGTGCTGGTAAACCTCTTACATTATTTGATTTTCAAACAGCTGAGCAGAACTGAATGTACTCAGACATTACTCTCTTTACTTATTCCGATCAACACTAAACTGACACACGATATTTTTAGCGCAACGCAATCTATCAAAAATCCGTACAAAAGAATGGCCCTGTCTAACAATAACCTATACCTTTCATGATTAACTTACCTCACAAAAATCTTCGTTACTCAAACTACTGCAATACAGCGAGCGCCACTAGTGCCAGCTAAATAAAAGATTCTAACCACTGAAGGCACTAACTACTGATAGGCATAGTTATCAAATGAAAGATTGCTGGTAGAGAACAAATAATGTATTTACCTTAATGATGTTCCAAAGTCATCATATATATATATATCAGTTCATGATATCCAATACTACAAATTTACTCTTTCTGACGGACACACGTCCAGCTCATCCGCTCTCAACACTCTCCCATCTCTCTCCCCACATCCACCACTGCTGGCGGCTCACCTCCAACTGCGCAACGCTATGCGCTGTTCACATCCAACTGCCAAACACTACAATAGAGAATATTTCAACAATGCCAACCAGCCACAGACTGCACACAGTACAGCCAGTGATTTTCATACAGAGCGCTACGTGGCGTTACCAATATAAAAACCTAAACAGCCTACTTGCAATATCATACGCATGGACGACAGTTGACTTCCAAAGTGGTGTTCCACTCAGAGCTCTCGTGTGGAAAGTGGCGGCAAGGTGGCCAACACCTGCGATATAAAGACACCAGCAAACACCACCTCACAGCCTGTGGCATTCAGAGCAAACGATGGGAGGAGATTGCATTGCACCGATCAGTGTGTCGCTCAACTGTACACAAGAGTGTGGAACAATTCGAGCATATCCGTCTAAAGAACCTAGACGATAAAGGATAGCTCCGCAAATCTAAGCCCAAATTACATCTATACGTATAACTCCACTGGGCAACTGTATTGAACTACCTGGGACCGGATCTTCAAAGCAAAGCTCGGCTTTGCAAGCCACATCCGAGCCCGCCACGATAAGGACTAAACGACTGACGGAGTCGCTGTCACAGGACACGGCGAGAAGGACATGATTGATTGATTAGCAGAAGGGTAAAACTTACGTTTTATTCAGTGTAAGTGTCTGTTTTACATAGGTTACTGTATTAGGCCGTATCGGTTCAAATGGTTCTGAGTACTAAGGGACTCAACTTCTGAGGTCATCAGTCCCCTAGAACTTAGAACTACTTAAACCTAACCAACCCAAGGACATCACACATATCCATGCCCGGGGCAGGATTCGAACCTACCACTGTAGCGGTCGCGCGGTTCCAGACTGTAGCGCCTAGAGCCACTCGACCACCCTGGCCGGCTACCATATCGGCTCGTACATCACAGCTAATGTGTTCTTAAGGTGTAATACAGTGTAATAAAACAAAATGTACTTTTAATTATATGTTTCTAGAAACAATTTTAATTAATAATTCTCAATTTTTAATTTGTTGGCCTCTCTACTGGTGTAAAATGTCGCGAGACTGGTTCGTTAGATGATTGCTGGTAGCTACAGGAAGGCAATCTCAAAATTTCATTCAACTCTTGTGAACAGATTTTGGGGAAATGGACCTAAGAAAGTAAAAATTTGAGATAAAGAAAAAATCAAAATACACAAAGTTGATTAAATGTACATATAATCTTCCCACCACATTTTTGTTCATGTAACATAAAGGCTGCGTAGAGTTGTAATGCATGATAAGCATGTTCCGACATCTACTCCCTCGAGAAATAATTTTGAAGATACGTAAACATCACTGAAATCAGAAACTGCGTCCTATACACGAATATACATACAATATTTTTGGAACAGAATTGGTTTTATGGCACCTGTCCGATGTAACAGTAATGAGTACCGAAGTAATTCACACTATAAATACAAAGAAATTTGTGGAGAATCCAAATTATGCCATTAGAATTTCGCAATCGAACATTATTCATTCTGAGAATCCAGAGAAGTTAAACATCTAATCTGTCGTAATTTAAAAAACGAAAAATGTATTTGCTTGAAGCAATATTCTCTGGGAACTATAACCTATTCTTCAACCAAAAACGCAAAAAACTGGTATTAAATTTTTCATCATTAACAACAATTTAACGTCCCATTAAGTGGAAGGCACAGAAGTGATGTTTTCAGTGATTTGGGCTTCAGCTATGTAGTTTGTACTGTGGAGTTTTATCAATGCTTCCGTTAATTTTCTTTCTACAGCCATAAATATTTATCTCGTCGTTGGAATGGGACGATCTCCTGTATGTACGATGCTTCTGGTACCATCTGGTACCTGCTGGGGGAGCTGGGAACTGAGAGCACACGTCGCGAGAAACTTCTTCTCAAGTCTGTCTCTTGAGAGTAACGGAAACATAAGCTGCTTCTGACGTTACTCTGTCTAGGTGCAACAATAGGTTCAGACGAAATTGTGAAATGGGCCATCAAGCTAAAATAAACAAAGCGTTGGGGTTGGGTTGTTTGGGGGAAGAGACCAAATAGCGAGGTCATCGGTCTCATCGGATTAGGGAAGGACGGGGAAGGAAGTCGGCCGTGCCCTTTCAAAGAAGCCATCCCAGCATTTACCTGGAGCGATTTAGGGAAATCACGGAAAACCTAAACGAAGTGTGATTTTAGCTTCACAAGCAATAGAATTCGTACAGTCTGGTACACTTGTAGCGCCAAACACACTAGGAATATTCGATCATTCCATCCGACGCGTACTATTCATTTGGTGTGAATAGGAAGGAGTTGTACTAAACGCTGTTGACTTCAAAGAGGAGAAAACCTGAAGCCAAAATTCGCGTATGTCCCAGAACATAATGTGCAATTTTGTTTTTGTTTCCGGTACATTATTTTAGACATCCGAACTAGAACGGGCAGCAGCTAGTAGCTCTTCTTCTTTGAAGGTTCCTAGTTTATGTATAACTAATAAAGACGGCATGTTACACATTTTCTAGGGAGAAAAGATAATTCTGTATGTACATCAAGGATTAAATCATTTGACTGTCGCCATAAATATATCGGTATGTATTTGATCGATTTTCTTTATAGTAGTCTTATTTAATAACTTCTTTTACTTACCTCTGTTCCATCTTCACGTACTGTATTTTTAAAATATGTTCAAACCCTCGATTTTGGTCTCTGGAGCGTATTTAGAGGACGAATCACTCTAATGATGGTTGTTGTGGTATTTATTTTACATCTGAAGCAAGCAAAATAATTCCATCGAGTAAAATAATACTTAAGGCAGGTGTCATTTCAGACGACCGACTAGTATCTGGATACTTACTGTTAGGGTTTTCTTTTTTTATTGTTACTATACTCAAATTCAAGTGCTAAAATGGAACGAAAGTATCTGGAAAATTAAACAGTCTTCTGTTCTAGCAGGAAGACAGTTTGTCCTTGAAGGTTTGTGTGTGTGTGTGTGTGTGTGTGTGTGTGTGTGTGTGTGTGAGGCACAGATAACTAAAAAAGTACACGTATTGTGTCAGACAAAGCGCTATTGTAAACAAATATTTTGTTCCTTTTGTGTCTATGCTCTTTGGAAACGTAATTAATTAATTCTGTCAGTTTAGCTGACTCAGTTGATCATATTTTGCCCCGAGACTTCTGGTAGTGGCGTCATCTAACTGCTTTTATTTGCAGAATGGTTGGTTTTATTGAATGATTCAATATTATTCACAAATTTGCAACGTATCAGATCAGAAGACAACAGTTTCAGAATTTTGTGCACGGACCACATTGTTATCTGCTTAGTAGGACTGTCGTGTCTACTTCCGTATATTATAACCCACAATACGATGTGCGGCGGAGGGTATTTCATGTACCATCGTTTCCAATTCAAACCTAGTTTTTCCGCTATCATACACGTCTGCCTTCAGCACACCAATACATAATGTTGCCCATTGTTCCTTCAATGAAATGCAGATTTCGACTTTAGTCCAGGTATTTATACATCCTCAAGCACGAACTGACTCACCACCGCACTTTAAGGTTGGAATTACTCTACAGACATGGGCTACTGCTCTGTATCAATGAACAAAATAATAACTTTGATACAGATAACTGTTTACTGTTTTCGTTAAGAGCTGAAGAAACTATATTCTTACATATTTTATTTGGTCTTACTGATAGCAAAACTTGGTAGTCTTCGTCTTTTTTCTGAGTATGTGCGATTCTGAATGTAAAGTTCAGAAGAAAGACTAAGTCAATGCAAGACAAAATACAACTTTATTCAGTGCAAAACAAGAAAATACGTTTGATTCTGAACATCAACCAAACTGATTTTTGTTCATAGTCTTATCTCTTTTAAAATATTATTTTCATATTGTCTTAGATCACATATTCCATCAGATTAGCAGGAAATGCATCCGTGTAAAATCGCTTAGCGGCTGTGGACAGCTGCTAAGCGACGTTGTTGGTTATGTGTTAGCCGCTGTAACGTCTGCGACCTCAACCGCTGATTAGCGGAGTCAGCCTTCCTAGGAAATATACTTATATGGATATGATGTCTGTTCTTTCGGACATGAACTGCAGCTGTCTACAACGAAATTAGAATTAGCTGAGTCAGCCTTCCTAGGAAATGTACTTACATGGATATGGTGTCTGTTCTTTCGGACATGAACTTCAGCTGTCTACAACGAAATTAGAATTATATTAATACCTTCAGCTGCTGACGGGGATTGATATATATCAACGGGGACAGGTGAAAATGTGTGCTCCGACCGGGACCCAAACCCGGGATCTCCTGCTTACAAGGCAGACGCTCTATCCATCTGAGCCACCGAGGGCACTGAGAATAGTGCTACTGCAGGGACTATCTCGCGCACGCCTCTAGCGAGACCCACATTCTCACCTTGTATGTCCACACACTACATTCGTAGTGTCCCACCCCAACACACTCCCGTAAGAGTTCGGGGACTATGTGTGCATCCGCACGGAAGAAGAAGGTCATGGCCGGTATTGCCAGAACTATATACTCATATGGATATGGTGTCTGTTCTTTCGGACATGTCTTCCACGAGTAATGAGTGTGTTGGGGTGGGACACTACGAATGTAGTGTGTGGACATACAAGGTGAGAATGTGAGTCTCGCGGGAGGCGTGCACGAGATAGTCCCCGCAGTCGCACTGTTCTCCGTGCCCTCGGCGACTCAGATGGATAGAGCGTCTGCCATGTAAGCAGAAGACCTCGGGTTCGAGTCCCGGTCAGGGCACACATTTTCACCTCTTCCCGTTGACATATATCAACGCCCGTCGGCAGCTGACGGTATTAATATAATTCTAATTTCTTCCTAGGAAATAGTGGTTCTTACACAGGCAGTGTGTTGATTTGGATACCCAGTCAAAAGAAGGAAGCACACTGTGACATGTCTTGAGACATTTTAAGAGGTTGAAACACGTATGTAACGTAGCAGCGATGGCGAGGCATTGCAGCGTCTCTGACCAGAGAGTATGCGCTTGACCGCGCGAGTGTTGCGAGCAGTTCGCTAGTTGTCGCTATGCAGAGCAGTTCTCTGTCAGTAGTTGTTGCGAGCAGTAGCTCTGTTCAGTTGCGTCGAGTACGCTAGTAGTCGTCATGCAGAGCGGTCGGTCAGTGGTAGCAGCCCAGTGCGGTTGTGTGATGTAGTCTGTCGGCAACACTGGTCAAGATGCTGAATGAGGTATACTGTTAATTAAGATAATCATCGGATAATGTAAGGTTTATTTATTGTAATTAATTTTCAACAAGTGCCCCCAATAATAATTTTGATTTCAAAAGCAATTTTACATAAAATTTTTATTTAATTGAAGTAACTATTTCGTTCCACTTCCCTTAAAGAAAAGTTTCAAAAAAAAAAAAAAAGAATATTATTATTTGCAATGCAGTTCCTCCAAGCCGTGCGCAAGAATAAGAGCAGAAATTTGACTAACAGTTACAATGAGGTAAGACTTTAATTCTGATTGTTTTACACAGGGCCAAAGACCGATATTTCGGTTTAATTGAATTTCATTAGCACTGAATTGTTTTTCATTATTTTTGTAGGAGCTTACACCAGGGTCAGATTGCGATTCTCACTTTTATTGTCTTTGTCAGTACATTTCATTGCAGGGAGGTTATTCTTGGCTCCTATTCATTTATTATTTCTGTCTTTAAAATTTCAGTGGAGAGGTTACACTTAGCGCAATGTCCATTAGCATTTCTAAATAATATTGTCATTTCTTTTAAAATTTTTGTGGGGAGGTTACACTTGGCGACACCCAGTCCAGGATCGAATTTCGTTGAGAATCTTTTGAACAACAGTCAGATATCTGCTCTTATTTGCTTAGATATAATTAGGATTTGGCGCAACGCTTTTATTAACTTGTGACTTTCTTTCTACAGGTCAACGGCAATTCGTTGCTCTGTTGTATTTGTTTGTTGCCTTTTTGCATTTGTGCTTATTTGTTTTGTGAATATTTGTGACTATTGTAAAAATGCCGCGAAAGACTGTGAATAGTGTATCGCGAGGTATTGTGAATGAAATTACCGACTTAAATAACGTGACTGATAATAATTGTGACACGCAGAGTAATGATGACAATCCTGCGTTCACTAACAATCAGTATATTCCAACCACTAATGATGACTTTTGTCTTAATGATGAACAAACGAACTCAATTGTCCCGTCTGTTAATTTGACGACAATTGATGACGCAGAACGCTCTATTGTAATGAGCGCTGCCCAGCTTAACATACCAGATTTGGAAAATTCAAGTGACGAACAGACAAATATTTCTAATGAAAATGGACAGTGTACTGAAAGTACGACGAATTTATTTAATTCCGAAATAGTGTCTGACAGTGTACATTTGACTGGCAAACCTTTTTCTAAAATGCAGAATGACCAAATGGTCGCACAAAACATGACAATTGCACATATACCACCACATAGTACTGAGAATGCAACAGCTACTTTTGGGTGGGATCAAGTTATGGCATTTTTACGACAAATGAATGAAAAACAGAGTGAAGATTTCAAACAACTTAGGGAAGATAACAAACACTTAAATGAAAAACTTGACAATAATGACAAAAAACAAGACAAACTTAGTGAACAGGTCAAACAACAGAGTGTAGATAACAAACAAGATAACGAAAAACTCAAACAATACTTAAATGAAAAATTAGACGACAATTCCAGACAGCTTGGCGAACAAATTAGAGCCGTTGCCGCGCAGTGCCATGACACTAAGGAACAGTTGCGCGTGGAAACTGAGGCTTGTTCACAAAAAAATAGCGAAGAAATTAAATCTGTTGCGCAAGAATTAAGAGAAATGCAAACAGCCGCAACAGAAACACTCAGAGACGAAATTAGCGGAGTCGCTAAACAATGCTCTGAAAAAGCTACACAATTACGCGACGAGTTTAAAGCAATGACGGTAGAACTTTCGCGCACAATGGACGCTAAGATAGACGCGAAATTCGAACAGCAGAACACTCAGATTAACGAGCGCTTTAATCAGCACATACAGAACAGTGATACGCGTTTCCGCAAATTTATTCAGGATCAAAATAAAGTCAAACGTCAGGTCATGGAAACAATCACTGCACAAAGACAAGAAGACAAACGTAAAATGTTCGCGAAAGCGAAGACGTATGTAGACAATAATATTGCTACAGTGTCCGACGAAAGTAATACCATCAAACAGTCCAACACAGAATTACGTGACGAAATTTCCAATCTTAAGTCGAATTCAGACACATACACAACCGATTTTCAAACAGTGACCGACAGACTAGAACAATTAGAACTAGCACATGATTCAGATGTCGTCAAAACTGACGTTAAAAAACTGAATGAAACTACGCGTAAATTGCAAAAACAGAGTAATGCCACTGACACTAAAACCGATGATCAAGCAAAAATACTGACTGAAAAATATGATGAATTGGCCAGTCGTATTGATGCTATCGAAAGTGCTAATGACAATAAATCAGACGATACTTCACCGGTTTCATTTAACCAAACACCTGAATTTCAAAATTTACAGCAGACAATTAATGAGATCGATTCATCTAACAACACGTTACGTAGGAAGTTGTCAAATTTACAACAAGAAGTAACAGAGATGAAAAACATTTCAGTTAATAACATACCACAACAGACGCCACTTTATGAACATGTGTCAGACTCACGCAGCGCGTATAATTTGGGTAATCTACAGAGAGTACGGGACTTAGATTCCGATCAACCACAGTTCAATAGATTCTCTTACGATCCTGAACATGTTCCATCACACAGAGATGATAATTTCGATTACAAACATTTTCTGTCAGTGAGAAAGTTTAAAGTTTTTAAAAACGATAGAACGCAGATTCACCCACTGGATTGGATTCAACAATTTAGCTTTGCTCTTCCACCGACTTGGCCGGTAACACACAAACTTGAATTTATTTGCAGTTTTTTGGAAGGCGAACCGGCAACTCGTAGGAGACCGATCGCGAGACAGTGTTACTCGGTAGAGGAATTTCAGAATGCTTTTCTATCAGCGTACTGGTCGAAGACGACACAGCGCGGAATTAAAGATCAGTTAATTAGTTTGCCGAATTACGAGAACTCAAATTTTCCCAGTGTGACGCAATTTTTTGAGCACATGGTACAACAAAACCAATACCTGAGTGAACCGTACAGTGAATCCGCACTTATACAATTATGCATTTCCAAATTACCACGGTCATTACGAGTGTCACTTCTAACAGGTCAGCAAAAAGAAAATATTTCAGCGTTCAGAGATCTTTTACAGCTCTTGGAAGTACAGCAATCTGATTATTCTTTTGTAAACAAAAACTTTTCTTATAATAACCAAGGTCAACAAAAGTACAGCAATTATGATCAGACACGTAATTTCAATATGAAAGATAAAAGACGCTTTAGGAACGACAACTACCAAAATTCTAATAACAGCCAAAATTCTAATTATCAATATCGTCAAAATTTTCAGCAACAGGAACCACACTTTAGTAACAATAGAGGTATTTCACAACAACAACACCAAAACCAGCCGGTTAGCATACCTAACCAACAATGGAATGCACAAGGTCAACCAGGCTTTAATGTTCCGCCGCGTGCACGTATAGTCCCTGATACAACAAATAGTAACGTACGGCAGCAAGGAAACAACTACGTACAAAGAAGGCAGTATTTCAATTCCTATCGCAATACACCGTATAGGAATGACTATTACGACAGACGTAAAATTAATGAGAACAATTTTCAGCGCACATCGAACAACAGTCGGTCATACCAACAGCAAAATTATGCACGAGAACATATTCTCATGAATGAACCGGACAGTAGGTATCATCCAGAGCGTAACACGTCTGGAAGAAGTAATAGAACTGTTCAAATAGTAGAAATGCCACAGCATCCTGCTGATAATAATAACACGTCAGATAGAATCTGACTAGATACTGTACAGGACGCATCTTCCAATAATACAAGCACTACCTTTGACACGCAAAATGTTGTTCGTGAAAATGTAATTACTTTTGACGACATACGAGACACTCTTTTACAGGAAAGACCAGTTATTCAGAAAACCATTTCACATCCTGTTATTGAAATTAAAATTGGTTCTTCGAAATTCTCAGCAGTAATCGATTCCGGCTCACCTATATCAGTAATAAATGAGGAGACTTTTAATGAGTGCAACAAAGAGAATACCTATCCGACATTACCTTTAGGCAAAACAAAAGTGAAAGGAGCAGTATCGAGTAAAGGTGTAGACGTTAAATTACAGACGCATTTATCATTTTGTATTGGCGGTCATACTTTCCACTCAAATTTTTGGATTGTTCATTTATTGACAACAGACATTATTTTAGGTACGAATTTTCTGGTACAACACGACGCAGTTATCGATTTTCAAAATTCTTATTTAATGTTAAAGGATGAAAATGTGCAATTGGCTTTAGAATTTCAGCACTCACTATCTGCGGAAGAACAAACAATTAATCGCACAGAGGTCATTTCCGCAACACGTAACATAGACTGTAATCCAACATTGTTCACGGATACGTACGTACACAACTATAATACTACAGACGAAACTGACTACGACGTAATGCAGATGATTTCCGATAAAGTTAAACAAAGCAGTGCAACTACAGACGACGAACGAACGCAGTTACACAAAATTCTTTTACAGCAAGCTCCAGTTTTCGACAACATTCCTGGTACTATGTCCGGATTTATGTATGAATTTCAAGTCAAACCGCACGACACATTTAAAGCAAAGCATTATCCCATCCCATATATTCACAGAGAACAGGTTAAAAAGGAATTGCAGGATATGCTTGACCAAGGAATTATAGAACCGGCAGTTAGTCCATACATAAACCCGCTACATATTGTTAAGAAAAAAGATGGCTCACTTCGCCTCGTACTTGATTCACGTCACATTAATGACATTATTATTAATGAAACAGATCGACCACAGACATTAGAGGAACTTTTACAGAAATTTCACGGTACTGCTATTTATTCCACATTAGATTTGAAATCGAGATTTTGGCAAATTCAACTTCATCCGAATTGTAGAAAATATACAGCTTTTCTCTGTTTCGGCGACTGTTATCAATTTTGCAAATTACCGTTCGGCTTAACTATTTCTTCTGCAGCTTTTATTCGCGGTTTGAACACAATACTTCCGACAGAACTTAAAGACAGAATTACGACGTATGTAGACGACATTCTTATTGCAGAAGCTAACTGGTCTGAACACAATCTGATTCTTGAACAACTGTTACAAACTTTTCATGCACAAGGACTCACAGTTAACCTCAGTAAATCGCACTTTGGCAAAACTTCCATAAAATTTCTTGGACACGTAATTTCAGCAGAAGGCATTGCACCTGATCCGGAAAAACTTCAGGCTCTACGTGACATTAGTGTTCCTACGACGAAGAAACAACTACGCAGTTTTTTGGGCTTAATTAACTTTTTTCGTAAATTTATTCATCACTCTGCTTTAGACACACCCAGATTATGCCAATTAACAGGTAAAAACAGTATTTGGTCTTGGGATAAGCAAGCACACTCTGAATTTATGAACCTGAAACATGCTTTGTTGAATGCTCCACTTTTATCGCACCCAGATCTTACCAGAAATTTTTCCATTGCTACCGACAGTTCCAACACCGCTTTAGGCGTACACATTTTCCAGGAAATTGAAGAAGATGGTTCTACAGTAATTAAAAACATCGCATTTGCAAGCCGCATTCTGTCACCTGCTGAGCGAAATTATTCTGTTACAGAACTTGAAACATTATGTGTTGTATGGGCTTTTACGAGATTTCGGCACTTTCTTTATGGCAGACATACCACCGTTTACACAGACCACAGAGCGATACAATTTTTACTTTCGGCCAGATTCACTCACGACAGATTAAGTAGATGGAAACTATATTTACAAGAATTTAATTTTACGATTGTCCACATTCCCGGCAAACAAAATGTTATAGCAGACGCACTATCGCGTTCTCTCGGCAACAATCAGCAAGACGTAGCAACCAACTTCTGCAAAACAAATTTCAGTGTCATGTACATTCAGCAAGTTGCATTTGAAAATTTTATTTCATCGTCATTACAGGACATAGCACAAGAACAAAATAAAGACAACGTGTGGAAAGAAATTAAACACCTTTGGCAAGATGGGAATAATGTTACGATTAGAAACCATTACACAGTACGCAATGACATTCTGTTTCGCCGCTCTCATCCTGACAGCAACAACTGGTTATTATGCATTCCTGACGAACTGGTTAACAAATTAATTTGGTACACTCATTTAAGTTACGCACATTACGGAGCACGAAAATGTTTTCTTATACTGAGACAGAACTGTTATTTTACCAACATGGGGAAACGTATACGACGAGTTTTAGCGTCTTGTAAAATTTGCCAGAAAGCTAAATCAGACACCACTTCATATATTCCTCCATTATATCCCATTATACCTGTTAAATTAAGACACATGGCCGCTGTAGACATTTTTGGTCCGATTCCGAGAACTAACAGAGGTTTTTGCTACATATTTGTCGCTGTTGAGCTCACTTCAAAATTTGTTACTTTCACTCCATTACGCAAAGCTACTGCTAAAACTGTTTCGAAAGCATTTGTAAAACATTTTCTATTTCATGTAGGGCATGTGATGAAAGTAATTTCTGACAATGGATCTCAATTTCGTAGTAGCGTATGGACACGCATGTTACGAGCCAGAAACATTTCTCCGATCTTCTTCGAACCCCTATGAAAGATTAATGAAAGAAATTGGTAAACTGTGTAGAATATACTGCCACAAAAGACATATTGATTGGGATACACACATACTCTCATTCCAAGATGTAATTAATTCCATTCCAAATGAATCCACTATGCTATCTCCGTCTGTTATATTGAAAAACGTTGAACCACCAAACAAAATAAAAGAATTAGTAAACTTCCCTAAATGTCGTCGACTAAGACACCACGAAATAATTGACATTGCGCTGAACAACATCAAACGTGCCGCAGAGCGCCGGAGAAGACAGCAAAAACAGGTTTGTAGACGCCGAGACTTTCACGTTGGACAGAAAATATTAGTACGTACACACTATTTATCCAGAAAAATAAAAGGTAAGTGCAGCAAATTTGAACTTCTATACGCAGGTCCATATTGGATTCGCAGCATCCCTCACCCCAATGTTGTACACGTCGAAACTTTGAGAACTAGAAAATCGAAAGGCAATCACCATATCTCAAACATTAAACCGTTTATTGAGTGAAGACACTTTATGATTCAACACACTATGATGCCATTTACTAATGCAATTATTTCACCTGACTAATTACTGATGATTATCGTATTTTTCTTGACAAGTGCCCGGCAAGGTAAGGTTAGCAGGTCGCTTTTCTTGTCGTTACACATCAGACCGTGCACATTTTCCACTTTTTTTGTGTATACGATTGAAATAGTTAAGATATAACACACCAGTCGACTTTGACATTTTTTTTTTTGCCTTATGACATCTCAACATCGTGACTGTTTTACATTTTTTGCTGCTGCATTGTATTATTCTGTGTACATTTTTGCATCTGAACACTGTCAATGTCTTTGACATATTACGTTTTCTGTCATGTTATGCTGTATGGCTAATTGTGTCACCATAAACCAGTCATTATTTAGTGGGTATATGATTTAAATGCAGGACATTAATCTTTGTTCATCAATTTCAGAAAGAAATGATGCGTCTAAGAAATAAATTTAACATAAATGGGAATTTCAGCTACGGAATAAAGGATAGAAGATGCAATAACTTTATGAGGAAGAGTAAATGGATCAGGATTAACAAGCATTAACAAGAATATACTATACTCATCGTAGAATAACAGTCTTAACTAATTTTTTCTTTCAGAATACAAGGTGATTGATGCAGGCTGTCAGACAGAACTACACATCTTAGTTTTAGTGATGAAATATGTTAGAGTTAAGGAATAGTTATGTAATGAGTAATGAAGTGATTTTTTTTTGCAGATGATAATGAATGCTGATGAATAATGATGAAGAATATGCTGTTGTGAATAATGAAGTTTTTCTTTACAGGTGATGATAATAATGAAGTTATGATAATATGGATAATGAAGTGATGGATAATGAAGTTTTTTCTTTACAGACGAGGATAATGTTGAAGTTATGTATTTATGCTATGTAGTTATTTAAGTATTTGTTGCAGTTTGTTTTGACAGCAGGTGTTATATTGCATAGTAGGATGACGGAAAATTTTGGAAAGGACAGCTATGGAACACATTTTATACACATTTCACTACCTGTTAATTCGAAGTTCACTACTTTTCAGCATAGTGTGCGTTTCTTCTTTCAGGTCAATAATCCATTTTGTATTTTTTCCAGGAGAAGCTTTTCATGATACTTACTAAACCTGTTACTTATTATACCTGTTCTAGTACTTGCATTTTTATTTTTTTACCCATTTGTGTTTATCATTTACATTCCTGGAAATGGAAAAAAGAACACATTGACACCGGTGTGTCAGACCCACCATACTTGCTCCGGACACTGCGAGAGGGCTGTACAAGCAATGATCACACGCACGGCACAGCGGACACACCAGGAACCGCGGTGTTGGCCGTCGAATGGCGCTAGCTGCGCAGCATTTGTGCACCGCTGCCGTCAGTGTCAGCCAGTTTGCCGTGGCATACGGAGCTCCATCGCAGTCTTTAACACTGGTAGCATGCCGCGACAGCGTGGACGTGAACCGTATGTGCAGTTGACGGACTTTGAGCGAGGGCGTATAGTGGGCATGCGGGAGGCCGGGTGGACGTACCGCCGAATTGCTCAACACGTGGGGCGTGAGGTCTCCACAGTACATCGATGTTGTCGCCAGTGGTCGGCGGAAGGTGCACGTGCCCGTCGACCTGGGACCGGACCGCAGCGACGCACGGATGCACGCCAAGACCGTAGGATCCTACCCAGTGCCGTAGGGGACCGCACCGCCACTTCCCAGCAAATTAGGGACACTGTTGCTCCTGGGGTATCGGCGAGGACCATTCGCAACCGTCTCCATGAAGCTGGGCTACGGTCCCGCACACCGTTAGGCCGTCTTCCGCTCACGCCCCAACATCGTGCAGCCCGCCTCCAGTGGTGTCGCGACAGGCGTGAATGGAGGGACGAATGGAGACGTGTCGTCTTCAGCGATGAGAGTCGCTTCTGCCTTGGTGCCAATGATGGTCGTATGCGTGTTTGGCGCCGTGCGGGTGAGCGCCACAATCAGGACTGCATACGACCGAGGCACACAGGGCCAACACCCGGCATCATGGTGTGGGGAGCGATCTCCTACACTGGCCGTACACCACTGGTGATCGTCGAGGGGACACTGAATAGTGCACGGTACATCCAAACCGTCATCGAACCCATCGTTCTACCATTCCTAGACCGGAAAGGGAACTTGCTGTTCCAACAGGACAATGCACGTCCGCATGTATCCCGTGCCACCCAACGTGCTCTAGAAGGTGTAAGTCAACTACCCTGGCCAGCAAGATCTCCGGATCTGTCCCCCATTGAGCATGTTTTGGACTGGATGAAGCGTCGTCTCACGCGGTCTGCACGTCCAGCACGAACACTGGTCCAACTGAGGCGCCAGGTGGAAATGGCATGGCAAGCCGTTCCACAGGACTACATCCAGCATCTCTACGATCGTCTCCATGGGAGAATAGCAGCCTGCATTGCTGCGAAAGGTGGATATACACTGTACTAGTGCCGACATTGTGCATGCTCTGTTGCCTGTGCCTATGTGCCTGTGGTTCTGTCAGTGTGATCATGTGATGTATCTGACCCCAGGAATGTGTCAATAAAGTTTCCCCTTCCTGGGACAATGAATTCACGGTGTTCTTATTTCAATTTCCAGGAGTGTATAAATGTGATCACATATACTGCCTTGTTACATAACCTTGCTACAGCTGACTCATGACGAATGACGTTACCTATCCTCATTTGCAGCAATAGGTCAAAAGCAAATAGTGTTATGCCTCAGCAATTAATTATCGATCCCAACGCAATGCATTGCTAAAAAAAAAAAAAAAAAAATGTATTACCAGTCCCACATAATGTCACTAGTTTATGATAATTCTGAATAATACTGATCAACTCTGAATAGTATGTCACTTCAGTAATGACTTCTTAATGAGACAAAAAAAAAGTATGTATTTAAAATAATGCTTTGTCACTAGCTAATAACTGCCACTGTTTATTGTAATGAGACTACTTATAATGCCCGTGATTATTAATGCTATGACTGTAATTAACTGATTTTTAATAATGACTTCGTAATGATCTGAATAATACTGAATGATGAACTATGTTTTCATTCTATTTAATACTTGCTGGCCACTGAGTGCCAATAATTAATGTCACTCAATGAATTGTTATTAATTATGCCATTAATTAGCTCTTGTTTTCAATGTTCATACTTTGTAATTGGAAATGAATGTGACTGTTTAATAATGCTTTGTAATTAGGAAAAGGCTAATGATTATTACTATTGGAATGACAAATGATTAATTAACTATGCTATACTTTGTAACTGGAAAAGAATGCGATTATTTAATAATGCTTTGTAACTAGGAAAGAAGGTTACTGATTCTATGTAAAACAATTCATGAACATTTTTCTGTAATACTACATACTTGGTACAGAAATGTTCAATAACTGGGCTATGAATGCCACAAACTACTAATGAAGACTGTAATTGTCAATATTATGTGACTTAATGTCCTTCACCTCATGAGCTAACTACCCTGAATTACTGCAATGTCCATTTGTCCTATTTATCCCAGTGATCATGGAGCACTATATTTGGTTTTGCACTAATTCTACGTTGGTGTGCCTTGTAAGAGAGTGGTGTTGACACGACATGCTGTCCACCACCGTGAGCAATGAAGACGTTATTATGGTCCCACTGTTTGGTGTACCTAATGTACTGCCAAAATGAGAACATGGAACATTACTACGACCGTTCAGTGTCTTGGCTACACTGATAAATTCTGATGGGAAAAGAACTGCAAATTGTGTCACTTGGTGTTGTACTTCTGTGGAAAGATATGGACTTTCAGAACAGCTGTGTGCAATCTAAAGTGCTACAACCATGATGCAATCCTTCCCTTTCCTATCCTAATTCTTGTCACATAGTGAAAATCATTTTTTGCTAACGCCATTTATGTTCATGGCTATACATTTTTTTCGATTCGCTGAACTCCAGTGCGAGTACACTTATGTCACTGGCCGACATGACGTTTTGCCATTATGTTTATTTGTTGTGAAAATGCTAAAGACATTTTTTCAGTGCGTATGCACTTTGGACATGATTTTTTTGCCATTATGTTTATTTATTGCGAAAATGCTAAAGACATTTTTTTTCGATTTGTTCTGAAGTACAGTATATATACACTCTTGTCTTTTATATTGTATATACATTTTTTATTTTGAGAATATGTTCTGAACTACAGTGCTTGTGCACTTATGTTAGGTGTTAATATGTTTTCTACTGAGCTTCAGTGCCTGTGCACTTTTCTCATTTTTCAATATGATTTGTACTATTCGGTATATTCAATACTTCAATGCGTATGCACTTATGTCATTTGTTACTAATTGTATACACATTTCATCATTTACTGATATGTTCTCAACTGCAGTGCATGTGCACTCATGTCACTTGTCAACATAATATTTTTTGCCAGTCTGTTTATTTGTTCTGAATATGCTAAAGAATTTTTTCAGTGCCTGTGCACTTTGTTATCTGTCAAATAATTTGTATATACATTTTTCTGATTTGTTACTATGTTTTGTACTCACATTTTGTCTTTGTCTGATATATTTTGTACTTAGTGCGTGTGCACAACATTTAATTCATGTACTACATCTAAACATACTGTAAATTGTACAAGTTGACTAATTAATGAAAAATTTTGCCGCGCTTGGCAAGTCCAAATGACTCACCAGCGCTGCCAAATTTTTGCCCCCCCAGTGGAGGGTTATGAAACACGTATGTAACGTAGCAGCGATGGCGAGGCATTGCAGCGTCTCTGACCAGAGAGTATGCGCTTGACCGCGCGAGTGTTGCGAGCAGTTCGCTAGTTGTCGCTATGCAGAGCAGTTCTCTGTCAGTAGTTGTTGCGAGCAGTAGCTCTGTTCAGTTGCGTCGAGTACGCTAGTAGTCGTCATGCAGAGCGGTCGGTCAGTGGTAGCAGCCCAGTGCGGTTGTGTGATGTAGTCTGTCGGCAACACTGGTCAAGATGCTGAATGAGGTATACTGTTAATTAAGATAATCATCGGATAATGTAAGGTTTATTTATTGTAATTAATTTTCAACAAGTGCCCCCAATAATAATTTTGATTTCAAAAGCAATTTTACATAAAATTTTTATTTAATTGAAGTAACTATTTCGTTCCACTTCCCTTAAAGAAAAGTTTCAAAAAAAAAAAAGAATATTATTATTTGCAATGCAGTTCCTCCAAGCCGTGCGCAAGAATAAGAGCAGAAATTTGACTAGCAGTTACAATGAGGTAAGACTTTAATTCTGATTGTTTTACACAGGGCCAAAGACCGATATTTAGGTTTAATTGAATTTCATTAGCACTGAGTTGTTTTTCATTATTTTTGTAGGAGCTTACACCAGGGTCAGATTGCGATTCTCACTTTTATTGTCTTTGTCAGTACATTTCATTGCAGGGAGGTTATTCTTGGCTCCTATTCATTTATTATTTCTGTCTTTAAAATTTCAGTGGAGAGGTTACACTTAGCGCAATGTCCATTAGCATTTCTAAATAATATTGTCATTTCTTTTAAAATTTTTGTGGGGAGGTTACAAGGTTCTCGGAAAAGTGGCAATTTTTCTCGATACTCTCGAGCTAGATTTATTTCAATCCCCATTAAATGGTCATTTGTGTAAATTATGAGCTAGATGGGGGACACTTTATTGTCCTTCTCATTTCTATTTCACTTAGCTTGCGGTGATTTGCCGTCTTATACACTTTTCTTGAAAGGCCAATAGTATCAAATGCTATACTTAGATTAATTAGAAATCCTTTTGCTTCGCAGTTTTCAAAACTGTCTCCCATTTATAGTGTATGTTGCAGGATTTGTGAAATGTAAACCAGTGTCATCACAGAAGTAGTTCGTTTACCTCTGTTAGTCTCAAAATTATACGCTCTGCTATTTTTAAGAGTTTTCACAGCATAGAGACGAGTCTTTACTTTTGCAGATCACTTTGTTCTTTCCCCATGTTACGGATTACTATAACTTTGCTTTTCTTCCATATGTTATGCATCTTGCAAACGTAAATTGTGATGTTAAGTTAACTTGGAAAGCCTCCTCTACGTGTTGTTTAGGTCCTCATAGAATCATTGAAATAACAGTCACTGTGACTCTGATACGAACCATCGCAGTAAGCAGGTTCAATAGTTTGTAGCTTGAAATAGTTATGCAAAGATGAGACGATCTGCACAGGGCATACAAGCGTCGAGAACCGCATCAAAAGAATCTTAGAACTTAAGACTACAACAACAAGAAGAGCCTTCACATGCAAGTCTGGCTCAGTGAAATGTATTCGTTTGTGACAAAATGGTTCGAATGGCTCTTTGCACTATGGGACTTAACATCTGAGGTCATCAGTCCCCTAGAACTTAGAACTACTTAAACCTAACCAACCTAAGGACATCACACACATCCATGCCCGAGGCAGGATTCGAACCTGCTACCGTAGCGGTCGCGCGGTTCCAGACTGAAGCGCCTAGAACCGCACGGCCACTGCGGTCAGAAGTTTGTGACAGTCCTTAAACAGAAATGTACCACCGTTACCCAAACGGCTCTCTTCATTGTTGTTGTTGTGGTCTTCAGTCCAAAGACTGGTTTAATGCAGCTCTCTATGTTAGCCTATCTTGTGCAAGCTCCTTCATCTCGATGTACCTACTGCAACTTACATCCTTCTGAATCTGCTTAGTGTATTCATCTCTTGGTCTCCCTCTACGATTTTTTCCCTCTTCGCTGCCCTCCAATACTAAACTGGTAATCCCTTGATGCTTCAGAACGTATCTTGTGCAAGCTCCTTCATCTCGATGTACCTACTGCAACTTACATCCTTCTGAATCTGCTTAGTGTATTCATCTCTTGGTCTCCCTCTACGATTTTTTCCCTCTTCGCTGCCCTCCAATACTAAACTGGTAATCCCTTGATGCTTCAGAACGTGTCCTACCAACCGATCTCTTCTTCTAATCAAGTTGTGCCACAAATTCCTCTTCTCCCAAATTCTGTTCATTACCTCCTATCCATCTCATCTTCAGCATTCTTCTGTAGCACCACACTTCGAAAGCCTATATTCTCTTCTTGTCTAAACTATTTATCGTCCATGTTTCACTTCCATATACGACTACACTCCATACAAATACTTTCATAAAAGGCTTCCTGACGCTTAAATCTATACTTGATGTTAACAAATTTCTCTTTTTCAGAAACGCTTTCCTTGCCATTGCTAGTTTACATTTTACATCCTCTCTACTTCGACCATCATCAGCTATTTTGCTCCCCAAATAGCAAAACTCATCTACTACTTTAAGTGTCTCATGTCCTAATCTGATGCCCTCAGCGTCCACTGATTTAATTCGACTGCATTCCATTGTCCTCGTTTTGCTTTTGTTGATGTTCATCTTATGTCCTCCTTTCAAGACACTGTCCATTCCGTTCAACTGCTCTTCCTGGTCCTTTGCTGTCTCTGACATAACGAAAATGTCATCGGCAAACCTCAAAATTTTAATTTCTTCTCCATGGATTTTAATTCCTATCCTAAATTTTCTTTTGTTTCCTTTACTGCTTGCTCAATGTACTGACTGAATAACATTGGAGATAAGCTACAACTCTATCTCAGTCCCTTTCCAATCACTGCTTCCCTTTCATGCTCCTCGAGTTTTGTAACTACCATCTGGTTTCCCTACAAATTGTAAATAGCCTTTCGTTCCCTGTATTTGACCTTTGCCACTTCAGAATTTGAAAGAGAATATTCCAGTCAACATTGTATCCTCTTCATACTGTTTAGATCCGCGTACTATTTTGATCCGTATGTTCTCTTCATACAGATCTAAATCGTTTTAAAAATCTTCTTTTGTGCATCAATATCTACATTCTCATTAA
Organism: Schistocerca piceifrons; assembly: GCF_021461385.2. Classification (NCBI taxonomy): domain Eukaryota; kingdom Metazoa; phylum Arthropoda; class Insecta; order Orthoptera; family Acrididae; genus Schistocerca; species Schistocerca piceifrons. The sequence continues at coordinate 352,833,524 of NC_060144.1, read as the reverse complement.
TAGCGACAAATTTTCCAAATATAGCCCCCAGTCGATTATCCTGACTTTAGATTTCAAATTTTATATTTATTTCTGTTGACAAACTATGTGATCCAAATTATGCAATAGTTCATTGTAAGAAACTAAAATATTAATACAGCATTTGTTTCAAAAAACATCTTCTTCGTGCAAAAGTACTCTGTATAACATTAATTTTATACTAACAACAAATGAAGGGAAATAGTCAGAGGGTACCACCAACATACGAGGAAAGTTCAATAAATAATACAACACATTTTTTTCTCGGCCGATTTCTGTTTAAAGAAAAGCGGAATTTGTTGTGGGACATCGTAGAATACTCCCGCTTCAGCCCCTACAGTTTCATGGAGTTCCGATAGATGCGGCGCTATACGTAGCCTTCAAAACGACGGCTGTAACGGAGTTGCGTTCCAAGCAAAGAGATGTCAATGAGTTTCTTTTAGCGGAAAACTGGAGCATCGCAGGTGTACAGCACGCAGCTGTGACTCCTTCAATGTTGGAACGTGCGGACACTCTTATTGTAGGTGATCAATCGATTACGATCAAACACGTCGCTGCACAGCCGGACGTCTGTATTGGTAGTGCTGACACACGCGTCCACCAGTTGGGGTACTCAAAGGCGTGTGACCGCTGGGTTCCTTACCGCCTAACAGAAGACCATAAAGAGCAACGAAGGACCATCTGTGCGAAGTCGCCCGAGCGTTACGAGGCCGATGTGACAGTTTATGTCTAACATCGTCGCAGGCTATGAAACAGGGGCTCATCACTTCGAACTGGAAACAGAACAGCAATCCATGAAGTGGCACTGCACCACCTCTCCCTCGAATAAAAAATTCAAAGCCGCACCCTCAGCCGGTAGAGTCACGGAGACGGTAATCTGAGATTATGAAGGCTTTATTGTATTTGATGTCCCTCTCATGGTGAAACGATCAATTCTGAAGTGTACTGTGCTACAAAAATGCAAACGAACGTCTCCTTTTCCATGATAATGCAAGGCCTCACACAAATGTGCGCACCCTAGAGGGACTCATAAACTTCACTGGACTGTTCTTCCTCATCCACCATACAGCTCAGATCTTGCACCTTCCGACTTCAAGCTGTTTGACCCAATGAAAGATGCACTACGCGGGAAGCAGTTCATGGACGACGGGGAGGTTAATGATGCAGCAAGACGTTGGCAGCGACGTCGACCTGTAGAGTAGTATCATGCGTGCTGGCATACAGTTTCTCCCAGTAAAGTGGCGTAAGGCAATCGCAAGGAACGGAATATGGAGTTCTGTTGCCAAAAGAGTGGGGAATAATATAGTGTAACGAAATTCTGAATAAAAACAAAACCTGTCAAAATTACTGATACAGGATATTGTTGTTAGAAGCTCATACAAATGTATATAAGAGGTTAATCTTATGTTGACGAATCGCTTCGTTACACTGCTGATACTCTTGGCTTTTTGCAGACCCCAATCATTTTCTTTGGGAAAATAAGTGTGGACGCTGACGCGAAAGCAGCCATATACAAGGCTTTGGGAATCCTGGAGAAGTACCTGGAGCCCACTGGAGGGGTAGCTGGAGACCAGCCGACCGTGGCCGACATCTCCTGTTCCGTTACAACTGCTAAAATGAAGGTAAGGGATACTTAAAGGACATGTCGATAGAAATGGATAACATATTGGGCATAAATCGTGGATTAAGGGGAGCCAACACAAAGGTAACGAGGAGCAGTAGAAAGAAGAGTAACTAATTGTTTGATAACAGCTTTGGGAACTGTATAGATACTGGCAGAAGCGGAAGAAGTTTCCTATCTAGGAAGCAAGATTACAGAGAATAGCCAGACGAAGGACGGTGTCAGAAGTAGGTTAGCACACTCACTTATTACACTGTAGATAAGATGAGGTTAGGTCCCGCATTCTGACTCCAGGCAGTCCAAGTAGCCCCACTGACGACCGTGTCATCCTCTGCCTAGGCCTTATTGGAAGTGGTATGGAGGGACTTTGTGGTCAGCTCACCGTTCTCCTGGTCGTTGCCGGGCTTCTTGAAATTGGAGCCGTTACTAATCGGACGAGAAGCTCCTCAGTTAGCCTCACGAGTCTAGCGAACCCGTACCCGTTCTCCCACGAACGAAAAAGCCCTGGGAATACCGGGAATCGAACCCGGGTCCCACGTTCACACCACCCAACTGCGGAGGTGGACTATTACATTGCAGCCTTTTACCTGTAATTTAAACACCTACAATTTAAATTATTCCACACAAATTATTAATATCAAGAGCAACCTTAGTGTTTACATTAACAACTAATGATACAAACGGGAGACCCGTGCGAAACTTTCGCACTTTTATAGTTTTAAATAAGTGTAGTCGTTGGGATAAGAGAAGACGGACTTAAGAAGAAAAATCTTTAGAAATGAACCGAATGATAAGAAATAATAATCATGTATTTATTATACATCTTTGTATATAGAATTCCATACACTTTTGCTTGTAATGTCTAACTTTCGACTTTAATATCTATATTTACATGTTGTTGAAGAGAAGTTTAACAAGAAAAACGAACAAGAATCAATGTGAAGTGTATGTGTTGGAATGTAGTGTTTGCTTCTTCCCCCTTATATAACTCAGGTCGCAATAACCTCTAACCGTATGTTCAGACGTATGTTGAGATTTTAATAACTCATCGTACTTTGTGTAAGCACGTTAGGTCATAGTACCAATAGGTAAATCGCAATTCAAGGACACGTTGACAAATATATTTGTCGTTTTGGGAAGTATATTCATTTAGAAAAGTCAACTTGTACGACGGGCATTGATAAGGGCCTACCGCAGTGGTCACTATTGTTATCTATGACAATGCTGCACACATATTATCTAGTTCATAACTACTTTCAAACAAATAAAATGGTATTAATAGTAAGAGAATATGAAAAGCGACTCTCGTATTAGTGATTAATTAGTTAGTTTCGTAAAATATGGGTACCAAGCTAGGCATCCAAGATGCTCTTTCGCCTGTGATAGTTTAAAGTCTCTTTTATGTTAAAATTTTCCACAAACAACATGTTTTGGTGCAAAATCGGTTTTCAGTGTCAGAAGACGCTTAAGACACCTTACCAGCGATACCTCATTCATCCCAGGACGATTAGTATGAGATGAAAAACAGGGATGTTGTGAAGTAATTATATGATATGCATTATTACATCCAACTCAACACTACTCCCCATTATCTGTTTCTACATTTAATAAAGACTGTACCTACTATCATATCTTTGTAACCGATATTATTGTGGCATAACTTGTTTCCCACCTATCTGTCACTAGCATACACCAACTGATTGAAGCAGATTATAAACAGATATAATCTCTGTTTATGAATGCCACATTTCACAATGCACTCTGTCGTTCCCTGCCGCTTCCTTGGATGCTGCGGAGGCCGTTGTCGTTGCATTCGCCTGCTTGTTCTGTTGTCTGTTGTTGTCAACTCACTGGTAGCAGGCGACAACTTCCTTGAGTAGCACAGGCGAAGGACGCGTTCCTCAATGGAATGGCTCTGCTGATGTCAGGTGTTGATATGGAACTCAGGAGTAAGGGTAATTTGGTAGGTGCCATGGGTATCGAAGTTGTGTGTGCACGACGAGCGATGTACACTCCTGGAAATGGAAAAAAGAACACATTGACACCAGTGTGTCAGACCCACCATACTTGCTCCGGACACCGCAAGAGGGCTGCACAAGCAATGATCACACGCACGGCACAGCGGACACACCAAGAACCGCGGTGTTGGCCGTCGAATGGCGCTAGCTGCGCAGCATTTGTGCACCGCCGCCGTCAGTGTCAGCCAGTTTGCCGTGGCATACGGAGCTCCATCGCAGTCTTTAACACTGGTAGCACGCCGCGACAGCGTGGACGTGAACCGTATGTGCAGTTGACGGACTTTGAGCGAGGGCGTATAGTGGGCATGCGGGAGGCCGGGTGGACGTACCGCCGAATTGCTCAACACGTGGGGCATGAGGTCTCCACAGTACATCGATGTTGTCGCCAGTGGTCGGCGGAAGGTGCACGTGCCCGTCGACCTGGGACCGGACCGCAGCGACGCGCGGATGCACGCCAAGACCGTAGGATCCTACGCAGTGCCGTAGGGGACCGCACCGCCACTTCCCAGCAAATTAGGGACACTGTTGCTCCTGGGGTATCGGCGAGGACCATTCGCAACCGTCTCCATGAAGCTGGGCTACGGTCCCGCACACCGTTAGGCCGTCTTCCGCTCACGCCCCAACATCGTGCAGCCCGCCTCCAGTTGTGTCGCGACAGGCGTGAATGGAGGGACGAATGGAGACGTGACGTCTTCAGCGATGAGAGTCGCTTCTGCCTTGGTGCCAATGATGGTCGTATGCGTGTTTGGCGCCGTGCGGGTGAGCGCCACAATCAGGACTGCATACGACCGAGGCACACAGGGCCAACACCCGGCATCATGGTGTGGGGAGCGATCTCCTACACTGGCCGTACACCACTGGTGATCGTCGAGGGGACACTGAACAGTGCACGGTACATCCAAACCGTCATCGAACCCATCGTTCTACCATTCCTAGACCGGAAAGGGAACTTGCTGTTCCAACAGGACAATGCACGTCCGCATGTATCCCGTGCCACCCAACGTGCTCTAGAAGGTGTAAGTCAACTACCCTGGCCAGCAAGATCTCCGGATCTGTCCCCCATTGAGCATGTTTTGGACTGGATGAAGCGTCGTCTCACGCGGTCTGCACGTCCAGCACGAACGCTGGTCCAACTGAGGCGCCAGGTGGAAATGGCATGGCAAGCCGTTCCACAGGACTACATCCAGCATCTCTACGATCGTCTCCAGGGGAGAATAGCAGCCTGCATTGCTGCGAAAGGTGGATATACACTGTACTAGTGCCGACATTGTGCATGCTCTGTTGCCTGTGTCTATGTGCCTGTGGTTCTGTCAGTGTGATCATGTGATGTATCTGACCCCAGGAATGTGTCAATAAAGTTTCCCCTTCCTGGGACAATGAATTCACGGTGTTCTTATTTCAATTTCCAGGAGTGTATATGAAACGCCTCAATATCGAACCTCACTGGCGAGGCGGCGAATTTCGATGTTGTTTGCTGCGTTGCCAAGGCAATACCATATTACCGTGTAAATAGTAATGACGGAATATGTCTTGATATCTAGCAAAAGTACACATTCGTAGCGGACATTAATTCCTCGAATATGGCTCTGAGCACTATGGGACTTAACATCTGTGGTCATCAGTTGCATGGGGGCTTGTTAAATATGATTGAAAATATTTTTAGATTTTTAGTATGTCCGATTACGCTGTTTCGTAAACGGCTGGCCCTGACTACAATTGTTACGCAATCTGACTGCAACAAACAATGTAAGAAAATTTTCGTAAACACAGTTAATTAATTAAGTCCCCAGCAACTATAAAACCTACTAAACCAAGCACAAGTGTAGCTGTTCTGTATGTGGTAGTAAGAATCAACGCACATCTGGCACGGTTCTTCTCCAACAAGACAAGAATTTTTAAATACCAATTATACTGACGTGATAAAAGAAAATTACAATACTACAATTGCGTAAGGAAAGCAGAATTAAACTCTAATACAAGAACACACGCCAGATGCTTTGTTGACTGAACCTGTAATGACGCATTATTTAAAACATGGAATTAATGAAAAAACACGCAATATTTTACCTTCATATATATTGACGAAAAGCACTCTGATCGTTACAGTATTTCCATTAGAATAACATCTGCTATCTCTCCCATCAAATAACTCCATAAAACATGGAACAACACTCTCCACTATTACATCTCACTCCGACTTCACGACAAGCAGTGCCCACTAGCACATCTCGGCACGACCTGACCCCTACGAGCTCTCGACAAGCACTGACTACTACGAGTTCTCTCCACGCACTGTGGAGGCGGCTTAATAGTACTCTTTGGCGCAGTCTCTGGCGCAGTGGCTCAGTGTAGCCACCTTTCATATGCCCCTCCTCCACAGGCCAGAATTTGATGGTATTTTTGCCAGCATTGGTGGTGAAAATACCACCAAATTCGTCCAGAAAAATACGGACAAAAATAAAAGATAATATTAATACCTAAATATCACATAATTAGTTAAAATTTTGGCTTTGCACTGACCTTTCAATAACCTAATATATAAAATACAGTAGGCAATACAAATTCTTTTCATACATGTGGCTTTACATAATAGTTTACACAATACACAAAAAATCAGTTTATACAAATGTTCACATAAAATGCTTTCAATGATTAGTTTATACAAAAAAAAGACACCAACATGTGACATCATTTCAGTAGAAGCAGTCCATCAGTGGCACCCAGTAAAGTTTAGCAGGTACACCCAGCAACAAGTCACATTAGTTCAGTAGAAGCAATCCATCAGAGGCACCCAGCAATGTTGCGTAGGTGCAGACAGCAACAAGTGACTTCATTTCAGTAGAAACAGTTCATCAGTTGCACCCAGCAATGTTGAGCAGGTGCAGACACCAACAAGTGACATCATTTCAGTAGAAGCAGTCCATCAGTTGCACCCAGCAATGTTGAGCAGGTGCAGACACCAACAAGTGACTTCATTTCAGTAGAAGCAGTCCATCAGTTGCACCCAGCAAAGTTGAGCAGGTGCAGACACCAACAAGTGACTTCATTTCAGTAGAAGCAGTCCATCAGTTGCACCCAGCAATGTTGAGTAGGTGCAGACACCAACAAGTGACATCATTTCAGTAGAAGCACTCCATCAGTTGCACCCAGCAATGTTGAGAGCAGGTGCAGACACCAACAAGTGACATCATTTCAGTAATCAGTTGCACCCAGCAATGTTGAGCAGGTGCAGACACCAACAAGTGACATCATTTCAGTAGAAGCAGTCCATCAGTGGCACCCAGTAAAGTTTAGCAGGTACACCCAGCAACAACTCACATTCATTTCATTACAAGCAGTCCATCAGTTGCACCCAGCAATGTTGAGTAGGTGCACACAGAAACAAGTCACATTATTTCAGTAGAAGCAGTCCATCAGTTGCACCCAGCAATGTTGAGCAGGTGCAGACAGCAGTCCATGATATTAATTATCACCGATCACTCAGTTCAAGCATGAACAATAGTTTGAATGCACATACTAATCACACTGTTCATCAGCAAAAATTAAACATGTCCTAGTGACACCAAAGAAAAAGTACAAGTAACAGTCCATAATATTCACTATCACTGATCACATAGTTCAACAGCAGAAATTAATCATTCCTAAGTGTCACACATTACGTTGAAAAGTGCAGGTAACAGTCCATAATATTTACCATCACTAATCAGACAGTTCAGGCATGAACAATAGTTTGAATACACATACAAATGCTTTTACAATGCTCTTACACTAAACATACAAATTCTAATAAACACACAAATGATATCAGATAATTGTCGCAGTAACTATTACAAATACACAAATATCAGTAAACCTATAATATTTATGGGTGTCAGTGCAAGCCAGTACTACTGTGTAATTGAATAGTGTTAACTGTGTAAATGTAATTCTGTCATAATCTGATGTTCATCATGTGTATCAAGTAGTAGTGGCAGCAATGTGTAACAGTCAATAATAGTTAAGTCAACGTCATAGTCATCATGTCAAGACCAATGTTTGCCAAGCCAGATCAAATGTACTGTTGTTGAACAACTGTCAGTGAGCCAAGATATGCAAATACTCCCTCTCTTCAAAAAAAGTATATACTGCTTAGTGATTTAACAAAGTGTGTGTATAGACTATCTTCCTTCTACTTTAGTGTTCTAGTCTGCTATCTTCATCCTCCTTGTTCCATTAAGACCAACAAAAAAAATATGCTCCTCACTTACTTTACCTCTTATACACCAAAACTCCAATAATCATCAGCATCACATAATCTCAATACTTCACTAATACTTCTTACGTCGATACATATAACTCTTATCATCAATATCATTTACCTTACCTTTTGTCCACAAAAACTCCAATAATCATCAACTTCATATAATCTCTATACCTCAATAATACCTCTTTAATACGTCGATAAATATGAACCTTATTGCCAATATCATCTCACTTCCAACACAACTCTTTCCTCTAGTCAGTCTCCTCGAACAAGTACAGATAAAATCCTAATGCAAACCTCATCATCCCATACAATCCGAAGACACATTGTCAACACACAACCTCTGTGTAATCCATCTGAGCCCAATCTTCTACTCATTATGAATTATAAACAAAAGAAATGCATACATGACCTCTAACAACTTAGTTCGAATAACTCTCAGTAATTAAGTACGATTACGGAATGTGAATGATCATAATATTTCACAGTGTGTACACCACTTCAATAATTATGGCAAACAGAAGCAAACATGTGGAGTATTTCTTGTGTCAAGTGTCACTTCCTATTTCAATTGCTCACGAAAAATGCAGTGTAATAATTGTCAATGGTCTAAACCTATTTTTGGTATGTCATGTCGTTAGCCTCCTTCCTATTAGCATAAATTTATACAGCTTCCATAAAACCTCAGCACATGTGACTTCAACGAAGTTCTTTGTACCAATGTCGTTCGTCGAATTATAGCAGTTCATTTTCTTATCTTAAAAATATAAGGCACTGAGCGTAAGCAAAACAAGCAATAGCGAGTAAATATACCAGTAGAGAACAGAATGCCAAAAAGTGGATGCAGCACAAATCCTACAACGAGGCTCTGCCAAGCAAACAATCTATAATTAATACAATAGTGTGACCTAAACTCTATGTTCATACACAGTATATCAGCATTTCTATATACCAAATTAAAGAGTAGTTATGACAACAACAGGTATGTATAAATATGCAATCCATACGCAAAGCAGTAAACATGTCATTAGCATCATATCAGCATAAGCAAATAAATGTTCATATGTCCTCCTAATAAGTAAACATGAAGGCGCAAGCAGATAAATCACAAAGTATAACTTACATACATATCAGCACAATAAATCAGGTGACAATTATAATTTAAATAACTAAGCACAGCAGGCACATAATTAAAAAAAAATAAGACATCAGTGAAATAGCAGTGCAGCCAAGCGATGCATAATATATACAAGTCACAACCCAGTTCATTAATAATCATTGTCAAAATCAATTAACGCACGCAAGCACGTCGCTTCACAAGTAAATTCATAGAACATGAAATTAGCACAAAGTATGAATCACGTAATCGCGAGCAGCAATTTACGTCTAAAGTACGTACCTAAGTGGAAATATGTTACCTGAAAAATAAACTCAATTAATAATTACCTTTTTAGTTTATTACTTTCTTCTTCGAAATGACATTTTTCCTGAAATTTTCTCGATAGCAAGTCGTCTTAACGTCGGAGACACACAGAATTTACCTGAAGTTCTTAAATATTTTATAGAACCGTATCCTGAAAAATACTGAATGTTAATAACATAATTCATCAAGTCACTATAGCTTTATACTGAATTTAGTCGGAGAAATTAAACTGTGTATTTGTTTACGGCTGTCAGTGCATTCGCACTGAGCGCTCGATCAGCTGTAGGCGCGTGACGTAGGAAGCAATTGTTCGCGGTCAACGACTGCCTTGTGCGGCGCGCAGACTTGACTGTTGCTTTGAGTATGTGCCGCCACCAAAACACAGCGCGGTTTCCTTGTACTCTCCGCATGTTTACATCTAGCTGTTGGTTTCTCACACGTATGTCATTCCACAAAAATTTTAACGTTTGATATATGATGTATTCCCTTAGAGCGTCGTGATTTAAGAGTTTCTACTTCAACAGTGTTATCATGTATAATTTTGTGAATTCTATATGGACCGTTATAAAGCAGAAAAAATTTGCGACACAAGCCTTTTCCTTTGTGAGACAAACGGTGGGACTTAATTAACACCTTCTGACCAACTGACAAGATTTTTGAACGACCAGGACGCTTAGCTGATTTCTCTCTTCTAGCAGCCGCAGATGCAATATTTCGCACAGCCAGGTTGACAACTTCAGAATGACGCAGTTTCCGTGAAGGCGGAAAAGGAACGATTTCAGATATGCGATTTGTCGGAGCTTTGTTTTTTAATACCAGTATAGGCGGTAAAGAAGTTGAATCATTAGAGAGTTCATTCAGAATGTTTTGAAAAATTTGAAGATACTGATCCCACGTTCTGTGATTCTGATGACAATAAAGACGACACAATTTACTGATTTCCTTCATCCATCTCTCTGAAGCGTTAGATTGAGGGTGAAAAAGTGAAATGAAAATTGATTTAATTTTACGACGCTGTAGAGTACGAAGCCAAATTTTAGAACGAAACTGTGATCCATTATCTGATATAACCTTATCAACATGACCAACTTCTTTAAGAAAATGTTTGATGAAAGCGTTAGATACTGAACGAGCTGTTGCTTTGCGTAACGGTGTAAAACACACATATTTTGACGTCAACTCCACTGCTACGAAAATGTACGCAAAACCGTTAGTAGAACGAACCACTGGACCGAACAAATCGACTGCAGCCATCTCCTTTAATTTCGCTGGAATGATAGGAAACAACGGTGCTCTGTGAGAAACTGTTGGCGGCTTAGCCTTTTGACATAATTTGCATTTGGCCAGAACAGATCGAATACGTTTTTCCATATTACTGAAATAACAATTTTCTCATAATTTGTGAAAGCATTTTCTGGGATCAAAGTGTGCATAACTGAAATGCGTATACCAAATCAGCTTATTAACCCAGTCATCAGGAATACAAACTAACCAAACAGAGTTGTCGACCGATTTTCGTTTAAAAAGAATGTCATTGCGAACTGAATAGCATCTAGTTTCTCTGGATCAGGAAGAATACCTTCTCTAGCAATAATGTGACCGAGAAATTTCACCTGAGAACGACCAAATTCAGATTTTTCTAAGTTCACTGTAATACCAACTCTTGCAAAGATACGTAACAATGAATCCAAAATTTTGTTGTGCTCACTACAAGAATGTTTAGCGATAAGAATGTCGTCAACATATGAAATAAATTTGTCACGAATATAAACAGGTAAAATTTCGTTTAAGCTAAGAATGAATGCTGCTGAAGGTACAGTAACTCCACATGGTAATTTCCGAAATCACTTTTGGGTAAATTAGTCAAATCCGGTTATTGTTTACTTACTCACTAGATAGATTGATAGTCGAAGAGTTGGTTTGACAGATGCAAAGAATAGTAAAAGAGTAGGCAGCGGTACAGAAAACTAAAAGAGAAATAGCACCACTACAGCTCGGGGCCCTATGCTCGCTACGGCACATATTCACTTAGAGTAGTGAATCCCCTGAGGACATTAATAGCCGCACATAATTTCCAGTTTGTAACTTAATGGCAAATTTGGCGGAAGTGCGTACATAAATTGATCTAACCATGCACATGGATGTATGTCATTCTTAGAATTGCGGAAGATCTTAAATTTCCGGACAGTCAAAAAGTGTTTATAGTCAAAGTTTTCGCCTCGTGGCGACAAAGACCTACCGCGTCTGTCCCAGTCCGAATGTCGATTATTGTCAAGTTCGCGCGCCTGGCGCTCTCTTGCTGCTTCTCGTAAATGAAATAAATTACTTTCTTCATACCCCTCTGCTATCTGTGATTCCAAATTTCTTTTACTCTCCTTTCCTACAATTTCGCCTTCTATTTGTTTGACTTGCTTTTTTAAAGCCTCAAATTCCCTTTTCACGCGTTCATTAAATTTTCAACATGTTTATTTATGTTCTGATACTCTTCGGTTTCTGCGAATGGTAATGGAGCTGTATCATCCGAATCTCTGTCCCCATGTAAACTAAGACTTGTCAGTTTATCTGAAATTTCCTCAACTCTTTCCGATAAATCACCTATTTGTTCTTTCTGTTTATTTACGTCTTCCGTAAGTGTCGCGACTTGGGTTTCAGTATTAACACATTTAGTAGTTAACTGTTCATACTGTTTTGTTAGGCTATTTAATCTGTCATTTGGTACGGATTCCTCGATTCTCTCAAATATTTCTTCCTTATCTTTTGCACGTTGTAAATTTAATTCTGAAAATTTCTGTACTATCACTCGATCTCTTTCTTCCTGTTCTCTATCCTGTTCCCTTTGTCTGATTTCTACTGCAATTAATCTATTATTGTGAGCATTCAAAATTGGTTGTACTTCTTCTCTGATTTCTTTCTTTAATTCATCTTTCATATTTTTGAAACATGTCCCTATTCGTGAATCTATCCGTGTTTCCAAAGTTCCCATATCAGTTTTAATTTCAGATCCCAAAGTTCCCATCTCTGTTTTAATTGTTCCCATCTCTGTTTCTAAACGTGTTGCCACTGTTTTTAATTCAGATCCAAACCGTGTTTCCATTTTTAATATAGCACTCATCAACTGCCCCATAGTAACTGATTCGAAACTCCTTTCGCCCCTAACATATCCCGCAAAACCAGTTTCCTTCGTCATAGCTGTAAAGCTATCTGTGTTCGATACTATTTCAGAATCTTCTATCGTTAATCTCGTATCCTGTGAATTTTCTGATTGAGAAAAATTTTGAAATGGTTCCGGACTATTTTCCCGACTTATTACATTGTTTTCCACTTCATTATCCATCATACTGTTTTCCTCTGTTGGCGAGTTCGCCATGTTAACAATTTCGTCATTCTCACTATTCATCATTTTTGCCTTTTTCATTGATCGCGTAATCATTTACAAAACATAAAAAAAATTCGTCACTGTACGAAAATTACACACAATGACTCCTTATCTCCAACAATACCATTCACATGAAGGTTTCCCTCAAACACGATTAACAAACAATTGATATAATTGCGCTAGATTGTCAAACGCGTAAACAAGACAATAAATCAAATTCTGAGAAAAAAATACCATTAGAAGAATGCCAATTACCAAATCTACACTTGCAATATAGCCTACAATTACTGAACTACAAATTACTACAACAATACTACAGTCTACTATTTTTACAATCAGTAGAATCCAAGGGACGATCCGAAGCAGCGGTCGCCACGTGCATGGGGGCTTGTTAAATATGATTGAAAATATTTTTAGATTTTTAGTATGTCCGATTACGCTGTTTCGTAAACGGCTGGCCCTGACTACAATTGTTACGCAATCTGACTGCAACAAACAATGTAAGAAAATTTTCGTAAACACAGTTAATTAATTAAGTCCCCAGCAACTATAAAACCTACTAAACCAAGCACAAGTGTAGCTGTTCTGTATGTGGTAGTAAGACTCAACGCACATCTGGCACGGTTCTTCTCCAACAAGACAAGAATTTTTAAATACCAATTATACTGACGTGATAAAAGAAAATTACAATACTACAATTGCGTAAGGAAAGCAGAATTGAACTCTAATACAAGAACACACGCCAGATGCTTTGTTGACTGAACCTGTAATGACGCATTATTTAAAACATGGAATTAATGAAAAAACACGCAATATTTTACCTTCATATATATTGACGAAAAGCACTCTGATCGTTACAGTATTTCCATTAGAATAACATCTGCTATCTCTCCCATCAAATAACTCCATAAAACATGGAACAACACTCTCCACTATTACATCTCACTCCGACTTCACGACAAGCAGTGCCCACTAGCACATCTCGGCACGACCTGACCCCTACGAGCTCTCGACAAGCATTGACTACTACGAGTTCTCTCCACGCACTGTGGAGGCGGCTTAATAGTACTCTTTGGCGCAATCTCTGGCGCAGTGGCTCAGTGTAGCCACCTTTCACAGTCCCCTAGAACTTAGAACTACTTAAACCTAACTAACCTAAGGACATCACACACATCCATGCCCGAGGCAGGATTCGGACCTGTGACCGTAGCGGTCACGCGGTTCCAGACTGAAGCGCCTAGAACCGCACGGCCAAACCGGCCGACCAATTTCTTGAATATGTACATTGGAAAGCTGCTTAGAGTTTTGTTGGGTGTATAGCTTGAGTACAGCTTGTGCCAAAAGCCGGACAAAAAAATAAAAAATAAAAAAAATGCGTCGAATAACACGGTCAGACACGCGTTAAACTTTACAAGAAAACCTTTGATGTCGAGAGCCCTTTAGAGCTGTATCGCACAAAATGTAATAAGTGGACGTCAACAAGGAAGAATACTTGGGTTGACGCGTCAAAATTATGCTTTGAAAAGAGTGTTGCTTTCGTTTCGTGCTTGGGTGAGAAGCTATACATTAGAAGCCACTGCTTCTGAAAGTGAAGTCTCTATCAAGACTGTGTGTCACTAGTAAAGATTCTGTCGTAAAGTGTTTTATATAATTGTCACAGACGAAAGTGTCCCCCGGGGTAGTCAAAACAAAATCGTAGAAATGGACGAGTTGTACGTCGCGGCTCGTAAGTACAACAGATGTCTCCTGAAAAACGTTATCGAACACATTTGGGTCTTTGGTGACATAGAGAAGGAGAATCGAGGAAGTTCTTTATCCTTCGTGCGTACTCTCGGCGTAAAGCAACTTTAGTGCCCTTGATAAAGCACTTTTTTGCCTGGTACGAGAGTCGAACCGATGGGTACAAGTTGTATCGCAGTTTGCGAAAAGAAGGTATCGACCACGATTTCATCTACCACTGTATAGAGTTCGTTTCAACGTATGATTCATCGGTTCACTCGCAAAACACTTGAGTATTCATGGAATACCTTGAAGTTATCTATTAAGAGCGAACGTCGACAGTGGGAAAGAGTATATTTCCATATCTTACGCCTGTCACGGAAACACCTTCCCATCTGAAACTCTCCTCATATTTCTCAGAGATATAGCCCGAGTTTACCCTGGCTACGGAAAACAAGGAATGCTACTACTGGCTGTCCATACCAGGTGTGGCACTGTCCACGTTGAGAATGTCGCTGCCGAGTGAAGTTAAGTAAAACTACCCCTTTTCTTTACCGCATCGTTGTATCGACGCAACTTGAAGAGTGATATTATGCTTCCATTGATCATTTCCTTCAGTTCACAATGAGTTCGTCTTTTGTCGTTTTTATTGGTAACGGTACGACGTTGAGACATTCATTATACATCGCTCATAGTGCTTACGCCACTTGGATACCCATGGTGTCTTCCATTTACCGGAATAATTTAGTAAAAGTGTGTGCATGGAATACAGTATTATAAGGACGTCAAAAGTGAACCATCTGAAATGTGGATGAGAAGAAACTAGAATCATATGAACAGTGTTGTGGTAAGAAATTAAGCGGACAGATAAACTGCCAAATGAGTAGGCACCATAAAGAGAAAAGGAGTCTGTGGATGACCCCAGAGGAGGGGCGTGTTAATGGTCTTTCATGTCTGCATCCAGAAACAATAAAATTGGCGATGGAAGAGGCATTATGGAGAGATAATAGTAGAGGCAGACAGAACTAGAATTTGGAAAACAGATTGTAGGGAATGTTTGTTATAGAGATTAAGTAGGCTTGAGAGGACTGGGGTCGAGGTAGGGTAAGATGGACAGCATAAAACACGTTGAGAGACTGATTACATAAAGAAAATGAACTGAGGAATCCTCCGGTAGAAACGTGGAAATCTGGTCGCTCTCTGCTTCTTCGTCTCTTGTAATGCTGGATAGTTTTACAATAAACGAAAATTTGAACTGACAGGTCGTGCTCCACGACTCGTTCCTGTTGCACTGTATTTGATGAGGTGCCATACGATATACACTCCTGGAAATGGAAAAAAGAACACATTGACACCGGTGTGTCAGACCCACCATACTTGCTCCGGACACTGCGAGAGGGCTGTACAAGCAATGATCACACGCACGGCACAGCGGACACACCAGGAACCGCGGTGTTGGCCGTCGAATGGCGCTAGCTGCGCAGCATTTGTGCACCGCCGCCGTCAGTGTCAGCCAGTTTGCCGTGGCATACGGAACTCCATCGCAGTCTTTAACACTGGTAGCATGCCGCGACAGCGTGGACGTGAACCGTATGTGCAGTTGACGGACTTTGAGCGAGGGCGTATAGTGGGCATGCGGGAGGCCGGGTGGACGTACCGCCGAATTGCTCAACACGTGGGGCGTGAGGTCTCCACAGTACATCGATGTTGTCGCCAGTGGTCGGCGGAAGGTGCACGTGCCCGTCGACCTGGGACCGGACCGCAGCGACGCACGGATGCACGCCAAGACCGTAGGATCCTACGCAGTGCCGTAGGGGACCGCACCGCCACTTCCCAGCAAATTAGGGACACTGTTGCTCCTGGGGTATCGGCGAGGACCATTCGCAACCGTCTCCATGAAGCTGGGCTACGGTCCCGCACACCGTTAGGCCGTCTTCCGCTCACGCCCCAACATCGTGCAGCCCGCCTCCAGTGGTGTCGCGACAGGCGTGAATGGAGGGACGAACGGAGACGTGTCGTCTTCAGCGATGAGTTGCTTCTGCCTTGGTGCCAATGATGGTCGTATGCGTGTTTGGCGCCGTGCAGGTGAGCGCCACAATCAGGACTCCATACGACCGAGGCACACAGGGCCAACACCCGGCATCATGGTGTGGGGAGCGATCTCCTACACTGGCCGTACACCACTGGTGATCGTCGAGGGGACACTGAATAGTGCACGGTACATTCAAACCGTCATCGAACCCATCGTTCTACCATTCCTAGACCGGCAAGGGAACTTGCTGTTCCAACAGGACAATGCACGTCCGCATGTATCCCGTGCCACCCAACGTGCTCTAGAAGGTGTAAGTCAACTACCCTGGCCAGCAAGATCTCCGGATCTGTCCCCCATTGAGCATGTTTGGGACTGGATGAAGCGTCGTCTCACGGGGTCTGCACGTCCAGCACGAACGCTGGTCCAACTGAGGCGCCAGGTGGAAATGGCATGGCAAGCCGTTCCACAGGACTACATCCAGCATCTCTACGATCGTCTCCATGGGAGAATAGCAGCCTGCATTGCTGCGAAAGGTGGATATACACTGTACTAGTGCCGACATTGTGCATGCTCTGTTGCCTGTGTCTATGTGCCTGTGGTTCTGTCAGTGTGATCATGTGATGTATCTGACCCCAGGAATGTGTCAATAAAGTTTCCCCTTCCTGGGACAATGAATTCACGGTGTTCTTATTTCAATTTCCAGGAGTGTATAAATTGAAAAAGATATTGAGAGGCAGCCTCAGTGAGAAATATGTTTTTGCCAAGGAGCATAAGTGATTTCGTTGATGATCTCTGATAAACATAATTTAGGATTTTTCTGTGGAGTGTAACGCGCTGTCAGAATGAAGTTTCCTTTATTTCTTTATTTACTTTTTTTATTGCAACCCTCAAGTCAGCTACTTAACACAAGTTGTCCCAGGAGGAATGGTCAATATTCAGGTATATGGCAGGGACGATCATTCGAAGCAGAAAAGTCTAGTAAAGTGTTTCAGGATTGGCGGTAGCGTCGCGACAAGAGGTGGTCACGAGGTCCGAGCTGCCGAAGCCACGAGCTGCGCAAGGGGGGGCCTGCGCAGAGGAAAGATACCAGGGTACTTCACCGGGGTTAGCGTCGACTACAAGCAGCAAGCCGACATCCCGTCGGTTGGTTGGCAACATTCGTGCCGGACGACCGCTCAAACTGGACTGCCCACTTCTACCTGGCTGTCATCGGCACCGCTCAATAATCGGCGCGGCGCATCTCGGATCCATGCAACGGCTTGCCGATAAAGGGAGGTAACATTCTGTAATCCTCGTGGTGATTGGTGCCAGTGTCTACCCGACCCCCTAATTATCTCTGGTTTGTACCCGACACTCAGAGTGTTACTCGGTCGGCTCTTTGGTTGTAAATATAGACCGCAGTATTGTACTAGACACTAGTAGTCGTTTGAAAATTTGTTCTGATGTTATATTGCACTTCCGTTTTAGTTTATATCCGATCATTAATGTTTTAATGAATCTGCCCTGGTCAGAAATACAGTCGGAATAATTCTACTAAGGCACGGGTTGCCGTAAAACAAACAGGAGTCTTGTGGTTAGATATAGATGTTAACCGATTCAATTCCTTGATTGTAATTGCATTTGAGATAATCTGAACTACCTGTTGTATTAAGCTTTTTGAAAGAACCGGTTAGAAGAATTTGAGAGGAGGAAGAAAACTGTACTGGAGTGGGAATAACAGATATGAAAGAAATGGTGTGGCAGTGATGATGAATAAGAATGTACAAAGCTGTATTAAAAATGTGAGATGTATATCAGACAGGATCATAATCTTAAACCTGAGATTCCAAAAAGAAACACTAAAAGTAATCCAGATTTATGCACCTCAAGTGGGATGTAGCGAAGAAGAGAAGATGTGTTAGAAAACCATATAGAGAGTGCTAATATAGTGATGGGAGATTTTAATGCACAGGTAGGCAAAGACAGAAAGGGATTTGATCAAGTATTGGGATGTTTTGGATATGGAGGCAGAAATGAAGAAGGGGATAGACTCCTGGATTTGTGCCAGAGGAATGGAATGAAAATAGCAAACAGCTGGTTTATGAAGAGAGAAAGTCATGTTATCACCAGATACAGTTGGGATGGAAGAACGAAGAGTGTAATTGATTATATTCTAGTAGATAGGGAATGGGGAGAGAAAGTAACAAATGTGAAGGTAATTCCAAGTGTGAGTGCAGATGGAGACCATAGATTACTGGTGGGACAATGGAAAATGAATCAGTATGTGAAAAATAGAAAACAGAAGAAAGTGATGAGGATACGGGATTGGAAATTGAAGGAGAGTGAATGTGCTGAGAAGTACAGAGAATTAATAACACAAAAATTTCCAAAAGAAGTTTTCTGCGATGTAGAAAAAGAATGGAGTTTATTCAAAGACACTTTAGTCGAAGCAGCACAAAAAGTATGTGGCAGAACATCTGGAAAGGAAAAAATAAGACAGACAAGTTGGTGGGATGATACCACAATCCAAGCAGTCAGAAGAAAAAATGGAGCATGGAGAAAATGGTGGAAAACTAAAAATGACGAAGACCATAAAAGATATATAGAGGAAAAGAAGAAGTGCAAAGAAATAGTGGAAACAGCAAAGAAAAAGGCATGGGAAGAGTTTACAAAAAAACTTGAAGAAGATGTGAAGAGCAATAAGAAAAGTTCTATAAAATGATGAAAAATAAAAGGAAGGCTTCTGAAGTACCAGTAAAGATGGAAACAGAGGACGGTATCATTATTGAAGATCCAGGGAATATAAAAGATCTCTGGAAAGAACATTTTAAGAAGCTGTTAAACGCTGAGGAGCAGGTACATGAGGAAACAACAAATAATGAAGAAATTGAGAGAAGTTGGGAAGCAGAATTAGGACAAATTACACGGGAAGAAATGGAAAAAGCTGTGAAGAAGATGAATGAGGGGAAAGCCCCAGGACCTGATGAAGTATCAGTGGACATGATAAGAGCAGCAGGTCCAGTGGGAATGCAGTGGCTGTATAGAGTACTATCAAGCGTGTGGAGAAATAGTAAAATACCTCACAACTGGAGAACAGGAGACATTGTTCCCATTTTCAAGAAAGGCAATAAAAGACTTTGTAAAAACTGCAGAGGAATAACCCTCATGAGCCATACAGCCAAGATTTTTGAAAGAATTTTACTAAATCGAATAAGTGAAAAGATAGAAAAGGAGCTGAGTGAAGAACAGCATGGGCTTAGGAAAGGAAGGAGCACGATCGACCTGATATTTTCTATCGGTCAACTGATGGGAAAAAGTTGGGAGTATAACAAGATGGTGATAATGATTTTTATAGGCATAGAAAAGGCATATGACTCAGTTACAGGGAAAGACTCTGGGACGAACTGAAGAAGATAGATATAGAAGATGGATACATTAATGTTATAAAGACAATGTACAGAGGCCACAATTGTAGAATTAGAACACCATTGGGGAACTCTGAATACTTCGAAATAAGACAAGGACTTAAGCAAAAAAATGGCTCTGAGAACTATGGGACTTAACTACTGAGGTCATCAGTCCCCTAGAACTTAGAACTACTTAAACCTAACTAACCTAAGGACATCACACACATCCATGCCCGAGGCAGGATTCGAACCTGCGACCGTAGCGGTCACGCGGTTCCAAACTGACGCGCTTAGAACCGCACGGCCACACCGGCCGGCGGACTTAAGCAAGGAAGTATTCTATCTCCTGCGCTTTTTAATGTTGTGATGGAGGGAATGAATAGGGCAGTTAAAGATATAATAAAAGAAACAGACAAAAAGATGATTTTTGCAGATGATATGGTAATATGGGGTGATAAAGAGGTATATGTACAGTTACAGCTTGATGCGTGGAAGGAAAAATGAAAAGGTATGGATTAAAAATAAATAAAGATAAGAGTGAAGTAATGGTATTTGAAAGGGAGAAAGGAATCAACGGAAATATTACCTTGAATGGAGAACCCCTCCAAGTGGTAGAAAGTTTCACTTATTTAGGGAGTGAAATATCTAGGGATGGAAGAATAACTAACGAAAGTAATAGGAGGTTACAGACGGGAGGCAATTTCTACCAAACAATAAAACATCTGATTTGGAATAATGAAGTTTCAGAAAGAGCAAAACTCCTTATGTATAAGAATTATTACATCCCTATGTCACCTATGGTGGAGAAACAATGACAGAAAGGGACTGGAGCAGACTGCAAGCAGGGGAAATGAAATTTCTCAGAGCAGTTAAGGGAAAAACAAGAATGGACAGAGTAAGGAATGTAGAGATTAGAAAGGACCTCAAACAAAAAAGTATGAGAGAAGAAATTGAAAGAAAGAGATTAAGATGGTATGGGCATGTTAAGAGGATGCATGGGCAGAGACTCCCCAAAATTATGGAAGAACTAAAGATGGATGGAAAAAGGCCTAGAGGGCACCCAAGAACACGGTGGAAAATGGGAGTGAGAATATTTGTAGAAAGGAGAGGTGTGACCTGGCAGCAAGTGGAGGAAGAAAAGTGGTGGGAGGACCGAGCCAAATGGAGAGGACTCGTCAGCACCCAGACCCGGCAGTAGCTGGAGCGGGATTCGGATATAGATAGATAGAAAGAACCGGTCATTATTGGTGAATTTTTAACTGGATCTTGTGGTTCCGCCGAGTGAGTTCTCTAGTAATAAGTGCTCATACGTAATGTTTTAAAACGTTCCTTCAGAGCGGCCTTCATAGCTAATAAGCAGTTTAACTTTTGACATATTAACAGCCAATTGTCACCAGGGCTGTAATTAGAATAAGATTGTCAAAAGGGACGGGTTGGATCCAGTCGCATCTTGGTTGCTGACTGAAATGAAAAGGTTGTTCGCTTTGAAGCAAGCCTTATCATGGTCATAATTTTTTCCTAATTTGTTTAACCTTCAAGTATAGATGCGAATCTTAACCCCGAATCTTTCGACGTACACTTTCCAAATTAAAACAAAAATTTTTACGTCATCTGTTTGAGAAATTAAAACACTCTTATCATGAGTATTACCTATATGTTTTCATGTGTTGCCGAAGGGCATTTAATAAGAGAAGCTGTGTCCAGCGCGGCAGTAAAAGGAGCGGGCAGCAGGTCCAGACCCTTATGATTATTAGCACGTTATTCTTGTTTTGATTTCTCTGGTAAAAACTCATTCGTTTCACAAAATTGTTAATTTGTAAAGAAAACAAATTTATGATTATACAGGGTGTTCCAAAAAGGTACAACCAAACTTTCAGAAAACATTCCTCACACACAAATAAAGAAAAGATGTTATGTGGACATGTGTCCGGAAACGCTTAATTTCCACGTTAGAGCTCATTTTAGTTTCGTCAGTATATACTGTACTTCCTCGATTCACCGACAGTTGGCCCAATTGAAGGAAGGTAATGTTGACTTCGGTGCTTGTGTTGCCATGCGACTCATTGCTCCAGTACTAGCATCAAGCACATCAGCACGTAGCATCAACAGGTTAGTGTTCATCACGAACGTGCTTTTGCAGTCAGTGCAATGTTTACAACTGCTGAGTTGGCAGATGCCCATTTGATGTATGGATTAGCACGGGGCAATAACCGTGGCGCGGTACGTTTGTATCGAGACAGATATCCAGAACGAAGCTGTCCCGACAGGAAGACGTTCGAAGCAATTGATCGGTGTCTTAGGGAGCACGGAACATTCCAGCCTATGACTCGTGCCTGGGGAAGACCTAGAACGACGAGGACACCTGCAATGGACGAGGCAATTCTTCGTGCAGTTGACGAAAACTCTAATGTCAGCGTCAGAGAAGTTGCTGCTGTACAAGGTAACGTTGACCACGTCACTGTATGGAGAGTGCTACGGGAGAACCAGGTGTTTCCGTATCATGAACAGCGTGTGCAGGCACTATCAGCAGCTGATTGGCCTCCACGGGTACACTTCTGCGAATGGTTCATTCAACCATGTGTCAATCCTCATTTCAGTAAAAATGTTCTCTTTACGGATGAGGCTTCATTCCAATGTGATCAAATTGTAAATTTTCACAATCAACATGTGTGGGCTGACGAGAATCCGCAAGCAATTGTGCAATCACGTCATCAACACAGATTTTCTGTGAACGTTTCGGCAGGCATTGTTGGTGATGTCTTGATTGGGCCCCATGTTCTTCCACCTACGCTCAATGGAGCACGTTATCATGATTGCATACGGGATACTCCACCTGTGCTGCTAGAACATGTGCCTTTACAAGTACGACACAACATGTGGTTCATGCACGATGCAGCTCCTGCACATTTCAGTCGAAGTGTTCGTACGCTTCTCAACAATAGATTCGGTGACCGATGAATTGGTAGAGGCGGACCAATTCCATGGCCTCCACGCTCTCCTGACCTCAACCCTCTTGACTTTCATTTATGGGGGCAGTTGAAAGCTCTTGTCTACACAACCCCGGTGCCAAATGTAGAGACTCTTCGTGCTCGTATTGTGGACGGCTGTGATACAATTCGCCATTCTCCAGGGTTGCATCAGCGCATCAGGGATCCCATGCGACGGAGGGTGGATGCATTTATCCTCGCCAACGGAGGACCTTCTGAACATTTCCTGTAACAAAATGTTTGAAGTCACGCTGGTACGTTCTGTTGTTGTGTGTTTCCATTCCATGATTAATGTGATTTGAAGAGAAGTAATAAAATGAGCTCTAACACGGGAAGTAAGCGTCCACATAACGTATTTTCTTTCTTTGTGTGTGAGGAATGTTTCCTGAAAGTTTGGCCGTACCTTTTTGTAACACCCTGTATGTCGTTAAATAAACAGGTTGTGCGAAAAGAAAGTTTCATTCGTGGGTCCTCCCTTCCACGTTTGCCTTAATACCAGTAAATACCACGTCTCAATGCATTTCATATTAGATAAAATGAAAAAGTGATCATAGCTGTCGAGATATGAAATGTAGAGCCCATGTTTAGCTGGACATTTTATTCTTGCTTTGGTCCGTTCTATCACCTCTCAAAATATGATAAGCAAAGAGCTTGTAGCAGAAGGGATTTCTTCTACGATATAGAAGTTGAAGAAGTGCTCATAGCTACTAAGATACGCATTTTACTCTGAAGAGGCAAAGAAACTGGTACACCTGCCTATTTCGTGTAGGGACCCACGACACGACGCAGCATGGAATCGACTAATGTCTGAAGTAGTGCTGGAGGGAGTTGACACTATGAATCCTGCAGGGCTGTCCATAAATCCGTACGAGTACGAGGGGTTGGAGATCTCTTCCGAACAGCACGTTGCAAGGCATCCCTAGCTTTGGACGTGTGGAGTGTCGCATTGTCCTGCTGGTATTGTCCAAGTCCTTCGGAATCCACAATGGACCTGAATGGATGCAGGTGATCAGACAAGATGCTTACGTACGTGTCACCTGTAGAGTCGTATCTAGACGTATCAGGGGTCCCATACCATACCAACTGCACACGCCCCAAACCATTACAGAGCCTCCACCAGCTTGAACAGTCCCCTGCTGACATGCAGGGTCTATGGACTCAGGAGGTTGTCTCTACACCCGTACACGTCCATCTGCTCGATACAATTTGAAACGAGACTCGTCCGACCAGGCAACATATTTCCAGTCATCAACAGTCCATTGTCGGTGTTGACGGGCTAAGGCGAGGCGTAAAGCTTTGCGACGTGCATTCATCAAAGGTACACGAGTGGGCCTTCAGCTCCGAAAATCCATATCCACGATGTTTAGTTGAATGGTTTGCACGCTGACTCTTTTTGATGGCCTAGTATTGAAATTGCAGCAATTTGTGGAAGCGTTGCACTTCCGTCACGTTGAACGATTCTCTTCAGTCGTCGTTGGTCGTGTTATAGCAGGATTTTTTTCCGGCCACAGTGATGTCGGAAATTTGATGTTTTACCGGATTCCTCATACTCACGGTACACTCGTGCTATGGTCACACGGGAAAATCCCTACTTCCTCGCTACCTAGGAGATTCTGTGTCCCATCGCTCGTGCGCCGACTATAACACCACGTTCAAACTCACTTAAATCTTGATAACCTGCCATTGTAGCGGAAGTATCCGATCTAACAATGCGCCAGACACTGGTCTTATAAAGGCGTTGCCGACCGCAGCGCCGTATTCTGCCTGTTTTCATACCTGTATTTGAAAACGCATGCTTGTATCAGTTTCCTTGGCGCTTCAGTGTAGAGCCTATGTTTACCAGACTTTCTTGGTGCGAGTAATCGTTCCTGCCACATCTCTCAATAATGAGCATTCCTCCTTTGACACCCTGTATAAGGACTTACTGCTGTTATTCCTTGTAAGATTCCAGTAGGAATCCAGGAACATGTTGCCTCGTAGCAAGTTGTGACGCGCGTATCAGCCAGGAAGTGTTTGCGGCACCAGTATTAAATTTTATGCAGTTTAGTTACGTATTTACTAAGTTTATCTTTGTTATGTTGTTATATATACACTCCTGGAAATTGAAATAAGAACACCGTGAATTCATTGTCCCAGGAAGGGGAAACTTTATTGACACATTCCTGGGGTCAGATACATCACATGATCACACTGACAGAACCACAGGCACATAGACACAGGCAACAGAGCATGCACAATGTCGGCACTAGTACAGTGTATATCCACCTTTCGCAGCAATGCAGGCTGCTATTCTCCCATGGAGACGATCGTAGAGATGCTGGATGTAGTCCTATGGAACGGCTTGCCATGCCATTTCCACCTGGCGCCTCAGTTGGACCAGCGTTCGTGCTGGACGTGCAGACCGCGTGAGACGACGCCTCATCCAGTCCCAAACATGCTCAATGGGGGACAGATCCGGAGATCTTGCTGGCCAGGGTAGTTGACTTACACCTTCTAGAGCACGTTGGGTGGCACGGGATACATGCGGACGTGCATTGTCCTGTTGGAACAGCAAGTTCCCTTGCCGGTCTAGCAATGGTAGAACGATGGGTTCGATGACGGTTTGGATGTACCGTGCACTATTCAGTGTCCCCTCGACGATCACCAGTGGTGTACGGCCAGTGTAGGAGATCGCTCCCCACACCATGATGCCGGGTGTTGGCCCTGTGTGCCTCGGTCGTATGCAGTCCTGATTGTGGCGCTCACCCGCACGGCGCCAAACACGCATACGACCATCATTGGCACCAAGGCAGAAGCGACTCTCATCGCTGAAGACGACACGTCTCCATTCGTCCCTCCATTGACGCCTGTCGCGACACCACTGGAGGCGGGCTGCACGATGTTGGGGCGTGAGCGGAAGACGGCCTAACGGTGTGCGGGACCGTAGCCCAGCTTCATGGAGACGGTTGCCAATGGTCCTCGCCGATACCCCAGGAGCAACAGTGTCCCTAATTTGCTGGGAAGTGGCGGTGCGGTCCCCTACGGCACTGCGTAGGATCCTACGGTCTTGGCGTGCATCCGTGCGTCGCTGCGGTCCGGTCCCAGGTCGACGGGCACGTGCACCTTCCGCCGACCACTGGCGACAACATCGATGTACTGTGGAGACCTCATGCCCCACGTGTTGAGCAATTCGGCGGTACGTCCACCCGGCCTCCCGCATGCCCACTATACGCCCTCGCTCAAAGTCCGTCAACTGCACATACAGTTCACGTCCACGCTGTCGCGGCATGCTACCAGTGTTAAAGACTGCGATGGAGCTCCGTATGCCACGGCAAACTGGCTGACACTGACGGCGGCGGTGCACAAATGCTGCGCAGCTAGCGCCATTCGACGGCCAACACCGCGATTCCTGGTGTGTCCGCTGTGCCGTGCGTGTGATCATTGCTTGTACAGCCCTCTCGCAGTGTCCGGAGCAAGTATGGTGGGTCTGACACACCGGTGTCAATGTGTTCTTTTTTCCATTTCCAGGAGTGTATATATATATATATATATAATTCTATACCATTACTTATTTTTATTGGGCTGCTGATAACGACTGCTCAGTGGAGACTGGGATAGACATAAAAAAATTTATTTGAGCATTTGGTCCTTAAATGCAAGTGGGAACAACAAATCTAGATTTCTAACGAGTAAGAATTGTGATTCACTAAAATAAGTTTTGTTTACATAGAGCATATGTATCAAAAGAGATGGCTCACCAATTTAATACGAGTTATATAATGTACATAACAAGCACAAAAAAGAAACATACTAATAAACCATAACAACAGTCTGTATTCCACGTAGTGGGGAACACCAAATTGTTATGTTTTTCTTGTTAGTCGAGCAATTCACACTTACATTTTACAGTTCCACTGAACGTATCGATCAATGAGTTTTTATCTCTTCAGGGCACTGGATTTTCACATACAAAGATGAATATGTTGCACTATTATTTCTTCCTAAATGTGCGCTTTGTGTTGAAAATTATTATTAAAATTAAACTAAATGTACTACCAATATTTTCTCTTTTTAACAGGCACTAGGAATCGACTTCAGTGACTAACCGAAGATTCGTGACTGGCTGAAACGCTGCCGAAACACGTTTGGCGGGTACGAGGAGGCTGTTGCACAGGGCGAGAGGGAATACGCAGAAGCTATCGAGAAACTCCTACCCCCAAGAACCATGGACCTTGCCGCTGGTGGGGAGGCTTGCGTGCCTCAGCGATGCAGATGGCCGTACCGTAGGTGCAACCACAACGGAGGGGTATCTGTTGAGAGGCCAGACAAACGTGTGGTTCCTGAAGATGGGCAGCAGCCTTTTCAGTAGTTGCAGGGGCAACGTTCTGGATGATTGACTGATCTGGCCTTGCAGCACTAACCAAAACAGCTATGCTTTGCTGGTACTGCGAACGGCTGAAAGCAAGGGGAAACTACAGCCGTAATTTTTCCCGGCCTTGCAGCACTAACCAAAACAGCCTTGCTTTGCTGGTACTGCGAACGGCTGAAAGCAAGGGGAAACTACAGCCGTAATTTTTCCCTAGGGCATGCAACTTTACTGCATGGTTAAATGACGATGGCGTCCTCTTAGGTAAAATATTCCGGAGGTAAAATAGTCCCCCATTCGGATCTCCGGGCGGGGGCTACTGAAGAGGGCGTCGTTATCAGGAGAAAGAAAACTAGCGTTCTACAGATCGGAGCGTGGAATGTCAGATTCCTTAATCGGGCAGGTAGGTTAGAAAATGTAAAAAGGGAAATGGGTAGGTTGAAGTTAGATATAGTGGGAATTAGTGAAGTTTGGTGGCAGGAGGAACAAGACTTTTGGTCAGGTGAATACAGGGTTATAAATACAAAATCAAATAGCGGTAATGCGGGAGTAGGTTTAATAATGAATAAAAAAATAGGAGTGCGGGTAACCTACTACCAACAGCATAGTGAACGAATTATTGTGGCCAAGATAAACACGAAGCCCATGCCTACTACAGTAGTACAAGTTTATCTGCCAACTAGCTCTGCAGATGATGAAGAAATTGACGAAATGTATGATGAGATAAAAGAAATTATTCAAGTAGTGAAGGGAGACGAAAATTTAATAGTCATGGGTGACTGGAATTCGAGAGTAGGAAAAGGGAGAGAAGGAAACATAGTGGGTGAATATGGATTGGGGGAGAGAAATGAAAGAGGAAGCTGTCTGGTACAATTTTGCACAGAGCATAACTTAATCATAGCTAACACTTGGTTTAAGCATCATGAAAGAAGGTTGTATACTTGGAAGAACCCTGGAGATACTAGAAGGTATCAGATAGATTATATAATGGTAAGACAGAGATTCAGGAACCAGGTTTTAAATTGTAACACTTTTCCAGGGGCAGATGTGGACTCTGACCACAATCTATTGGTTATGAACTGTAGATTAAAACTGAAGAAACTGCAAAAAGGTGGGAGTTTAAGGGGATGGGACCTGGATAAACTGAAAGAACCAGAGGTTGTACAGAGTTTCAGGGAGAGCATAAGGGAACAATTGGCAGGAATGGGGAAAAGAAATACAGTAGAAGAAGAATGGGTAGCTCTGAGGGATGAAGCAGTGAAGGCAGCAGAGTAGGTAAATATATGAGTGCTAATATAAATCCTTGGATAACAGAAGAAATATTGAATTTAATTGATGAAAGGAGAAAATATAAAAACGCAATAAATGAAGCAGGCAAAAAGGAATACAAACGTCTCAAAAATGAGATCGACAGGAAGTGCAAAATGGCTAAGCAGGGATGGCTAGAGGACAAATGTAAGGATGTAGAGGCTTATCTCACTAGGGGTAAGATAGACACTGCCTACAGGAAAATTAAAGACCTCTGGAGAAAAGAGAGCCACTTGTATGAATATCAAGAGCTCAGATGGAAACCCAGTTCTAAGCAAAGAAGGGAAAGCAGAAAGGTGTAAGGAGTATATAGAAGGTCTATACAAGGGCGATGTACTTGAGGACAATATTATGGAAATGGAAGAGGAGGTAGATGAAGATGAAATGGGAGATACGATACTGCGTGAAGAGTTTGACAGAGCACTGAAAGACCTTAGTTGAAACAAGGCCCCAGGAGTAGACAACATTCCACTGGAACTACTGACGGCCTTGGGAGAGCCAGTCCTGACGAAACTCTACCATCTGGTGACCAAGATGTATGAGACAGGCGAAATACCCTCAGACTTCAAGAAGAATATAATAATTCCAATCCAAAAAAAAAAAAAAAAATGGTTCAAATGGCTCTGAGCACTATGGGACTTAACATCTATGGTCATCAGTCCCCTAGAACTTAGAACTACTTAAACCTAACTAACCTAAGGACAGCACACAACACCCAGTCATCACGAGGCAGAGAAAATCCCTGACCCCGCCGGGAATCGAACCCGGGAACCCGGGCGTGGGAAGCGAGAACGCTACCGCACGACCACGACCTTCGGACGCCAATCCCAAAGAAAGCAGGTGTTGACAAATGTGAAAACTACCGAACTATCAGTTTAATAAGTCACATCTGCAAAATACTAACGCGAATTCTCTACAGACGAATGGAAAACTGGTAGAAGCCGACCTCGGCGAAGATCTGTTCGGATTCCGCAGAAATGTTGGAACACGTGAGGCAATAGTGACCCTACGACTTATAAAATAGATTAAGGAAAGGTAAATCTACATTTCTAGCATTTGTAGACTTAAAGAAAGCTTTTGACAATGTTGACTGGAATACTCTCCTTCAAATTCTAACGGTGGCAGGGGTAAAATACAGGGAGCGCAAGGCTATTTACAATTTGTACAGAAACCAGATGGCAGTTATAAGAGTCGAGGGGCATGAAAGTGAAGCATCGGTTGGGAAGGGAGTGAGACAGGGTTGTAGCCTGTCTCCGATGCTATTCAATCTGTATATTGAGCAAGCAGTAAAGGAAACAAATGAAAAATTAGGTAGGTATTATAATCCATGGAGAAGAAATAAAAACTTTGTGGTTCGCCGATGACATCGTAATTCTGTCATAGACAGGAGAGGACTTGGAAGAGCAGTTGAATGGAATGAACAGTGTCTTGAAAGGAGGATATAAGATGAACATCAACAAAAGCAAAACGAGGATAATGGAATGTAGTCGAATTAAGTCGGGTGATGCTGAGGGAATTAGATTAGAAAATGAGACACTTAAAGTAGTAAAAAAAGTTTTGCTATTTGGGGAGCAAAACAACTGATGATGATCGAAGTAGAGAGGATATAAAATGAAGACTGGCAATGGCAAGGAAAGCGTTTCTGAAGAAGAGAAATTTGTTAACATCGAGTATAGATTTAAGTGTCAGGACGTCGTTTCTGAAAGTATTTGTATGGAGTGTAGCCATGTATGGAAGTGAAACATGGTCGCTAAATATTTTGGACAAGAAGAGAATAGAAGCTTTCGAAATGCGGTGCTACAGAAGAATGCTGAAGATTAGAGGGGTAGATCACATAACTAATGAGGAGGTATTGAATAGAATTGGGGAGAACAGGAGTTTGTGGCACAACTTGACAAGAAGAAGGGACCGTTTGGTAGGACATGTTCTGAGGCATCAAGGGATCACAAATTTAGCATTGGAGGGTAGCGTAGAGGGTAAAAATCGTAGAGGGAGACCAAGAGATGAATACACTAAGCAGATTCAGAAGGATGTAGGTTGCAGTAAGTACTGGGAGACGAAGAAGCTTGCACAGGATAGAGTAGCATGGAGAGCTGCATCAACAACTACAACATCGAGAAACTGACGGGGCCCAATGTTTAAAAGCGATAGATGAAACACGATAGATGAAACACATTACAATGCACTTCAACAGTAATGCGTCGAACTTGGCAGGTTGCTGCTAAGTGGTATACGTCAGGCTTTGGATACAATAAAGCTTTTTAAAAGAATCGTAATTTTATTTCTGTTCTTGAACAGTAGCCTAACAATATTGTATGATACGATACCATACGATATTGCAGTGCCCGTGTTATTCTAAATTACAATACAGTGTTCCTTCAGACATGTATGGTTGTGGACACAAGGCTGATGACATTTGGAATTTGAGTCTAGCAAGCGGGAAATTTGTGTTCGAGTCCCGGTCCAGTGCAAGTTTTCATTGTCGTCATTCCATTACACAGCTGATGGTTGTCCATATTCGTAACTGAGAATACATTCCATGTATAACAATATCTTGTCCCTTGACTAGACATATACAAACTCATATTTTTCACTTTATTTTTAGCATCTCGAACGGTACAACAATTGGAGACATGGCTAGCGAGATAGAGAAGAGGTGCCGATGTAAATCGAATCCGAAATAAAGATCAGTTGTCTATTTCTCCAGCTAGTATGAATGCGGTATAAAACTTTTCGCTTCAAAAACATAGCACACAAACCATTAAAATGAACTATCCACATCCACATACGGTGTCTTCTGGAGCATAGAAGTACACGATTTGCAGACGTGTGACGTACCCAGTTTCTCCTTCCATCTTAAGACAACACTGTCCCAACAAAAGAATGAAACCATAACAAATCTAGGACAAATTAAGGTCCATTTCATACCTACTTTCAAGGAGAAGGGTAATAACTGGAGTTGTTTTGTTTAATTGTGGCCAATAGAGAAGAAATACTCGACAAAATACGCGATGATTCTGGCCGTAGCAACAACTAAACTTGATGACGTGGCTCGACATGGTTACATTCCTGTGGGAACTACTATAGGTTTTGACATCAGACTGCAGCATAAATGACCATAGACATAATAATTTTGCTTCGTAAGCTAAGCCTGTAGCTTTCTTATTTAATTTTTAGCCTATTATTCAACTTGGGGTTTTCGAACAATACAACCAATAACTTGGTACAAATATTAAAAGAATCTGTATGGATATATCATGATAGAATTAAACCACACAATAAATTAATGTAATTCTACAGCCACAAATCTTGAAATGGTACCAACTGTAGCTAGAACGGAATACAAAAACAGACAGATCGACAGAGTATGGAGAATACACAGGGGGAATAAAAAAGTAGCTATTGCTAACATAGAAGTATTTCTAGAAATAAACGTTATTGTCCCACTCAAAACTTGAAAGAGGTTTATGAATTTGTATATCTGTATGAAGCAGTAGGATCGGCGCATTTGTGTGGATGAGCACTTTCATTTTATTAAGATTTCGGGACAAAGTTTTCGCTGAGCTACGAAAAAACTGCAGAAAAGCAGCAAATGTTGACGTCTCATTGTTCTTTCTTCTTGTGATATTCCCGGAGAGGATTATCCCTGATGCCTATCTAGTGAAAGTGGGAAGGAGTTTAACCATAACTGGTAGGCATTCCTACCAAGGTAATAATGATATCTTACCGAAATGTTCGAACCCAAGAAGAGCTTTTAAGTTCGAGGTAACCTTTAAGTCTTAAAAAGGCGCCATTCCACTGTTCGTCCCACTTCGAACATTTTCTGTAATCATGTCCATGAGGTTGGATGTTCATTACAGACTCCTTCACCAGGTGGTACACCTTGTTGTTGTAAGCCAGACCTACATTAGTTGGTGGATATCATGGAAAGTATTTTGCCGTATCTGTTCTTTTATTCTCCAATGTTGCTCGCAAAATGTTCAGATTTTCTGAAAGTTTGTTACACCGTCTCACTTCAACTTTTCGATGGATTATACTATTTCTTTTTAGTCCGACAGTAAAAGTAGATCAGAAATCTCTAGTCAGTGGCAAATTAGAGTTGCTGTCGTATCTCTATCGTATCACAGTAAAAATAAAACAATGTGATGGCGGAGGGGTGGGGGTTGGCAGGGGGGGGGGGACAGTCGACTACTTGTAATACGTTAAAGAATGCATCCGCTACTGATGAAGTGTTTTGTTATTGACAGCTGTCAGTACGTCGTCTTTATAGTGCAGAGTGCAAGCCAAATAATACCGTGTCGTGACAAAATTATCTAGTAGACGGGCAAGAAGTATCTAAATGGAATAAGTAAGCAGGTATTGACGGTAGTTATTGCAGTAATTGGCTTTCTAAAACAGACAGAAATTTAACATATGTCAGTAACGCACGCTATCTGTTTGTCGAAGTGCGTACATGAAACTCCTGTTATGTGAACGTGTAGTATTCTCACCACCGTGGAAATAGCTGATTATGATACTAAAACGTGAAGCTCACGTTTAATTCTGATTTACTGTAACTAATCGTCGTTCTTGCAGAGGCGAAAGTATTCGATGATGTTGTTGTGATCTTCAGTTCTAAAACTAGTTTAATACAATTCTCCACGGCAGTCTATTCTATGCAGACCTCTTTATCTCTGCATGGTTACTGCAGCCTACATCAACTTGAACCTTTGTACTGTAGCCGTTTTTGCCTCCCTATACAATAATTTCTCTTCACCGTGCCCACCGATATCAATACTGACGATTGCTAGATGCCTCAGAGTGTGTGCTACCAACCGATTCGATCTTCTAATCAAGTTGTGCCATAAATTCATTGTCTCTGCAATTATATACGATATCTCTTCATTAGTTATACAACTTACCCACCTAATCTTCAGCATTCTTCTGTAGCACCATATTTTTAAAAAATCTGTTCTCTTGTTATTTACACTGGATAGCTTTTAATAATATTGACGTAAGTTCCAGAGGATCATTCATGCCATAGCATTGTGCTTGTAATCAGTCTGAGCGATCTTCCTCAAACAGCTCAAGGTATAAGAAATTGTTTCTTCGCCTTCTTTGCAGATTATGCATTTGGGGCCATCTGATGGTTTATCAATTCTGGCTTTGATAATATTAGCTCCGACGGCTTCTTCCAGGGCAACAAAAGTTATTCCTTCAGTTTCGTTCTTCAGGGTTCCGCTGATCAGCCAAGACCAGGTCTTTTCTTTATCTATTTTGCATTCGATCTTCAGCCAAAACCGCTCATGCAATGATTTACTGCGCAGATTGTCTGCCATTGGAGCGAAACTTTCCAGTATTGAGAAACATCTGTTGATGACTTCATTCTAGGGTGATTCTTGGTTCTCTTTCACATAGCCTGCTAATGCAAGGTTCTCTTCGTCCACTGTCGCATCTTATCCAAGAACCCTCTACCATCTGATTTTCTGGGGATGTACTGTCTATCCATGTCATTGTGAAGGTGAGTTTTCAAGAGGTTTCTTGTTGTCCTGTCCAAATTACCCAGCTCTAGTTCACGATGGCTGCATTGTATCTGTCGACTGGTATGTCTTAGCTATACTGACCATACAAACCGCCTCACTCAGTCCAGCCTTCCTCACGTGCCTGTCAGCTGCATCTTCTTCTCCCAGATCCAATATCTGCATGTCTCTCACGATATTATCCTTCCATCTCGTTCTCGGCCGCCCTAGTGGTCTTATTCCTTCGACTTCTCCATCTGTCATTGCCTTTATTACCGTGTTCTCTCCTCTCCTTGTCATGTGTCCGTACCACCTGAGGCATTTAATTTGCACACTCACTACGATGTCGGGTAGTATGTATAATTGTCTGCGTTCTCTGTTTCTCCTTATTCTCCACTCGTCATTTTCTTGGACTGGTCCATATATTTTTCTCAGTTTTTCTTTTCTTTTCTTTTCAGAGTCCATGTCTCGCTAGCATAGCACAATATTGGTTTGATGGTGGTCTGATATATTCAGTAACTTAGATCTTACGATTTATGCATAGCTCCTAGATATTTCCCCGCCCCCCCCCCCCCCCCCCCCGACTTGAATTGTCGTTACGATCTCTTGCTCTTTAAGGTTTTGTTGGTTGATGTTGACAGCGAGGTAAGAGAATGTGTCTGTCTTCTGTATTGTCAGGTTTCTGATTGCTAGATTGTTTGGTCCTAACTGAGCTCTTCTTCCTATTACCATGAATTTTGTTTTATTTTCATTTTTACCTAGACCTACTTTCTTAGCTTCTTCTCTGAGTACAGTTACCATTTTCTCCAGGTCTTCCTTACCCTTTCCTATCACCACAATATCATCTGCGAAAGTTAGAACATTTATCTTTTTACCTATGATGACTCCTGCAGATTCTTATGTTGCTCTCCTCAGGGTGTTGTAGAACAGGGTTGGCGATATAATATCCCTTGTCTCACTACTGTTTTTATCTCAAATGTTTCTGAGAACTCCCTCTGTACTTTCATTTTACAGTTTAATTCAATCACACACATTTTAGTTAGCTTTATCAGCTTGTCCGATATCCCACACTCTCGTAGGGAAGCAGCCTACTCACGCCTTATAAAATTCTCATCAGTCTTTCCATAGTGCGCCAGCCTAGTCTGCAGTAACTAGCTCTGACGTCATAAATGTTGCGCAATACTTTAAAAATCAAGTAAATAACCTGAAACGTTTCTAGCATGTCAGGAGTAATACTAAATCAATATGTGTTGAATGTCAGTTCAATAACTTTAACCATTTTCGAAATTTGGACGTTTTTCTGTAAAAATCATTGGCGCAACAGAAAAGAGCTAGAGACTTAAAAATTTATATTTAGATTCCTTTTTCATAATAATTTAGTAGAAACAGTCTTCTGGATCTCACAAACTAAGATTTTAGTTGAAATTCATGATTTTCTGGTTTTTGTCTTAAAAATTAAGGGAGCAAGACAGATTGAGTAGGCTAATAAATAAGGCTAGGATGTTTAAATTTAAGTAGAATGGAGATGCGCTATAATCATAAAGATGTGAGAAGTTTCAACTCAATAACTATATAACTATAGCGATAGCATATCGCCAAAGGGCAAGTTCAGAGCTCGTCTACTGCGTGTAGTGTAATTAAATTAATTCTCTCGCCCAAAATAATTGACTTAGCCACGTCAGACTTTTATTATGATTACTTACATGTGTGCTGATTGCACATTTAAATTGAGAGCTTCATCGGCCATCAGCAAAGGAAGCGATGATTTATTCAATAACTTGAAGTGGTGCATTACTAGCCCAGCGGCTAGTCGGGAGAGCAATTTTGACCAGGCGTTCCCTTAGCGCCCGCACCGAGGCTTTATATATAAGAACGCTGCGCGAGGAAGTAAGGCCCCAGTTCTCTCCAGACGCTGATTAGCGTACCACCTGTGTCGGGAGTCGCGTCGCGTCAGTATCATTGCTAATAACAGCTTCGGATGCCGTAATAAGTTACTCGGGATACGCGTAACCATGAAATCGTTTTCGAGTAAAGTGTTAATTCTGGGATGACTTTAATGATCTATCTTCAGTTTACGTATGTCGTATTTTCACGTGCCGTCGCGGGACAGACATTCTACCATTATTTAGCGTGGCGTTTGATGAACATTATCATCAAATTATGGCGAGCATTCACTTAAACATTTAATTTGAAAAGTTATAGTTGCATCAGCGCATTGGACTCTGAACTGCTCTGGTAGTTGGATTGTGTGGATTCTTTTTTTTTTTTTTTTTTTTTTTGATCTGTGACTTTCAGAATATAGCGAACGTTTTTACAGGATCGTTTTTGATTATGAATCCCAGACAATCTCCTAATTCCTCAGAGCTATAAGCTGTAGCTATACGTGTATTTCTCAGATGAAGTGGGCACTAGGAATTCTAATTACAGGCTTCACGTTTTGCTAATCACTTTCTGGTTGCCAATATTGTAGTTAGAGAGCCAGTGTTGAGAACGGCAAAAGACAGCATAAATAATAGGAACATTTATATAACAATTAATTTCCACCCGCCGCCCCACAATTGGTGCATCGGCCGAGAAATGCATCTTTTCTACATTACATTCTACAACATTTTATATAACAAATAATTTCCACCCGCCACCCCACAGTCTCCTCTCTCACTATACTGTCATATGCTTTGTTCCAGTCTATAAACATACAGAAAGTATCCTGGCTGTGCTCCCAGTTCTTATCTTAGAGTTAATATTTGGTCAGTTGTTGACTTACCTTTCTACACCCCACTTGTGTTGTGTCTAATTTTTTTCAGTGTATGGATTGAGCCTGTTCAGTATAATTATAGACGTTATTTTATAGCATGTGCATAGTAGAGATATCCCTCTATAGTTTTGTGTCAACATTTTGTCTCGCTCCTTGCATATGGGACATATAGGAGCAGTTTTCCATTCCTTTCACACCCCTTTTATCATTTCGGCTAAACACTCATATGTCTTGTTTCCCCCTTCTTTGATGAGCGTTTCTAATATCATGTCTATGCCTCGGTCATTTTTCAGTCTTCTTATTGCCTCCTTCACCTCTCTCAGAGTTGGTTCTTCGAGTAATGGTTGTACTTTCTGGTTGCTTCCTGTGCTTTTTTCTTTTTCGTAGATGTCTACCGGGTTGTTCAGCAGTTCTTTGAAGTTCTCCGCCAGTTATCTAGATTCCCTTCATTTGTAGTGATCAGTTTTCCGTTCTAATGCTTCATTATCATAGACTTACCACTGTACTCCTTTCCATAGCTTCTAATAGTCCTGTAAAACTGTTTACTGTTATTCTGGCTATAGTCCTCCTCTTCCTTCTCTGTCTGTTTATTTATAAATGATCTTTCCTCTCACCTGATTCTTCTTTTCATTTCTCTCGCAGCTATCCTGTATTTTATTTTGTTTTCATATTTGTTATTGCTCGTCACTGCCTGTCTGGCTGTTTCCCTGGCCTGAATGCTTTCCTAAATGTCTCATTGAACCATGGTTTGCACTTGATATCGCTGTTGTTATCTCCTCATAGTTCCTGTGCTGTCTTCTTTATAACTGTTGCTATCTTGTCCCATTTTGTATTGATATCTTTATCTTTTTTCCTATTGCTTTCATTCTCTAATTCATTGAATTTATTTCTATTCTTAATCTTGAACTGTTTATTCACCTCCTCTTCTTTTAGCCTACTCACATCTACTCTTTGAGTCCTTTTTCCACAGTTTCTTATACTTGGTTTCTTTGGTAATGGGTGCTTAATTTATATTAGCACAAGAGGATAGTCCGATCCTATCTCAGCCTCTCTCATTCTCCTAACATCTTGCCTTTTCATGTTTTTTATCTGTCAACACATGGTCTAATGTGATTCCTAGTTAGCCCATCTGGTGATGTCCATGTTGCTTTACATGTGTCTTTGCGGGGTAATGATGAAATGACTTTTTTAATGTATTTAGCTGAGGCGAGGTAGATGTGCCTTGTACTATTATCATTTGATTTAGAGTATATGCTGAACATCCCTATGTATATTGCCATTGGTTTTCTTGTCCTATTTTGGCATGTAAGTCTCCCAGCACAATTTTTAAGTCATACTGTGGTAATCTTGAGAATATCTGGTTTAATGTGACATAGAATTCGTCTTTTATGTTTATCTTCTGTCCTTAGTTGTGACATGAACACTTACTAGTTATACGTTTCCGTATTTATCTTTGATTCTGATGCAGCATATCCTTGCATTGACAAGTTCGAGTGTCATCACATTGACCATAATTTTATCATGTCCCGCAACTCCTGTCCTAAATACAATATGCCCATGTCGTGATATATAATAGTATAGTTTCTCTCTCTGTGCATGCCTTGCCCAGGCCATCTTATCTCCTGCAGAGCTGTGATATCCATCTTGTACTCTGTTAGTCCTTCAACAAGTATCTTTGTCTGTCCTGCAACGTATAGTGTTCCTACATTCCATGTTCCTATTTGTAGTTCTTTATTCGTAAGCTTAGGTCGTTTTCCGTAACATCCATTCCAATCCGAGGCTGGCGGGGGAGTGTACAGGAACCTTCCAGTTTTTTACAATGTTGAATGCTTAGTCGAAAGCTGTCTTGGATATTGAGTACCTTATTGGTATCGCTGCCATTCAGATTCCTTTTTAAAAATTTTCTCACCATACTTTTTACTTGCCCATGGTAGATGTTGTCCAACTGCGTAATACATAGGCATTTGTAGGTTTCTGGCTCACAGCACTTGACAGCTTGTCCATGTGGCCTTTGGATGCCTTCACTTACGAAATTTTTCCTTTTCCTTAATGCCAGTGTGGCGCACTTCTCTATTATTATTATTATTATTATGTACTGCAAAATGTACTACACACATTGTCACGTCAACTTACTAAGGACGTCTGAATTTGTTTGAGAGGGGACGAGAATAATCTAACTTGCGAGGTGAAACAAATAAACCACTGATGCGTTATCATCACTATCTGCGGTCGAACTGACAGAAAACCGTTCAAATGCTTCAAATGGCTCTGAGCACTATGCGACTTAACTTCTGAGGTCATCAGTCACCTAGAACTTAGAACTAATTAAACCTAACTAACCTAAGGACATCACACACATCCATGCCCGAGGCAGGATTCGAACCTGCGGACGTAGCGGTAGCTCGGTTCCAGACTGTAGCGCCTAGAACCACACGGCCACTCCGGCCGGCGAGAACTGCTCCATTGTCATTACTAACGAACATCGTTATATCGTCTGGGAAATAAATTGTACATATACCGTTAGCCAAATAGCGTGATCAGCAGAGAACGTAGCAACCGTTCTGATTTTTAATAACAGTATGAAAGTAGCCAGAGTGATTCAGCTGCCCCTAGCGATGTCGTTTTATGCAACCTTCAAGATCCATGCGCGAGATATACATGTTCTCTCGCTCGTTACGCTGAAACTATTGGTCCTATAGATGAAGGTGAACATAACCATTTTGTAGGAAATTTAATGTAGTTAAATTCTGTAGCGGGATACGTTTTTTCTGGAGGCCACGGTTTTCGAATTATTTAATAAAAACGATTAAAGGTGACCTTCAAACGGCCCTCCAGCTCCACACTCATCCCTCACCAGTCAGGACTTCTGGTATGTTGTTCCTGGGACGCCCTCCTACCAATGTACAAAAATTTGCTAACTACACGAACTGTTTTCGATGTTCGACTTTTTTTTATTTCTAATGACTGGGCTATTACACCAACAGCATAATCTGCTATTTCGTTAACATTATTAATTTTAACGTCATCAAATCTAATTACGTTGTCTATTTGATTCAAAGTTAACCCTTACAGGCACAGTACTTTCGTTGTTAGAAGGCCAGAGGTATACAAAGACATAAATTTTTATTTGATGCTGTTAAAATTCACAAAATTGTTGGGTAAAATTTATTCAAACGTCAGTTTTGTCTATTAGTGCTCGACTACGCCGGTAGCATAATAAGGCCAGTCAAAGTAGACCTAAAAAGGTTGATGAGGAAAATAATTAGTGCAGTCCCAAATTTTAGTACAGTGGTAGGACGGAGTGCCATAATCAACAGAATAGAAAACCTGACAGGTGGGGGCTGAGTGCAAGAATGGGGGTGCGTTTGTGTTGAGTAACTCTGGAAACGGGACCTGTAGGGTAAACGTTTCCCAATACAAAATTTAATTACACTACAGGCCATTAAAATTGCTACACCACGAAGATGACGTGCTACAGACGCGAAATTTAACCGACAGGAAGAAGATGCTGTGACATGCAAATGATTAGCATTCACACAAGGTTGGCGCCCGTGGCGACACCTACAACGTGCTGACATGAGGAAAGTTTCCAGCCGATTTCTCATAAACAAACAGCAGTTGACCGGCGTTGCCTGGTGAAACGTTGTTGTGATGCCTCGTGTAAGGAGGAGAAACGCGTACCATCACGTTCCAGACTTTGATAAAGGTCGGATTGTAGCCTATCGCGATTGCGGTTTATCGTATCGCGACATTGCTGCTCGCGTTGCTCTAGATCCAATGACTGTTAGCAGAATATGGAATCGGTGGGTTCAGGAGGGTAATACGGAACGCCGTGCTGGATCCCAACGGCCTCATATCATTAGCAGTCGAGATGACAGGCATCTTATACGCATGGCTGTAACGGATCGTGCAGCCACGTCACGATCCCTGAGTCAGCAGATGGGGACGTTTGCAAGACAACAACCATCTGCACGAACAGTTCGACGACGTTTGCAGCAACATGGCCTATCAGCTCGGAGACCATGGCTGCTGTTACCCTTCACGCTGCATCACAGACAGGAGCGCCTGCGATGGTGTACTCAACGACGAACCTGGATGCACGAATGGCAAGACGTCATTTTTTCGGATGAATCAATGTTCTGTTTACTGCATCATGACGGTCGCATCCGTGTTTGGCGACATCGCGGTGAACGCACATTGGAAGCGTGTATTCGTCATCGCCATAGTGGCGTATCACCCGGCGTGATGGTATGGGGTGCCATTGGTTACACATCTCGGTCGCCTCTTGTTCTCTCACCAATTGAAAACGTCTGGTCAATGGTAGCCGAGCAACTGGCTTGTCACAATACGCCAGGCACTACTCTTGATGAACTGTGGTATCGTGTTGAAGCTGCATGGGCAGCTGTACCTGTACACGTCATCCAAGCTCTGTTTGACTCAATGCCCAGGTGTATCAAGGCCGTTATTACGGCCAGGGGTGGTTGTTCTGGATACTGATTTCTCAGGATCTATGCACCCAAATTGCGTGAAAATGTAATCACATGTCAGTTCTAATAAATACATTTGTCCAATGAATACCCGTTTATCGCCTGCATTTCTTCTTGGTGTAGCAATTTTAGTGGCCAGTAGTGTACATTAAATTTCATACATAAAGGCCCTGTTCATTTTTTCTGAAGACTAATAACCTGCTCGTAGAGAGTGAGAGAATATGAAAATTTTGCGTGTGGTCATTGAAGGCCAGACATAACATTGCGGGCTGCATCAAACTTCATCGGCAGGGACAGCTGTATCTCTCTGTACGTCCGCTCCACTTTCTCAGACGCAGGTACGTCGATGCTGCCACTCTGGACAGGACAACTGTTTGTCCTGTCTGGTAACACTAGAGAGAGGAAATCATTTTACAGGCAGGGAAACTACTACCAACTGTATACAGAAGAAAACAGTATGATAGGAAATGAACGGATATTTATTTTGAATGAAGGCAGTTACAACAGTGAGTGAGTAGATGAAAGATGTTGTGGCAGTGCTCTGGGTGTCCAGCTAGCGGACCAGCTGGCGCGGCTGCATGCGGCCGCGGATGGTCTCCCCCAGGAAGCGGGCGCCCTCGTCGTCCGCCTCGCGGAACCCGCGGATGGCCTTCCTGCAGCGCCCCAGCCAGTCCCGGGTCTTCGGGAAGCCGCTCAGGTCCGCTCCTATAGCCTGAAAACAGGATACGTGCCCTCGCTTAACCTATCTCTTGATGATTTTCGTAAAAGTTTTGCTACCCAGGAAGTCCAATAGAAACTTTATGAATTACGCTGCCTGGCAAAAATAAATAAATAAATAAAAATAAAAATAAAATTAAGCAGCCAGAAGACATGATCGGTTGTCAGTGTACACGTACAATTCAAGGGGTGGGGTGTGGGGGGAGGGGTTGTACTAACTGATAAAGAGTTGCAATTCTCTGTAGCAGGTGAAACAGGTGTTAGTGGAGTTCGTGATTAGTGTTGTTGCTGGGGCTGGGCCTAGTAGGCTATATGAACGGGGTTGACAGCGACAGACGTTGACTCATCACTGTGAAGAACACAGAGATGTCGCGCATTCATGTGAGACAGCTTTATCAGCTCCTGATAGAATCTTAAAGTGGCCTCATTGTGGGTCTCCATCTGGCTGGCTGGGCACTGGAATGCAATATTCAAACTTGTGAGGCATTCAGACACGACTGCGGCTTGATACTGGACGGCATGGGAACGTGAGGGGAGGTATAATAGTCATCAAGCCATGTCTGACCACCACGAAGGAGGATCGCCATTCTGTGCAGCAACCATATCATAACACCTTGACATCTGCACCTGCAACCCGAAAACAAGTAATGGACTCCCTGCAACATTCCGTGTTATTCCACACCATATTGCTCGGAGATTGCCAGCAGCCAGGATTGGCTACCGTTAACGCCACAACACAAACTGCTACGTTTGGAGTGGTGTCGTGATGGGGAAGCATGGACTGCTGACAAATGGCGTCGCTCTGTGGTCAGTGATGACTGGCACAGATAATCATCATTGGCGAGTATGGCGTCGAGCTGTAGAGAGTTCCAATTTTTACATTGTTTTGGAGAGTCACTGTGGTGTTAATCCTGCGGTTATGGTTTAGGGGACTACCAGGTGTAACTTCAGGTCACGACTGGTAGTGTCTAATTCTAATAGCATAACAGTAGGCCGAGGCATGTCGTGTTACATCTTACGCGAAAATATCGTGGCGCCATATTTCAGCAGGACGATGTTCGTCCACACATGCGACGTGTCTTTATGAACTGTCTGAACGATACGGAGGCACTCCCGCGGCCAGCAAGATTCCCAGATGCGCCCCTGACCAGTTCAGAAGTCAACTCTGTGCCAGCGGCAGTATCCAGGATATGAAGGAGTAGTTACAACAGTTGTGGCCAGCTTGGTGATGACACCCTTCC
The DNA here is from genome assembly GCF_021461385.2 of Schistocerca piceifrons. Taxonomy (NCBI): domain Eukaryota; kingdom Metazoa; phylum Arthropoda; class Insecta; order Orthoptera; family Acrididae; genus Schistocerca; species Schistocerca piceifrons. The sequence continues at coordinate 352,790,350 of NC_060144.1, read as the reverse complement.
CAACAGCCGTGGCCAGCTTGCCTCAGGACAGGAGAGCATAGAACGGCTTGATGACACTCCTCCCAACTGAATCAGTGCATGAATCCAGTCCAGTGGATGTTCATCGTCATACTGATAATCGGGAAAATGTCAGGCAACATTGTAAATTTGACTCGAGACTGTAATCACTGAAATAACGTCACACATTCTCTCAACCTATGAAATTTCGTTTCGTTTCCTCCTCCCTTTGTGGATGCTTCATTTTTCTTTGTAAGGCAGTGTACATACAACAAGAACGCCACGAGCCAAATCAGGACACGGATACCAACATCACAAAGTAAACTGCTAAGAAGAAGCTTTCTTTTTAATTATTGTAAACTTGTTTCTCAATAGGCCTTTTGACCGCACAGAATCTCTATATAGCGGTATCTGCGCAATGGATGTGAATGTACACATACGAGGTGTGGCTAGAAAAAAACCGGACTAGTACTGGTAAAACAATAAAACGAATGCAATAAGTCTGAAAGTCGCGTGGCCTGTCACGTGACTCTCGCTTCGCCTACTGCTCGAGTTTCATCTGCCTCCTGCACTCAGTCTGCCCGTGGCGTCTGTTTTAAGTAGTTGACATTTTGTCTATGCGTCGGAAAATGTTGAGTGTACAGAAAGAACAGCGTGTTAACATCAAATTTTGTTTCAAACTAGGAAAATCTGCAAGTGAAACGTTTGTAATGTTACAACAAGTGTACGGCGATGATTGTTTATCGCGAACACAAGTGTTTGAGTGGTTTAAACGATTTAAAGATGGCCGCGAAGACACCAGTGATGACACTCGCACTGGCAGACCATTGTCAGCAAAAACTGATGCAAACATTGAAAAAATCGGTAAACTTGTTCGACAAGATCGCCGTTTAACTATCAGAGCAGTGTCTGAGTTAACAGGAGTTGACAAGGAACAAGTTTACAGATTTTTTCAATGTTTGCATCAGTTTTTGCTGACAATGGTCTGCCAGTGCGAGTGTCATCACTGGTGTCTTCGCGGCCATCTTTAAATCGTTTAAACCACTCAAACACTTGTGTTCGCGATAAACAATCATCGCCGTACACTTGTTGTAACATTACAAACGTTTCACTTGCAGATTTTCCTAGTTTGAAACAAAATTTGATGTGAACACGCTGTTCTTTCTGTACACTCAACATTTTCCGACTCACAGACAAAACGTCAACTACTTAAAACAGACGCCACGGGCAGACTGAGTGCAGGAGGCAGATGAAACTCGAGCAGTAGGCGGAGCGAGAGTCACGTGACAGGCCACGCGACTTTCAGCCTTATTGCATTCGTTTTATTGTTTCACCAGTACTAGTCCGGTTTTTTACTAGCCACACCTCGTAGATCTGCACAGTCTGTCAAGATGACTCGAGGGACTATTTCAACCTTGGACTATGCATATATTGTCACTTTCCCTCAAAAAGAATTGTCAGCACGGGAATTTGCTTGACGAATTGGCGTCGCTCATAACGATGTCATTCGAACATTCAGCCATTATCATGATAAACAAAAAAATTAATTTCTGCATCATAGTGATGGCCCCCGTCATTATCATCTGATGACCACGACCTACAAGTTATGGATCTTAGGTTCGAACATGGATTATGTAGAAGAACTTACGCTGCCTTCTTGGAGGCATCTGGGATCCATGCGGTGCTCCGCCGTTCCCATGCAATCAAATTGGTCCCAAGGCATCCACTATGAGGAACAGTACAAACTCCACAGCACCGTGGTGCGCGAAAAAGATGGGCAAGGGAATACCAGGAACAGCTCAATAATGAGTTCGCAACTTGTGTGACACCTGATGATAGTCATAGAGGAGTGTGGAGGCAGACAGGTAGCAACACACACATGTGAGTGTTCCGTCCAACAGGTTTAGATGGGAGATTGATTAGTCATGCATTGGGACCAATATACGGTGTACAGATGTCGGACGCCTCCCATCTCTATTCAAGCCAATTTCAGTGCAGTACAATATAGAAGCAGGATCCTCCAACCTGTTGTCCGGTCGTATTTCAGGAAGGTAATGCACACGGCACCCGCTTTGTGAATACCTTCCTCCAGGAGGCACTAATCAACCAACTGGAACGGTTCGCGGTTTCAGCTTACATGAACACTACTGAACATGCTTGGAGCCACTTGAAACTCGCAGTGTGTCATTTCAGTTACAGTGATCACATACTGTATGACCTCAAAAGGGTCACCGTCGAACAATGGATCGGTGTTGAGCAGAAATATCTGGACCACAATGTGGACAGCATGACAGTGCATCACAATACTGAATGTCACCCAGCAGCAGGTTATGGTTTCATCTTTGTGATGTGTGATCTTTCTGACAGTCAGCCTTTACTTTTTATTGTTTTAAAGTGAAGTTACTTTTTAGTTACATAAGTCTTACGCATCTGCATACGACAGAATTAAACGACCAGACCTCTGGAAGACAGTGCAAGATTTCAGCAGACCAATGAAGTACATTAAGCTGATTGCAGCTCATTACAACCGATTAAGTTGTCAAGTACGCTTTACAAATCAGTTGTCGGCACCCTTCACAGTTATGGATGGGTTGAGACGGGGAGGTCGCCTGTCGCCAGTTCTGTTCAACATTGCGCTAGAAAAAATGAGACATGCAGTTGGCTGTAATAGGGTTATGGAGATGGTTGAAAGTGAGGCCAGCATTGTATTTGCAGAAGATGTGGTGTTTGTGGGCAAAACTCAGAATGAATCGAGATACATCTCGATTTATGCTAGAAGCAAACAAATTAGGGTTACAGGTCAATGATGAAAAAGCATAATATTAGTCTCCCGCCGACAAAAAATAAATAGACTCCATCAGTTTAGACGGTCGCAATTTTGAAACAGTCGAAACATTCAAGTACCTGGGGTCAATATGGTCGAATAAAAGTGAGATAGAGACGGAAATTCAACGATGAATAACAACTGTAAACCGGTGTACTACAGTTTAAACCCAGGAAAGCAAGATACAGCTACAGCTGCACATGCCACTATGGCGGCCGGCTGTATTGTATGGTTATGAGACGTGGGCCAGTGCACGATGGAAAAGCGGATCAATGCATTTGAGATTTTAAGGAAAATGTATGGTGAGGTACACAATGCAGAAACTGGAAGACCGGAAAGAAGACACAATGAAGATCTGTACCGCCGAACATAGGGCGCTCTCCCTAACAAAGTATTAATGCAGGATTAATACAGCAGCAAACTGGTAGCCGTCCAAGCGGTCGTCCGCGAACGGGGTGGAAAGATAGAACTTAGGTAAGCCTGGAAGGAGCAGATCCAACAACAGGCAATGGGTAAAAATACGTAATTCTATTTAGTCATGATTTGTGGACTGGAAGTGTTGATCATTTCCTTATGTGTTATGTTTCTGCCACTGGCCTAAATGCCTGTTTATGCAAATATATGATGATGATGATAAGTCTCATTGCTTCATTCCTTGGTCCCTTTGGATCTAAGCCCTCAAACGTCCGCAGATATTAAGCTGGTGCAGAAAATTTTTTGAGGAATTTATGGAAGATATAGCTGAATTACTTTTTCTTTCTTGTCTCCCACACTGCAAATAAAGCTCCATATTTCTAACACTAAACGGTACCGAGCTACAATTTTATAAGTATTACCTCAGATGGTGCCTTAAAGTTTAGCGAGTCGTCGATATAAAAGTGATCATAGACAAACTAGGAGCTTGGCTGAATCGTGATGAGAGCTGCAGTTTTGTTGAACGAAAGTCCCGCTCTTCTCCAGAAAGTATTTCGGTAAACGACGAATGACCTCAATCATGATTCAACCTCTGTGTTTCCAAACAAGTCCACTATCAAAGCCATTCCATGATGCTGTTGGTTTTAATTTTACCATCGGTTTAGAAATATTATTTTAAGCAATTTATTTCGGTCATAAATTCTGATTAATACAATTATGTAATATTTGTTCTCATCTGTCTTGTAATATTGTCATAATGGGAGATTCTACATGCATCTAAGAGTAGTTAATCCAATTGATTTCACCAATTTGCCAATTCAAAGCCTCTAAAGTTTATGCTTCGTAATAGGTATAACTATTATAAATGGAATAATAAAATATGTATCAAAACGTCTGTACACGCATCAAGATCATGTTGGTTTTTGCGTGTCTATTAAACATACTACACAGTAATTCTTGCCAGGATATAAGTGGTCACTTTCCTACAGAAAACGTCTCATAATTTCAAAATAAATGAAAAAGTAGGAATCCTCGTTGCATAGGCCCTTACCTCTATGCTGGAGGCGGTTACAGCGCATGCGATGTCTGCGATAGTGGCGTGGTCTCCAGCCACCCAGCCAGTGCGCTCCAGGAACTTCTCCAGAAAGTCGAGTGCCTCATACAGGGCGTCCTTTTTGTCCTTGTCCACTGTAGTTTTCAGCCCAAAGTATAAAGGAGTCTGCAAAGTAACAGAATGTGTCACGTAGAATCGACATTTGATGAGTCACAGGAAATACACGAGTACAAAATACTCTAAAATTGGTGGAAATCCAACACCTATAAGCAATGGTCAGAAGTGATCCTAACTCGGAGGACGCGCAGTGCAGTGTAGGCCTACCTGCAGGAATAATTGTTGTTGTCGTGGTCTTCAGTCCGATGACTGGCTTGTTGCAGCTATGCACGCTAATCTGTCCTTTGTACGCCTCTTCATCTCCGAGTAACTACTGCCGATTACATGCGTCTGAACCTGCTTTCTGCAGTCCAGCCTTGGTCTTCCTCTACGGTGTTTAACCCCAACACTATTTCTATTGTCAGACTGACTATTTCTTTGATACTTCATTAAGTGTTCTATCAAACGACCCGTTCTTTTACTTCAGTTGTGTGATAAATTTGATTTCTTCCCAATCGTGTTCAGTACTTTCTTATCAATTATTTTCCGATCTGCCCATATAACCTTCAGCATCTTGCAGTAGCACCATATTTCAGAAGCTTCAGTATTCTTTTTTTCTGAACGGTTTTTCGTCAACGTTTCACTTCCATACATGACTATACTCCAAACAAACACCTGCAGAAAATATTTCCTAGTATTTCGTTTATATTCAGTATTAACAAATTTCCCTACTAAGAAATATTTACCTTCCTATTTCAAGTCCGCATTTTATATCGTCACCATTTCGGCCGTAGTCACTTTTATACTGCCAAAAGCAGAAATTAGGTATTACTTTCAGTGTCTCATTTCTTAATTTAATTCCCTTGGCATCACCCGATTTCAACAGGCATTAATCCAATACCCTTTCTTTTTACTTTTGTTAGTGTTCATTTCACAATCTCTTTTCTAAACGCTGTCCATTCCCTCCAGTCATTTTTTTTTAAGTTTTAATTTCTTCTCCCTGAAGCATAAATCCCTCTACAAATTCCTCATGTGCTTCCTCCACAACTCGCTCAGTGTACATATTGAGAGTAATACCTAGAAATACAAATTTATCTCCATCGAGAAAAATAGGCAAATTCCTTAGAGGCTCATAAAGCTTCTAGATAGGAAGACACTCATTTAGCACTCTTTTGAGAACATCAGAGAATCAGAACGTGCTGTAACTGAATAAATTCATCTCTATGAGTGCTGCGCTAATTGAGTTGATTCTAATGTACGCATATTCTACTATGGCACACTCGAAAACTTCATTTGTATTTCATACGTACAATTTGAACAGGAGTGACATACTGCCCATCCGAAATAGAATGATGTTCAAAAACGAATGTAATGTATCATTTTCATTGAATAAACGTTTGTGTTGCTCTCTCATTACATTATCAAATGGTTCAAATGGCTCTGAGCACTATGGGAGTTAACTTCTGAGGTCATCAGTCCCCTAGAACTTAGAACTACTTAAACCTAACTAACCTAAGGACATCACACACATCCATGCCCGAGGTAGGATTCGAACCTGTGATCGTAGTGGTAGCGTGGTTCCAGACTGTAGCGCCTAGAACCGCTCGGCCACTCCGGCCGGCTACATTATCACTTCTGTACTGTATATGTTATGTATAGAACTAAATCAGTTACTAAAACAGGCGGAGAGTACATAAGTTTACACTAAACTTCTTAATGAAAACGATAAGTCTACATTAGTATCGCTTGGGTAATGAATCTGAGTTCTTTACCACAATTCACTTGTTTTTCTGGAGCATACTCAAGGGCCTCCTGGTAGCTATTAACATGTACTAAAAGTATGCTATTCAATCAGAATAAATACTGTAAATATGTGGCTTCTAACCTTCTTATTTGACACCTCTTCAGCAAACTGTGTTCAGTTTCACATATTACTTTGTCAAGAATGGCTTTGCAGGACAATTGAATTAAGTAATGTGCTACGAACTACAACCACATGAACTACTACGATGGCTATTTGTCAACCGATGATGGTGAAACATTAGTGAGTGCAAGGGCACGAAAAGTAGAACAGCCGCCAGATTGGTTCCGACTGTTGGTGTGATTTGACACCAAGCGTGTCGGTTCACACAGGTGATCGTGTAATGATGACAGCAGAGAAAGCTACGGTTGTGTTTATCTAAGAGTTTGTTTAGTATCACATTTAAAGCAGTGCTGGGTACAGGATTGGGTAATGTCGTAGAACAGAATGTAGTGCGGTACCAGGTGATGGCCTTCACGTAACAAAGGTATTAAATGTGAATGAAACTAAAATATATGAGATTTTATATATTACAATACGTTTCATCTATCCATAAAATTTAATTACTTTATATTTATTCGTCTTGATGTTGTAGTTTCCACGAACGTTGTGTATAGAAAGAAGTTCTTAACATTGTAGACCTAATCTCGACAAGTGTCTTCAGATTTTACAACATGTTATGCAGGGACATGCATTGTTTTCAATTCAGAAACACCTGCCTCATACTAGAGATAACTGTTGTACGATAGTGAATCTTCACTCGGAGCGAAGCTGACGTCAGTTACACTCTACCGGTGGGGAATAATTTCATGGAAACTACAGTATTTACCAGCAGCTAGGGCGGGAGCAAAAGGGGTGGATGAATTTAGTTCCTGAGTACTGACTGCCGGATTTAACAACTGTATACTGCATTACTTTCAAACTTGTCTACAGGGTCTCGTGGAGAGAGGACACGTGACGATTTCGGTTGTCGCCTATCTAATTATGAAGTGTAGCTCGGCGGCCTCCTTCGAAGCAATGCGAGTGGAATAAACTATGTGTCGGCAGTGAGTTTTCCTCCATGCCTGCTCTCTCGCTGTCATCTGCGTCACCAAGTAGACGCGAAGCGCGCCCACCTCATAGTTTCTTGAACTGAACAGCCATTTTGAGCACAAGACTGAAAGAAGAGAAAAGTTTGGCAATCAGGCCAGTGATTCTCGCCCGTAAGCAAAGCTGCGCGAATTTACTTTTGTGGCATGAGGGATACCCGTATCTGAACCGAATATTTCTTATTTAATTTATTTTTTGTCACAAAGTCTAGGTGAAGGCTTTCTCTACAGCTGGTTCTATAAAAATTAATGCATTTCACCAATCACTTATGCTGAAAGACTTATCACTCTCTTTGAGACATGAACTCAGATCACACTTTTGAAGTGTGGATAGAATAACATTTAACTCTTTTAACTTTGTAAAGACATTTAATACTCAGTTTCACAGTGTCTCAGGTTCACGGCTAGCAGCAGTGTACACAAATCACTGAGGACATAAAATTATAAGAGAAGACATTACACTGTTATTTTCTAGGATGTCTCAAAGATGTCCCCTGGCAAATGTCAATAAAAATACTTACGCCAACAGCTCTTAGGCGAGAATACAGGACTCCTTCATTGAAAAACAGTCTCTGGATGACGACCGCTCGCTTCTTTGGGTCTTTTGGGTAGAGGGAATCGTCTTTGCCATACTGTGAAGCGAGGTACGTTGCTATTGCATGGCTGTCAGGAAATAAGCAGTGTCATTAGCAAAGCTAAGTTCCATTTCGGTGGACAGAAGAATATTTTCTTAACCATGATGCTTATCTGTATTTACCTGTCCCAAAGGATGAAATCATTGTCGATAAGCGTTGGTACCGTATGTTGTGGATTTAACTGCAACAAAAGAAAATGATTTTTTGCCATAAGCTGACACAGTAGCGACAAAAATTTGCTGTAAATGTTAATTCACATGGTATAATAAAAGTGAAATGCAATAAATTAGGAAAATGGAAAACGGTAGGTGCGCCTGAAAATAGTAGTTACATAATGTTTCCATCTCGTAAAGCAGACGTCTTCCCGAAGAGTTGGTTTTACACATAGTGTTAATTTGTGCGCATTACACAGCTAATGTATTCGAAAAAATAAAATGTAGGTGTTGTGTACATAGTTCTGCGTAGTCAGCGTGTACACAACTTTCCCACTAGAGCGCGCCCCGCTATGCACAACAGCGCAGACCCAGCGCTCGCCCGTCTCCGCACTACGAGATGGCGCTGCCTTAGAGACAGACCAAATTCTGCTTCCGCCGATCCGCATGTTAATATGTAACGCAGCCAATGAGATTGCTGCTAACGTAGAACCTTTTCTCCTCACAGATCACACTCGCGCAGTGATACATGAACGCGCAAGGTATTATAACGAGTGTACAGACTTCCAATTAGTCAGTCTGCATTTGTCTGCACCAGTCTGTACCAGTCTACATTAGTCTGCACCAGTCTATAGTCAAGTTTCAGTCTGCGCCTAATAAGATTATTATATTCCTGTACATAGCCATGAAGAGAAATGTATAGACACTTTGTCAAGTATCAGAGATATGTGAGAATAAGATTAACGTATCAAGACCAAATGAACTTCAGATTGTCCATTGTAAATAGCATCCAGAATCAAGTTACATAAGGTTTATGCTTGTTACTATTTTAATAAATGTGTGTGAAAATTAATCAGGTTCTATTTAAAGTTGGTCATCGTCAATCTGCTACTCTAAGCGTGCAAGTGGCATTTCTATCGTCTGACCTAACGGCAGAAGATTAACATGCCACGATAAGACCACGAGACATATTGCTGACACTTGCCTACTTCGTTAGAGTGACAAGTCAAATAATCTGAAGGTGTGTGTACCGAAGGTCTTACAATATGCACACCACAGTTGATCAACCACAATAGTATATTCACTTTATTTTTTCGTGCCCAGAGATCAAAGTTTTTCACTTCAAAATTAGGGTACGTCCAGTGCTTAATTGCTTCCCCACCATAATTAATCGAGGGAACGTTTACTGGGCAAATGGCCTTGTCACAGTGGTAAAACTAGTTCCTGTCAGATCACCGAAGTTAAGCGCTGTCGGGCGTGGCTAGCACTAGCATGGGTGACGTACGAGTCTGCCGTGCAATGTTGGCAAGCGGGGTCCATTCAGCCCTTGTGTGGCCAACTAAGGAGCGACTTGACTGAGAAGTAGCGGCTCGGGTCACGAAGACTGGCATCGGCCGGAAGAGTGGTGTGCTGACCACATGACTCTCCATATCTACTTCCAATAATGCCTATCGGCTAAAGATGACACAGCGGACGGTCGGTAGCTGGGCCTTCCGAGGCCTGTTGGGATGGGGTGCAATTTATCTTATGTTCCCTGGAACTGTTAGGACAGGTCAGGAGATGTTCCATACTTCACATTCGCCACAGTCCCATCTGTCATCATATTTGTCTACGAAACCCCACTCCATCATGTTTGCGTTCACTGGTGCTACATCGGTTCATATGCTGTTCAGGCTCCTCCTAATTTTTCAACCCAAGTTCTCGCCACTGGGAATCTCCTGTAGCGGAGGGTAATCGTCTGGGAACTCGCTAAGTTCATTGTTCAAGACTGTCTTGCTGGATTTAAGTCTTCTAGGCCCACAGAAAGCGTCAAATGAGGTGTGGCGTTCATCGAAGGAATAAGTGCTCTTCAGGAGCATGAGTCTGTACATCTGGGGACCATATATGGTTTATTGAGGGGCATAGGTTTCATGCCAGTATATTTCATTTAAGTTTAAGCTGACCTTTTTGGCTTGTATGGATCTGAACCACACCAGGCAAACCTATTCTGGCGTGGAGAATCGCTGTGCCTAGGCTGTTGTTCTCAGTACGTTTGGTCTAGCTCCGCCTTTGCTATTGACCAGTTTCCTAAGTATGTTATTTCTGGCTGCGACTTTCTGGCGTGCCCTATTGCAGTGTATACGTTAGTGATTGGTCTAATACGACAACCAGGTATCTGTGAATTCAAGGGTGATGCTATTCCAGTTTCCTTTCAGCTGTCGGTTTGCTCGTTATGGGTTAAGATGGAAGGCGCTGAATTTTGACTTTGAGGGGTTTCATTCGGAGAAATTTTCCTGATCGTGTTCTGATACTGCAGCTAGAGCACGTTCCAGATTTTTTTGTATCACCTCAATATTCTTTCGTTGAGCTGTGGTGGCCAGATCGTCGGCGTTCAAAAAGTGAGACACGTTATTTGATGTTGGGTGGTCATTGGTATAGAGGCTGAATAGAACATGGGCGAACAACTAACCTCGGCAAGCCTATTGTTCTGCCATTGTCAACTGCTCCTTCTGCCCCATTGTGACATAGAACATTCGGTTTTTGAGCAGTGATTCAGTGATTTTTAGAAGCTGGTAATACATAAGGGTGTCACACAGTTTTGTCATTTTGTACCATGCAGAGCGTAGGTCAACCAAGGCTAGTCCTGGTATTTGATTATTTTGCACCCTTCCGCTGTCTGTTCAATAAGACCCAAGATTTCGCTGGTGTAAGATTTCCCTGCTCTGGAACTGTCCTGTTGAAGGATGAGCTTTGGGTCCACGATGCCTGCAATGAGGGTCAGTATCAGTTGTTTATAGAGTTTGCATGCTTGACATATGAGCGATATAGATCGACAGTTCTTTGGGGAATTTGGGTCTTTTCCAGTGTTACTACCTTTTCTTTTCTCCGCATCTTTAGGTTCCATTTTTGGTCTCCAGGGCCGAAGTGTTTCATCCAATCCATACAAAAATCGCCCATAAAAGCTGCTCTTTCTCTTTTTATTGAGGGTAGTTGGATTATTTAGGGGCAAATGGCACATTGAAGTTATTTGATTCTGGTTCTGGCTATATATTGATTTTCCATTTAGAGTTGAGTTGGTGGCCAACTTGGTTGGGTTTTACTTTGTACGTTTGTTTAACTACCTAACGCTCATAGCTGAGGGTTCTGACTAAGTTCCAGGACAGTTTGCTACAATCGGTCGTGTCATTTCCTTCAGTATTCAGTCCCTTCCCTCTCACTTGGCATTTCCATCAATTCAGTTCCGAATGAAGACTTGCTAGTACAGTGATTTTGTTTGTTCAGGATGCCCTCTGACTGAGCTGTGAAGCCTGGAATAAATTATTGCTTGCAGCATCGTGTAATAGGTCTCTTTGAAGATTGTTGGAGAATGTCTAAGAAGTTTTTGTAGTTTTACGGAATTGGGCTGAGTTTCTGCATTGAAATATTCTGCATACTCCATCCATTAGCCTTTTAAAAATTGAACGTTTTGCGGAATACTATTTTTATTGTTCTAATGGCAGCATATATCTGGATTCCAATTGGCCTATGTTACACAAACAAGGCATTGAAGAGAAAATCGTAAAAATCAACAATGAAGCCATAAAACCAGCGGATGAGTTGTTATTTTTACGGTGGTTTAAGTAGTGAATGTATGGGTACCAAAATAAACGAACAAAAGAGTGTAAATGGAGAGGAATGAGTTTGGTAAACTCAACAGGATTTTCAGAAGTAAGCTTCCGATGCGTCTGAAAAGGGAAGTTTACAACCAGAGTGTATTATCAGTCGAGTTTTACGGCGATGAGACAGGGACATTTAATGCAAAAACCAATTAAAACATTAGGATTGTGAGCAGTAAAGACATGCATGTTCGTAACCACTGGGAAAATATGAAAACAAACAAATGGGTCAGGAAGACACTGGACTGGAAGGAATTTTCATGACGCTAAGGAAAATGAGAAGGAAGCGGGAGGAACCTGTTGCCAAGACATTCGTGTTCATCGGTTTGTTGCGGGCGAAGACGCGCACGCCCGGGTAGAATCATGGTTCCGTACGCAACTGTAGATGTTTTTCCATGTCGGCATTGTCCGTCTTGTCTCACAGTCGGATAAATGCATATACAATTATGGCGACTACTTTTGAAAAAATAAACAGTTTACATATTTTTCCATCTGTCTCGTTTTCATATGACTGCCACTTACAGCCGATTTTATTTTGGAATGTCCTAGGCCCGACAATTCTGGTTGTACTTTAAGGTGCTGCACTTTCTACTATTCTTTTAGTTAATACTATGGGAAAGGAACTGAAGGCAAACCATTCGTTCAAACAGTTCTACGTGAAACTATAAGAAGTTCTTAGAAACAAAATTATATACAGTAAAGTCGAGTATGTGAGCAGTTAACCTGAGCTCTAGGGAACTAAATTTCACGGTCGCTGATGACTTCGCTGTTGAGTGCCCATAAACGGCAAAGAAACACCACACGCACATACACAAACACACACACACACACACACACACACACACACAGTGAGAGAGAGAGAGAGAGAGAGAGACATTCTTTACTTCACATAGTTTCCCAGTTTGCGCCACCCGTGCTGGTAGACTAAACTCCTGCAGTGTTGCAGCATACCTTGAGATAATCTTCCTTGAGGTGTTCCTTTGAAGCCAAGTCTATTTTTTTGACTATGACGTCTACTCCAACAGCCTTTGCTACTGCCAGAGCTATCCTCGAAGAGGGGGCAGCTCCGTCGAAGTACAGTGTGATGGGCATGACGTCAGTATCTCCTCGCTGAATAGAGAAATAAAAATAAAGGCGTCAGTTCACAAAGGGATGCTGTGGTGCTGCAGTAAAGATGCAAGGTGTCATTAGCGAATCAATGTACATGAGTGAACTACAGATAGATATGGTTACTTTATATATTAAGTAATTTTTATATTTTCCATCAACAGAAAAAGTAGAAATTACAGGTGATATGGTATAAGCTCTGTTGTATTATATACTTGTTTTGCGATACATATGGATTTTATTTTACATTGTAAAGAATTATAGCTACATGAGTTATTCTGGTAGTTTAATAACGTGCTATACGCGTAGCTCAGTTCAGTCGTTTATACGGTATACATATAGTACTGCGCAATGTTAGAATGCAACAGCTATATTCCTCTTAGCAGCTAAACTCAAATCCCCGATCAAACGTTTATTATTACACAACCAGAAGTCTAAATGTAAAGGCAGCTATTTGAAAAGAAACTTTTTATTGGACATACAACATAGTAAATAATATCGTCTCCCTCTATAATGTCCCACAACCACAATGCAATTCGGGTTCCCGGGTTCGATTCCCGGCGGGGTCAGGGATTTTCTCTGCCTCGTGATGACTGGGTGTTGTGTGATGTCCTTAGGTTAGTTAGGTTTAAGTAGTTCTAAGTTCTAGGGGACTGATGACCATAGATGTTAAGTCCCATAGTGCTCAGAGCCATTTAAACCACAATGCAATTCCTAACTGCATCCTGAAGAAGTTTCCTGGCATCGTGCACATTCACTCTTGCAACGCTTTCACAGTCTTGTCTTCCAATAAAAACTAGGATTGATGCAAGTGCTCCTAAATCAGGTCAAAACGATGAAAATTACTTGCGGTTAAGTCATGACAGTGTGGTGGGGCCCCCAGCACTGAAAACCAAGATTCTGAATGCACAGGACTGTTACGCAGCTGTAAGAAGGCGCGCGTTATCCTGAAGTAAAGTCACACCTTCTCAATGTTTCTCTTTTCTCTTAATTTTCATTTGGTGTTTCATATCTTGCAATAGCTCATAGAAGCTGCCACTATTTGCTGTTTGACCCTGGAGTCTAATGAACCAGCAGTGGACCTTTCATATCCCAAACCAAAGTCATCATCAACTTCCCTGCAGGAGTTTGGCTTTCCAAATTTTTTACTTTAGACGAAGACGTAGGTCTGCTCTGCGCCTCATAGACCATCATCTAGTAAGCAGGTACTGTGCTCCTGAGAATGTATTCTCGTTCCTCTTCAAAACGGATTTAAATATGATTTCGATACAACCAAACGTTTCTGTTCGCGTGACAAACAAGTCATGTGACAACGTATCCAACGAACACAAACCTGACAGTAGTTCAAAGATTCCCGGACGACTGAAAATTCTGAACCGTGGCTACTGTTCAGTTTGAGGTACCGTTGCCTTCGTCGATCATACATGGCTCTGGCTCTGGCCCAGAGCTCGGAAGACTCGCAGTCAAATTAGATCAGCAGGCGACTAAGAGTTGGACTAATAACCAAAATTCTACACTGTAACGGAACCGTGACACAGTGGAACAATTACATTCAGGGTTAACTGAGTTGAGTATGAAACTATTAATCTTGTAAACAGTGTAAATAAATATGCTTGTGTCTGTGTAATCTTCTTCACATACAGGTACAACATCTCATGTACAATAACATCAGTTCTAGCACGACGATCATCACGAATCATTCGCTCAGGTGTCTCGATATGCCTGTCCAATTTAGAAATGGACGGCTTATCCAAAGCACTTCGTCGCTCACACATATCCATCCTCTTCAACGTCATTTAATCGCTGCACTGTAGTCATATCCTGCGAAAAATGTTCGAAGTTCCACTCCCTTCAAAGTAGCGAAAACTAATCACTCCCCTAGTTTCTTAGTTGGTGCATCCGGGCAACAGGGGGCTCTTAAAGAAATGCTATGAATGTAAAGAGCTACTCATTGAAGAAACACAGCTATAGAGCGATCCACAAAAGATGGCGGTTAGCCCAGGTCGGGAATCGGACGGGGAATGCATTGCTGCCGGTTCCAAGCGACAGTTGTGGTACGTGCATACATGTGCTTTGCGCTTGATGTAAGCGTGTATCACGCAAATTATGTTTCTCACTTGCTTGTGTAAAATCAGTCGCTTACCACCGCTATCAGCCACAGGACAACTTGCAACAATTGGAATACAAATTCACCAAATAACTCGCTACGATCCCGTTTAATGCTCGCATTGGATACGACATTCACAGCAGAACGCTCTGAACACCACTGAAAGCTAATTGGCTACCGGAGAATGCGTGACGTAGTTGCACAGAACGAGCCTAAACTCACCACCAACGTTTGTGTCCAACGCACAAGAATAACAGTGAGGTTAAGGCAGTTCATTGTTGAGTAGTGTTGTCAATCTATGGAGCAGAATAAATTGCTTTTATTTATTGACATGTCCTCGTACATTAGCAAGTCAAAGTCAAGTGATGTTTGTGCGTAGTATAAAGCAAGAGCCCCAAAAATGCTCGAATGCATCAATGCGACATGGGTGCGAGGTCCAGTAATGTTGTGTACCAAATGAAAGGCTGCCACTCATCTTGGCTGTTGCCAATTCCATAATTAGCAGATTTTATAATTTTGGTTTTGTCAAATTCGATTTAACGTAATTTCGTCTTTCAGCTTAGTTTTGCACCTTAGATGATATATACGTAGAAACTGGGCTTTCTTACCGAAGTAATTGGTGGAAATTTCATTAGGAGGAAGATATTTGCTCTATTTCATCTTTTCCAACCGCTTAGCAATTGATTAAAAATTTTTCTGCTGGTGTAATAGGACACACAGAGGAACAGGCGCTTCGGAAGTGTTTTATTATTATTATTATTATTATTATTATTATTATTACAGACCAGACGAGTAAATGTGATAAATAAAAGAGCTTTTATGGATGTATAATATATACAGCAGATGATAACATATCATTGTAATACATTATAGTAACTGACAACAAGTACAATTCTTGAAAGTCACTGTAGAGGAAAGTGGTGATGGAATTCCGTTCAAGAAAGAAGACGTAAATTAAAAAAGCCTTATCTATTAATGCAAAATTGAGGCCTAACAGTGTGATGGTTAAAATCAAGTGTCTATAAGCATCAGATGGCATCGCTATAAACACTGCAAAACGGTTAAGTAATTTGGATAGGAAAGAAGAATAATTCGAAAAATTTTTGGTCCAAAGTATGAGCATGGGATTTTGAAATTAAGATGCAACAAGGAGGTTTATGAAAAAACTGAAAATTTAACAGACACAGTGAGAAAGGGGCGGATCACAATTTATGGTCACGTAAAAAGAATGGGCAAGAAGTGGACGAAAAAATTTCATTTCCTTTGACAAAAATATGAAAACTTCAATTTCGAGGTGTACAGAAGTTAGGCAAGATTTACAGGAGTTGTGAATTAGAGACAAAGACTTAGAAAACAGACATAGATTCATGGAAAATGGTATAGTAAGTCAAGGGTTTACAGAAGAAAACACAGACTTGTAGAAGTCAATCGTTCTAGTAGACATGGAACAGCGGTTGATGATACAAATAAAGAAAACGAACCACTGCAGCCATGTCATCAAAGAAATTTATTTCAAAGGACTAGTTTCGGGGCGACATCTACGCCATCTTCAAATCCATTGTAAACCAAAAGAGTATTTTCATTCCTTGGCCTAGGTGTTGTTGAACACATGAAATACTAGTTTGATTACATACATCACGAGTATATACTCTACAAGATGTTGTCACTACTGTTGGACATCGACACAACAAAGGAGAGAACAGTGCAGATCAAAATGAAGAAGTATTGGAAAGCCAAATGATACATCATAAATCAGCTGTTTCACATGGTCCTAAGTTGGCCAACTTCGAATAATAATAATAATAATAAAAGAGAAATAATAATAATTTTAAAATAATAATAACCTAAAATCTTACATGAGCCGGAATGAAACAAGTTTCTAATTATAAAACTTGAAATGAGAACAGAAATACAAAAATGGAGAAAGTTTCAATCCTAAGTGTTGTGTTGGCTTAAAAATATGGTTAAAAATGAAGCAATAAAAGACAAAGGATATTTTCTAAACGGAAAGAGGTTCTCTTCTACACTCTTCGGTGATTAAAAATATCCAAGAAGTGAAAAGTGACCCATTTGCTACGGCAGGAGAGATACCGCCAATGACCTTTCGAATTTCTGTGTGTGTGTGTCTTGTCCATTATAATACCAACAAAAAGTCTTATGGGCTTATTAGAGAGGGAAGAATACGAACAAGTGAAACAAAAGATTAGACACTTTGACTAGCAGAGGAGAGTCACCTTCGGAAAAAAAGATTAGAATTTAATGTCTCGTCGACAACGAGGTGTTTAGAGACGGAGTGCAAAATCGCATTGGACAAGGCCGAAATGGGCCGCGTCCTTTCAAGGAAACCATCCCAGCATTTGCCTGAAGTGATTTAGGGAAATCACGGAAAACCAAAATCTGGATGGCCGAACGAGGATTTGAGTAGTCGTCCACCCGAATGCGACTGCAGTGTGCTAACTACTGAGCTACCTCATTCGGTAATGATCTACGAGATACCCCAAGCGCGAGAGTAGTTTAGACTACACGATGCAGATACGACAAAAACAGAAATTACGATAGTAACACTAGGTGGAAACGCGTTATGAAAATAAAATACGACGCAAATGCAGTAGAGAGACTGGCGAATAAAAAAAATGAAGTATTTCAAGTAAAATACATTAATAATAAAACAGTTTACCCATTAGTCGCAACGAGCACTAGACATTATCTTCCGAAATGATTTGCTTTCAGCTTATATCAAATAACCATTAGCCGAAGAACACTGAAGTTCCTGTAACTTACCTGGGAGTGTGAGTGAAGAAAGAATTTGCTGTGTAGCAATGCACTCCACGAAGAGGAATTTGTCTGTAACCTCTCAGGCAGCTCACTATATACCGCGAGTCAACTTGTCCATTCATGCCAGCCTGGTCAATGCATGGATTCCATCTCTATCTCTTTCTCTCTTTCCCTCTCTCTGCATTTTCTCTGTGTCTTGTCACGCGGCAGTGCTGCATCACGCCGCTAAAATAAGAAATACTTCCGCTGGTGATACAGCGGTAAACACCTCGACCTAAGGACAGAGTAAGCGTTAAAGAATGCTGAGTCAAGATTATCTACTACTATGTGAGGCAGTACAACAGTCCTAACTCTACAGCGGAAATTGTGTTTTGTAATGCTAGTCCCAATCACAGGAAAAGCACGAAGTTGATTTTATTGGTATACTTAATTTTTAGTTTGGTATTTTAACCACCCTTCATCGTCAGTTCAAAAACATTTGTTGTTGTTGTGGTCTTCAGTCCAGAGACTGGTTTGATGCAGCTCTCCATGCTACTCTATCCTGTGCAAGCTACTTCATCTCCCTGTACCTACTGCAACGTACATCCTTCTAAATTTGTTTAGTGCATTCGTCTCTTGGTCTCACTTTACGATTTTTACCCTCCGCGCTGCCCTCCAATACTAATCTGGTGATCCCCTGATGCCTGAGAATATGTCCTACCAAACGATCCCTTCTTCTAGTGGATTTTTGCCACAAATTTCTCTTCTCCCCAATTCTATTCAATACCTCCTCATTAGTTATGTGATCTACCCATCTAATCTTCAGCATTCTTCTGTAGCACCACATTTCGAAAACTTCTATTCTCTTCTTGGCTAAACTATTTATTGTCCACGTTTGACTTCCATACATGGCTACACTCATACAAATACTTTCAGAAACGACTTCCTGACACTTAAATCTATACTCGATGTTAACAAATTTTTCTTCTTCAGAAACGCTTTCCTTGCCATTGCCAGTCTACATTTTATATCCTCTCTACTTCGACCATCATCAGTTATTTTGCTCCCCAAATAGCAAAACTTATTTACCACTTTAAGCGTCTCATTTCCTAATCTAATACCCTCTGCATCACCCGATTTAATTCGACTACATTCCATTATCCTCGTTTTGCTTTTGTTGATGTTCATCTTATATCCTTCTTTCAAGACACTGTCCATACCGTTCAACTGCTCTTCCAGGTCCTTTGCTGTCTCTGACAGAATTACAATGTCTTCGGCGAACCTCTACGTTTTTATTTCTTTTCCATGGATTTTAATACCTAATCCGAATTTTTCTTTTGTTTCCTTTACTGCTTGCTCAATATACAGATTGAATAACATGGGGGATAGGCTACAACCCTGTCTCACTCCCTTCCCAACCACTGCTTCCCTTTCATGTGCCTCAACTCTTATAAGTGCCATCTGGTTTCTGTACAAATTGTAAATAGCCTTTCGCTCCCTGTATTTTACCCCTGTCACCTTCAGAATTTGAAAGAGAGTTTTCCAGTCAACACTGTCAAAAGCTTTCTCTAAGCTTTACACGCCACTATACTATTTCGGGAATATGGTGCAGTCATATAAGGGTGAACATTAATAAAACCGAAAAATTCCTAACTGGAAATGGTGGAGAAAAGGTACTATGAACATGTGTTCGATATGCATCTTTGCTAAGATAGATGGCGCTGACGAGTGAAAGTTCCTTTGAACACGTGCCATGTATTCTTTGGGTGTTGCATGCTGTGCGATTGATGCAGCGTACTGTAAGCAGCAGAATGGTTCGGTCGGTATTCATGTCGGGAACAAGCCGTGATGGTGTTTGTGTACGGCGAAGCGGGTGGAAACTGCCGAGAGGCAGCACTGCTATACCAAAACAAATACCCTCACGGACACCAACCACATTATACAACCTTTCAAAGTCTTTTTGGGCGTTTGCGTGATCATGGGTCCTTTCGGACAGACTAAAGTGCAGGGATGCGGCGGACCGTGCGTACACCAGATTTGGAGAACCGGGTTCCACAGAATATTGAAACGAATCCTAGTACAAGTCCAGGCAGGTGGCCTACCAACACTGTGAAAGCGAAAGTGTGCGGCAGTCCATGATGCGACGTGTGAAAGCGTGCACTGCATCCCATGGTGGTCAATTGGAACATTTGTTGTGACGCGGATGCAGTGCAACTCTGTACTGTGTTCCGGGACATTTTTTGTGATTGCACGCACACCGTCCGTTTCCAGACACACGTTCATCGGACCTTTTTCTCTCCACTTCCAGTCAGGAAACCAGTCCATCTCTGCACTTTTCCGGTTTTATTAATATTCACCCTGTATAGTGATGCAGTCTGAATGATCGTCTGATGATAGATTCAGAGCTACACATGTAGCGACAACAAAACTAGTAAAGAATGAAAGAATGCACGTAGCATAAATGTATGCAGTATTCTTCACTGGTTATGAAACACAGATGTATTTGTATGACTGGATAAACAACTGACTACCATTTACTTACTGACTGTGAAAGGTCCCCTTAGAAAAATTAATGAATTACTGTGCTGATGAACCTCTTACATTATTTGATTTTCAAACAGCTGAGCAGAACTGAGCATACTCAGACATTTCGCTCTTTACCTATTCTGATCAACACTAAACTGACACACAATATTTTTAGCGCAACGCAATCTGACTTTCAATAATCGCTACAAAAGAATGGCCGTGACTGACAATAACCTTTACATTTCATGAATCACTTACCTCACAAAAATCTTCGTTACTCGAACTACTGCAATACAGAGAGCGCCAATACTGCCAGCTAAATAAAAGATTCAAACTACTGAAGGCACTAACTACTAAGGCTAGTTAGCAAATGAATGATTTTGATAGAGAACAAACAATGTATTTACATTAATAGTGTTCAAAAGTCATAGTATATATAGCAGTTCATGACATCCAGTCTTACAAATTCACTGTCTCTGATGGACACACGTCCAGATCATCCGCTCTCAAAACTCCGCCATTTCTGTCCCCACATCCACCACTGCTGGCGGCTCACCTCCAACTGCGCAACGCTAAGAGCTGTTAACAGCCAACTGCCCAACACTACAATAGCATATACTCCAACAATGCCACCCAGCCACTGCCTGCACACAGCACAGCCAGTGATTTTCATACAGAGCGCTACGTGGAGTTACCAACATAAAAACCTAAACAACCTACTTACAACTGCAAGCTACCATGTCATTCGGTCAGCTCAACACACACGCTGATGGAAAAAAAAATCGCAGCAACAAGGAGTTTTGCGACATAAACGAAAGTTGGTAGGCGTATTTCTACATCTGAAAGATGATGTCTACTCAAACTTCGCTTCACTCTCGTGAGACTGGCGCTAGTAGCGCCGCTCTGAGTATGCAAATCATGGTTGCCTTAAATATGGATGTAGTGAGTTGGTGTAAGTCAAGAATGCCTTTAAAGCGACGAGAACGCAATTGCCAACAATTCACTGAGTTTGAACGAGGTCGTGTAATAAAGCTACGAAAAGATAGATGTTTCTGCTGCAATACTGCAGAAAGACTTGGCAGGAATGTAGTCACTATGCATGATTGCTGGCGGCGATGGTCACGGAAATTTAAGGTCCAAGAAGAACGGACTCCGTACGACCACATGTATGGCTCTGGCGCATCTTACTACATCTGCAGCAGCAATTGAGCAACAGTTGGCACCACAGTGGCACAACGAACTGTTGCAAATCTGTTACTTTAACGACAGCTCCGAGCCAGATGCCTGCATTCCTCTGACCTCAAACCACCGCCATTTGCGACTTTAGAGGTGTCAAGCGAGAGCTTGCTGGAGGGCAAGATGGAGGTCTGTTGTGTTTCCTGATGAAAGCTGGTTCTGGCTCGGTGCCAGTGATGGCCAGAAGAAAGCCAGTTGAGGACCTGCAACCAACCTGTCTGCGTTCTAGGTGCAGTGGACCTACACCTGGGGTTATGATCTGGGATGCGTTTCACATGACAGCGAGAACACTCTCATGGTTATCAAATGGTTCAAATGGCTCTAATCAGCATGAGATGTAACATCTGAGGTCATCAGTCCCCCCCAGACATAGAACTACTTAAACCTAACAAACCAAAGGACATCACACACATCCATGCCCGAGACAGGATTCGAACCTGCGATTGTAGCGGCAGCACGGTTCTGGACTGAAGCGCCTAGAACCGTTCGGCCAAATCGGTCGGCTCTCATGGTAATCCCATGCACACTGAAAGCAATTTTATACGAAAATCTCGTGATTGCTGCCATTCATGAGCAGCATCCGAGTGAGCGTTTTCCAACAGGATAACGCTCGTTCGCATACCGCTGTTGTAGCCCAACATGCTCTACAGAATGTTGATATGTTGCATTGTCCTGCTCGATCACTAGATATGTCTCCAGTTGAGCACATTTGAGACATTATCAGCTGACAACTCCGGCGTTATCCATAACCAGCATTAACCGTACCAGCACTGATCGATCAAGTACAACAGGCATGGAAATCCATCCCACAAACTGACATCCGGCATCTGTACAACACAATGCATGCACTTTTTCATGCTAGCATGCAACATTCTGGCGGTTACACTGGTTATTAATGTACCAGTATTCCACATTCCCAGTGGCTTATTTCCGCTTACGTTAATCTGTGATCCTGCAATGTATTCCAGAAATTTCGTTAATTCGCATTAATTATTTTTTGTGTTGCGATTTTTTTTCCGTCATTGCAGTTTGAGGAAGACTGATTTCAATGGTTACGCTGTTTGATCAGTGAAACGCAATTGTACATGCATTTATCCTCCTTTCCACCATTATATTTTCTGTCTCTTTATGGACATCTACCAAACCCATTCTCACTTGAGACATGGACGTGAACGAGAACGTACTTTTCAGCGTGTTGGTCAGCAATCACCCGTGAACACATGGAGTGAGAGCTTGACAACTCGATTTTCAGGCGATCGCGACGCACTCCAGTGGCAGCTGTCGACATTTAGTTTCCGAAAACGTTCACGCTTGAAATAGTTTCGTTAATTTTACTAGCTATTGTAGAAGGTGGTTTCATGGAAATGAGAGTACGGCATTGCGGGCCCGGAGTCTCCCATTCAGGGAAGTTAGGCCGCCAAGTACTTACTGCATTCGACGTCACATTGGGCGACTTGCGCGTCGGAGATGTGGATGAAATGACGATGAGGACAACACAACACCCATTCCCTGCGCGGAGAAAACTCCTGCCTCAGCCGCGAATCGATCCCGGCCACTTGGCGTGGCATTCCGTCACGCTGACCACTCAGCTATCAGGGGTGGACAGGGGGTTTCAAAAAATCCTGAAGAACATTTTGAAGAAATAATAGATTTAATGGCACTTAACATGAACAGGGAACTTTAATACATTGTTCCATCCTAGCAAAAATGTCATTGACTACATATCAAGAACAAACGAAGATATTTAGAACACCTGTGAGGATTTACGATTATATGGCCCCCCCAGGAGCCGAACAAACGTTGGCAAACTAAAAATTCATTATCGCATATACTACGCATGTATGGCATGCAGGCATCATCGAAGTTTGTATTTTAAATGTGTTTTGCTTCTTCCAGGTGTAAGGTGTCAGGCAAATCCAACACCTTCCATGAAAACCCTGACATGATAAGCAAATCCAGTAGTATGTCACATATGGCTCTGAGCACTATGGGACTCAACTGCTGTGGTCATCAGTCCCCTAGAACTTAGAACTACTTAAACCTTACTAACCTAAGGACATCACACACATCCATGCCCGAGGCAGGATTCGAACCTGCGACCGTAGCAGTCGCACGGTATGTCACATAGCTCCGAATAAATCGTGACATTAAATTAACCAAAGTAATACGAGTAACGAGTGAGCAAATAGAATACCACAGACTAACACAAGAATGCCTAAATGTATGTCATACCTTCCCACCGTGAGACAGACGCAGTTCCGAGGGGAGAAACGAGAACAGAAGCCGAGAGCAGAACCTTGTTAAGTTAGAAGGCCCTACGATAAGAGACGGACACCCACGTCGCCAGCTAACCGTTAGGACCACCCCCCAGCCCATGTTAAAAGCTAGAGCCTTAGCGTGAGACTTTTTCGCGTCTCTGTTACGTCAGGACCACCCCCCAGCCCATGTTAAAAGCTAGAGCCCTCCAGAAGAACAGTATAGATCTTACGATAACAGAGAAAAAACCACCCCCCCAGCCGCAAGTTTTAGTGTGAGACTTTTTCGCGTCTCTGTTACGTCAGGACCACCCCCCAGCTCATGTTCAAAGATAGAGCCCTCCAGAAGAACAATATAGATCTTACGATAACGCTAAAAGGACCAAACCAGCTGAAACTTTTAGCGTGAGACTTTTTCGCGTCTCTGTAACGTTGCATATTTTAAAAACATTGCCCCACCACAAAAAGTATAACGTATCTCATTGGATAGACAGAATTTTTGTAGGCAGAGCTTAAGGTTAACATTGAGACCCTGATTGGTCAGATGAAAACACAGCCAGATAGTTTTTTTAAACCAACTTCGGTAAATTGTAGTAAGGAGAAGTTAGAAGAGAGTTGCTTCCGAGACGGCGAGGTGAGCGGAGCTGTGCTGCCCGCCGCCCCCTGACGAACACCAACAAGGTAATTAACGCACGCGATGCCGCATAACAGAGCATAAAGCTTCACTCAGAACTGCAGAAGTCTCATCTGTTACACTACCGTTTTGAGTAATACTAGTGTCGATCGTCAGTTAAAGCTCATGGTGTTCACATTTGCCACTTGAAGTAAAAATCTGAAACGCGATAATTTTCCTGTTATATAGTTACTGAGAAGACACATCAGCCACTGTAATTTACGACAAGTTAGATAAGTAATTAAAGATAATTGAGGGTCACTGTAGACCATTTCGATAGTTTTCTCTTTTGTGAAACTTAATTTAAACCTAGATTATAGATGTGATATGGCGTAGGTCATCCTTCGATCCATTGTAGAACTTGGAAACCCATTCAGGGAATATTCGTTCAAATTTTTGTTGAACGCAGTTGGTTTTTACCATCCTGTATTAAAACATTTCCTTTTATCAATAGTGCAATTTATAAACAATGTTTTGTGAGTAGAATAAAATTTCCAGTGGTAAACTTAACTGCTTTTTCGACGTTATTTTACCAGCTAACTAAAAATAGGAAAGCCTTGAACCCTTTCCACTAAATTTGGTTAGTATTAAGTTTCTTTTACAGGGAGTGCAGTGGAGCTGACGCTGAAATCATTAAGTGTTTGGTTATATCATCGCTAGTCTCACTGAACTCTTCTGAACTCTACATGTCATGTGTGGTCTGGCGTCTCCTTACCAGCAACAGGTCCCAGGTTAAAACTAGTCAATTCCCTAAAAAACACGCTCAGAGCGTCGTTGCGCAAAAGTGGTAGGGAGACACGATATAGAACAAACAGAAACCACGCAGAATGTTAGAGAATGGCGACCCTGCCAGGATGGTAAAATACCACGATTGCAGGTCGACCACATGCCTAACTAGGTCAGAAAAATATCCTGTTGAAAAATTTTCGTAATAAAAAAAATTTTTTTGAACGTTATAAATAGTCGAAAACAGTAGCTGCAGCGATGGATAGTAGGAAAGTATTCAATAAAAGTGAGACATTCTGGCAGAGACAATAGCATAATTAAGTTATGAATTTTAAAAATTGTTAGAATTAAGTTTTCTCCACAATGCAAGCGCACAGGTGGGGGATACATCGTTGACAAGTTGGTTCTGACCCAACAAGTAAGTGAATTGATTGTCAAGTCGTGTGTGCAAAAAGTTTATGAAACGCGTGAGATCGTATGAGCGCATGTTGACGCGAAGTAGGGCGCGTGAATTGCTTTTAAAACAGAAAATAAGGGATTCGGAAAGATTAGCAATGGCAGATCGAGACCTTGACCGAATTGAGGTAGAGACCCAGCATGAAAATGACAGAGAATAGAGGACAGTACAACAGACGATGCCGAATCGCGAGAAATAGGACATATAACGCACCATAAGGAGGATAATGTACGTCAAAGCATAGAAAACGTAAGTCAGCATACGACAGAGGAGCAGGAAAGTAGAGAAACAGTCGATGAGGATTGTAACTTGCGTCTTGAATACGTAGAACCCATAGTACAAGTAATCAGAGCTCCCTCACCACAGAGTACAAGGAATGCGAGCAGAAACGTGTCACAGCACAGTTCAATGTAATCGGTTGCGAACCAACACTTGGGCGAAAACACAGAGCGTAGGACGTCGGAAGAAAATGCAATAGGACCCACCAATCTGGAAGAATTATTACAACAAATTACCGAAACCATGACAAGGCAAAATAAAGACATAGCGAACCAAATTCAAATTCAGAATGCAGAAACCACGAGACAAATGCGTGAGATTAAAGAACAAAACAAAAAAATTCAGTTACACCTAAGTCATACTGAAGACGAGGCAAAAGAATCTCGAGAAGTGATAGGAAACTTAATAACAGGTCACAATCAATTGAGAACAGACATTGACAAGGTACAAGCGGACGTACAAACATTGCGTAATGACATTCAGGACGAGATCAAAACATTACGTAACAACACCCAGGGACAAGTCAAGAAACTAGAGAAACAGATAAACGTAATTACTAGACAAGCAGCAGGTACAGCGCGTGAAATTGTTGAAAACAGTGTGTTACACAAACGTATCACAAAAGCAGCGCTGAAAAGATATGATAACCGCATAGTCAAAATAGAAGCGCAAACGAAGCGACAATTTCAGAAATTGCGAACAGAGTTGTTGCAAACCATTGAAGAGCGTAGTGAACAGGATCGAACAAGCACAGAGTCTGCAACCACATCCGTATCTGTAACAGCACCGGAAAAACAAGCAATTAACGAAGATATTACCCTTTTGCGATTCCAATCACAGGCGGAAAGTAACATACGTGAAATCAGACAGCCTGCACCGAGGGTACGCGAAAGTTACAGTGGACAATATCCAATGGATCTACCACAACCGGAAAGAACGACGGGAGAAATGATCAGAAACAAAAGTGGCGAAGAATCGCGAATTTCATATGGAACTATGACGAAGTACGACAACGATCATTTCCTCACAGTCAGAAAATTTCAACACTTTCGAGAAGGAAACTCATTACATCCACGAACTTTTATTGATCAGTTCCGAGTAGGATTACCAGAACACTGGACGCTAGCACACAAATTAGACTTTATATGTGCACACATGTCAGGAACAGTCGCAGAAACCATGCAGAATGTTGCAGCGACATGCCGATCGTACGAAGATTTCAGAGAGAAGTTTCTCTCACGATATTGGTCCAGCGAAGCACAGAACAGAGTGTAGTAATAATTATTACAGAACCCATATTTTGAAAATTCAGGAGAGAAGAGTCCCGTGAAATTTTTCGAATTAATGGCAAAGAAAAATCAATGCTTAGATGTACCATACAGTGACGGAGAGTTGATTAAATTATGCGCGATGAAGCTACCATTGAAATACCAACAATCATTAGTAAGTCGCGGAGGCAATGACGTCGAAGCATTTAAAGGTATTCTAAGGGAACTAGAGTTCATATTTTCGGAAGACGACGCAAGAGAAAGACGAAGCGCACGTGAAAACGAAAAAAAAGCAGTGGAATCCACAAGACACTGTACGAAGAAACAATAATTACGAACCATTTGATAACTTCGCACCAAAAAACGACAATAGATTTCAACAAAGAACCGGTTATGGATTTAGAAGAGAATATGGCAATAACTATAATTCACCCATGAACGGCGACAACTATTACAGAGGGAATAACGACAACCGGAACGGGTGCTGGAGAACCAATAGACCGACAAATTATCAACAAAGAAACCACTATCGACAAGCTGAACAAGAAAAGAGAATACAGATATAAGAGGTGGAGGTAAGACCACCAAACCCCGATAAACGTTCGAATTGACAGCTAAGCGCCCATGCCAAAGAGAATGGCGCACCGACCCAGGACAATTGCAGCACCTTGAACAGAGAAGTAAAAATCTTATCACGAGAAGAGAAGAAGGAAGAAAGAAATCCGCAGGGACCAGATGAAAACGAAGACAGGAAAATAACTATATCGTGTTGGGACGAAATTAATTGGGAGTATACTGACGAGGAAGATGAATTACCAGAGGCATGCACAACGAATGTAGGAGGAAAGGACGAGGTAATGAGTATTGCAGAGCTATTTGAGATGGAAACCAGGGAAATCGAATTCAATGAGGATAATGCGCAGTCGACAGAAGTTGAAAATAAGTTACGAGTGGGCACACAACCCAACGTATATAATGAAGGAAGTTATAAAGCGATAATTAGAGCATTTAGATGCGATTATGTGGAAGTAGCGACGAAGAAGGAGAAGATAGATGAGGATGAGGAAAAAGTAGAGGATATTGAAGAAAGCGTAAATGAAGGAAGAAATAGAGAAGAGGAAATAAAAGAGAGAGAAGTAGCAGTCGAAGCTTATCCTACAGAAAGTTCGAATTCACAAGGGAAATTCCTAAAAAGACTGATGTATGATTCAGTGGAGGATTCGTTGATGCAAGAAGAAGAAGAACAGAACCAACCCTTTCAAATTCAACCAATTGTGAAGGCCATGGTAAAGCATATCCCAGCCAATATTGTAATTGATAGCGGAAGTGAACTGACTGCGATCTCAGAAAATTTATTTATGCAGTGTAATGCCAATGAGGAATTTCCAGTTCTGAAAACACGTAAGATTAAAGTAAGAGGTCCTATTAGAAACAATGCTGCGGAGGTTACGAGACAAACAAGGTTAACTCTTTCGTGTCAAGGTCAAAAGATCGAAGCCAACTTCGTGATTATACCTAAACTAACTGTAGATTTGATTATAGGTGCTGATTTTTTAAATGAGAGACGAGCGATAAAAGATATGGGTAAAGGTAGCGTAACATTCGGGAATGTCACACTTCTCTTTGAGCAAAAGCTAAAATTAGAAGAAATACCAGTTATAAACAAACAATTAAGAATGACGCGAGATAAAGAGGATGAAGAATTAGAATGGTATGCACAAAAGGGGAATCGCCTCAACTCATGTTAGAAGTCCATAAAGAAATCGACGAAAAATTGCAAGAAGTTCAAGGTATTTCGGAACACAGTAAAAGAGAATTAGAGGGTATTTTACGAGATAGAGCAGAGGTATTTTTACCTAAGACTGGCAGTATTAAACACTTTCAGTACAAGTTTGAAGTAAAACAGCACAAACCATTTAGAGTGCCACCCTGTACAATCCCAGTAAGCTACAGGAATAAAGTATTCCAGGAGATATCTAAAATGTTAGATGACGATATTATTGAACCAGCTACCTCCACATATAACAGCCCGCTCCATATTGTACAAAAACGAGATGGGAGCATCAGGTTAGTGCTTGATTCCAGACAGATCAACACAATCATAATCACTGAGACAGATCGCCCAGAAAAATTAGAGGAATTGATACAAAACTTCCACGGTGCTAAGATATTTTCATCAATTGATTTACGGAGTAGTTTCTGGCAAATAGAATTGCCCCAGAATGTAGAAATTTACAGCATTTATCGTATTCGGTAGATGTTACCAGTTTAAACGATTGCCATTTGGTTTAAACATATCATCAGCAGCGTTTATTAGGGGATTTAATACTATACTCAGTCCTGAAATTTTACAAAAAATTACTTGTTATGTTGATGATGTGATTATAGCAGAACCCTCTTGGGAACATCACAACGAGACATTAAATCAGTTTTTACAGATCATGAAAGAGCACGGGGTCACAGTAAATATAACAAAATCCAAATTTGGAAGGCGAGAGGTCAAATTTCTAGGACACATAATTTCAGAGAAAGGGGTAATGCCCGACCCAGAAAAACTAACGGCAATCAAAGAATTCTGTACTCCATATAATAAGAAAACTCTCAGAGGATTTCTAGGTCTCACTGGATTCTATAAAAAAATTATTTGGATCGACTCTCTCGCAACACCACGCCTATGTGCATTGTCTGGAAAAAACACGCCATGGGTATGGGATCAACAAGCCAATGAAGAATTTTTAAAAGTGAAAAACGCACTAACAACAGCACCGATTTTAGCACATCTTGATCTAACACAAAATTTTTGTATGGCCACTGATAGCGCGAAAACAGGTTTAGGAGTTGTTTTATTCCAAGAATACGAACAGGCAGGGCTAAGATCATGTAGAACAATTGCATTTGCCAGTCGGGTACTCATAAAAAGCGAGAAAAACTATTCAGTCACGGAGCTGGAGGCATTGGCCATTGCATGGGGCTTCCAACGTTTTCGATACTTCCTATTCGGAGGAAAAACAAAAGTATACACTGACCACAAAGCATTAGAATTTCTGTTATCCGCCAAATTAACTCATGGGAGGTTAGCCAGATAGATGTTAATACTACAAGAATTTGACTTCACTATGACACACCTACCAGGACCAGCGAATGTATTAGCAGATGCTTTATCACGATGTCCACAGGGTGCATCCAATAACATAGGTTTGGAAGCAGCAGAAGACCATTTTACAATGTACTATATGAAACAAGTACCTTTCGAAAACTACATTACGACAGCATTGAAAAACATAGGCAAAGAACAGGGCAAGGATCCCGAAATACTAGGAATCAAACACAAGTGGAGAAGTAAGGATTTTCCAAATATTCGACAGAACTATCTCGTAAAAACAATGTTTTATTTTTTAGACGAAATGTTGCAACGAATGAATGGTTAATTTATATCCCAGATGAACTAATTGATAAGTACATATGGTATACACGTTTAAGTCATGGCCACTTTGGACCAAAGAAATGCTTTTTAAAAATAAAACAAACAAGCCATTTTCCTAATATGGAAAGACGAATTAAAACAGTACTAGTCAAATGCAAAAAATGTTTTAGGGCTAAACACGTCACTTTCCAAACCAAGCCACCTATGTTTCCAATAATCCCTAAAAGATTAAAACAAATAGTTGCAACAGATTTTATGGGGCCCCTCTCACGCACAAAAAATGGATATATTTTCATATTTGTCGTTTTGGAACTTACTTCTAAATATGTTACCTTGACACCATTAAAACGGGCAACAGGTCTTACTGTAAGTAAAGCATTTAGACAAAATTTTCTCAGACAAGTAGGTCGAGTGGAACGAATAATTTCGGATAATGGCCCACAATACAAATCAGTGCAATGGCAGAACATGTTAAAACAACACAAAATAAAACCCATCTACATATCTAAGTACAAACCTAGCGTAAATCCAGCAGAACGATCTATGAAGGACATAGGCACTTTATGCCGATTATATGCAGGCAAAAGACACAACACTTGGGATATATACCTTAAAGATTTTCAAGAAGTAATAAATGAAATGCCACATAGCACTACACTACTACCTCCAGTTACTGTACTTAAAAATATTGAACCCCCAAACATAACCAGAGAAAATGTTAGATTTCCTATTGTACCACATAGACAGCACAAACAAGTCATAGCAACAGCACTCTCCAACATCAGAAAGGCAGCCATTAAAAGAAAAGAAAGAGGAGATAGAACAGCAATTAAAAGAACATTTTCAGTAGGTCAGAGAGTATTTGTAAAAACACGCCATCTCTCCAGCAAACAGAAACACAAAATACATAAGTTCTATGCTGCATACAAAGGACCTGTCATAATTAGCCGAATTGCTTATGATAATGCTGTGGAACTAATGAACCCAAAAACATGCAAAACCTTAGGACTTCACCATGTGAGCCATATCAAAAAGTTTGAAGATTAACTTTATTACTGGTAAATAATCAGCACAATATTTCAAGATTATCTTGCAGATAAGCTCGTCAGGAGAAAGAAGAATGAAGAGAGAGGAAGGTGGGAGAAAGAAAGTAGTTTCAATAATAACACCAATAGTACCATAGATTAAGGTGAAGGGATAAAGCATAGATAGTCTAACAGCATGAAATACTAAAATGCTATACACCACGACACTACACAAAAATAAAAAAACGAATTTGAGGTTTCTTGTATAAGTTAAGACTCAAAATATCTTAGAATTGTAACATGGAAAGGGCGCCGAAATTTGTAAAGCTTTTTAAGAAGGTGTAAAACAATGTAGGTACTAGACATATGTTAGATGATTATAAGTAAAACTTTTTGTAAGAACCATTGTAAAAACTCCAGTAAGGCCGAGATGCAATGACCCACTAGCTGCAACGAGAGAAGTATCAAGAAAGAAAAGGACGTAATTAGCAAGACACGATTCCTACAAGGCAGAAGTGTCGAGAGAAAGGAAAGGACAGTGAGACCAACAGAAGGCCCTTGTATCGAAAGTGGGCAATAAATCTGCCCGCTAGGCGGAACCCTGCTGGGACAGAACAGGGAGCCGCACAGTGGCGGAGCCCTGCAGAGATGCGACAGGTCGCCGAACGCCGGAAGGGTCTCTGAGTGCCCCGACTCGACGGAGCGAGCAAAAAAACGGCCTGACGAGAAGATGGCTTGGGCAAGCCACCACTGGCAAAAAAATATGTGTAAAAGTCACACTACCGCTATTAAACAGCACGCTGATGCACAAAACTGAAGAAGACGTCCACAAAGTAGAAATGACATGTCCAAACCATTTATCAAACTGTTACTAGGAGGAGAACTTCAAAGCGACTAGTTATCAATAAATATTTCCATATGCTGCGCAGGGAAGAACCAAGAATCAAGTAAGAAGCAGAGAAAAAGTAGGAAGAACAGAAGTTGAAGATTAGCAAGATTGAGACCAAGAAAGAAGATGGGTATTGTAAACTAGTAGTAAACTAGTCGTCTGCAAAGTATTACAACGAAAAACGACCGCTTTCAGCGACACATAACGATGACTTTCACGCATACAAAGCCAGTAAACCACGAGATTCTGCACTCACAGCTCCATTCCATTATGGACCTCCACAACAGCAACACACACTTTCAAAGCCAACAAGGAACGACGAACGAAGCTGTACATCAAATACTTGCTCACATCCATCTCGCTCAAGTCCATCACCTTTGTGCAAAAAAAAAAAAAAAAAAAAAAAACATTCGCCAACCTCATGCTTAAACATTCATAGGATTGTGTGAATGTGTGAAATGAAATTATGTGATGTAGGAATTGTGCAAAAGAAACGTGTGAAAAACTAAATAAGTTAAGAACACCAGACAGCTAATAAACTACAAAATAACAGTCATTGACTATGGACTTAAGTACAAAATAGACTATCGATAAAAATAAGTCATTAGTTCTGAAATGGACAGTATATAAAGAACGAAAGTAAGGCATAATAAACACTAAAACTATATGCCACTTATTTTCTCCTCAAAGAAATAAAAGAATAACTATATTTTACTTATTTTCTCCTTATAAAAACAAAGAATAAAAAATTATCTTGTTGGAGGTTTTCCCTTTTTTTAACATTTGTACCATTTGTTAGGACAATATCTCAATACTTGTGTATGTATATTTCTTTGTCAAAGCAATTCTTGGAAATAATTCTTATTTGTTAGTGTAACAATGTTGAAATGAGTGTCTAGAAACAAAAACATTTTACTTGTACATGATATTTAGAAAATGTGTTAGGAATAGATTTTACTTAATTAATTCATTTATAAAAAAATATATATTTCTAAGAAAATCGATGTGAAAGACTCTTCACTTTCGATAACAAACTTCTTAAAAAACAAACTTCACACTTAAATAAAGAAAGAAAATAATTAAAAATTAATAATAGCATAAAAATATTCTTCTCTTGTCATTTTTGAGAATAATGTGGAAGAATATAAAAATAAAAATTAGTAATACAAACTAGCATAGAACCAGAATAACGTGGCTGAACAGTAGACAACAAAATTTAGATACAGGAATAATTTTTGACAGACTCATGCAACGATTCAATCATTGCCTAAATTCAGTGCAAAAATTAAGTGAAGGGTGGTGATATGTAAGGTGTCAGGCAAATCCACCACCTTCCATGAAAACCCTGACATGATAAGCAAATCCAGTAGTATGTCACACAGCTCCGAATAAATCGTGACATTAAATTAAGCAAAGTAATACGAGTAACGAGTGAGCAAATGGAATACCACAGACTAACACAAGAATGCCTAAATGTATGTCATACCTTCCCACCGTGAGACAGACGCAGTTCCGAGGGGAGAAACGAGAACAGAAGCCGAGAGCAGAACCGTGTTAAGTTAGAAGGCCCTACGATAAGAGACGGACACCCACGTCGCCAGCTAACCGTTAGGACCACCCCCCAGCCCATGTTAAAAGCTAGAGCCTTAGCGTGAGACTTTTTCGCGTCTCTGTTACGTCAGGACCACCCCCCAGCCCATGTTAAAAGCTAGAGCCCTCCAGAAGAACAGTATAGACCTTACGATAACAGAGAAAAAACCACCCCCCAGCCGCAAGTTGTAGCGTGAGACTTTTTCGCGTCTCTGTTACGTCAGGACCACCCCCCAGCCCATGTTCAAAGATAGAGCCCTCCAGAAGAACAATATAGATCTTACGATAACGCTAAAAGGACCACACCAGCTGAAACTTTTAGCGAGAGACTTTTTCACGTCTCTGTTACGTTGCATATTTTAAAAACATTGCCCCACCACAAAGTATAACGTTTCTCATTGGATAGACAGAATTTTTGTAGGCAGAGCTTAAGGTTAACATTGAAACCCTGATTGGTCAGATGAAAACACAGCCAGATAGTTTTTTTAAACCAACTTCGGTAAATTGTAGCAGGGAAAAGTTAGAAGAGAGTTGCTTCCGAGACGGCGAGGTGAGCGGAGCTGTGCTGCCCGCCGCCCCCTGACGAACACCAACAAGGTAATTAACGCACGCGATGCCGCATAACAAAGCATAAAGCTTCACTCAGAACTGCAGAAGTCTCATCTGTTACACTCCTGTTTTGCGTAATACTAGTGTTGATCGTCAATTAAAGCTCATGGTGTTCACATTTGCCACTTGAAGTAAAAATCTGAAACGCGATGATTTTCCTGTTATATAGTTACTGAGAAGCCACATCAGCCACTGTAATTTACGACAAGTTAGATAAGTAATTAAATATAATTAAGGGTCACTGTAGACCATTTTGATAGTTTCTCTTTTGCAAAACTTAATTTAAACCTAGATTATAGATGTGATATGGCGTAGGTCATCCTTCGATCCATTGTAGAACTTGGAAACCCATTCAGGGAATATTCGTTCACATTTTTGTTGAACGCAGTTGGTTTTTACCATTCTGTATTAAAACATTTCCTTTTA
This sequence comes from Schistocerca piceifrons, assembly GCF_021461385.2. Lineage (NCBI taxonomy): Eukaryota > Metazoa > Arthropoda > Insecta > Orthoptera > Acrididae > Schistocerca > Schistocerca piceifrons. The sequence goes on along the minus strand of NC_060144.1, from coordinate 352,755,303 downwards.
TCAATAGTGCAATTTATAAACAATGTTTTGTGAGTAGAATAAAATTTCCAATGGTAAACTTAACTGGTTTTTCGACGTTATTTTACCAGCTAACTAAAAATAGGAAAGCCTTGAACCCCTTCCATTAAATTTGGTTAGTATTAAGATTCTTTTACAGGGAGTGCAGTGGAGCTGATGCTGAAATCATTAAGTGTTTGGTTATATCATCGCTAGTGTCACTGAACTCTTCTGAACTCTACATGTCATGTGTGGTCTGGCATCTCCTTACCAGCAACAGGTCCCAGGTTAAAACTAGTCAATTCCCTAAAAAACACGCTCAGAGCGTCGTTGCGCGAAAGTGGTAGGGAGACACGATATAGAACAAACAGAAACCACGCAGAATGTTAGAGAGGCTCTTCTCAACTAATTTTCAACTAGGACAAAAAACCGGACGCTCCACGAAGCAGTTATCTGAATGGGACAGAAGTCGGTAGATGTGATATTCATCTAAAGACAAAGACATGATCACAGTTTCAGGAAAAATGGATGATGTATTCAAGAGAAAGAGCGTCACAATTTGAGCAAGTCAACGCTGCGTTGCGCGTTGGTCCTTCTCTGACCCTTATGCAAATAGTTATTCGTCTTTCCATTCTGACAGAGTTGTTGGCTCTCCTACTGAGGGATATGGTGCTAAATTCTGTCCAATTGTCGCGTTAGATCGTCAAAATCCCGAATTATTTCAATTATTAAAAGGTAGGGTTTGGCAAGCATGAAGACAAGCAGTAGAAACTCTCGCCGTGCGTGGGCGGGCATTATCTTGTGAAATGGAAGCCCAGGATGGCTTGCCCGAAGGGCAACAAAGTGTGGCGTAGAATATCGTCCCTGTGCTGTAAGGGTGCCGTGGATGACAACAAAAGGGGCCATGCTGTATAAAAATATCACCCCGGACCAACACTCTTGGTTGTCGCGCCGTATGGCGGGCGACACTCAGGCTAGAGGCTGTGAGGACGAGTCATGAGTCGTGCTTGGATAGCTCAGATGGTGGAGCACTCGCTCGCGAAGGGCAAAGATCCCGAGGCTCGGTCCGGCACACAGTTTTAATCTCCCAGGAAGTTTCATATCAGCGCACAATCCGCTGCAGAGTGAAAATTTCGTTCTGGAAACATTCACCAGGCTGTGGCTAAGCCATGTCTCCTCAATATCCTTCCTTCTAAGAGTGCTAGTTCTGCAAGGTCTGCAGGAGCTTCTGTTAAGGTTGGAAGGTAGGAGACGAGGTACTGGCGGAATTGACGCTGTGAGGTCGGGTCTTGAGTCGTGCGTGGATAGCTCAAATGGTAGAGTAATTGTCCGCGAAAGGCAATGATCCCGAGTTCCAGTCTCCGTCCGACACACACTTTTAATCTGACAGGAAGTTTCACTCAGTCTGGGTGTTCCACTGCGTCTCCACACATATCTTCGCAGCTCATCGTGACTCAATTGGAAGCGGGACTCACACTGAAGACACTTCAACTCGAGTCAATGAGATTCCAGGCTCAAGTGGCGGAATCTTTGTTATTAATGTTAATATACAAATTAAATGTGGCTTTTATTAACTTTCAGAAGATTGTTATCTTGTTTAAGGGGAACTGTGGATGACCAGAAATCTTCCTTCTAAAGCTGTTGTATGGGGAGTGGATTGCAATGCTTGGTTCAGGTATTATTAAAGCTTGATTTACTTTACAACATTTTCTTACGTTCAATAAACACGTTGAATCGATTCTTTTATTTATGGCCTGATTCTGCACATTAATCTTGCTCTGGTATTTGTCCTTTCTTGAATGAATTGGCTAAGATAAGCAACGAATTAACTAAGTACGCAAATATATACTTTAGATTATTTATTATACTGGGGACTGCGTCCATTGTCTGTTTTTTAGTTGCTCACAATATTTTTTTTTGTTTAATACCCCTAGTGGATACTCAGTTACGTATATTATTAGGCTACTCCGGAAATTTCGAGTTGTATGTAGTGATGTCTGGAAACTGAACCTGAATTAAATTGCTAAATTGTCATCGTATTAGTAGTCAATAAAGGTACAGACGTCTTACAAGAGTTAGGCACACACACAGCTGTTCATAGCTTTCTATGTGTAAGCTTTCCATTGGTTGTGTTTTTTTATCGGCTGGCAACGTTTATTTACAAATGATACACAAGTGTAATATTCAAAATATTGAAGCGTTTCAGCTATTAGAAAATGTGAGATTATGGATGCAATGTGAAGCGACTTGCAACACTGACGGACAACACGTGGCCGAGCGGTTCTGGTCACTTCAGTCTGGTGCAGCACCACCGCTACGGTCTCAGGTTCGAATCCTGCCTCGGGCATGGATGTGTGTGATGTCCTTATGTTAATTAGGTTTCAGTAGTTCTAAGCTCTAGGGGACTGATGACCTCAAATGTTAAGTCCCATAGTGCTCAGAGCCATTTGAACCATATTTTTAAAACATGAGATCCGATGATGACAACTTAGCCCTGTCGAAATCGGTCATCCAGTAAATGGTTTTTTGGGCGAGCTTGGCTTGTGAATTTTCTTCAGTTATCATACATTGCAGATCGCCCCAAGTCTGACAAATGGTATGAGGTACTCAGCTGGTCTTACCCTTAACTATCTGCCACAGCACCGAGGTGCTCTGGCTCAAAAGCGAGATGACAGCCTGCAGAGGAACGGCTCATAGCATCACGTTGTGTCACATATAGGCTCCCTTGGCCGTTCTGTCTGCTTGATCATTTCCCCACATCTCATGGTACCCAGCAGAATGATATATGCGTTTGCTCCTCTGTTGAAAACTGAGCAATTTGTCCTGTATTGTTTGTACAATTTCCGCGCCTGGGTACATTTGTTCCAATGCTTGTAGGACAGGGAAACAGAGCGCATAAAAACCGTTCGCTTTTATGACGCGTCATTTGATCCAGTGCCTTTCAGATGGCAAACAGTTCTAGCTACAGTTCATTCTACATCTACATCTACATTGGTATTCTTTAATTCACAATTAAGTGCCTGGTAGAGGGTTCATCGAACCACCTTCAAACTATTTCTCTACCGCTTCAATCTCTCGCGGTGAGCGGGAAAAACGAGCAATCAGATCTCTGTGAGAAGATCTGATTTCTCGTATTTTATCATAATGATCATTTATTCCTATGTATGTAGGCGCCAACAGAATATTTTCGCGGTCGGAGGTGAAAGTTGGTGACTGAAAATTCACAAGAAGATCCTGCCGCAACGAAAAACGCTTTTGTTTTAATGGTTGCCACCCCAATTCATGTGTCATGTCCGTGGCACTCTCTACCCGTTATAATACAGAACGAACTCCCCTTCTTTGAACTTTTTCGATGTCCTCCTTCAGCCGCATTGAAACGGATCCCACACCGCACGCAATACTCCAGGAGAGGGCCGACGAGCGTGGTGTAAGCAATCTCTTTAGTAGACCTGTTGCACTTTCTATGTGTTCTGCCAATATATCGCAGTCTTTGGTTTGCCTTACCCACAGATTTTTCTGTGTGATCTCTCGAATTTAAGTTATTCTAAGTGTAACCCCTTACAGCTATCTTGTCTAAATCATTTTGCAATTGGTTTTGATCAGCCGATAACTTTACAATACGGTAAATGACAACTTCATCTGCAAACAGTCTGAGAGGACTGCTCATATTGTCTCCTTTGCCGTTTATGTAGACCAGGAACAGCAGAGGGTCTATAACACCTCCTTGGGGAAAGCCAGATATTACTTTTACTCGATGACTTTCCGTCAATTACTAAGAATTCACACCTTTCTGACGAGAAATCACGAATTCAGTCACGCAACGGAGAAGATGTTCCATAGACACGCAATTGGATTAGAAGATGTTTTTGAGGAACGGTGCTGAAGTCTACTGGAAATCTAAAAATACGGAATCAATTTGACATCACCTGTCGATAACACTCATTATTTCGAGAGAATAAGGAGCTAATTGTGTTTCATAAAAACGACATGTTCTGAATCCGTGCTGCTTGTTTGTCAATAAGACATTTTCTTTGAGGTGATTCATGATGTTCGAACACAGTATATGTTCCAAAACTGGAGCAGAGAGGGTCGGTCTACTCCCTAGAACTATGACTGGCACATTAAAAAATATTTAGAGCTATAAGGGATCGTGCTTTCAATTCTCTAACATATGGCAATCAGCTAAGCTTTAAAACACATGCAAGGCCTAGCAAGCGCACTGTTTCTTATAATTGCCGGCCGGTGTAGCCGAGCGGTTCTAGGCGCTTCAGTCTGGAACCGCGCGACCGCTGCGGTTGCAGGTTCGAATCCTGCCTCGGGCATGTGTGTGTGTGATGTCCTTAGGTTAGTTACGTTTAAGTAGTTCTAAGTTCTAGGGTACTGATGACCTCAGAAGTTAAGTACCATAGTGCTCAGAGCCATTTGAACCATTTGTTTCTTATAATTAACGAGAGTTCCTCACTCCCAGTTGAAGAAAATTAAAAACACAAGGGAACGATGAGAAAGGACACACAAAGCCTTGTCAGCTGAAAAATTAAAACCTTTCCTCACCACGAAATTGTATCTCCCTTCCGGAATTGGGACTAGTGACGCCGACATCAAACAAAGCGCCCCTGCTATTTGTTGACATCTAATCTAAAGGCGTGCTATCAGCTTCGCTTCGACACACACATCTCCAAAAGCGCGTATCGCAGATCGATAATTGCCTATTCAGCGACCTTCGTCGCGAACTGAGTGTTGGCAGTGCAGCATGACTAGCACTTTTAGTAGTTACCGCGCTTTTTATCGCTGACTACACGTTTTGTCACTTAACGGCGGAAAATGCCACCCAAACGCTATTTTCCCTTGCTGTATTAAAAATATTTATCATCGTCGTCTTTATCAGGATAACGATGTTTTGTAACAGGTGGAACGAGCTCTAGTCCGACTAATTCATTTGCAAACTGCCGAGGTGAATTTCTACTAACAGCTATATTTCAAACAGATCGTCTACGTATTAGAACTCATGTCTGTAAGTTCTTCAACAATAACTTTATTTCCTTTTCTGCGATAAATTTTTCAAAGTTTAACCTTTCAACATTTTTTTTTTTAAATTTCTTAAGTCAACAGCAAACCAAATCACCTGGGTATATATTAGCACACAAGCAGTAACAAATTATATTACTTTTAGTAATAGTCGGTAACCTTACCAATTGTACTTAAAGACTTTATCATTGAGCCGACTTATTCACTCGTAATTTTGAGGCGTTCTGTCCCAAATAAACGATTAATTAGCTGAATATGTAGTAATGTTAAATCTTTAAATCTGTAACTTTACTTGTGTAACACCTATTTTGTATATCCGTTGTGATATATTCTGTTCCTACAAATGTACAAAACTGGCGTGGTTAATAGTGCTGGTTAATGACGAATTTTTCACTGGAATCGTGGATCTGCTACGCAACAGACAGGTCGTAAACACTTCTATCTTCATCTATTGAAAATAGGCTTTACGATGCTAATTGAGGTTCGGAAACCTTGTAACCTATATCACATTTCTTTTGTTTCATTTAGTACGAAAAGAATTGCTAGAATATTTGTCTTTATTTTCTGGCATTTCGACTATCTCGTAAGAATGGTACGTATTTAATAGCTCAAACATAATATTTCAGTAACTATTAGGCTTGTGGTCTATTTCAATGTGTCCTTTCCAGTTTCGTTCAACAACGCACTACATTTTGCAAACATTGTAAAACCTAGATGCAACAAAAATGAGCAAAATTCAATTTCAAATTACCCATGGTAAAACAAAGAAACGATGAGTTTCGCTTACTTGAAAGTGTTACTTTGTGAAGTCACCACAGACCTCTCCATACCGTGACGCTGAATCGAACACCATTTCATTGATAAAGCTTCCGCCCAGAGTCAAAAGTTCAGTTTTATTGACCGAAACTTCCTTGCTAATGAGAAGTGTTGTCGGACCGAGACTCGAACTCGAGACCTTTGCCTTAATCGGGCAGATGCTCTACCGACTGAGCTACCCAAGCACTTCTCACGACACTCCCTCGCTGCTTTTCTTTCGCCGCTACCTCGTCTTCTACCTTCCCAACACCACGGAAGTTCTCCTTCTGCGTACTGGCTATTGGAGTAGCGGAAAGAGAGTCGTCAATCAGTGAAATTCAAAGAATTTACCAGCGTCGCCGTTTCTTAGACACATTGCAATGATGTGTAAAGAGATTATGCAGATGCGTGCGTGACATCCTTGGCGCTTTGTTACCGAAGGGGCTTGCTAGCTTCAGTGTGGAGAGTTAGAGATACGTTTCACTTGGGGCGTGAGAGTGCTCCAGTGGGCCGAACATAACTGGAAGGTGACGGCCTAGCTTGTGGAGTTCAAACGTCAGCTACTCCACCGTTGTAAGAAGCAAGTCGCTCGGGGAACCGTTGCGTGAAGTAACTTTGCTCTTAAGTGAAGTGTCACCCACTGCATCCCCGTTCCTTCCGGATTTAGCTGATATTTGTGGTCTTCCTTCCGATATTCTGTTGTGAGCTAAGGCACTCATTTGTGTTTTTCTACCACGCTGCGTTCGGCAGATTTTCTGGACACATATTGACGATCTTTGGCGAACGTGGATTGCGATTTGGATGTTGCTGTATACTTACAACGCTACTGGGTAGTGTCGCTTGGTTGACTGTGTAAGCAAGCCAGACCTTACTGTTAAAATTTTTCTGTAAACTACTTGTATGGCGTCCTACCTATTCAGTGTTTGCCAGCCTTGTTTTATTTATTGGTGTTTTGCATTTTATTAGAGAATAGGGGCGTGGTATAGGGGCGCCGGCACGGTGGCTCAGCGTGTTCGGTCAGAGGACTAACTGCCCTCTGTCATAAAAAAAACTGAGTAACTTGATGAACGATGAACTCGAATATGTGTCATGTCCGCCTCGAACACGTACAACGGCCAATAACGTACAAAAAGTGAGATAAAAAAAAGGGGTAGTATCGTTGACTAATAATAAACACGTCCTCTGTCCTGGGTTCGAATCTTGCCATTGCTTAAATTTTGATAAAAAATCATAAGTGTAACTGAAGACTTCAGTCGTAAGAAGTGATACTCATTCTGCCAAAGGCTTGTCAAAGAGAGCGGAGGAGTGGACAGAGGTTCAGGGCACTTTCTAGCTCCTGGGATGGGAAACTGCCCCTAAAAGGCGGAAGAATCAGCAGTGATCAACGGAATGAGGTTGCGGAAGGCAATAGAAACCACTGCATTAAAAACACGTGGCCTGAAACATGTGGCCTGAAACTGGGAAAGTGTCATGGTGATCTCTCCACTGACAAAAGATTCCGGACAAGTTAACTGGAATTCATCGTTTCTTTGTTTTACAATGGGTAATCTGAAGATCCCCCCCATGAACCATGGACCTTGCCGTTGGTGGGGAGGCTTGCGTGCCTCAGCGATACACATAGCCGTACCGTAGGTGCAACCACAACGGAGGGGTATCTGTTGAGAGGCCAGACAAACGTGTGGTTCCTGAAGAGGGGCAGCAGCCTTTTCAGTAGTTGCAAGGGCAACAGTCTGGATGATTGACTGATCTGGCCTTGTAACAATAACCAAAACGGCCTTGCTGTGCTGGTACTGCGAACGGCTGAAAGCAAGGGGAAACTACAGCCGTAATTTTTCCCGAGGGCATGCAGCTTTACTGTATGATTACATGACGATGGCGTCCTCTTGGGTAAAATATTCCGGAGGTAAAATAGTCCCCCATTCGGATCTCCGGGCGGGGACTACTCAAGAGGATGTCGTTATCAGGAGAAAGAAAACTGGCGTTCTACGGATCGGAGCGTGGAATGTCAGATCCCTTAATCGAGCAGGTAGGTTAGAAAATTTAAAAAGGGAAATGGATAGGTTGAAGTTAGATATAGTGGGAATTAGTGAAGTTCGGTGGCAGGAGGAACAAGACTTCTGGTCAGGTGACTACAGGGTTATAAACACAAAATCAAATAGGGGTAATGCAGGAGTAGGTTTAATAATGAATAGGAAAATAGGAATGCGGGTAAGCTACTACAAACAGCATAGTGAACGCATTATTGTGGCCACGATAGATACGAAGCCCACACCTACTACAGTAGTACAAGTTTATATGCCAACTAGCTCTGCAGATGACGAAGAAATTGAAGAAATGTATGATGAAATAAAAGAAATTATTCAGATTGTGAAGGGAGACGAAAATTTAATAGTCATGGGTGACTGGAATTCGAGTGTAGGAAAAGGGAGAGAAGGAAACATAGTTGGTGAATATGGATTGGGGGACAGAAATGAAAGAGGAAGCCGCCTGCTAGAATTTTGCACAGAGCACAACATAATCATAACTAACACTTGGTTTAAGAATCATGAAAGAAGGTTGTATACATGGAAGAACCCTGGAGATACTAAAAGGTATCAGATAGATTATATAATGGTAAGACAGAGATTTAGGAACCAGGTTTTAAATTGTAAGACATTTCCAGGGGCAGATGTGGACTCTGACCACAATCTATTGGTTATGACCTGTAGATTAAAACTGAAGAAACTGCAAAAAGGTGGGAATTTAAGGAGATGGGACCTGGATAAACTAAAAGAACCAGAGGTTGTACAGAGATTCAGGGAGAGCATAAGGGAGCAATTGACAGGAATGGGGGAAATAAATACAGTAGAAGAAGAATGGGTAGCTTTGAGGGATGAAGTAGTGAAGGCAGCAGAGGATCAAGTAGGTAAAAAGACGAGGGCTAGTAGAAATCCTTGGGTAACAGAAGAAATATTGAATTTAATTGATGAAAGGAGAAAATATAAAAATGCAGTAAGTGAAACAGGCAAAAAGGAATACAAACGTCTCAAAAATGAGATCGACAGGAAGTGCAAAATGGCTAAGCAGGGATGGCTAGAGGACAAATGTAACGATGTAGAGGCCTATCTCACTAGGGGTAAGATAGATACCGCCTACAGGAAAATTAAAGAGACTTTTGGAGATAAGAGAACGACTTGTATGAATATCAAGAGCTCAGATGGAAACCCAGTTCTAAGCAAAGAAGGGAAAGCAGAAAGGTGGAAGGAGTATATAGAGGGTCTATACAAGGGCGATGTACTTGAGGACAATATTATGGAAATGGAAGAGGATGTAGATGAAGATGAAATGGGAGATATGATACTGCGTGAAGAGTTTGACAGAGCACTGAAAGACCTGAGTCGAAACAAGGCCCCCGGAGTAGACAATATTCCATTGGAACTACTAACGGCCGTGGGAGAGCCAGTCCTGACAAAACTCTACCATCTGGTGAGCGAGATGTATGAAACAGGCGAAATACCCTCAGACTTCAAGAAGAATATAATAATTCCAATCCCAAAGAAAGCAGGTGTTGACAGATGTGAAAATTACCGAACTATCAGCTTAATAAGCTTTTTCTTTACAGACGAATGGAAAAACTAGTAGAAGCCAACCTCGGGGAAGATCAGTTTGGATTCCGTAGAAACACTGGAACACGTGAGGCAATACTGACCTTACGACTTACCTTAGAAGAAAGATTAAGGAAAGGCAAACCTACGTTTCTAGCATTTGTAGACTTAGAGAAAGCTTTTGACAATGTTGACTGGAATACTCTCTTTCAAATTCTAAAGGTGGCAGGGGTAAAATACAGGGAGCGAAAGGCTATTTACAATTTGTACAGAAACTAGATGGCAGTTATAAGAGTCGAGGGACATGAAAGGGAAGCAGTGGTTGGGAAGGGAGTAAGACAGGGTTGTAGCCTCTCCCCGATGTTGTTCAATCTGTATATTGAGCAAGCAGTAAAGGAAACAAATGAAAAATTCGGAGTAGGTATTAAAATTCATGGAGAAGAAATAAAAACTTTGAGGTTCGCCGATGACATTGTAATTCTGTCAGAGACAGCAAAGGACTTGGAAGAGCAGTTGAATGGAATGGACAGTGTCTTGAAAGGAGGATATAAGATGAACATCAACAAAAGCAAAACAAGGATAATGGAATGTAGTCTAATTAAGTCGGGTGATGCTGAGGGAATTAGATTAGGAAATGAGGCACTTAAAGTAGTAAAGGAGTTTTGCTATTTGGGGAGCCAAATAACTGATGATGGTCGAAGTAGAGAGGATATAAAATGTAGGCTGGCAATGGGAAGGAAAGCGTTTCTGAAGAAGAGAAATTTGTTAACATCCAGTATTGATTTAAGTGTCAGGAAGTCATTTCTGAAAGTATTCGTATGGAGTGTAGCCATGTATGGAAGTGAAACATGGACGATAAATAGTTTGGACAAGAAGAGAATAGAAGCTTTCGAAATGTGGTGCTACAGAAGAATGCTGAAGATTAGATGGGTAGATCACATAACTAATGAGGAAGTATTGAATAGGATTGGGGAGAAGAGAAGTTTGTGGCACAACTTGACCAGAAGAAGGGATCGGTTGGTAGGACATGTTCTGAGGCATCGAGGGATCACCAATTTAGTATTGGAGGGCAGCGTGGAGGGTAAAAATCGTAGAGGGAGACCAAGAGATGAATACACTAAGCAGATTCAGAAGGATGTAGGTTGCAGTAGGTACTGGGAGATGAGAAAGCTTGCACGGGATAGAGTAGCATGGAGGGCTGCATCAAGCCAGTCTCAGGACTGAAGACCACAACAACAACAACAATCTGAAGATTGAATTTCGCTCTTTCATTGGATCTACAGGAGGGGATTATCAAGGGGGTGGTAACAATGCATGAAAGGGCTTCGCCATAGTAGGCATTTATGATGGGGCCTTAAGCGGACTGTGCAGTAGTTATTTGTTCCATCAATTGAAGTTCTTGACCTGTAACTGTCGACGAGCAACCCTGTATGGCAATTAATCTTTAGTCCTTTAAATTATTTTGATAAGAAAAGGAAGCAGATTAAACAGATTTTATTTTGGGTCCGTCAATTATGACCTTGCACCTATGAATTTTGAAAATTGTATTTTTTTGATTTGGTGGGCCTTGGGTTTAACTGCCATATTTGGTAGTCACCAGTGCTCCCACTATGAAATTGTGTATTTTACTAATTGTAAACTATTCAGTTTTTTTTTATAATAAATGACTGAATACTCAGTTTTGTTAACACAGCAGCTTAACGCTGTATATTTATGTACATGAGTTCATGTAACCAGCTTAAGTAACGGTGGGGAAACAGCAGTTAGTATGGGATGGCGGGTAGCATGCATGGACCACTTGCTGTTTCTCGGCTTTGCCGCAAAGCACCGGCCGCATGCATTGCCTGCAATAAAGTGTCATATGTTTGAACTTGAGTGATGTAGCTGTTGAGTTTGTCTCACAAATAATTTCGTTTCTGAGAGTCGAAGCTGTTGAACAGTGTAATTTCCGGCGAAGGTTTATACTTTTAAAGAGAAGAAGTATTCTCAGACTAATATTAATATTTAAACAGTCTAATGTACATTCTATCGTACTAATGAAATTCCGCTGTCTGTAGCCGGTCTTCTTTCCGCCATGTTTTGATGTAAGTTGTCATTCAGGCAGTATGGGCCATGCCAAAGCTGGTTGGTATGGATTTTTAGTATAAAACGCTAAGGTTGAAAAGAAGCGTCCCAGAGATGCTCTGAAACTGCAGTAAAGCAAGCGAAATAATCAAAATGACTGCTGCCAGATGTTTTACTATTCTTAGAGCTGCACTGCGAAGGAGATTAAAATAACTGTAGGTAATCACCACACATTTATGAAATCTCAGATGGGATTTTTCAAACCAATATTTTAAGAAAATTGCGAAGAAATTCTTTTAGCTCACATGAGAGATTTAGATTCCAGGTTAATGCTGTTAGCTAAGATTGAGTTTCAAATGTCGGTTTACAATTTGGTAGAAAATTTGAAAGTGCCTCACAGATTAAACAGAGAAAAGAAATTAGTAGGTAAAGATTTCTATCAAAATTTTATGACGAAGCACCCAGAACTCTCTTAAAGAAAACCTCAGCTCACAGGTTTAATTCGTTGTTAGATTCAATAGATCACAAATTGAAAGGTTTTTAACCAACAGTTTTTTTACTAGTGTGCATTTTATATATAAACAGATTAATTTGTTTGTGAACAACAAAAACACATTTTTAATTTAAAAACTTTGTTTTGTTTTACTACCCATACTGCTCGAAACGTTTCTTAACATCTCGAACTGTAAGTCTTAGAAAATCTCTTTTTTTACTATCGAGCCTGCAGCACATATTACTGCAGTTGGACATCATTCAAAGAATTGGTAGACAGTATGCTGCTTGATGTTTTTTTGTGGTATGTAAGCTTATTGCGGCTTTATTGTCTTCAGAGTACGTGACCTGACGTAGACGGACGTATGTCAACTTTGAGTAAACTGTTACTGCTGTCCATAATATTTCTATGTGGTAATGTTTTAAAGTTTCTCGATGATTTGATGTTGCCCGTATAATACTTTTTTTATTATTTTGGCAGTCGTTGAAATTAACATTTGACATCAAGTTGTTTACTACGGACAGCAGTAATAGTTCAGTCAAAGTTGACATATGTCCGTCTAAACCTTCAGGACGCGTACTGATGAAGGCAATAAAGCAGAAATAAGCTTATGCACTAAAACAAAATATCAAGCTCCATACTGTCTACTAATTCTCTAAGAGAATCACTTCTTGCTGTGTGTTGCTTCACTTAGAAATATTTATTTCACCATTTGTACAAAAACAAATGTTCAAGTAAACGTTTTATGCGGTAATATCTTATTTCGAGAAAACAAAAGTTTTATACAAATTTCGGCTTAAGTGGCACACTTAGTCGCCTGTCCCAAAATACCAACATTCAGCACGAGTAGCCCGAAATAATCCAAATGTCGGAGAACGTGTACCATACTTCCGAGGAGTAACTGAAGGTGTATAAAGAAACTTATTTATTGACCGGGAAAAGCATTATTATACCAAGCTCACACATTTGTGAGTGATGAAATGATCTGTAAACAAAGCAACTGGTACTATGTTTAAACGATGCGAAAGGGAACACTATGGCACCAAGCAACTGAATTCAAAGGGACAGAGCGATAGGTCTTATGGAAAGGGATTTGTTATACTGTCACGTTTCAGTTGGTGCAGGGTATGTTATTACGACAACTATGCATATGAGAAACAAGTGGATAGAAATGTGTGGTATGTAGCAATGAGTTGAGAGTAGACCTCACTATATGACAAGACTTTTACAAGGTTTCTATCTTGTTTGCATGGCCGTTAAGGGGTATAGAGCATCATATGCACCTGTAGTGACTTCGTACACGAGCAAGGCAGACGTGTGCACCTAAATGAGTAGGTGATTAGGAGATGCCTTACAGAGAAGACCGATAAAATAGTTACGTCTTTTAGCATTTCAGACTAGAGATCAGGAGCATCTCCCACACAGCTGTAAATGAATTCTCATTTAAATATTACAAAATAATAGTAATATCACTGATCAATTACGATCTGTTGCTCCACATCATTACTGCAGCCGGCTATTACACATTATACTCGATGGGGAGGTTGATCCCGAAAGTGCCTTTTTGTGATTAAGTATGATCTCACAGAACAGTCGACGATGGAGTTCATAAATTTCCCACCCGTGACATCAGGTCTCTTCATGAAGTGAAAATAAACTCCCAGACAAAAAGTGAACACCCGGAAGTGGATCAGGAAAAAAAAATGAAACTTCAAAGGTTGAGATTGTATGTGATGTTATTTCAGTGATTACAACATAGAGCCAAATTAAAAAAAGTGCACGGTATGGGACCACTTACCACTAAGATAATGCACCCCCTTTGGTCTGGAGCGATACACTGATTCGTTTGGGAATAGTTTCATAAAGCCGTTGAATCTGCTCTTGAGCTGGTCCACAACTGTGTTAACTGAAAATGGGAGAGAGTTGACGTCCGTGATGGTCCCACACACATTCTGTCTAGGACAGACCGGGGTATCTTACTGCATACAGGAGTAACTCGACACAACGTATAGTTCATAGACGCATGCAGTGTGGATGAGCATTTTCCTGTGTAAAAGAGACACCGCGATACTTTCACATGAATGGCAACAGATGAGGACGCAGGATATACTGCCTGCTGTACCGTTAGAGTTCCCTCATTGACTACCAGCCGTGACCTAAAGTCGTACTCCATGTCTCCCCTCAGGAGTAACACCGCTGTGACTCTCGGAAACACTGGAAGAATGGGACGTATCCCAGTTCACTCCCATATGCGCCGACGACTGTCATCCAGGTTAGTGCAGAACCGTGATTCAATGGTGAAAACAGTGCGATGCCCTTCACGAGTAGACCATGGCAGCCTTTCACGCCACCACTACCACTCGAAATGTTGACGTTTGTTTTGTGGTGATAATGGCAGACCGCGCATGGGACGGTAATTCCCTAGTTCCGGTGTTCTAGTCTCCAACCAATGGTGCGGGATGACTCACAGTGTAGCAGGAAGTGGATTAATTGGCTGGTTCAAATGGCTCTGAGCACTATGGGACTTAACATCTATGGTCATCAGTCCCCTAGAACTTAGAACTACCTAAACCTAACTAACGTAAGGACATCACACACATCCATGCCCGAGGCAGGATTCGAACCTGCGACCGTAGCGGTCGCGCGGTTCCGGACTGAGCGCCAAGAACCGCGAGACCACCGCGGCCGGCGAAGTGGATTAATTGTTCTCGGATTGCAGGCGGAGATGTGAAGCAGTGCAAATTTGCTTTGTGTACTATGAAACGTCCCCTTAGAAAAATTTATACATGACTGTGCTTAAACTGACACACAATATTTTTAGCGCAACGCAATCTGACTTTCAAAAATCCCTACAAAAGAATGGCCCTGACTAACATTAACCTATACCTTTCACAAATCACTTACCTCACAAAAATCTTCGTTACTCGAACTATTACAATACAGCAAGCGCCACTACTGCCAGCTTAATACAAGATTCAAACTACGGATGGCACTAACTACTGATAGGCATAGTTAGCAAACGAAAGATTTTAATAGAGAACAAACAATGTATTTACCTTAATAGTGTTGAAAAATCATAATGTACATAGCAGTTCATGACATCCAGTCTTACAAATTTCAAAACTCCGCCATTTCTCTCCCCACATCCACCACTGCTGGAGGCTCACCTCCAACTGCGCAACGCTACGCGCTGTTCACATCCAGCTGCCGCTGCCCAACCCTACAATGGCAGACAACAATGCAAACTAGCCACAGACTGCACACTAGAGATGGGCAAACTGAAACACGTAACTGTTTCGAAACAAATGAAACAGTACAATGTAATGTTTCGATACGCTGTTTCGAAACAGTGAAACAGTTTGTTTTTTGTAATCTAATAAACCTAGACATTTTATCATCGTGAATGTCTACTGTATAGGTATGTCCATGTAAACACAAATGAGGTGCGAGAGCGCTAATCATATCGCAGGAAGTATGAAACTATCACTTAGGCGTCTTGACAGTTTCGTATTTCATGCAGCAAATACGCTGCTTTCATGTCGTGTGACTTTCATACTTTTCAATTGGCTGAGGACAGCCATAGCTGAAGACAGAAGAACCACCACGAACGGAACTGGAGGTGGGAGCGAACTGCAGAAACAACGGATATGGTACTGGGATTCCCACATTCCGCTAGTATGGGAATATACCCATCCTGCTAATTCCCATGCATACAAAGGGAATCATTGTGGATAATAGGCACAGTGACTATAGACTCACAAATAATGCCAAATAATTCGAATAAATAACAAAATATAACAGAAAAAATTTTGTCTTTCAAGGTGTTTCGAACCGTTACTATAAATTCACCATGCTTCCCAGCCCTTCCCATTCACCATTGGCCGGCCGAAGTGGCCGTGCGGTTAAAGGCGCTGCAGTCTGGAACCGCAAGACCGCTACGGTCGCAGGTTCAAATCCTGCCTCGGGCATGGATGTTTGTGATGTCCTTAGGTTAGTTAGGTTCTAAGTTCTAGGGGACTAATGACCTCAGCAGTTGAGTCCCATAGTGCTCAGAGCCATTTGAGCCCATTCACCATTACACTATCAGTGATATGTCAAACAGATTGCTTGCAATTATACCTACATTAAATTTATTTATATGTATAATAACTGTCACTCTACGTCTTTTTTTATTCAAAATGTTCTAGGCTTACTTGCGTTTCTTAATATGATTACTGTACTTGAACAGAGAAATGTATCTTATAAAAAAAAGTGTAATTTAACTGAATGATTTTCACATATTTATTATTTTGAATGTGAATAGTATGCATTGTTTTATTGTTTGGTTAATGTTTATAAAGCGAATGTTACGCCATTTCGGAATAGGACAGTCATCTAGAAACGAAGCTTTATTTTCAGATATCTTAAGCTTCATGCTATTGCTTGTCAAAACGATTTCGACACTCTTGAAAGTCTTTCACGAAGTGGTATGTTGTGTTTCAGTACCTGTGCCGAGCCCGAATCTCGTCCGACACAGAGCGGAATGAAACATCACTGTTTCGTAGACTTGGCCACTGTTTCTATGTTTCGATACAGTGTATCGATATGTGGAACTGTTTCAGTGTTTCGGAACGGCTGTGGTTGACTGTTTCGAAACAGTGGCGTTTCATTCCGCCCCTGTCTCGGATATCCGGACCAGATTCGATCTCGAGCCAGACACAGAAACTGTATCGTTGTTTCAAAATAAGGCTGTTTCAGTCCACCTGTGCTTGGAACGGACTGATTGTATCGAAACAGTGATGTTTCATTCCGCTCTGTGTCGGACGAGATTCGGGCTCGTGAAACACTTTCAAGAGTGTCGAAATCGTTTTGAAAAGCAATAACATGAACCTTAAGATATCTGAAAATAAAGCTTCGTTTCTAGATGACTGTCCTATTCCGAAATAGCGTAACATTTGCTTTATAAACATTAACCAAACAATAAAACAACGCATACTATTCTCATTCAAAATAATAAATATGTGAAAATCATTCAGTTAAATTACACTTTTTTTTATAACATACATTTCTCTGTTCAAGTACAGTAATCAGATTAAGAAACGCAAGTAAGCCTAGAACATTTTGAATAAAAAAAGGCGTAGAGTGACAGTTATTATACATATACATAAATTTAATGTAGGTATAATTGCAAGCAATCTGTTTGACATATCACTGATAGTGTAATGGTGAATGGGAAGGGCTGGGAAGCATGGTGAATTTGTACTAACGGTTCGAAACACCTTGAAAGACAAAATTTTTTCTGTTATATTTTGTTATTTATTCGAATTATTTGGCATTATTTGTGAGTCTATAGTCACTGTGCCTATTATCCACAATGATTCCCTTTGTGTGCATGGGAATTAGCAGGATGGGTATATTACCATACTAGCGGAATGTGGGAATCCCAGTACCATATCCGTTGTTTCTGCAGTTCGCTCCCACCTCTAGTTCCGTTCGTGGTGGTTCTTCTGTCTTCAGCTATGGCTGTCCTCAGCCAATTGAAAAGTATGAAAGTCACACGACATGAAAGCAGCGTATTTGCTGCATGAAATACGAAACTGCCAAGACGCCTAAGTGATAGTTTCATACTTCCTGCGATATGATTAGCGCTCTCGCACCTCATTTGTGTTTATATGGACATACCTATACAGTAGACATTCAAGATGATAAAATGTCTAGGTTTATTAGATTACAAAACACAAACTGTTTCACTGTTTCGAAACAGCGTATCGAAACATTACATTGAAATGTTTCATTTGTTTCGAAACAGTTACGTGTTTCAGTTTGCCCATCTCTACTGTTTCGATGCAATCAGTCCGTTCCAAGCACAGGTGGACTGAAACAGCCTTATTTTGAAACAACGATACAGTTTCTGTGTCTGGCTCGAGATCGAATCTAGTCCGGATATCCGAGACAGGGGCGGAATGAAACACCACTGTTTCGAAACAGTCAACCACAGCCATTCCGAAACACTGAAACAGTTCCACGTATCGATACACTGTATCGAAACATAGAAACAGTGGCCAAGTCTACTGCACACAGCACAGCCAATGATTTTCATACAGAGCGCTACGTGGCGTTACCAATAAGAAAACAGAAACAGCCTACTTACAGTACGTACGGCGATCTTTCTTTGTGGTGGACAGAAGTGGTCCACTGGAACCACGACGGCGAATATTCCTGCCCTCACGCTTGCATGTTGTCCAACATCGCGCCACTCTCACATCCGAATGCCCCACGAAAATGAATACAGCAGTTCGCCATTTGGAGACCTATAGTGACGCCCCGTTTCAAACTACCCCAACGTGATGATAACGCTGTCTCAGACGCTTACGTGACAACTCCATGTACTTTAATGATCTCTCAACGTCTGACGCTGTCCACGCATCTTATAGTCTCCAGGCTTGGTAAAACCACTAAGACTAACAACACTAATGCTCCCTGGTGGCCGTTCTATTTGTTTCAGAAATTGCAACTCCAATCCTTTACATATTCGGCGATGGGGCTAATTTTATTCACATTTTAAGCTGATTTAATTGGTCACATTAGTACCGATTGTATTCTGAGGTGCAAAATTTTTATTTAACATTTCTGTACACCGACAAGTGCGAGAATTGTCGCACAACCAGCATAACAGCTAATGCATCCAAGTTTTTGACAATAATAATGTAATACACAAGAATAGAAAAGGAAATTGAGAATTTGTTGGATGACAATCAGTTTGGCTTCAGGAAAGGTAAAGACACCAGAGAGGCAGTCCTGACGTTGCACTTGATAATGGAAGCAAACAGAAGAAAACACCAGACACTTTCATCGGATATGAGCACTCATAAAAAAAGTTCGAAAATGTAAAATGGTGCACGATGTTCTAAATTCCGAGAAAAATAGGATTAAGTTATATGTAAAGATGGATAATGTACAGTATGTACAAGAATCAAGAGGGCACAATACGACTGGAAGACCAAAAACGAAGTGCTCAGATTACACAGGGTGTAACACAGGGATGTAGTCCTTCACCCCTGCTGTTCAAGAGTGGGATTAAAAATGAAGGGGAAAGGATATCAGTGTTAAGACTCGCTGATGACATTGCTATCCTCAGTGAAAGTGAAGATTTACAAGCTCTGTTGAATGGAATGAAGTCTAATGATTTCACAATATGGATTGCAAGTAAATCGAGGAAAGACGAAGGTAATGACAACAGCGGGAAACTTAACATCATAAATGGTGATCACAAAGTAGATGAAGTTAAGGGATTCTGGTACATAGGCAGCAAAATAATCCATGATGGAGGGAGCTAGGAGGACATAAAAAACAGACTAGCACTGGCAGAAAAAATGGTTCAAATGGATCTGAGCGCTATGGGACTTAACTTCTGAGGTCATCAGTCCCCTAGAACTTAGAACTACTTAAACCTAACTAACCTAAGTAGATCACATACATCCATGTCCGAGGCAGGATTCGAACCTGCGACCGTAGCGGTCGAGCGGTTCCAGACTGTAGCGCCTAGAACCGCACGGCCACTGCGGCCAGCCGCACTGGCAGAAAGGACATTCCTGACCAAGAGAAGTCTGATAGTATCAAACATAGGTCATAACTTCAGGAAGAAATTTCTGGATATGTACGTCTGTAGCACAGCATTGGATGGCAGCGAGACAGTGGGAAAACAGGAACAGAAGAGAATAGAAGCATCTAAGATGTGCTTCAGAAGAATGTTAAAAATTAGGTGGGCTGATAAGGTAAGGAATGAGGTGGTTTCCGGCAGAATCGGCGAGGAAAGGGGTATGTGAAAAACGCCATTAAGAAAGGAAAGGATGGTAGGACATCTGTTAAGGAATCACGGCAATAACCTCTATTGTACTAGAGAGAGCTGTAGAGGGTAAAAATTGCAGAAGAAGACAGACACTGGAATACATCCAGCAAATAACTGGGAACGTAGGTTGCATGTGCTGGTCTTAAATAAAGAGATCGGCACAGGAGAGGAATTCGTGGCCGGCCGCATCAAACCAGTCAGAAGACTGATGATTCAAAAGAACGATACATTGATATCCACCAAAGTTTGATTTCTCGAATAAAATTAGAACTCGCATTAGCAGTTTGTCAAATCCACAAATCCGCTGTATATACTTACATTTGTCTTGTAGTTTTGTACAGAGTTGCAGATACGTGGCTTCATGATGTCTGAGCTGATTTTAAAATTATGAATAACAAGCAGAAACTTGTGCGTAAAGTTTCATTCTTGTTATGAACGTCAAGCAAAAAATAAAATATCTGTTCCACTTCACTTTCGTCGCCATCGATGTTCCCGCCACAGCACTACTCCCGACTGAATATAGACAGTGTCATTTGAAACTATGAATACAGTCCACAACTGTCACTCCCATCAGTATGACAATTATACAGTTTCAAATCTTAGTGAAGATCAATTTTAAGCAAGAGTTAGTGACTCAAAATCTAATTCAGGAGTCCTTAGCAGATTGGTAATTCTGTTCACAGGCAGATCATACTTATAATAACTTGAGTGACCCAAACTGACAAGAGGATGGAATGCCAAAATAATAGTAGAATGATGTGGTAAATGTCTGTATCTAATGAATGTATGTTACTAGTAGATTATAAATTTAGGATCGGATTTTGTCAAGGCAAATTCTGTAGCCTGATGCATGAACCTGATAATAAACATCTAAGAAAAATGCCATTACTGGTAATGTGTACTTGTAACAAATAATTCTCTAGTGCAATAACCTGACAATCTTTAGGAAGTGGCCAAACAAAAGAAAAGATTTTCTGCTGCAAGAAAGCCTGACTTACACTGGATTTAAAATATTGAAATATTTTGTTGATTGGATAAACATATGAATAACATGTTAACTGCTCTGTTGAAACCTTTAGTAATTTGCGTGACTGTACAGAGTCCGGTAATGAACCAAAGGAAAATATTAAATATAATGTAGGTATAACATACTTACAACTTGTAACACTCAGATACAGGGTGTTTCAAAAATGACCGGTATATTTGAAACGGCAATAAAAACTAAACGAGCAGCGATAGAAATACACCGTTTGTTGCAATATGCTTGGGACAACAGTACATTTTCAGGCAGACAAACTTTCGAAATTACAGTAGTTACAATTTTCAACAACAGATGGCGCTGCGGTCTGGGAAACTCTATAGTACGATATTTTCCACAAATCCACCATGCGTAGCAATAATATGGCGTAGTCTGAATGAAATTATCCGAAACCTTTGACAACGTGTCTGGCGGAATGGCTTCACATGCAGATGAGATGTACTGCTTCAGCTGTTCAATTGTTTCTGGATTCTGGCGGTACACCTGGTCTTTCAAGTGTTCCCACAGAAAGAAGTCACAGGGGTTCATGTCTGGCGAATAGGGAGGCCAGTCCACGCCGCCTCCTGTATGTTTCGGATAGCCCAAAGCAATCACACGATCATCGAAATATTCATTCAGGAAATTAAAGACGTCGGCCGTGCGATGTGGCCGGGCACCATCTTGCATAAACCACGAGGTGTTCGCAGTGTCGTCTAAGGCAGTTTGTACCGCCACAAATTCACGAAGAATGTCCAGATAGCGTGATGCAGTAATCGTTTCGGATCTGAAAAATGGGCCAATGATTCCTTTGGAAGAAATGGAGGCCCAGACCAGTACTTTTTGAGGATGCAGGGACGATGGGACTTTTAATGAAATTTGCCAATTTAAATGGAATTTCATTAAAGAATAAAAGTAAATAATCAGTTACCTTTTTTAAATTTTTTGCTTTTAGTTAATTTGCCTTTCTTTCTTTCTGTACGTACGAACGAACTTTGTTGTAGAACCTCTCATTTATGTGTGGTAATAAAAAATTCATTTACACGGAACTAAGTACATTTAAAATTACGTGAACTCATATTAACTGATGAAGAATATTTAGTTGAGAATTAAATCCTTTACATAATTCGGCCTTGGCACACATTTTCTAAATGCAGTGTTTTTTTTTTTAAATATTTACTGAATTCTTTCCCGGCGTTAGCTATGGAACACAAGACTGTCTCTATTAGCAGAAAACGGTTAAATATTGCCAAGCCGACGTTTAATTATCACTGATAAAACACACATCGCTATACATTTAAGTTATTTGAAGGAACCAAAATCGTTAAATTTCAACATTAACTATCCGCCTATGAATGCACAAATGTGTAACTATTTTTAAAATCCGTCAGTCTCAGGATCGCTGCAAAAGAAGAACATTTTCTTAATTCACTGCTAATTTTTTATCTGTTCCCGATTTACGGGTTTGGTTAATTTTTCTTAGCGGAACAATTTTTTAAATGTGCCGCCGCTGCAAATCGATCGGTCCCGGCACAGCCCAGCAACACCGCTAAAAATGCTGAAGATTCTTTAAAGAAATATTATAGATGACATGGGCAAGCTAATTTACATTAATAATACACACTTTTGGTAAATTATGATGTATTTATACCACAACAATAATTCAACTTACACTAGTTTGTAATTTCTGCTCTAATGGCGGCTAAATCTCGATACAGACAAAAGAAGTCTACCCATTCATAAAACGCTTCGTCACAGCTTCCTATCGCTTTCAGCTCTAAAGGAGGATGACCAAAGAATACTCAGTACGTGGTGCTTTTATACTACTGCTGACTATTAACATCTCTTTGTAATCATATAACATTATTTTCGTCTGTGGCTGAATTTTACATTTTTGTTATCGCGGATATTGACACATTTCGCAATTATATTATGAATATAGAAATATTACCATCCTAAATACAGAAAGAATATTACTACAGAAAATATTACAATAATAATGAATGTCCTTTACACAAAATTCAATAATATTTTTTGTTAAATAATTACAGTATTTACAAATTGCTTTATAGCGGCGTATATGGTACAATTAAATTTTAGTTTATTAATAGTGTGAGTTTGCCAGGGAACGTTACAGACTGCAACATGGGGCTTTTCGGTTCCCCATATGCGCCAGTTCTGTTTATTGACGAAGCCGTCCAGGTAAAAATAAGCTTCGTCAGTAAACCAAATGCTGCCCACATGCATATCGCCGTCATCAATCCTGTGCACTATATCGTAAGCAAATGTCTCTCGTGCAGCAATGGTAGTGGCGCTGAGGGGTTGCCGCGTTTGAATTTTGTATGGATAGAGGTGTAAACTCTGGCGCATGAGACGATACGTGGACGTTGGCGTCATTTGGACCGCAGCTGCAACACGGCGAACGGAAACCCGAGGCCGCTGTTGGATCACCTGCTGCACTAGCTGCGCGTTGCCCTCTGTGGTTGCCGTATGCGGTCGCCCTACCTTTCCAGCACATTCATCCGTCACGTTCCCAGTCCGTTGAAATTTTTCAAACAGATCCTTCATTGTATCGCTTTTCGGTCCTTTGGTTACATTAAACCACCATTGAAAACTTCGTCTTGTTGCAACAACACTGTGTTCTAGGCAGTGGAATTCCAACACCAGAAAAATCCTCTGTTCTAAGGAATAAACCATGTTGTCTACAGCACACTTGCACGTTGTGAACAGCACACGCTTACAGCAGAAAGACGACGTACAGAATGGCGCACCCACAGACTGCGTTGTCTTCTATATCTTTCACATCACTTGCAGCGCCATCTGTTGTTGAAAATTGTAACTACTGTAATTTCGAAAGTTTGTCTACCTGAAAATGTACTGTTGTCCCAAGCATATTGCAACAAACGGTGTATTTCTATCGCTGCTCGTTTAGTTTTTATTGCTGTTTCAAATATACCAGTTATTTTTGAAACACCCTGTATTTATAAACATACTTAGATTTCGTTAACAGAATACCAGACTACATTATTCATTACAGAAGGAGACATAATCCTAATAGAAAATACATGTCTGCGTAACTCTCTGAAAGGAAGCTGTATGACTTACGTATGGAGAGTTGAGCTGATAATGCACAAGACCGCTCAACATTCAACTTCTTCACATACATATTCAGAACTGAATGTATTTTACGTTTTGACGAACCCAGCTATGTGACTGGCTAGAAATGTCTCCAGGAAGAACTAAATCAGAAATACAGCAAAGGAGCATTTTAAGAGACAAAGAGCTGCATCTTCAGAAAGCTGAACAAGCCCAAACACAAAAGAAAAGTGGTATTGATAACGCTGCTGGAAGTGAAACACTTTTCACAACAGTATTTGATAAGTAGCAAAGCCTACCACTTTCCCACATGCATGCCAGTGTCCCGTTTTATTCCAGGCGATTGTGGACGCAAAACCTTGGAGTCCATGACTCTAAAAGAGAATCCCACCTGCATTTGTGGTCAGAGGGTACTGCTGGATGTGGATCACAGGGAGTATTATCAAGGTTATATGCATGCCTCAAATATTAGATGGGTCAAAAGAAGCCAAACACTTGATCACTTGGTCATGCTGATGTGGAAGCCAAAATAAAAATGTGACTTTGGTATCCTTCTGGTACTATGTTGTTGATGTATGCAAATTACTTCATGCAGTGGGACATAAATTTCCTATACCTCGGCATACATTCTTATCTTGTGACGTGACTTCGCTGTTATAGAAAACAAGGAAACAAAAATCCCTGTTGTATATACACCAGAAGGTTGGTATAAATTACTAGAAACACGAAAGAAGACACAGCCTTTTCGTGTGAAACAGTCGGCCTAGTAGACTTAGTGTCGGTTGAAAATATAAAGAACTATCTAATATTTAGGAAGAAAGACGCTGATAACAGCAAAAATGGTTCAAATGGCTCTGAGCACTATGGGACTTAACATCTATGGTCATCAGTCCCCTAGAACTTAGAACTACTTAAACCTAACTAACCTAAGGACATCACACAACACCCAGCCATCACGAGGCAGAGAAAATCCCTGACCCCGCCGGGAATCGAACCCGGGAACCCGGGCGTGGGAAGCGAGAACGCTACCGCACGACCACGAGATGCGGGCTGATAACAGCACTGTGAGACTACAGAAGGCTGCAAGCATCATCGTTACCCAATGGTTACCAGTAAAATACCGCATTGCATATTCAGGAAAATAGTGCATTGCATATGCACACTAACCAGATATGGAGCAATACAAAGAAGTAAACACTGCAAAGAAAGGTAAGATACCAAGAACATGCCTAAGAGCTCTCCACCAACACCGTCTACTTTATTAAATTTTCGGAAGTAACATTCTGCTGATTATCAAGTTCATGAAACAGGCCACAGCTTTTTATTAATAGTTATAGATGCAATTTTGTCGATTTTTCGATTAATTAATAGTAATTAAAACTCCTCTTGTATACGCATAATGTTACCTGTATCAAGGTATTTTGAGCTTCTACTTTGGCTCAGATACCGCAGTTGCTTCTAAATAACAAGTTCAGCAGTCCACTCCTAACAGATGCATGGTATTTGTTCTTGGAAAATACCTATTACGTCACTAAGAATAAGTGGTAATTTTCACGTTGATGAAATGTTAATAATATTGGAGATAATTTCTAACGCGGAAACCAAGTGCGAAACTATGTAATTTGAGTTTTTTGTTATGAACTGAACTAAACTGAATTGGTTTCGTATTCTTTAACTTTCGTGTATGTCTGTGTTGTAATCCTGAACAATGCAATTGATGTGGTTACGTAAACGCTATCTAATGAAATGAGTCGCCAAAGTCTATTTAATATCGTATGGCTGTATCTGAATTAATGTTTACCAAAAGAATTAGAAAATTCAAAACAATATGCTAAAGAAACTGTTAAGAAATTCTGTAGTGTGCGATGTACTGAACAGTGCTACAATGCGTGACGTCACAGTATGTGACTTGCAGCTCGAACACACATAGCTAACACAATAAAAATTCTACATAAAATTCCAAATAGAATATTGAAAGAATTACTGACGAAAATGCTTATGTGAAAATTCCATGTGAATTTACATATGCAAGCTGACTAAATAAAATTCTACAGATTAAATGACACACACGCGAATGTAACACAACACTATAAGAATTAGACAGTCTGATAAAGTAAATGAAATCTGAACCAATCTTTGCTTAACTGAATCTGATAATGATTCTGAAATTCAGTGCTTGATTTTCAGTGCTTTTTCTGTGCCCTAACTACAACTTTAAACTGGTCCTAACAAAATTTCATATCTCACCTTGTCTCAACGGAAACTTGGTACTGTTTGGAAGTGATGAACATTAAAATACAGCTCATCAGCAAACCAGCTAAACAAAAGGCCTTGCACGAATGCAGTGCAAGGACGTGGAGCTATGCTAAACAGCTTAAGCTTTACTTAGAGTGTCAATGTTCCACCTCAGTGCAATGCAGCGACACACGATTAGTGAATAAAACTCCGTGAGACGGTGGTAAAAACTCGACTTACTAAATTATTGAAAGAGACTAGAGTTCAAAAATTGTATTGCGAAACTCTGTTTGCTCAAAAATGACGACCATTTTTACAAAAAAATGTACTTCTTATTAAAAAAAATAGTACTCTGCTATGAGATTAGTTACTGAAATGGTAAGTGAGTGGTGCATCAACATCTCTGAGTGCAAGCTATATGAGGAGTTTGTTTAATCATGTATCAACAATCAAACTAACTAGCCCGAAACAACAACGAAAAATCCCTCTAAAACTTTCCTTTTCTTAACGTATAATAAAATTACGCACAAAGAAGCAGTGCAGCGACAACATTACCCGAATATCTTCACACTTCTCAAATCAATCTTTGCACAATCATATTGCCAAAATTCAACATCCGCTCCATTTGTATCTCCGTGTTCTGCTATTTGTTTCCAGACCAATCAGTAGCGGAACCAACACGCGACTTCCCTCACTGAACTTCTCAGTGAATGCTATCGGCAATGACAATGTGCAGTGGAATGTGCGCTGATATGAAACTATCTGGTACATTAAAAAAGTGTGCCCGACAGAGACTCGAACTCAGGACCTTTATCTTTCGCGGGAAAGTGCAAGGTCACGAGTTAGAGTCTCGGTCTGGCACTCAGTTTTAATCTGTCAGAAAGTTTCATAGATGACGTTGCTTGCACTTAAAACTTCTGTGGAGTAACATATCGACTATTGAACACTTCTGTTTGAATTGTGTCCAGAGTACAGACATGAAGTATGACACATCGAATAAAAATAGAGCTCACATCACTTTCAATGAATATCAAAAAATAAACTGGTAACCTTACAAATGTAAAAAGAGACGGACATTATATTAATTTTGTGATGTAGCCAGAAGTGTCTTTTATGTTACATCACAACCAACTTTTACTGGTAGAAAATTTAGTGTATGATGAATAAAGAGTCTTTGGTCTGCAGCAGTGGATTAGATGTAGATTGACGAAAAAGTGGAGTTCGGAATGGAACTATATGACAACGCATCCAGATTTTTTCACACAAAACGCTTAAAACTAGTGTCCAACGTCACGTTTACTAACGATTTCCAGGAAATGATTCAAGAGGTGTGCGAGAAGCGTTTTGTCCTTGTCGCGCATTTGCTTATCTTTGGGAACATGCTGAGTGTGAACTTATCAGTTGTCTCGTTCAGCATTACGCGTACGTTATTTATGCTTGATAATGGTGCAGTGTTAGTTGCTAATATGATAACTTGTTATGAAAGCAACGCTTCTGACGTAATCTTTCAGGGGGTGTGTGTTATCTCTCGCAAGTCACTGATGCTCGGCACCGATGCTCGGCACCGCTTCTCAAGTGCACCTAATTGCTTGTGTAAATACGCAGCAAGAAGTAGGAGCCCTGTTTTAAGATTTAAGGAGTCTTTAATCGAATTATTTTTGGTAAAGTAAGCAAAAATTATAAGAGAAACGAACTTGAGGACAATATTGTAGAAAGAGAAGAGGAAGTAGGTGAAGGTGAATTGGGAGATATGATACTGCGAGACGCAGTGAAAGCACTGAAATGCACTGCAGGGCCTAAGTCGAGACAACGCCTTCGGGGTGGGCCACATTCACAACAACTGAGAGTCTTGGGAGAGCCAGCCACGACAGAATTATTCCACCTGGTGTACAAGGAAAAATGTAATGATTCTAATTCCAAAGGAGGCAGGTCTTGACTTGTGCGAACAAAAGTTTGATTAGCCATGGCTGCAAAATATTGACAAGATTTATTTACTGGTGAATGGAGAAACTGGTACAGTCACATTTCCAGGAAGATCAGTTTGGGTATCAGAGAAAGGAAGGAATACGCGAAGCAATACTGATCTTGCAATTTGGAACATCGTTAATTCCTCTCGTGTATGAAGATAATTGTATTTAGTATTTTTGGTGGTAATTGGAACAAAATACATCGGTTTACATACAGAGCAAATAACTTCCCAAACCCGAACCAACAACGTACTACGGAACAAACTGCCTGTATCAGGCAGCGGAAGTCTAACAGGGATGCATTACTCAGTTTCAAAGAAGACCTACCTCTTGGTAGTGCCTCCTCGAAGTGCATTCTCACATTCCCATCCTGTAAACTTACCTGTAGTTCAGTTGCTACTACGCTGCACTCAAAATATGAACTCCGATGATGAATTTGTTGTATCTTCGTTGCCACTGTAGTGTCCTCGTCGACACTGTAGAGTCTTGCATCATAGAAATAAGGGAGAGGACGTTGTTTGGTGGCCGGAATCCCCTTTCTACAACACAACTGCACACAGGGTTCTTGATTAACATGAACAGGAAGCTACTTAACTTTAAGAGTCATGTGTTGTGGTACAAGCTCTTCAACATTATTCCACGTTAGCCTCACTGTTGTTGAATTACAAGTCCCATTACGCAATGAATGACAGATGCCAAACTATAATGCGAATTAGTGTGCCAGTGACTGAGAGACTGCGCTGTTGACTGAGACTGAACTAGTAACTGAGACTGAGCCCTCTGGTCAGGAGCGGCGATCTAAATTGCTATGTGATCAAAAGTATCCTGACACCCCCAAAAACATAAGTTTTTCATATTAGGTGCATTGTGCTGCCACCTACTGCCAGGTACTCCATATCAGCGACCTCAATAGTCATTAGACATCGTGAGAGAGCAGAATGGGGCGCTCTGCGGAACTCATGGACTTCGAACGTGGTCAGGTGACTGGGTGTCAGTTGTGTCATACGTCTGTACGCGAGATTTCCACACTCCTCAACATCCCTATGTCCACTGTTTCCGATGTGATAGTGAAGTGGAAACGTGAAGGGACACGTACAGCACAAAAACGTTCAGGATGGCCTTGTCTGTTGACCGACAGAGACCGCCGACAGTTGAAGAGGGTCGTAATGCGTAATAGGTAGACATCTATCCAGTCTATCACACAGGAATTCCAAACTGCATCAGGATCCAGTGCTAATTCTATGACAGGCGGGAGGTGAGAAAACTTGGATTTCATGGTCAAGCGGCTGCTCGTAAGTCACACATCACGCCGGTAAATGCCAAAAGACGCCTCGTTTGGTGTAAGGAGCGTAAACATTGGGCAATTGAACGGTGTAAAAACGTTGTGTGGAGTGACGAATCACGGTACACAATGTGTGGACATGGCGAATGCCCGGTGAACGTTATCTGCCAGCGTGTGTAGTGCCAACAGTAAAATTCGGAGGGGGTGGTGTTATGGTGTGGTCGTGTATTGCATGGAGGGGGCTTGCACCCCTTGTTATTTTGCGCGGCACTATCACAGCGCAGGCCTAGATTGATGTTTTAAGCCCCTTCTTGCTTTCCCTGTACATAAATGAAGGATGGCCTCGGCTATATGTTTACGAATTCTATTATAATACACAGAATATACAGTATCTCACTGTTAAATCCGTAAGCTTTCCATGTAATTTATCTCTATGTAAAACACGGAATATTCTTTTTTCTAAATCTTTCTCCACGTGTGACGTGCGCAATGGATATCGTATTCGAATTCTGATTGGCCCTGTGTTGCGCATGTGAACAATGTTGTCAAATAAAACTTAAATCTTAATGAAATACTGAATTCCAAATAATTTCAATGAATCTAATTAATTGCCAAAAGAAAATGGTTATGTCGTCAGTGAAAACTATTTAAATGACACTCGATACTGAAGTATATTATGAAAGTTACGTAATACGGAGTGCAATGTCTGACTCGAAATATTCACGAAATAAAATATTGCTCAACACGGAAGAAAATAACTGTTCAATATCACCTTCACTGTTCACTATAAATTATTTTGCCTACTTAGTACAAACCCTGAAAATTCTGACCACGTAGTGCTTGCTCACAAGAACATAAAGTGAGATCTCTCTAGGAAGAAAAGTAACTTATCTCTTGCTCAGGATGGTACTTTATGTCTGGTGTACCGATGTTCTCAAAGCAAATTGAAACTATCAAAATGCAGTAGCTAAGAAAAAATAATCTACTCTAAATTTTTCTTTGCTTTTCAGAAACAAAATTTTCACGACAAAATATTCAAAACTTTACTATGAATGACGGAGGAGAGTTTTACTTTAAAGGAAAGCGCTCTTGAGTATTTAAACTCTGATTATTGTAAAAAAAGACCGTACAGGATAATAAGACTCTAACAACTACGAAATTCACTCATTACAAAATTACAGACATTTAAACCAGTTGCGTTATTTGTGACAAAATGGAAACAAAGAGATCAAATGAACACAGACATGAACATTATTACTTATCTAAAAGACAAATATTTTCTTCAACTCATAGTGCTGACAAACAAACTTTTCATGAATACTTGCTTCGTAAACAAAACCGCTTTTTCTTGCTGCTACTTAATTTATTTTTTCCAGACGCGTTTCGCTTTTTCTTACTCTAAGGCATCTAAGTTCTACTATTTTTAGATTAACAAACAGTTCTCATCGCGTTTTTATGTAAATAAGTAATTACTTAAAGTCTGTTGGCATCTGCGTCTGCTCTCATCACATCTGGAAGTTCCACTACCATTTCATTTCCGAAACATAACTACAGTTTTATATTCCGAACTTTTTCTTTGACATTGTTCACCATCTTTCTTCTTCTTCTTTGTGGTACACACTTTTGCCACTACTTGTAGCTATTTGTTCGAACATTGTGCTTTTAACGACTAAATATTGTGAGTTCATTATGTGCTTCCTCCTGTTTGGTTTGTTTACCTATATGTCACCAACCCAACGAAGTACACGTTGAAAACTAATGTCTATTCATTATGTTTATATCTGTGTGTATGTGTGTGTGTGTGTGTGTGTGTGTGTGTGTGTGTGTAAGAGAGAGAGTGAGCTGAAGAGTGTGTACATGTTTCTTTTTTTAGTGTATGTGAGTGTGTGGTTGTTTGGAGGGGGATGGGTGGTGGTTTGATTTGTTGAGTGTTGAATACGAATGTCAGAGAGTGGTTGATAGCTTTGGTGATCAGATGATCTGAGTTTTTGTTTAAATGTTCTGTGGAGGGGTCGATGGGCGAGTGAGTGAAAAGGTTTTGAGTGGTATTATTATTATGGTTATTGTGATAATAATCGTCTTTTGAGGTGTTATTCTATTATTTTATCTATTAGTGTAAACAGTGAATTGTTAGGCATGTGTACTAGGGTTTTCGTTTCTGCCTTGGTTTTCTGTTTGTGGTAATTTTCTTGCAGGTTTAGGAAGTGTCTTTTATTATTGATTCTAATTATTTTCATGTCTTCATTCTTGCGTGTACATGGATTACTCTGAAATATTCCTATAAAAATCTTCTTCATCAATACAATCAATAAAATCATAAAATTACCTTCCGTTAGGAGAGTAGAATGCGCTTCATGACAGTGATATAACTTTCAAAATGCTAAAGAATAGAAATCAGTCGTCGTTTCCGTTCTAGCTTTATTAGAGCAGATTCAGATTTCGACTAGTTACTAGATTAGTTAAAAGCCGTAAACTGCATCTGCTCTGATAAAGCTAGAACGGAAACAGCGACTGATTGCCGATCTTTAACATTTTGAAATAGCTTTATAAACTAGTTTCCATCTCCATAATAGAGTATTCTAGATAATTTCTCCCAGATTCTGAAATATCAGATCTCCTTCTCTAACACTGCTCGCTACTCTGCCTCTAATAAGAATGCACCAGAAGAGCACAACAG
Source organism: Schistocerca piceifrons (assembly GCF_021461385.2). NCBI lineage: Eukaryota > Metazoa > Arthropoda > Insecta > Orthoptera > Acrididae > Schistocerca > Schistocerca piceifrons. The sequence continues at coordinate 352,723,245 of NC_060144.1, read as the reverse complement.
ACTGGGAACCAAGCGCTCCGCAGATTACAGTAAACACAGAGTGAAGGATCTTATTCACTACTCGCCCAGCGCGCACATGCAACTTTGTCCTCGAAAAACAAAACGTGATTTATTTACAATGGCAAAAACCTTATAAACCTTAATCCGTTTTATTAGTGTGGAATCCCTTGTCCATCTTCCTAAGTCTCCTAATAAATTGGGACCCTTTGTAAGTACGAACGAAGTATATCACCTCCCATGAACGAGACTGAATTAGATGTGATTTAAAGTCCGTGCAACTTGAAACTTTCCTCTCCAAAAGGCAGAGCCTATTGCTCCCGCCTGGCAATTAGGTGGCGAGCTGTTTACAACTTGCTGCTCAATCTTTAAGGGCGCACCGTAAAACGTGTGATTGGCGTTACACATACACCCAGTCATACTATCAACAGCTTTGCAAAAACACTGAATGTTATGGCCATTCCTCGAAGCACTTAACCGTTTTTATCACTACTTGCCTGCAAGACATTTTCCACTGAATTTGTTTTGCCTAATTGCTTTGCACCACACACGTTCTGGAAAGAACCCAATACATTTACCTTCGCCATTAGACATTCCACCAGGAAATTCTATTATTTCTCTTGTCCTAACAAAATCTTTGTAAATTTTGAATCTACGCTGTTTTTGCTATATTTATGTAATATACCTCGTCCCGCCAGAATTACTTTGCAGAGATTCAGATTTAAGTCATCCACGGTTTCTCTAAGTTGATGAAGGTGAGTGCTGTTGTGATTCTTTTGAAAAGGACGAGTCCAATTTCGTTCTCTCCCTGTCCGTAATCTGAGACTGTGTTCTGCCTCTGCTGATGGGAAGTTAGACCACACTCATCCTTCCTTTACCACGTTGGCAAGCACCGCAGTCAGTTACGCCTGACGTTAACGGTGGAACAAGTCGTCGAAATCTCGACTTCTTACTCGAATCTGATGCCACAGAAAGACCAAGAATATTTCATTTGATGATGTCTCTGGCTGTAGTCTGTTCAGCAGGCCGTTTTGGCCGAGCGGCTCTAGGCGCTTCAGTCTGGAACGACCTCAGATGTTGTCCCACAGTGCTCAGAACCATTTGAACCACTTATAGTCTGTTCACATATAACTGAAGTTCTTCTCATTTCTGACTGGTGATTCTTGGAAAATAATTCCTGACACACACGTACGACAGCATGGGATTATAAACGGTCGCTTTTTAACACTGAAAGCAATTAGCGGCTTCCCTTTCCAGGATGACAAATGGTTCAAATGGCTCTGAGCACTATGGGACTTAACATCTATGGTCATCAGTCCCCTAGAACTTAGAACTACTTAAACCTAACTAACCTAAGGACATCACACACATCCGTGCCCGAGGCAGGATTCGAACCTGCGACCGTAGCACTCGCGCGGTTCCGGACTGAGCGCCTTAACCGCGAGACCACCGCGGCCGGCCCAGGATGACACATACGTTATTTTTGGAAGATCGATGTGACTGTCGGCCTGGAGACGCCACTGATTGTTTTGAAAATAATATATTTTATGGCAAAATCACACAAATTTCGATAAGAAATTACCAGTTTCGGTGGTCACTGGCCATCTTCAGGTAATAAGCAAATGCCACGGTTCACTCCCACATTGCCAGTCAAATAAATCGTTTTCCACAGTAGTGGGAGAGAATTGCTGCAGCTGCTTACGACCTGAGGATGCCAGTGATAACCGAAGCTAGTAATCTCGTATTGAAAATGGTGTGTGTGTCGTTATGCCGGAAAATAAATTAGTTTCATATTAGAAACTGAAGCACACAGTATTGATGTTCCACAAAAATATTTATTTCATAGATCGTTGTGAACCAGCTTTCGGTTTTGTAGGCCATCTGCAGACAACTTAAGGCTAAACAGATAGTCCACACAACACCAGCGAGAGTTTGTATACAAAAAGTGTTTTTTTTTTTTCAAACATATATGACATTTTACTATATAAGCTGCTGGATAAAAATGCAGCACTCTCAAGGAAAAAGTCATTTTACTGACAAGCAAGGTGACAGTAGTTCCTCGTTGTAGGAGTATAGGATAACGCATTCTGACTAAATGAAACGCGCACGTCACAGTAAAGGGCACTCGAAAAGTCTTCAAATGGTTCAAATGGCTCTGAGCACTATGGTACTTAACATCTGAGGTCATCAGTCCCATAGACTTAGAACTACTTAAACCTAACTAACCTAAGGACATCACACACATCCATGCCCGAGGCAGGATTCGAACCTGCGACCGTAGCGGTCGCGCGGTTCCAGACTGAAGCGCCTAGAACCGCTAAGTCACTCCGGCCGGCCCGAAAAGTCTCATCAGCACACTGTGTACCCCAATCTGCCGCAACGTAGGAGTGTATTTTCGCATGAAAACAATCATTAAGGTGCCATATTACAAAAAATGGTTCAAATGGCTCTGAGGATTATGGTACTTAACATCTGAGGTCATCAGTCCCATAGACTTAGAACTACTTAAACCTAACTAACCTAAGGACATCACACACATCCATGCCCGAGGCAGGATTCGAAACTGCGACCGTAGCAGTCGGGCAGGCCATATTACATCCTGCGATATATTGTCCCAAGCATATTGTGCCTTTTGTTGCAGTTCAGCAATGGTTCTTGCGGGTCCTGGAGAAAGTGTGCATTCCGTCTTCATCATCCCCGCATTCATGTGCAACTGGCGAGAAATCTGGTTATCTTGCTATACAGAGCAGCTTTACAGCACAAAAAGCATGTTACGTGGCAACAGCCGTACATAGATGTGCATTTTCCTGCTGGAAAAGCCCATCACCTTCCAGTCGAAGAAATGACAGTAGCGTAGGGATGACAGGCTGTGCAATGTAGCAGGCATGGTTACTTGACCCTGCAGAAACTCTAAATGTGACCGCGAGCTGTTAACTGTTGGCAGCCCCTCACTATAAAGCCTGTGTGGGGACTGTGTTTCACGCGCGAATGCATTGCGGGATAGGCCTCCCACCAGGTCTACGCCAATGATATTTATGTCCATCACTTGCATACAGACAGAATCTACTCTCAATACTGAAGACAATAGAGTGTCATTCCACTCTCCAGTCGACTCTTTCACGACACCAGAGTAGCCAGCCGTGTGTCAGCGGCAGCCTGACACACGTGATCTTAATGCTGCTGCAAGCAGACGGTTCCCATTGGTGCCTGGTGACATAGCAGGTGCAGCATGTGTCGGGATTTGTCCCTGGATGATATCCTGTGGACCACCGCTTCTCGCCTATTGCGTCTATCTGGACGTGCCTCCATCCTGAACGGATGTCCGGAACTTAGTCTACAGGTGTGGTGACGTTCCACAGACCACTTCTGAAAGCAGCGACACACTGCCGATACGTTGTGCCCGCCATGTGTAGCAATCTGAAGACACGTCTATTCAGCTTCCTGTGTGTCCACAATGTAACCCCTTTTAAACGGATGAAGCTGTCCGACACGTGTACGTATTGGTCGGCGAGTATTGGTTGTACACTAGAATGAATGTTGCAAACACTGTTCTGTAAACTCAGCACAACTACTGCCTGCAGAGTCACAACAGAGGGTGCACATATAGGCCTCCTGAGCGCCATCTGATTACCTATGACTGTGGAAAATGAAACAATAACACTACAAACTCTCGCGACTGCTACGGTCGCAGGTTCAAATCCTGCTTCGGGCATGGATGTGTGTGATGTCCTTACGTTAGTTAGGTTTAAGTAGTTCTAAGTTCTAGGGGACTGATGACCACAGATGTTAAGTCCCATAGTGCTCAGAGCCATTTGAACCAACTACAAACTCTCTGGCAGTGAACACAGTCTTTGAGAGTGTTGCATTTTGTTTCTAGCAATGTATATATACACACTGAAGCGTCAAAGAAACTGGTATAGACATGCGTATTCAAATACTGGAATAACTAAATAGGCAGAATACAGGGCTGCGGTCTGCAATGCCTATGTAACACAAGTGTGTGGCGCAGTTGTTACACCGGTTACTGATGATACAATTGCATCAAGATTTAAGTGAGCTTGAACGTAGTGTTACAGTCAGCGCACGAGCGATGGGACACAACATCTCCGAGGTAGCGATGAGGTGGGGATTTTCCCATACGACCATTTCACGAATCTACCGTGAATATCATGAATTCGGTAAAACATCCAATCTACGACATCGCTGCGACCAGAAAAAGATCGTGCAAGAACGGGGTCAGCGACGACTGAAGAGATTCGTTCAACGTGACAGAAGTACAACCCTCCCGCAAATTGCTGCAGATTTCAATGCTGGGCCATCAGTAAGAGTCATAGTGCCAACCATTCAACGAAACATCATCGATACGGGCTCTCAGAGCGGAAGGCCCACTAGCGTTGATGTGTGGCGCCTTATATCGCTCCTGTCTAGAGCCTGTGCATTGGAAGAATGTCTCATGCATGCACTTCGACGGATGGTCTGAAGCTGGTTCAGTCGAGTATGTAGTTCTAAGTTTCATCTGCTAGAGGACAGTAGGGGACAGGACTAAACAGAAAAAACTGTAATGTAGTTAAGAATTTTGACCAACGGAGTCCAGCAGTACATAGAGACATTCAAGAAACAGGTCAAAAGAATGTTTTTGTGAATTGTTATGTTTATTTCTTGGGCGCTTTTTTGTTTCTTTATGTCTGCACAGTTTTTTATATGCTTTTAGTAGCGTGAATGATGCTTGAACGTGATCTAAAGTAAATATGTAGATCGTTGTTCTACTGATGGACGCTGTACGAACTAGTGTGAGAAAGTTTTAAGACAGAGTGAATGCAGACGACGGGGAATTTTGTATCATAATATGTTAAGTAAGTTTATGGTAAAAGGAAAGCTAATTCGATTGCAAATGAAAATATTTAATAACGTAAAGTATAAACAAAATATCAGACTATTAAATATTTATTTCCGGAAAAAGTACAGTTCGAAAGTGTGTTATTTGTTGATTGGTTAGTCATGAAAAGCTCGGACTAACGCGGGAGAATAATGTTTTTCTATTGGCCTTAAAGAAAACTGACCAATCAGAACGGAGTATTCTTCGCGTGTCTTCTCTCTTGGAGATATAGAATGCTTGCAGCAGTATAACGGAGTCAGAGTCCAGCCTTTCAATGGTACGGTCGTGTGTAGTATGAGATACGCAGGAAGTTATAATTTGCCGGTTTTAGTTGTGCTACATGATTCAAAAGGGTTTTCAAGTGAAAGCATATTTATTCCGATCTTGTTTTAGAAAGTACAGGTTTTTTAAAGTAATTTTGGTATGAGAAAAGACTAATTTCTCGTTGCATATTGAGCAGATAGAGGACCAAAACCTTGAGTGCATTGGACACCGATAAACTTAATAGTATGGCGGGCATTTTCATTTAAGAACAATCCGTGTTTAGTAGCTGTTTAGATTTCGGAATATATGTTACCATAAACTTGCTAACGTGAATGAAAGGGTTTGTGCGTGACTGCGTTAAGATTAGCACGGGCTTGGCCAAGTGTAAATTATCAAGATTCAGAATATACCAAAGTTATGCCAGTATTTCCACATTTCATTCAAAATTAAGACCTTTTCCCGATTCTTGGAATAGTTTCGTTGTATGCAGACTGGCTCGAGTTGCAGTACGGTAGGTTTCTGCTCGGCTTTCCTACAGGCAATCTGCTGCACTGCTGCAACGAGTTCACAGATAGGTACAGGTAATGGACGAAAGTAATCGCGCCCCTGCAGTGTACCCTTGACTACTGCACGACACAAAGCTTTACGCCTCGCCTTAGCCCGTCAACACCGACAATGGACTGTTGATGACTGGAAATATGTTGCCTGGTCGGACGAGTCGTGTTTCAAATTGTATCGAGCGGATGGACGTGTACGGGTGTGACGACAACCTCATGAACCCATGGACCCTGCATGCAGCAGGGGACTTTCAAGCTGTTGGAGCTCTGTAATAGTGTGGAGAGTGTGCAGTTGGAGTGATATAGGACTCCTGATACGTCGAGATACGACTCTGAAAGGTGACACGAATGTAAGCGTCCTGTCTGATCACCTGCATCCATTCAAGTCCATTGTGCATTCCGACGGACTTGGGCAATTCCAGCAGAACGATGCGACATCCCACACGTCCAGAATTGCTACAGAGTGGCTCCAGGAACACTCTTCTGAGTGTAAACACTTCCGCTGCTCACCAAACTCCCCAGGCACGAACATAATTGAATATATCTGGGATGCCTTGCAACGTGCTGTTCAGAAGATATCTCCACCGCCTCTTACTCTTACGGATTTATGGACAGCCCCGCAGGATTCGTGGTGTTAGTTCCCTCCAGCACTACTTCAGGCATTAGTCGAGTCTATGCCACGTCGTGTTGCGGCACTTCTGCTTGCTCGCGGGGGTTCCTACACGATGTTACACAGATGTACCAGTTCCTTTAGCTCTTCGGTGTAAAAAAAAAGGAGCTATGAAATCAGCAGCAATCATTTAATATTTTTTGAAGAAATTGCGTAATTTTTTATTTCATCAGTCTCGATATCAGTCATATAAAATTCAGCTGTATTGGTTACCGGTTTCGTGCTCACACATCCATTCTGTAACCACTCATCTAAAATTGCAAAATACTTGTCTTACAGTAATGTATTCAAACAGTATGTATGTCCATATTATTGGTAGTCATTTGGTTTTAGACATACCTTGCTATTAACCGTAGTTACTCACACAGTATGGTGTCAAAGGGCTAGATTAGCTTCTGTACAGCAAAGTATACAGTGGGCACAAGTACCCTCATTCATATTACTTGCAACTGAATGACACAACCAGACTGGCAAATGTTACATACAGCAGTCAACGGGACATCTTCACAGGTATCGTCCTCATACATACTCGCATGCACATATGGCTGCGTGTTAGCTGTCAGTGGTGCTGCCGCAACCATTGTTATTTATTGATAAAATTCTTAGAAGTAAAGAAATATCAAATTTACGTTATAGAAAACGCTGACAATTCTTTTTTTACAAAATATTATAGCATCCAAATGAAAATATAAATATTACATTACTAGAAATTTAACTTTTTTTTACAAAATAACTTAGCGTCCAAATGCAACATACAAAGCCAGGAGGCGATGACATTCCGCGGCCCTCGGTATTCTACGCTGTATTTTTGTAGCAGGTTATAGTACCAGCCATTACTACCTTGCATTCTGGGAGTCAATGCTAAAACTCAAAATATGCTGCTCATTATTACATGTTAGCCACATACTGTCTAAAAATAAAATAAGCCGAAAGACATAAAACAGTTACAGCTTTACAAATTACATTATTAGTGTAACCTTTGGTACCAAATCCACAGTAATGCATTAAACAAACATTACACAGCATCATATTGCACATCATCCGACAAGTCATCATACTTAGCGCGAAATAAAAAATTATCCAATTTTCTCACTACTAAACTGTTGCGGACATACCATCCCGCGGCAACATGCCTCGAATAAGCAATATTTTTTTGCGACATACGATAATATGCCTGCCGTAAATAGTATAGCTGTTCCCCATTCACATTACACTGAGTCATTTCTCCCCTCTGTGCCATTCTTTTTCCCTGTTCGTGACATTCACCACTTACTTTGTCCATACTACTTAGTAGTCTGTGCTAAGACTCACTCGTGTACCATGTCTGGTCTGTACCTTCTTATACTTTAAATCTTTGAGTGTAGAGTAATATATATTCATTATGCCTGTGTTTTTGTGCAGACGTAATATATACATGGTAACATACACATGAAAAAACAATCTTTGTACTGATATAAATTCTGGCTATATTTGAGTGCAGCAGCTGTATAGTTTTAATTTGTCTGAGAGCGGCCGAGAAGATCGAGAGCTGATTTACAACGAACTATTAAATAATATTATTGTGGAACATAAATACTGTGTATTGCAGTTTTTCTTATGTCTATGCACCTACAAGTAGCGACGGAATATCCCGCAAATGTGGAAATATTTTCACACACGGGTACAGCAGACACATAAACGTGGAAAGAATGACTCTTCATTGAGAATGAACATCACACATACACAAACAGTGGCTACGTTCAGTGAAAATGACAACAACCACTGTGGGAATGTCAAGGTCCTTTAGCATGTCCCGCCTGTGAACTGCTTTGTCACCCACAGCCGTCCAGCTAAGGTCGCTGAGTCATAGCTTGGCAGTTGTTGCAGTGAGAGATACTACGGCCTAGTCATAGTGACAGAAGAAAGGAAATACTGGGTACCCTAAAATATAACTGGGCACACATTGTGAAAGCCGTAAGGTCGAAACAGAAGTAGTCATTTTATACATCCATGGATCGCATTTACGAGGATACTGAACATGTCGTTGCACTGAAGTTTAAGGAGAAAAAAAATTCATACTCACAAATATTTACATACTTGTCAGTTCAGTTCGATGAAGATATGACAGCTGGCCAATTGCAATTATTATTTCTGATAAGTTCGAAACTAGGTCTGTGGTGAAGTTTCTGCGTGCATGCGCATACAAGTGAAAGCGATCGAAATTCATTGCCAGCTCCGTCCATTGCAGGAGCAAGCTGACGCTTCATTGTATAGCAGGCAGGTTTCCCGTAGTCTTCAAGATGTCGAAGACAGCAACGTGCTGCCGACCATCATCAACAGTGACCTTGTGGAACAGGCACGGCAGCGCAGTATCATGTCGAATTAAGATTACTGAGAACACCGGCCACTTTCTGAATACAGCGCTACTCCGTGAACTACAACGGAACATTCAAGGAAAAGGCTGAGTACCCATTACAAGCAGGCGGAATCCTGACAGTGCTCATCCACGTACGGCCTAGAGCACAGGACATTTTCTCACAGCATGTGAAGAAATACCGGGGCTGTGGGTATCTGCGCACCAGGTACAGACAGTCCTAGGAGACAGCTGTCACTACAGCATTGCAAAATACATCACACAGAATGAAAAACCTCAATGAAACCGAGTAGCCAAAAGTATCGTGAATGAATCTCTCATTTGAACATGTGCTGTGTGTAGGTGATTCACTGATGGCATGACAAACTTTCAAGGATGATGGAGAAAGGTAAATATATCAGTTTGATGTAAGGGATTCTGGTCTAGAAAAGACCGAATCGAAAGTTATTAGAGAAAATCACTCTGATACATCTGACGAAATACGTTTACCGGGACTGTTGCCAAGGCTGTAGTGCAGGCAATGCCGAACAGCTCTTAGGTGTAGAGGTTGGGATAAAAACTCCACTAATCCAATGCAGATGGCGTGCTATGTACTGACATGAACAGTCCTGCTGCACAATGTCTATACTGTAGGGGACTGCAGTTTATGTTAACAAGCTGAGGTACTAACATCGATCAGCCCCTACCAAATGGAGTTGTATCCGGTGACGGAACTTCCGGAGATGATTTTCCTGTAAAGGCAAGCAAATGAAAGAAGCAGAGAAGTGGAATTGTTATACAGGACCAAATATCCGCGTAGAAGACATCCGGCTCACACCATGTTTCCAAATCTGTTCCAAAAATTAGAGAAACGCTGAAATTTGTACCACAATACAACGACAATGAGAGAGGAGAGACTCATTGAGTTCTGCAATAAATTTCAGCTAGTAATAGAGAATACTCTGTTCAAGAATCAGAAGAGGAGGAGGAATACTTGGAAAAGGACGGGTGATACGGGAAGATTGCAGTTACGTTACATCATGGTCAGACAGAGATTCCGAAATCAGATACTGGATTGTAAGGCATACCCGGGGCCAGATATAGACTCAGTTCACAATGTAGTAGTGATGAAGAGTATGCTGAAGTGTGAGAGATTAGTCAGGAAGAATCAATACACAAAAAATTGCATACAGAAGTACTAAGGAATGACGAGATATGCTTGAAGTTCTCGAAGCCTATAGATACAGCAATACGGAATATGTCAGTAGGTAATACAGTTGAAGCTGAATGGACATCTCAAAAAGGGCAATCTCAGAAGCTGGAAAGAAAAATAAGGTACAAAGAAAGTAACTGCGAAGAAACCAGGGTAACAGAAGAAATACTTCAGTTGATCGATGAAAGAAGGAAGCACAAAAATGTTCAGGAAAAGCAGGAATACAGAAACAGAAGTCACTGAGGAGTGAAATAAATAGGAAGTGCAGGGAACCTAAGACGAAATGGCTGCGTGAGAAATGTGAAGAATTCGAAAAAGAAACGATTATGGGAAGGACTGACTCAACATACGGGAAAGTCAAAACAACCTTCGGTGAAATTAAAAGCAAGGATGGTAACACGAAGTGTGCAGCGGGAATTCCACTTTTAAATGCAGAGGAGAGAGCGTATAGATGGAAAGAGTACTTTTAAGTTCTCTAGATTTGTATGATGTGACAGAAGAAGAAACAGGAGTCGATTTAGAAGAAATAGGGGATCCAGTATTAGAATCGGAATTTAAAAGAGCTTTGGAGGACCGAAGATCAAATGAGGCAGAATGGATGGATAACGTTACATTATAATTTCTAAAATCACTGGGGGAAGAGGCAACAAAACGACTCTTCACATCGGTGTGTAGAATGAATGAGTCTGACGACATTCCATCCGACTTTCGGAAAAAAAAACATCCACAAAGTTTCGACTGCAAGAGCTGAAAAGTGCGAGAATTATCGTATAATCAGATTAATAGCTCATGCATCCAAATTTTTGACAAGAATAATATACAGAACAATAGAAAAGAAACCTGAGGATGTGTTAGATGATTATCAGTTTGGCTTTAGGAAAGGTAAAGGCAGCAGAGAGACAATTCTGACACTGTGGCTGATAATGGAAGCAAGACTAAAGAAAAATCAAGACACGTTCATAGAAATTTGTCGATTTGGAAAAAGCGTTCGACAACGTAAAATGGTACAAGATGTTCGAAATTCTAAGAAAAATAGGGTAGGCTACAGGGAGAGATGGGCAATATGCAATACGTGTAAGAGCCAAGAGGGAATAAGAGTGGACGACCAAGAACGAAGTGCTCGGATTAAAAAGGGTGTAAGATAAGGATGTAGTCTTTCGCCCCTACTTTTCAGTCTGTACATCGAAGAAGCAATGCTGGAAATAAAAGAAAGGTTCAGGAGTGGGATTGAACCTCAAGGCGAAAGCGTATCAACGATACGATTCGCGAAAGACATTGCTATCCTGAGTGAAAGTGAATAAGAATTATATGATCTGCTGAATGGAATAAATAGTCTAATCAGTGCAGAATATGGACTGAGAGTAAATCAAAGAAAGACCGAAGTAATGAGAAGTTTCAGAAACGAGAACAGGGAAGAACTTAACATTAGAATTAATGGTCATGAAGTAGAGAAAGTTGTAGAAATCTCCTACCTAGGCATCAAAATAACTTATGACGGACGGAGCATGGATGACATCAAAAGCGAACTAGCACTGGCAAAAAGGGAATTCCTGGTCAAGAGAAGTCTACTAGTAGCAAACATAGGCCTTAACTTGAGGAAGAAATTTTTGAGAATGTATGTTTGGAGCACAGCATTGTATGGTAGTGAAACATGGACTGTGGGAAAATCGGAACTGAAGAGAATCGAAGCATTTGAAATGTAATGCTACAGACGAAAGTTGAAAATTAGGTGGACTGATAAGGTAAGGGATGAGCAAGCTCTGCGCAGAATCGGAGAGGAAAGGAATATGTGGAAAACACTGATAAGGAGAAGGGACGGGATTCTAGGACATTTGTTAAGACATCAGGGAATGACTTCCATGGTACAGGAGGGAGTTGTAGAGGGTAAAAACTTCAGAGGAAGACAGAGACTGGAATACACCTACCAAATAATTGAGGACGTAGATTGCAAGTGCTACTCTAAAATGAAGAGGCTGGCATAAGAGAGTAATTTAAGGCGGGCCGCATCAAACCAGTCAGACGACTGATGACTCAACAACAACAAAAAAGTAACGATCAAGGAGGACGACGAACTACACGGACTTCAGACTTAGGAGATGAAGTGTTTTCTCGAGTGAATGAGACGTATGCTATCAGCACTCAATCAACTGCCCGTGAAATGGATGTGTCGAGTATTACGGAAAATGCAGCTACACTCTTACCATTCACAGAAAATGCAAGCTTTTATTCCTGCTGTCTTCGAACCTCGTGTCATGTTCAGCCAATAGTACTTGTATCGCCATAGACCTCACTTTCCTGTGCGTGTACTTTTCACCGATGAAGCCTGTTTCAAAAGAGACGAAATGCTAAATGGTCGCAGTAATCTTGTTTGGTTCAATGAAAATTCCCACTCTACAGCCGCACAGAGTCATCAACTTAGATTACCAGTCAGCAAGTGGGCAGTCATAGTGATTATGTACTAGGCCCGTTTCTTCTACCTCCACACTTAAATGTGGTAGTGTGCAATGTTTATCAGAGACATTCTACACAGGTTTCTGGAACATATTCCACCTGTTATTCCTCAACGGATGTGGTTCCAACATCTTGGTGCCCAACCTCACTTTGGACGGAAGGTTCGTCAACACCTGCGCATTCCTCTAAAAGTGGATAGGAGGAGGAGGTCCTGTTTCTTGACCAGCACGTTCACTGATGCCATCCCACCACCCCACTTGACTTCTACTTGTGGGACCATGTAGAATATGTTGTATAAGAGACGCCTGTCAAGACTGCAGAGGATCTCCTGGCAAGAGTTCTCTCTGTCTGCGACATTGTTCAAACTACACTGGGGACCTCAACACGGGTACGACAGAACTTCGGGCGACGATTCCACGCCTGTATTGACGCTGGAGGACCCCATTTTGAACGACTTTTGTGAATGTAACAGCTTGTATAATGAGGGAAATTATCTGAGGGTATTGGGCAGCATTCATTAGGAATTACGTACTTAATGATCTGTGGTTGGAACCTGGGGCCTCCGTTCGAGCGCTGCTGAGGCTAACGCGGAACTTCAGAGGATTTTCGCTTATACTTTTCGGTTCGGTCATTTCCGGACTAGGCTCTCTTACCTCACATTGGTACATTTACCCTTGTCTATCATCCCCTAAATACTGTAACATCATCACGTAATCACCCAGCCCAAAGACCGAAGGTTGGGGCTACATACGGCATTGGCGTGAGGGCAGTCTCTTACAGACAAATAGTTAGTGAACATAGCAGCACACGGTGAATTGAATGACTTGTACGTGAGATGATAATCGGTGCAAGGCGCATGGCTCAAAAATTACCAGAGGCCAACCAAGTATTCGCGTTTCAGAGGCCACCAGTGTCTAGGGTGGATCTTGGATATCGCAGAGAGAATGTTTCAACACACATAAACCGCTGGAAGTGATGGTTCAAATGGTTCTAAGCACTATGGGACTTAACATTGGAGGTCGTCAGTCCCCTAGACTTAGAACTACTTAAACCTAACTAACCTAAGGACATCACACACATCCATCCCCGAGGCAGGACTCGAACCTGCGACCGTAGCAGCAGCACGGTTCCGGACTGGAGCGCCTAGAACCGCTCGGTCACGGCGGCCGGCGCTGGAAGAGTTGACTGCCAGTGTCTGACGAACGGAAGTCACGTCGTACTCCTGAAGAAAGTGAGGCTTGATGAAGCCATTTCTGTCACATTGTAAGGAGACAAATTCACGGCACTGGCTTCAGCAGGCTACAACCAAGATCACAGCAAACGCCTACCCATTACTTTTGGGCACTGACGAGGAGAACCCGGCAAGTTCCATACTGTGATTTCCTAGAAATCAGTGAAACAGGAACCAAAATGAAGTTTTTTGTAAATAATCAAGTACAGTTCAAAAGAATCAATGATTACACCATTACAATACCAGAAGAAAAAATGGCATTCATTGCTCCACATTGAGGATGTCTTTAGCATAAAAAGGGGGCACAGTGCTGTAACAAAAATTTTTTGTCACTTACCCAGTGATATAAAATGTCTGACAGACAGAAAAATAAAATTTGAAACTGAGAAGGTTTCTCGCTGACGACTCCCAATCCGTAGAAGAATTTCTATGATTGTAATGTGTAAAAGGTGGCGGGTATGAGGTAATACGAGGCGCGAGCTGAAGACATTCTCCCCCTTCAGATGTATTCACCACCCAATCATAAGTACAAATTAGTTTGCGGTGTCAAAGTTAATTTACGATTTACATCTACATCTACATCTACATTGATACTCCGCAAGCCACCCAACGATGTGTGGCGGAGGGCACTTTACGTGCCACTGTCATTACCTCCCTTTCCTGTTCCAGTCGCGTATGGTTCGCGGGAAAAACGACTGTCTGAAGCCTCCGTGCGCGCTCTAATCTCTCTAATTTTACATTCGTGATCTCCTCGAGAGGTATAAGTAGGGGGAAGCAATATATTCGATACCTCATCCAGAAACGCACCCTTTCGAAACCTGGCGAGCAAGCTACACCGCGATGCAGAGCGCCTCTCTTGCAGAGTCTGCCACTTGAGTTTATTAAACATCTCCGTAACGCTATCACGGATCTTCTCTATCTCCTCCGTCAGACCGATCTGGTACGGATCCCACACTGATGAGCAATACTCAAGTATAGGTCGAACGAGTGTTTTGTAAGCCACCTCCTTTGTTGATGGACTACATTTTCTAAGCACTCTCCCAATGAATCTCAACCTGGTACCTGCCTTACCAACAATTAATTTTATATGATCATTCCACTTCAAATCGTTCCGCACGCATACTCCCAGATATTTTACAGAAGTAACTGCCACCAGTGTTTGTTCCGCTATCATATAATCATACAATAAAGGATCCTTCTTTCTATGTATTCGCAATACATTACATTTGTCTATGTTAAGGGTCAGTTGCCACTCCCTGCACCAAGTGCCTATCCGCTGCAGATCTTCCTGCATTTCGCTACAATTTTCTAATGCTGCAACTTCTCTGTATACTACAGCATCATCCGCGAAAAGCCGCATGGAACTTCCGACACTATCTACTAAGTCATTTATATATATTGTGAAAAGCAATGGTCCCATAACACTCCCCTGTGGCACGCCAGAGGTTACTTTAACGTCTGTAGACGTCTCTCCATTGATAACAACATGCTGTGTTCTGTTTGCTAAAAACTCTTCAATCCAGCCACACAGCTGGTCTGATATTCCGTAGGCTCTTACTTTGTTTATCAGGCGACAGTGCGGAACTGTATCGAACGCCTTCCGGAAGTCAAGAAAAATAGCATCTACCTGGGAGCCTGTATCTAATATTTTCTGGGTCTCATGAACAAATAAGGCGAGTTGGGTCTCACACGATCGCTGTTTCCGGAATCCATGTTGATTCCTACATAGTAGATTCTGGGTTTCCAGAAATGACATGATACGCGAGCAAAAAACATGTTCTAAAATTCTACAAGAGATCGACGTAAGAGATATAGGTCTATAGTTTTGCGCATCTGCTCGACGACCCTTCTTGAAGACTGGGACTATTTGCGCTCTTTTCCAATCATTTGGAACCCTCCGTTCCTCTAGAGACTTGCGGTACACGGCTGTTAGGAGGGGGGCAAGTTCTTTCGCGTACTCTGTGTAGAATCGAATTGGTATCCCGTCAGGTCCAGTGAACTTTCCTCTATTGAGTGATTCCAGTTGCTTTTCTATTCCTTGGACACTTATTTCGATGTCAGCCATTTTTTCGTTTGTGCGAGGATTTAGAGAAGGAACTGCAGTGCGGTCTTCCTCTGTGAAACAGCTTTGGAAAAAGGTGTTTAGTATTTCAGCTTTACGCGAGTCATCCTCTGTTTCAATGCCATCATCATCCCGTAGTGTCTGGATATGCTGTTTCGAGCCACTTACTGATTTAACGTAAGACCAGAACTTCCTAGGATTTTCTGTCAAGTCGGTACATAGAATTTTACTTTCGAATTCAATGAACGCTTCACGCATAGCCCTCCTTACGCTAACTTTGACATCGTTTAGCTTCCGTTTGTCTGAGAGGTTTTGGCTGCGTTTAAACTTGGAGTGGAACTCTCTTTGCTTTCGCAGTAGTTTCCTAACTTTGTTGTTGTACCACGGTGGGTTTTTCCCGTCCCTCACAGTTTTACTCGGCACGTACCTGTCTAAAACGCATTTTACGATTGCCTTGAACTTTTTCCATAAACACTCAACATTGTCAGTGTCGGAACAGAAATTTTCGTTTTGATCTGTTAGGTAGTCTGAAATCTGCCTTCTATTACTCTTGCTAAACAGATAAACCTTCCTCCCTTTTTTTTATATTCCTATTAACTTCCATATTCAGGGATGCTGCAACGGCCTTATGATCACTGATTCCCTGTTCTGTACATACAGAGTCGAAAAGTTCGGGTCTGTTTGTTATCAGTAGGTCCAAGATGTTATTTCCACGAGTCGGTTCTCTGTTTAATTGCTCGAGGTAATTTTCGGATAGTGCACTCAGTATAATGTCACTCGATGCTCTGTCCCTACCACCCGTCCTAAACATCTGAGTGTCCCAGTCTATATCTGGTAAATTGAAATCTCCACCTAAGACTATAACATGCTGAGAAAATTTATGTGAAATGTATTCCAAATTTTCTCTCAGTTGTTCTGCCACTAATGCTGCTGAGTCGGGAGGTCGGTAAAAGGAGCCAATTATTAACCTAGTTCGGTTGTTTAGTGTAACCTCCACCCATAATAATTCACAGGAACTATCCACTTCTACTTCACTACAGGATAAACTACTACTAACAGCGACGAACACTCCACCACCGGTTGCATGCAATCTATCCTTTCTAAACACCGTCTGTACCTTTGTAAAAATTTCAGCAGAATTTATCTCTGGCTTAAGCCAGCTTTCTGTACCTATAACGATTTCAGCTTCGGTGCTTTCTATCAGCGCTTGAAGTTCCGGTACTTTACCAACGCAGCTTCGACAGTTGACAATTACAATACCGATTGCTGCTTGGTCCCCGCATGTCCTGACTTTGCCCCGCACCCGCTGAGGCTGTTGCCCTTTCTGTACTTGCCCAAGGCCATCTAACCTAAAAAACCGCCCAGCCCACGCCACACAACCCCTGCTACCCGTGTAGCCGCTTGTTGCGTGTAGTGGACTCCTGATCTATCCAGCGGAACCCGAAACCCCACCACCCTATGGCGCAAGTCGAGGAATCTGCAGCCCACACGGTCGCAGAACCGTCTCAGCCTCTGATTCAGACCCTCAACTCGGCTCTGTACCAAAGGTCCGCAGTCAGTCCTGTCGACGATGCTGCAGATGGTGAGCTCTGCTTTCATCCCGCTAGCGAGACTGGCAGTCTTCACCAAATCAGATAGCCGCCGGAAGCCAGAGAGGATTTCCTCCGATCCATAGCGACACACATCATTGGTGCCGACATCAGCGACCACCTGCAGATGGGTGCACCCTGTACCCTTCATGGCATCCGGAAGGACCCTTTCCACATCTGGAATGACTCCCCCCGGTATGCACACGGAGTGCACATTGGTTTTCTTCCCCTCTCTTGCTGCCATTTCCCTAAGGGGCCCCATTACGCGCCTGACGTTGGAGCTCCCAACTACCAGTAAGCCCACCCTCTGCAACTGCCCGGATCTTGCAGACTGAGGGGCAACCTCTGGAACAGGACAAGCAGCCGTGTCAGGCCGAAGATCAGTATCAGCCTGAGACAGAGCCTGAAACCGGTTCGTCAGACAAACTGGAGAGGCTTTCCGTTCAGCCCTCCGGAATGTCTTTCGCCCCCTGCCACACCTTGAAACGACCTCCCACTCTACCACAGGTGAGGGATTAGCCTCAATGTGGGCAGTATCCCGGGCAGCCACAGTCGTAGTCCGATCGGGGGATGCGTGGGACGAGCTGGCCGTCCCCGACAAACCCCCATCCGGACCCCCACAGTGATGCCCATTGGCAACAGCCTCAAGCTGTGTGACCGAAGCCAACACTGCCTGAAGCTGGGAGCGAAGGGATGCCAACTCAGCCTGCATCCGAACACAGCAGTTGCAGTCCCTATCCATGCTAAAAACTGTTTTGCAAAGAACGTCTGAACTAATTTACAGAGAGCGCAAACAAATCGACAAAATTTAAACGGTTATTAAAATACAAGATTGCCTAGTAAATGCAGTAATGCTGCTACTTGCGCACTGCTGACACTGCTCGGCGGCGGAAGGAGACTAAGCGAAATTACACTATTCAGGTACTAAAACGCGATGCTACACTCTCAAATACTATAATACGCCCGAAATTTATGAATTAAACAATGCAAGTACCAAAAACACGCAAAGAAATTAAGAATTAAACTATGTAACAAATGAGTGAGCTAGGAGTATACGACTTGCTGCTCAGCTGCTTATCCAACGGCGGCAGCGAGCACACTGACTGTGACCAACCGACACTGGCCGTTCAAAACAAAAACAGTAGACAAACGACTACGCGAATTTACACTATTCAGGTACTAAAACGCGATGCTACAACTCTCAAATACTATAATAGGCCCGAAATTTATGAATTAAACAATGCAAGTACCAAAAACACGCAAAGAAATTAAGAATTAAACTATGTAACAAATGAGTGAGCTAGGAGTATACGACTTGCTGCTCAGCTGCTTATCCAACGGCGGCAGGGAGCACACTCGTGCAAAATGATTCGTGGAACGTGAAACTGTCTGCAATAAGACGCTGCGTCGCTGAGACAGCTGCCTGGAAAGTTTTCAGACGAGGAGTGTTACAGCTCGGTGATTGGCCGAAAGCGAAGTACGCATAAACAGCGTGCCAGCTGTTTGACGGCAGCCCAGACAGCTGGCCGCGTTTAGCTCGGCACGCAGTTGGCGGTCGGCAAGGCATGCCGACCAGCTGATCCGCCTCGTCAGGCCGACACGCGGGTTCGCCTGCCCCCGCTTGTGGCTTCCCCTCTGAGAACGGCCAGCGGTCACTACGTCCTTGCCACGTAACGCTGTTTCAGCGTCATAAGGTGAGGCAGCTCCCGCTGCTGCGCAGACGCGCGGCTCTTGAGATAGTGAAGGAATTTAAATGATGCTGAGCGTGCAGGATGCAAAACTGAACTCAAGTGAGCGATTGGCGTCAACATAGATAACATTTCAGGCAGATTATAAACACTGCTACTGTATCTCCGCTATCCGCCATATTTCTTCTTTTCTTTCTTCTGGGCCGGCCGGAGTGTCCGAACGGTTCTACGCGCTACAGTCTGGAACCGCACAACCGCTACGGTCGCAGGTTCGAATCCTGCCTCGGGCATGGATGTGTGTGATGTCCTTAGGTTAGTTAGGTTTAAGTAGTTCTAAGTCTATGGGACTGATGACCTCAGATGTTAAGTCCCACAGTGCTCAGAGCCGTTTGAACCATCTTTCTTCTGGACGGCTTTAGATTCCATTTCCTTAATGGAGTACTAACGTTCCTGCATTGGAAACACTGGAGAGTATATGAATTACCAAATGAGATGACATAACATACAGCTTACAAGGACAATCTGCCTTTTAAATTAGCGGAGAAAGTTTCCCTTTTGGGTCCGGTATCTCTCTATTTGTTTGTTAGGTTCCTTCAGCTACGCGAGCCAAAGCCTTTTTGTCATGGCACAAGTCAATATATGGTTTAGTATATGAATTACCAAATGAGAAGACATAACACACAGCTTACAAGGACAATCTGCCTTTTAAATTAGCGGAGAAAATTTCCCTTTTGGGTCCGGTACCTCTCTATTTGTTAGGTTCCTTCAGCTACGCGAGCCAAAGCCTTTTTGTCATGGCACAAGTCAATGTATGGTTTACGGAATGCTGATTAGAAAGTTAGAGGAAGGTTCTGAACTACTGCGAGAACTCCTGTACATAACACAAGGAGTGTCATATAGAAACATTTTAATTTGAATTTGAAGACTTGCTGTTCCTCACTCAGTTTTTTTTCAGTTCTACTTGAAGCGTACTGAAAATAAAATCTGCTGAATAGTGCACATCTTTCTATACAATGTTTAAAGCTATAACTCTAAAGGGGGAAAAATTTTGTTGTTGCTAAACCATTGTAAGGTTTACTACTCCACATTTTATTCAAAGGAAGTCACAAGGTACAGGTTATGCATTAGTGAACGACAGTTATTAGATCTCCAGTGATATGGTACATACCAAATTAAGTACAAAATATCCTGTTTCATATCGTACTGCAATCGTAGATTTTATGAAGGCTTAGTAATGTGTGGTTAAGAAAGTTTTCTCCCAGTGCATATCGTTTTTCCATCTAATGTTCTCTGAATGTATGATGTAGTTTCTTCTCAGTAAGTCAATACCGTAAACAACAAATCCCACGGTGGGATTTGTGTAGAGAGTTACAATTCCGAGACACCTGAACAATGGTATACATGGTGTTCGCGAACTGAAATGCGGATCAGTCTCGCCACTTTTTACTGGACTGTAAAATGAAATTAAAATTATAAAACAGAATAAAGCATTTTGACCAATTTGCAGCAGAGCTGATCAGGACCGCTAAATTGCTGGTTTCTGCTATACAACTGGTGTTATAGGTAACGCAACATATTATTTTTGTCGTCCAGTTTCGGTTTAAAATGCGGACTTTATTGTGTGACGTCGTGGAATATTCCCCCTTCAGCCCCTACAGCTTCATGAAGCTCCCATAGGTGCTGGCGCTACACTTAGGCTTCAAAACGGCGTCTGTAACGGAGGTACGTTCGAAGCAGCGAATTGTCACTGAGTTTCTTTTGGTGCGAAACCAGAGCATCAGAGGTATTTATAGGCTCTTGCAGAATGTTTACGGAGACCTAACAGTGAACAAAAGCATGAGTTGTTGGGGGACGCCTCTGTCATCATTGCAACAAGGTCGCCCAAACCTGTCCAATCTCCCGCGTGCATCTGTGACTCCTCAGGAAACTGAAGAAACGACTGTAGCGTATTCTTTACCACAAAAATACAAACGAACTTCTCCGTTTATATGACAACGCTTCACACGTCTGCGCACACGACAGGGGCTCGCAAAACTTGATCGAACTGTTCTTCCTCATCCGCCTACAGCCCAGATCTCGCATCTTCCGGCGTCTTCTGTTTAGCCCAGTGAAGTATGCACTCCTTGGGAAGCAGCGTGTCGACGATGGGGAGGTTATTAATGCAGCTAGGCGTTGGCTCCAACATCCACCAATAGAGTGGTACCATGCGAGCATACAGGCCCTCCCAGTAAGGTGGTGTAAGGCCATCGCATTGAACGGAGATTATGTTGAAAAATAGGGTTTCGTAACTGAAAGACCGGGGAATAACATGGTGTCATGGAATCCTGAATGAGACCAACCTTTCAGACAAAAAAGTGTTGCATTACGCATTGGACGCCCCTCATATAGTCCTCAATGAAGTATGTTATAAATGCAGTAACTAACTATAAACAGAGAATTTTACAGGCATTACAAGCCTTCTTTGAGCGTTTGTATAGTTAAGTGAACTCGAGACAGATGTTTAATAATGAAATTAATGACATTCTTGGTGTGAAGAAAGGTAAGGCGTCAGGGGATGTTATGGTAGAAAGGACACAAACCTTGCAAAATTATTTACAGCTTGTCTCAGAAATAACTGTGTTTCCTCAAAACCGAGATAATGCTGTAAGCATTGTATTTCACAAGAAGGACCACACGCAAAAAACAAAAGAAGCTAGAACCATCAGCCTCCTCTCCGTAATGTACAAGATTTTTGAAACTTCCTGGCCGATTAAAACTATGTGTCGGACCGAGCACCTGCACGAGAAAGGCAAAGCCGAGTGTGCGATGATATGAAATTTTCTGGCTGATTAAAGCTGTGTGCCAGACCGAGACTCGAACTCAGGACCTTTGCCATTCGCGGGCAAGTGCTCGGTCCGGCACACAATTTTAATCAGCCAGGAAGTTTCATATCAACGCACATTCCACTGCAGAGTAAAATTTCATTCTGGATACAAGATTTTTACCAGCATTACAGAAAAAAGCTCGTATATTCAACTTACAAAGGAATCAAATGGTTTCCTAATTGTAGAACAATGGACCCCTTGCAAGCCGAAGGAAAATGCCGAGATAGTTCTTTTAAAAACGACACAGTCACTTTAAGTACCTGTGCCTGACCAATTTAAGCTTCCGTATATGATACTGTCATTTCGACATGGAGTTAAATCGCACTGTTTCTTTTTTACCACCAAAACGTTCTGGTACAACATACTCAAGTATATTGTTTAAAACTGCAGTACTGGAAATGACAGCAAATAACGCAATTCTGTTTGCTGTGCGTATAGTAGGAAGAATACATAACTAAATTTATGGTTGATTTTAAGGTGTGTATGGCGCGAAATTTAGTGCACGGAGCTGCCACCTCGGGAAACAAAAATGGCTCTAATCTGTCTGTGTAACGAGTCAAACTGAGGTTGGATGACGTCTAATTACATTATTGCATGTTGCTTCAGCTCTATGCTGGAATTCATCGATTGTAGTAGGTGGCGAGTGGTAGAATACCATCCTCCCCGTCACCCACTATGAAATGGTTTCACAGGGTTAGAGATATGGACAGCGTGCTGCCCGAGACAACAGTCGAATTCGCTCTGTATCGAGGTAGGTCAGGACGGTACTGAAACTTGTTGTCTCGTGTTGTCTTGTTGAATGAGATTTGGAAGCTAGGGCAGAGCAACCAGCCTCAAGAAGGCACAAATACAGCAGCTGCTGTCCAAATTATCGGCAATGTGAACTAGAGGACATTGTGTTGTGTCCCCAGCGGAACGCCATCGAACCATACCCGAGCTTATGAGACGACGGTGAATACAATATGATATCATTTGTCCTCATTAGAGCCCCCAAACACGGCCACGAGGGTAGTTTGATAAGTGTAGGAAATTTCCACGAAAGACTGGAACATTTTTGTTTCTCCATCACAATTTGTAAGACTGATTGTCCCAAGAATCCTATAAATAATTTCAACAATGTACAGCGTACCTATCGTTGACAGCCGTCTGAACTGGTCTGTATTGGTGAAGAGGAGGAAACAGAGTTGCATGCTGTTATTAAACATTTCATTTGAAGGGCTGGACAGCCATACAAATCGAAACAAAATGTGCGAGCACACGGCACCATCATTGGAGACCATTTATTTTTGGGCTAATGAACTTAAACATGGGTGAGCAAGCACCAAAGACGAAGCACGCTTTATCCGTCCAATTGAGGCCACAGGAAGAAAAGAACTGACAAAATCCATGACATGACAATGCAAGACCGTCAGACAAAAATTCGTGGGATTGCTGAGACTGTAGGCAACTCAACTGAGCGAGTGCATAACATCCTGCACGGAGAATTGACAGTGAAGAAGTTGCGTGCGAGTTGGGTGCCGCGATTGCTCACAATCGACAAAAAGCGCATCCGACACGACATTTCAACACAATGTCTGGCAATCTTAAACCGCAAGGCTTTTTGCACGGATTAGTGAATTCATAAAACCTTGATGAATCATTGTACATCAGAGTCAAAACGGCAGTCAAAACAGTGGACGAAGGTTGATGAAAGTGCACGGAAGAATGCAAAGACTATTTTGTCAGCTGGTAAGGTGAGGGGCACTGTTTTTTGGTATTCCCAAGAATAATTTTCATAGATTACTTGGGGAAAACTGTTGACGCGCCCATTTCATGGCACTACGTGCGTGACAAGTCTGTTCGATCCTTCACGGCCGAGCGAACAGTATACCTGTCCTGTCGGGCGCTGGTCACATGGAGCCGTTGAGATCTTGCATGACGGTGGGTATGGCCTTCTCGAACAAATATCTTGGATATTATATTTACAGTTTTGGCCTCGAACAACGCGAGCAGCAATACTGCAAAAGAAAAATAAACTGCTGTTTCAATAGGCCACGATCCTACTGTTGTTGAATCCTGACATGTGCTCTTACACGTCCCTCTGTCTTACACGAAGCGTAACGCGATCTTCTCATGAACAATATCCAAATACAGCTTACGAATGAGAAACCCGTTGTATAATTCTTCCTTAATTCTTTCCGCCCTGAAAGAATGTTTTAACCGTTATCTGAAATGTACCAATTTCCATTCATTATAATCTGTAGAATCTGGTAAAAAACTGAAAAAAATTATCATGGTGACCGTTTATTCAATATATCTCTAGCATGATCGTGCTACTCAAAGTACAGACAAGTGTAACACCCAAATGGCACTTCATGCATTTGCTGAAATATCTTATACATGTTAAGTAAAACCTTACCAGCCTAAAATTATGCAGGAATTTCCTTAAACTAACGAAATATGCGAAAATATGTTGTATTTACCTCGGAGACGCATGCCTCTGTCTTGTTTAAGTTTTAAGCGATATGTTGCCCTCCGGTAGTCACAAAATGGAATAAAAAAGCTGGCAAAACCGTGAACTCGCACAATCGTTGCAGTCCGGAGTGAAACAGAAAAGTGATGTAGTTGACCCGCGGCAAATTAAAAACCAAACCACAACAATCGTGCGGGTCAAAGCGGAAAGAGCAACATATAGACTGTAAATGCAGTTACTCCCAACTACTTCGAGCTGTTACACGAAATACTGTTCATTTGTACATCCAGGCATGAAGTACACTTCATGCCAAATTGATATCTGTTGCATTCTGTCTGCATGGTGTTGCAATGTCAATGACCAGCAGCGTATGTAAGACTAACTTCCGTCCTGAAACTCTGTGCACTTAATAATAGATCCAGATCTTTTCGATGATTAGTGCATATCTCCTCTTCAACTTTTACTAGGCCTGCTGACGTAGTGGACTCAGTCGGGAGTACGAGGTCAGATTCCCCGTTCGTCCATCGAGGTGTGTATTTCCCAAGGTTTCCCTGGGTCGGTGAAATCAAATACCGGAATGGCTCTATTAAAGAGGATACGGTCGATTACCTTCCCATCTCTGTCCAACTGGAGAATGTGCTCTGCCGCTTAATGAACAAGATACGAGCATAGACCAACTGTGTGATTGGACTGAACAGTGTCTAGCAAACAGAACACAGCATGACATTCTCAATGGGTAGAAGTCTTCAGACATAAAAGTGACTTCGGGCGTACCCCAAGGGACTGTTAGGCCCATTTTTCACAGTACACGCAGGGTGTTTCACAACTACACCGAGAAACTTCGAGGATGTAGAAGGTGCCTTCCGAACAAAATGAGGATAGGAACCGTGTCAGGAAACGTCATCAAACCACGCTAAGGAGCGCCGAACTCGCAGACGGACGACGCCTGTGTACCTATAGATACAGGGCGATTCCATGGTGATGTTGCAAACTTTCAGGGCTGATGGAGAAGTATAAGATTCGAGGCAAACAAACGGGTCGAAAGTTAAAAGGAACAATCGTTCTGATACCGTGGTGATGATGCAAAATTTTAGAGCTGATAGAGAGGTATAAATGTATTAATTTGAGGCAAACAAACGAGTCGAATGTTAAAAGGAACAATCGTTCTGATACCTCTGACAGTTGAATTTATGTGCTGGTACTGTTGAAGTATAAAATTCGAGGCAAACAAACGGGTCGAAAGTTAAAAGGAACAATCGTTCTGATACCGTGGTGATGATGCAAAATTTTAGGGCTGATAGAGAGGTATAAATGTATTAATTTGAGGCAAACAAACGAGTCGAATGTTAAAAGGAACAATCGTTCTGATACCTCTGACAGTTGAATTCATGTGCTGGTACTGTTGAAGTATAAAATTCGAGGCAAACAAACGGGTCGAAAGTTAAAAGGAACAATCGTTCTGATACCGTGGTGATGATGCAAAATTTTAGGGCTGATAGAGAGGTATAAATGTATTAATTTGAGGCAAACAAACGAGTCGAATGTTAAAAGGAACAATCGTTCTGATACCTCTGACAGTTGAATTCACGTGCTGGTACTGTTGTTGCTAACACTGAGCATACGCAACTTACAGAGGCGGTAATATGGACCAAAACATAAAAAGTCAAGCAAACAAGGGCCGTAAAGTGCATACCGTGAGAGTTATGAGCAATTGTTCAACAGAGATGTGTTTCACAGTAGTGAAGATGAACAAGTGGTCGTAGTTCCTCAGCTATGCATCTTATAACTCATGCGAACTGGACATTTCTTCTTGTTTTGGTCCATACTACTTCCTTTGAAAATTTCCTACCCTAAAATCTTAGCAACAACAGTATCGGTACACGTATTCCACTGCCCGAGGTATCAGAACGATTTTCGATTATAACTACAGACTCAGTCGCTTCCAGACCAGATTCCTTACCTCAAATTGATAAATTTATATTTCTCCATAGCCCCTGAATGACTGTAACTTCACGGAATCATCCTGTGTATACGTACATATAAGGGGCCGGCGCATATAACTTCAACGCTTTGTAGCTTCGTTGGATGAGACTTTTCGCAGATGATGTTGTTGTATACAAAGAAGTCGCAACGCTAGAAAATTGTAACGAAATGCAGAAAGACCTGCAGAGGACAGACACTTGGTGTAGGGAGTTAAAATCGACCCTGTTCGTAAACGAATGTAAGGTACTGGTGTAACTAACCTGTCACTACGGGTTATTACGTTATTATTGGGAATGGAAATACTTATTGCTTATGACATTGACGTGAGAAGATTAGGGTCGCCACCGACTCTAACCATAAGTATTGTAACAAGGCCGGTCCCATTCCAAAATACCATTATCCACGATGGCGGCCTTGACGTCAGAGACATTATGAACTGTTTTGATAACACCGCCACCATTCCAAAGCATCGTTATTCGACAACAACAAGGTCGCACGCAGTGGATCCGGCACGTGTTGCCTCTCTAGTCTTTATTACCACCACCAGAGTAATCTGTCATCAAGTCAGCTGATGGTGTTGTGGGGTGGTGGAAATGGGTGCATCCAATACGATCCCTTAATTGAGCCACATGTTCGACTTCTACCAATAGGATTCAACTATCCTATGACCTCATTGTAGGACATATATAGGTTAAGTTCCGGGACCTCAGTCTTGGTCACTCAGTCAGCGGGAGACTAAGAAGAACAATCATGAAGCACCAGTCGACCTCCAGTGCAGTCACTCAGAACAGGACCAAACGGAAAAGTATCCTTATTATTCAATGTTTTCACTTATTCGCTAATATCTAATCATTCGTCTTCTTTTTTCAACAGAGTCAAGCGCCACCATGCTTAGCTCCGCAGACGCGTCCGAACCTGCATCATCATTAGCTTCGTTAACCATCTCATCCGGACCTACACCAGCGACAGCCGACTCATCTGATCCAGTAGCGACCACGTGGGATCCTGTAGCCCACCTAGCTCACATGTTGGAGCAGTACAAGGAGTTGCTGCTCTCCGTCCCACTCAGCAACTTGTGTGATGAAGACGCTCGATCTGCTCACCACACAACGACTTCAACCACTGGTGGTGTTAAAGATCAACTAAATGGTGGTCAGTACTGGATGCCTACATATAACTCATCACAATCGAACACTCCCGTGATAGTGCAACCACCGAGTTTAGATACTGTAAATAAAAAGAATACGTCTAGTGCGGCTACGCTATTCACCACGACATATAATTTAACCTCCAGTGGTTCCAAACGTGTGAACATTGCTATAGACGTCCATCATGTCTGGGGGATCCAAGCTATAATGGAGATTGAAAATATTTCCAAAAGTGTTAAAGTCCCGATTTCCGAGTTCGACTGGGCCGGGATCTGCCATGCAGGGCGCTACATCAACCAACAAATGACCGCCGAATATGATCCAACTCATTCCCCACCAGACATTCGTCTTGCCGATGTTACACTTTCTATTACTACTGTATATGATGACTGCGCCTTATGCATTAAATCAGGTGTCGACAGCGTCTATCTAAGACATCCGTCAGTTATCAAATTATTCAACCTAGACTCCTCTATACGGTTTGCTCTCGGGAGACTGAATCGTTGGGTTCCTAGCATAGAGGCAGCATATAGTGATGTTAAAAACTCTCTACGTGTTAATAATATACATATTGACGATTTTGAGCAGCATCTTCGTTCGCATATGGCCATTAAAACTACAGACTTCCAATTGAAATGCGTGTGTCAAAAACCAGAGTACTCAGAGTCACCTATCGGATTGCGTGAGATACGTGCAGAATTTATTGCCAACCAAAGAGAATTATTTGGTATATATTGCACAGGTTCTAAGAAGAAACGTGCAGATTATGATAACACCCCAGAAATAGTACATCCAATGTATGATTTTTAAATAAATAATTTATATCTAATCTTATCGCCTGTTTTTCTTTTATTTCAGACCACCACTCCTATTATAATAAAATTGATCCAATAATTTTTTAATTCTACTCAAATTATGACCATCTTACTCTTCATACATGTGTTCCTCGTGTAGGCAGTATAGCTCAATCGGTTAATTGATCAAACTATACTGGCTACACACAAATATTATTATTATCCTCTCAGTTATATTTTCTATATATGTCAAGCAGAAGAAGAAGAAGAACAAGAAAAACGGAATTCTCCTTCCCGATAATATAAGAGCAATTATTGTAGGCCCATCCAACTGCGGCAAGACTAATGTCCTCATGACGCTGCTAACTCACGTGCAAGGTGTCCGATTTGAACATGTCTGTCTATTCTCAAAAACACTCTTTCAACCCAAGTATCAGCTATTGCATGAGATATTTCGAGGTGTAGATGGCGTTACATACACAACATTCAGTGAAAGCTCTGATATCCCCCCACCTGAAGAAACAAAACCAAACACAATATTCATATTTGACGATGTTGCAGTAGAAAACCTAGACCAAATTCGAAAATATTTCTCTTTCGGTCGCCATATGGGTGCTGACGTATTTTATCTAAGTCAAACATATTCCAGAATCCCCAAACAACTTGTTAGGGATAACGCAAACCTCATTATAGCCTTCAAGCAAGACAATCTTAATTTAAGACACATTTACCAAGCACATGTGGGGACGGATATGTCGTTCAATGATTTCTTAAAGATATGTGCAGACTGTTGGAACCATTCACAGTATGGGTTTCTCGTTATTGATAAAACAAGAAAACTGTATGATGGTAGATACAGACGAAACTTTCAAGAATTTTTGCATATATAAGAAGGTAATAAACGTTAGCACATCAGTCTACGTCATACCACGGACAAATTCGCGCGTATGTCCACCTCTCAACCTGAGATGATTGGTGTACACAGACAGAACATTCGCTTGTACATGGATGCGAAAATTCAAGCTATGGCTCTTAAAGTTGCAAGTATGCGCAAGAAACTAGAGACCTATTACCAAACCCTTCTGAGAATGGTGAATGCGTTAAATGAGCTAGTTAATCAAGTCAGTAAGAAAGTAACCGACTTAACTGAAAAGGTCGATCATATTCAGGTAAAAATAGATGTAGACCTGATTGTTGTCGATAAGGGCGATCATGATCATACTAAGAAGCTGAAGAAAATGAATGCATATATAAAGCCTCATGTCGCAGAGACGTCTGATTAGTATACGTTGAGATGTCGACGACCAAACAGAAAGTCATTCAAGCGCGTAAAGCAGTCCGAGAGAAATTACGGTTGCTTAGGTTAGGGCATATTGATCGTCAGCAAACACTAAGAGAGACCTTTAAGCCCGTTACTGAGTCTCTCCGATAGCTCTCACCAAAAACAAAAACGACCCAAAACGACAGTCATGCCATTGATGAATTCATTATTAGTCACGCACCAGGCCAGATAGATAGAACATTCGGCGTTAGCCCGGGAAGACCGTACATGTTGGGCGCGCATCCCATAACTGTAACAGAAGACAAAATACAAATAGCTGATAGACAGTTTGACCGAACACCAGGCTTAATGAACCTTATTTTCCTAAGACCAACTAAAAAACCTATAAATTATTCAGTTAGTGATAAGGACACGTACCGTCAAATACTACACATGACTGGTGTGCACAAGATCACCAAAAGCCTAACCAACAGGAAGTATAAAACCATTATAAAACCAATACTTGAAGATCAAAACAACAACAACGGTGCCAGCAGCGGAGATGGTATTGACATTGGTCTTAAGACAGTGAACAATCGAGTCCCTCAGTATATATATTACGACGACCCCAACGAACTAATAGACCGACTACTTCTGCTCATGGCATCAGCTGCTGCAGGTAATACAGCTCATTCGAATGAAGTTATCTCCATAATCTCTGAGCTTCAAGAGAGAGAGGTATCATCGAATAAGTATGGAGACCGTAGTTCGAGAACTACACAAACCAGCACGCAAAACATACCCGCGCAGGCATGTCATGATTAAAGGGATGGATGACTTGTGGCAAGCTGACCTTGTAGATATGCGACAATATTCACATGAGAATAATGGCTTCAAATACATTTTAATTGTTATTGATACATACTCCAAATTTGCATGGGCAGTACCAGTCAAGACAAAAACCGGACCAAATGTCGCTGATGCTTTTGAAAGCTTGCTACAGATAGGAACCAATCGATGCCCGGACAATCTCCAAACCGATCATGGTGGTGAGTTCTACAATGGGTACTTCAAGACAGTGATGCAGCGGTATGGAATACATCACTACTCGACATTCACTCACCTGAAGGCAAGTATCGTAGAGCGCTTGAACAGAACAATAAAAGGCAGAATGTGGATGCGGTTTAACCTTCGTGGCTCATACAAATGGACAGATATCCTCCCAGAAATAATTGCTCAATATAATAGAACCAAACATAGCACAATAAAAATGCGGCCAATTGATGTTCGTGATAACACACTCATGGATACGGTATTCTTTCACATTAAGATACTGGATCCACGCAAACAGAAATTTAATGTAGGTGATTTGGTGCGTATCTCAAAACACAAGACCGTATTTGAGAAATCATACCTACCGAACTGGTCAACTGAGATATTTACAGTTTCAAATGTGCAGCGAACGAATCCTAGAACTTATTTATTGAAAGACAGTAAAGGTGAAGAAATTGCAGGCTCCTTCTACACTGAGGAGATGCAGAAGAGCTCACAACCAGATCTTTTTCTCGTGGAGAGAGTCATAAGACGACTTGGAAATAAAGCCCTAGTCAAATGGCTTGGTTTTCCTGCTACACAAAACAGTTGGATTGATGCCAGGGATTTGCTATATAATGAACATTCATCGTCCACAACCACCACAGTAGCCTGACATGCGCGATCGAAGGCACATTAGAGGAGGCGGTGGTGTTCTGGACAAACTACCTTTGGAATTACACATCCCGGGATATAACTACTGCGGACCTGGGACAAAGCTTCAGAAACGCTTGGCGCGAGGTGATAAGGGAGTGAATCTGCTTGACGAAGCGTGCATGGAACACGACATTGCATACGAAGCAAATAAAGATCTACCAAGTCGTCACATTGCAGATAGGATTTTAGCTGATAAAGCTAAGGCGATACGGAAAAGAAAAGATATTGGTATAGGTCAACGCATCGCGGCATTCGCAGTTGATAAAACCATGCGCGGAAAAATCAAGTTAGGATTAGGAGTGATGAATTTCAAGCGCGTTATGAACGCTGCACGTCGCGCACTAAACATGAAGAACAAGAAGGGTTGTTTGAAGAACTGTATCCTGACAGCGATGTATGCAGCTAAAAACGCAATGAAGGACAAAGAATCACCAACGAGAAGATCCGTTAAAGCACCTCGCATTCTACCAATACCCAAGACATCCGGCGGTTTTATTCCTTTTCTCATCCCAGCCCTCTCCGCGCTCTCAGCGGTAGGTTCGCTCGCCGGTGGGGCTGCAGCTATCGCTCGAACAGTCAAGAATGCGCAAAACTCGCAAACCCAGTTAGAAGAGGCGAGAAGACATAACCGCATGATGGAAGCAGCAGTCATTGGAAAAGGCCTATACTTGAAACCGTACAGGAAGGGTCTTGGTCTATTCATAAATAAAAAAAAAAAGCCCAATAGCGGTCCTACCAGATCGACCACTCACAAATACAGACCTTCTTAAGTTTGTTAGACATAAATTCAAGATACCAAGATTCCGTGGTGTGTTTATGAGGGATACATTACCTAAGACTATGTGGAAAACTGGTGAATGCGGTATTGTGAATTTAGATGTTGTCGGAGGTCCTGGCACCCACTGGGTGGCGTACGTTATGAAAGACGCTGGGGTAGTCTACTATTTCGACTCCTTTGGTGACCTGCAACCACCCGAAGAATTACAGCAATACTTCACTCACAGAAGACATGTACTATACAATTATCAACGGTATCAGGACTTTAATACATACCTTGCGGGCATCTTTGCATCATCTTTCTCTTGACGTTCACAAAGAAGAAGAAGAAGAACAAGAACTAACGTATATAAGCAGGATGTTTAAACCTTCATTCATCAGTTGACGTTCAGATGCAATGTTGTACACTTTGACGTTGAAAGGACGGTCATCTGTATTGCGTGCAAATTACTTCCCACCAATTGATTTGAGTGCAGGTCAATGGAGTGTTGCATTGATTGGACTGGAGACGTACAACAGCATCCCGAATATCACCAACACTAACAATAAACTGCATCTCGATATTAATGGTGAAAAAGATATTCTTGAAATAGAATCTGGTGCATACGATATTGACGATTTAAACGAACTCTTAAAACAGTCTGGAAAAGGTATTGAACTACGTGCAAACATCAATACACTTAAATCTGAAATAAGGACTCTAAATGCAACGATTGACTTTAGCCAGAAACATTCAATAGGACCCCTGCTTGGATTCACAAAAGGGCAGATTTTGAAGAAAGATCCAACTAAATTTTACAAGTCCAATCAGTCTGTGGATATACTCCCAGTCAGCACAATACGTGTCGAGTGTAACATTGCTACGAATTCCTATCTCAACGATACTCTCATTCACACTATTTACGGATTCTTCCCCTCAGTTGCAGCGGGGTATAAGATTGTTGAGACACCTGCCAATGCAATATACCTTCCAGTGACTGCTCAGACATTGGGCTATTTGGAGCTGCGTGTTGTGGATCAGAATAATAAACTTGTCGACTTTCGCGGTGAGGAAATCATTATACGATTACATCTAAAACAAGATGGGCTTGCGGTATAAAACAAGTGCACGCAATACACAGCGCGCCACTTCGCTACTGAACAGCAAACTGATAACACTTGTGAACTATGAATTTCTTAAATCAGTTGGTCTCAAACCCTGCAATGACGTCATCACTCAATATAACCAATCCAGTAGAGTATGATGACAGAATTATACGTCAAGAATACTTCTCTCATAAATCTTACGCTTCAATCACGTTTAACAAGAATGATGAAATCAGGATTGTCATACAACACCAGGACACACTCACTCTTCCGTGCAAGAGTTTCATATATCTCGAGGGGTCATTCAAGAAAACTGATGGCACCGATACAGTTGGGTCCAAGCTGACACGCAACGCATTGGCATTCCTCTTCCAAGAGATTCGCTATGAACTGAATGGTTCTGAGATTGATCGTACACGCAATGTTGGTCTAACATCGACCCTTAAAACATACGTCTCGGCATCACCAGCGGATCTGCACAGTTTAGAAAATGCTGGATGGTTCATAGACGATGCGGAGGGTAGAACACCCCAGGAGTACAAGCGATTTACTGCATGCATACCTCTAAAAATACTTATGGGATATTTTGAGGATATGAGACAGATTATTATGAACGCTAAACAGGAACTTATTCTCGTGCGGAGTGCGACAGACAATAACTCGTACATTCAAGGAGCTCAAGAAGAGAATAGGATCACAATCAACAAATTAACATGGAAAATGCCTCACGTCAGTGTATCCGACGAGGAACGATTGAAGCTTTTGAAAGTGTTGAATTCAGGTACATTTCTGTCACTGACCTTCCGCTCATGGGAGATCTTTGAGTATCCAGTGTTACCGACCGCGAGCAGACAAACATGGGCTATTAAGACCTCCAGTCATATCGAGACACCCAGATTCATTATACTTGCGTTTCAGAGTGATAGAAGAGCAAATACATCAAACGATTCCACCGTGTTCGATAACTGCAAGTTAACTAACGCCAAAGTCTACCTCAATTCAGAATTCTACCCATATGACAATCTACATCTGCAATGGAATGAAAATGTATACAGCCTCACGTATGACATGTATGCAAGGTTTCGTCCTTCTTACTATGAAATTGCTGAAGGAGAGGGAGGGGGTGTCTACTGAGTCCTCGTAAGTTCAAAGAGCTTTCACCGATCATTGTAATAGACTGCTCTAAACAGAATGAGATAATTAAGTCTGGACCTATAGGCGTTCGAATTGAATTTGAATCATCGACAAATTTCCCAGAACACACCGCTGCATATGCATTAGTCCTACACGACAGAATAATCAATTACTCTCCGCTCACAGGTGTTGTGCAACGAGCTGTATAAATGAAAATGTGCTGTCCTGTGCATTGATCATTTGACGATGGCAACTCAGCCTGTGAAGATCATTGCAGATGTTCAAGGATTCCATGATGGAGAGCGAAGACAGTTCGTATTTAAACAAGTTGCTTTTGTGACCTACACACAAGACGCAGGAATAATTGAAACCTTCTCCGCAAATATTCGATCACCAAGACCGTTCACGCAAGTGAAATCTTGTAAAACACGGACTAGTGCATTGTGGTTAACTAATTTTTATCATGGAATCCTCTGGGATGATCCCGGCATACCCTATAAAGACGTGGTGATCGCACTTAAATTATTCGATCACAAGGACACCATCGTTTACGTGAAGGGGAAGGACAAAACCTCCTGGATGCGTCAAATATTTAAATTTGCATCTATTCAAGACCTTGAATGGTACGGATGTCCATCCATCCATCGACTGAAGAACAATTACCAAAAAAGTGCTTTTGTATCTGCATATGAGAATGTAAAAT
This sequence comes from Schistocerca piceifrons, assembly GCF_021461385.2. Classification (NCBI taxonomy): domain Eukaryota; kingdom Metazoa; phylum Arthropoda; class Insecta; order Orthoptera; family Acrididae; genus Schistocerca; species Schistocerca piceifrons. Next base: position 352,688,364 of record NC_060144.1, on the reverse strand, counting down.
TACTTTTCACTTTTATTAGAAATAAATAATAATTTATAAGATTGAGTGTTTTTTTCTTTCTATGACATCCAACGTCCCTAGTATTGTAAGTTTATTCTTTTTATATTGTATATGAAGGGAACTCCACTGGAACTGTCCGAGAGAGACACATACCCCGGCCTTTGACGTGGAATGAGCCTACTGTCATAGTTAGGCGTGGATGCGTCAGATGCCGATCTCGCGGCCTCCGTCGAAATCGACAGACACGCGCAGCCGCTGACGCTTGGTAGGGGGTTGCACCAGTTGCCGACCTCGCGGCCGCTGTGGAAAGCGATGCGTCAGATTACGATCTCTAAAGAGATAGCGCTGCAGTGGGCTGTGTGTGTTCGTGACAACTAGCAGAAGTCCGGCACTTGTGATTAAAAGCAGGAAACCTTATAACTTTATGCAGTGCGATGTGGCTGTATGTACGTATTCTGCATACACACATAAATAAATTTATAATAATTTTAATAAAAAGAATAATCATTATTAGGGTATCAAATAATAACAACATTTTTTTAGAATGAAATAACTGAGTTTATTATTGAATTCAGAATTTAACATTTTTCACATTATATATAAATATGAGTTTACAGATAAAAGATTGGTTTTTAACCAAAAATATGAAATTCCACATCTTTTTAGATATTTTTTTTTAACAATTTTAGATAATTAAGAAATATATGTAAGCATTCTCTTCAGATAAATTATATATATAATTTTAAAGCTAATGCAGAGATACTACCGTATCTTACAAAGTAACTAATATCGCTAATGAAGTTCCACCAGAAAAACAAAGCACTTTTAATTAATACCAAACCTATTTGTTTCAAGTCAATGGCTCTAAACATTTTCGAAAAGAACAACAACAAATTGAATATATATTTTTTTCCAAGTAAGTCGATTTAAAGATTTTCAACTACAAGAACAAGGTGAACATATATATTTTTCTTTAAAGTGGACGTCTAGAAACATTTTCCGCTAGAACAAGCAATTGAACATATAGAAAGAATTTAATTAGTGGAACTCATACACTTAAAAACTAGTTCTGACTGGATGGCTAGCGGTAGGTGAAACTTACAAACTAAAATCTAAGCTCTATAATGACTAGAAGTGATGCATATATTACGTGAGAAATTTTTTTTTTTGTTCATACAGAAGTTAATTGGCTAAATTTATAGCCTTTTCATATATATATATATATATTAATAATGGTCAGCAATATGTAGATATAAAGACTTTTTAAATAAGTTTTTTTTTAATTTTATTTATTATGATTTTCTTTGAAAAAATAATGATTATATTTACATACACACACACTTAACACAAGTTCGCGCTCATTCGCTCACTCAGACATGCATGGAAGCACGCAAACTGATACACGCAACAAAACACTCTCATCAACTATTTACACTATGATAAAAGAGCCATACTATTTCCACGCATAGCCCACATTCGTAACATTCACACGCTCATTCCCTCTCTATCACTCAACCAGAGTACCCCACCCCTACTTTCGTTTCAAGTAAATAGTGTGAGTATGGGAGGGTTCCCACCCCATCCTCACAAATGACTCTTATCGTCATGAGGAGACAGTCCGACTTTAGACTGCAGCACAGTGTACACCTCGTGAGCTCGTGATCGAATGCTAGTTTGTTGAACCATGTGTGGATGAGCGCCTTCAACGCTACGACCGTACAGGCACTGCAAGTAGTCCTCGACCGTAAGCGCACGAGACGCGATCCGTCTAACACCCTTTGCCCGTCTCAGAATGCTCCCGTCTACTGTGCGATATGCATACATTTTCGATCTCAGTCCCACAAACTCTACAATTGGTAAACCATTCGACTCGTCTTTCATGAGACCGATAACCTTCTTGTTCTGTGGAACAATACCATAAGGATTATTGACCTCATAAGAAGAGGTGTCGAATTCTTTACCATTGCACCTAATTACTTCATATGGATCACAGTTCTTGATCCAGTAGATAAAGCTGTCTGTATCCATATAAAGTAATTTTGGATCTACGAAATGAGGTTTCGCAAACTCATAGTGGAAGCGGTAAATGTAGAATTTGGAGATATCGAGTATACACATCCCCAAATAGATGGGTTTCATAAACTCTACTGCAGTCTTCGACATCTCCACAGCAACAAAGTTTTCATTGAAGATGGTGGCACGCTTAAAATTTGGCCTGGCTATACATTTTCTCACGCCGTAACGCCCTTCCCATGCGGTTCTAATAACAATATCGCGTTCATTTCTTACATTTTGCATAGTTTTCCCGAAAATGGAATTATTCATTAATTTATAAAAGTCTTTTTCAAAATCATTACTCGCGACCGCCCTCTTTTCGGTATTTAGTTCAATATACTCTCCTTCAACCAGGGGGATTGCTTGAAGGAGATTGCCCGGGTGATTTTAATGAGCTCCATTCCTAATCTGAGACACTGCTGGAGATTACGATAATGAATAATATACCTCTGCTTATCCCCAACAGTGGCCATCAGTTTAGGGATGGTGCTTCCTCGTGGAATTTGTTGCTCTGGACATAACGGCAAGTCGCTTGTCTCTCCATGCAAATTATTAGGGTACGCGATGTCTGCCTCAAGCACATACCCTACATCAGATTCGGCCGCAAGACCCATTATCTGTCCACCTAATCCCTTCAATTCGTCTTCAGGCACCCATTGGAACCCGGCAACCGGCAGCGGTTGCTTCATAGCATGCCCATATAAATTGTTAACATCTAAGTACAAAATGTAACTAGAATCAAGGGATGCGTTGTACTCGACACCCATCCGCGGATTATTTGCCCTGGCGTGTCTGTGAACACATTGACAAAGTCCTCCGCGGATCCCTCGCTCAAAAAATAGAAGCATTGAAGCATCAGTCAAAAGTTCAATGTTGCAATCCGTTTTTTTGAGCATAGCGTCCCAGGACAACCCAGGTGCCGTGTAATAAAAGGCAGGGACCAGAGAGTACGTGGTCAAACATACACTCCGGAACTTTTCGAAAACATCTGCAAGCAAACGAACGTCCGTGTCCATGTATAACCTTGCATATTCTCCCAAATTGGGGATGTTGAATTCCTGCCAGACATTAACGGCATGCTCATAATCTGTGATAGTTATGGTATCGCCTGTGAGAGTACTGGTAAAAGAAGTTATGTCGGGAAGTCTGGTTTCATTGAGTTTTGCCATACTATCAAGATACTCGTACGGGAAAACTCCTTTCCTCGTCGCAAGTTGAAACTTTTCCTCATCGGTAAATGCAGATCGAGTGATATGCATATCATTCCGAGGTAAAGTCTCAACCAGTTTCTGAAGCGAAGTTTGCATAAATCGTAGAGAGTCAAGGAAGCGGAGCGTAGGATTTTCGGCGTCATTCGTTTTGAAAAAGAAATGTACTTTTCAACACTTTCAGGCAGGATATTGACCTGATCATTCTTCATACCGAACTTAGCCAAGTGCTCAACGAGAAAATGAGCGTCATACCCGCTCAGATTATGAAAAAAGACGGGTATGTGTGTAGGTAACTGATACTTCAAGTTGCATGCTTGGTGGGCTGCACCGCGGAACTTACCCGTAAGATGACAATGGTCTCTACGAGGAGTCTCCGCTTTTCTATCTAAGACCAGCCCGCAAATATGACAATTAACAGCCTTTTCACACAAGTCATCATTTTCCTTTGATTTGGTCATGGGAATATTGATGCTGTAGAGCTTGTGAACTTGCCAAGAAAGTTTTTCAAGCTCTGTGAGAAGCCAAACCGCCGGGTCGTTCCCTACATAAGACTGATAGCTATTAAGTTTACAATCATATGCGCATACAACTTGGAACGCAGCCGCATAAGGTACGCGTTTTTGTGTGAAGGTTGTGTGTGAGGCTAAGGGGTTCCCTTCACAACGAGTAATAGGAGCCAGCAAGCATTCAAAATCGGCGTACACAACAAAAGGACAACGCTGCTGGTGGTGAGCATTTTTAAATTTAATGAAGTTATTTTCCTCAGTGGGCATAACAACACGTACCGGGTCCTTGCATGCACAATCTAATAGATGTGTCGCTAATAACTCTTGAGATGAAACATAATTCAAACACCTTATACAAATATGTTGTTTATGATCATTTTTACTTAACTGGGAGGAAATGAGTCGGGACATGTCTGATCCAGACGTAGTGATAATTATCACGCTCGGAGAAGAGCAGCATGTTGACATGCAACTCTCGCTCACCTGCAAATTTTGAGAAATGGAGGGGGCCTACTACTGTATGCTTGTTCTGCTCATCTGACTTGCTTTTCTTCTCCGGGCCATAAACGTGGACCGATATTGCAGTATTCTGAGCCTCAAACTTAGGTATGTCCTGGATTCTTAAAGGGAACTCTATTCCGTCAAAGTTATACTGTCTCTTAATATCTTTGACTTTGTAACTGCTGGGACGTTCGGGATGATGTTTGTAATTGTAATTTCTCTCGCAAGCCAGGACTGACCATGCAAAACACGCATTATCATACTTATTTTGAACATTAATGCATGCTTGCTTTTTCTCAATATCTATAGGGAGTTTAATATAACTGGACCCTCCATTCATTGGATCATAGACATGTATATGGATGTCGAGGTGTGGTATACTGCTGAGCGCTTTAGCGGATCCACGTACTTCCATCTCGGAAAATCGGGCCATAATAGCGCTCAAGGTGGATTCTCGATACCACTCAGCAATCGATGTGCTCTGAGAAATAACGCCATTGTCACCCCACATATAAAACAGAGTAGCCGTCTCCGCGTCACCTTGATGTTTAGGGGGGTGACTCAGTTCACAGAATAACACAGCACTGCATTTAAAGGCGTTAAATTCCGGATCTTCTAAGAGTTTGAGGAGCTCGGTCTCCAAGACGGGGAGGCACGCCTCCAAAAACCTTACAGGATCGCGATACCTCCCGCCTGGATTCTCAATTCTGGTGAAAGAGATTCGCCCCTCAAACGCTCTAGCAACTGCTGAGTATTCTAAGGGAGTCATTACGCCGTTATTCTGATCGAATTCGTTATCGATAGGACGGGGGAGAGAACTACCGCTAGCCATAAGGAAATTACTATTATTACTGTTGCTACAACTAGGAGTCCACCCGATAGATGAATGGGCTGGTGATGGGTGATCGTAATCATCATCATTTGCGGGGAGAGGTATACGTCTCGGAACGCATACCTTGCGTGGGCGGCGGCGGCGAGCTGCTGCTTCTAGAGGAGGAGGGGGTGACAGCCGGTTTGAAGGGCCAGGCTGTGGCGACGGCGGACGGGCTGCGCTGCTGCCTCTACCTGCCGGTGGCGTGGGGGCTCGGTGTTGTTGTTTTTCGCAGCCAAACGGTTGCGACAGCGCTGGGGGAGGAGCTGGCGCGTGTTCTGCATCCGCCTCCCGCGAAGCCCTTATAGGGGCTACGCAAGGCGCGGCGTGTCTGTGCGGTTCGGGGCGCCCGAGTCCCGCCCCCGCAACCACCGCTCTAGGAACACGGCCTACGCCGTGTGATATACCTGTAAGATAAATAAGGAAATAAAATTAATTTAGTGATTTATATTTAAAAGAGCGATAAATAATAACAATAAGAGTAGATAATGGTGGTTATGTGAAGGAATGTTAATGTTCAAAATTATTCACCTTCTCCGCTCTGACTCCATGGTTTGAGCAACTCATTGCCAAAATCAAGTAGATCCTCAAACCACTCAGGTAGGTTGATCTCCTCCTCAAACGGGTCAGGCAGGTTGGTCTCCTCCTCCTCTAAAGACTGAGTGTCCTGTGTGGCGGGCGCCGTTTGAACGCCACCGCCGCCTCCTTGAACGTTTTGGGTGGTAGAACCGAATGCTGAATTAGGCGCATCTACAAAGAAAAGACAAGCTTATGAGGACTAAATGTATACAATCAGGAAACGGGTATATATTAGATGAAATTATTTAAGTTCAAGAAGTATGATTGTATTATAAATGTACTTACATTCGAGCTGCGCTTGAGCCCTTTCCATCTCGATCTGATTGTCTAGATCAGCCATGATTTGCTGGAAGAAATCTAGAAAGATGGAGAAGACTGAATATAACATTGCATATGGAAAGAGAAGTGTGCTTTCAGTTAAGTGATAGAGAAATAAGCGGACCAGCAAATTTAAAAAAAAAAAAAAAGGAAAGAAATGAAATATTTACAAAGAGCACTGCACAACGAATATAACAGATACACAACACGTGGAAGCTCTATCTTTATAGCGGATACGGTAAATTAATTATAACACATACAACATGTGGAAAGTCATTCTTTACATAGAGATGTCCAAAACGGGTATAAGACTTAACACATACACAAACATAGAATCCGGTAAAAGACTTAGTAAACTTTACAGAGAGAGATCGAAAACGGGTATAACACGTAACATACAACACGTGGATGAACAATATCTATAGAGAGCAGTACAAAACAAATGTAACACTTAAAATAAAAGATTCAGACACCCATGTTAGAGGTAAAAATAAAAGGCGTGGATAAGCAATTTTTATAGAGAGAGAGATTCAAAAGGGTAACAAACGTAAGCCGGAACACACACAGAACAAGTGAAGGAGCGATCTTTATAGAGAGCATTATAAAAGATACGTAGCACTCATACACAGAGTTGAAGGGTGTAGATATCAGAATACTGAAAATGTACTTACCAGGGAATGGAACTTCGTCCACATGAGCACGTTTGCTGCTGCTGCTGTCACTGGCGGTTCGTGATCGTTTCATTTTTACACGTTTAATTACGAAGACGTGCCAAGTATTGGATGAATGAAGTATACGAGCAGTGTGAGAGTGAGGTAGGCCGTGCATTGATTTATATAGGTCCTGCCTAGCGCGTGTATGTATGCGCGGGGTTGTGACATAGAGAGAGATGGCGCTAACTCTCTCTCTCTCTCACACACCCCGCTACGGTAATAAAGACTAGAGAGGCAACACGTGCCGGATACACTGCGTGCGACCTTGTTGTTGTCGAATAACGATGCTTTGGAATGGTTGCGGTGTTATCAAAACAGTTCATAATGTCTCTGACGTCAAGGCCGCCATCGTGGATAATGGTATTTTGGAATGGGACAGACTTGTTACAATACTACCATACAACTAATCAAAGGTTTGGTCGAGTCGGAAAATAAATTAATTTGATCACAGACCGAAAACTCACAAGAATGCATACGTTGTGATGTCGCTCATAGGGGATACGGCGTTATTAATAGTATTTCACGTGCACTGTTCATGACAATCAAACATTTAAAATAAAATAGAAAATGCATGAACACTGTGCAGATCAGCTCCCAGCAACACACCTGAAAATAAGACTTAATCTAAGGCATTTGTCTTAAAATAAAGGGAAACTAATCACTGGACCTGTGCGTAAGGAAACGCGTTGGATGGGCTAACAGGAAAGTTACGAGGTAAGTGGCTTAGGTGCAAAAACGTAACCTCGGAATACAAGAGGAAATTGTGGATAAAATCATTTATTTGTAAGACATGGATGTGAAGCATGTGCACAATTCCTGATAACATTGAAGAAGAGCGTCGATACGTTCACCGCTATAATCTACACCTAAAATCATTGGTGTGAATCATTCATACCACTGCTGTTGCCTGATCACAATAACTCGTAAAGCGGTACACGTTTCGCAGTACACCCGCGTGCCCACGTGGTTTGTGGAGACGCACTTCGTAGGTATCGTGTCCAAGTTGCAACAATATCACATCACACAATCATGAGCGGTTAAAGTTCTTTAAAACAAGCATGAGACCGGACAGTTAGTGATGACGGTAGCCCAACAAAACATTAATGTTCAACTACGTGGTCGGCTACCCACGGACGAAAGATACATTAAGCAAGGAAAATTTACGAGAAGGCAAAGCTGTTAATATTTAGAAAAATGAAAGCTTATACAGGCACAGCTGAAGGCAAACAGACATTCATACAGAAGCGAGTGCTCAGTTCTTATCGACACCTTTGTGTGGCGCTCTTCCAGTGGATTCAAGTCTGCTATAGAAATTTGCTAAGTGAAGCATCTGCCAAAGTTTTGTGGACGCGACAGACTGCCTCCCTTTTTCCTCTCCAGCCTCCTCCACGCTCCGCGTGGCCCGGAAAACCCAAAGATGCCATTTCCGCTACCAACGTAACGCAGGTGGATTTCTCACAAGTAGCGAAAACCTCTTTGCCTACTTGACCACTACGAGAGTTGGCTATTCTGTACAACTCCTGCTGAATCTCTACGACTGTCGCAGACTTTCTGCAGCAGACTACGCCACCGTCTAGCAACGTGACACACAGCCACATTCATTCAATCACGCCATTATGAGAGTAAAGAGAAAAGAGAAACAAGGAAAAGAAAGAGAAATGGTAATGAAAATGGGCTACCGGACTAATGAAAGGTGGCTACAGGACCCTTTCACTGGTTACACACAAACAGAACGATCCGTTAGTGTAGGATTACACGATTGCACAAAAATCAGTGGGAACAATTCTATGTCTTGGTTTTCCATCCACTCGACGGCTGCAGGGGAGGCTGCCTAAAGTTCTCGAATGGATCCTTTAAACGCACGTTTAGGGCATTCCTGAATGATGTGCTGGATCGTTTGCTCTGGATGTCCACAATCGCACTGTGGTGAATCTCGTATGCCCCATCTACAGAGCATCTCGCCACTTCTGCCATGACCAGTTCAGAGTCTATTGAGTATAGCCCAAGTTCTTCATGGCAGGTCTGTACCAGGTAGGTTTCCACCAGGTGATATTTCATTGCAGTTCTAGGATAGTCCAGTCTGAGACCATTCGTTTTTCCATGAATCCATAGCATCGTAAGACGTAGCCATAAGGTTTTGAGCTGTTCTCCGTGGTGGTCTTCTAGATCTTAGTCGGGGAAGATTTGGGGCAATGTCCTGATGGATTGGAAGGTTGGTATTAGAGGAGATTTTACGCCATTCAGTTACTAAGGCGGTTTGCCGCCTAAGATGTGGTGAAGTTATACTGCAGAGAACAGGAAGCCAAGTTAGTGGGGTGGATTTAATGGTCCCAGTAACGGTTCTCATGGTATTGTTTAGTTGAGTATCCACCTTAGACGTGTTGCTGCTGTTAAGCCAAACAGGGCTGCAATATTCCGCAACAGAGTATACCAGCGCTACAGAGGAAATCTTCAGAGTATGTACATCAGGTCCCCAGCTAGTATTGGCGAGCTTTTGAATAATATTATTTCTTGTACGTATCTTAGCAGCAGTATCTATTAGGTGTGGTTTGAATGTAAATGATATATCCAATTTAATACCAAGATATTTTGGGTTTGGGTTATGCTTTAACTTTCTACCAGCAAAGGTAACGTCAAGGGATCGGGTTGCCTGTTGGTTGTTTAAATGGAACACTGCAACTTCTGACTTTATTGGGTTAGGAATTAATCTTCAAGATCTGAAATATTTACCCATTACTCCGAGGTCTTGGTTAAGGGAGTTTTCACACTGTTCAAAACTTTCATGTTGCATAGCCAGGGCCATGTCATCTGCGTAACAGAACTTCCGCGCATTTGTTGTTGGTATGTCGCTTATGTACACATTGAAAAGTAATGGTGCCAATACAGAACCTTGTGGTAAGCCGTTGTTTGAAACAATGGTTCGACTCTTCTTTCCTTCTAGATGAACTTCAAGGGTTCTATTGCTGAGCATATCACTTAGTAATTTTTACAAGGTCTGGCAAGGGATAATCTCAAGTATCTTGCTAAGAAGACCATGTCTTCACACAGTATCGTATGCAGCGGTTAAATCTACAAATGCAACAGCTGTTTTAAGTTTCCGTTCATAACCGTTCTCGATATGTGTTGTTAAATCCAGTACTTGGTCGCAACAGTTACGTTGTGGTCGAAAACCAGCCTGCTCGATGAGGATTCTTTCATTCAAAGTCGTCTCAATACGATTATACAAGAGTCTCGCCAAGAGTTTGAAGCAGGTGCTAAGGAGAGAGATTGGTCTAATATGTTCAGGCTTGTCTGGTGTTTTCTCAGGTTTTAATATTGGCAATACTTTAGATCTTTTGAACATCTTAGGCACTCGGCCTTCTTCAAGGATGTTATTATAGAAGTTCACGAGCCGGTTGATAACATTTTTCCCACTATATTTAATAAATTCTGGGTATAACTCATCTGGCCCCGCTGCCTTCCTAGTTTTGATGTTCGAGATAGCCGTTTTCAGTTCTTCCACTCTGAAAGGTGCTGCAGGGTGTGATCTTTCAGTAGCTTGTCTCCACCGTGTTTAATTAGTTTCTTAATGTTTCTGGCGGTTTCTTTGTCAAGAGGTGCCCTGGACATATTGGCTATACGGCCTGCAATTGCATTGGGAGTGGTTTTTGCTCTTTCACAGGGGCTGTATGCACCATATCCTAGTTTGCTGAGTAGGGCCCTCGCTTTTCGACTGGACTTTCTAAAGTCTATACCTTCCACGGTTTTTTTCCACTTTTCTCTTCGGGCGCTGCCAAGTGACTCGATAAGTTCCTCTGCCACTTCCCTGTCTCCCGATTCTTTGAACTCGTTATAGAGGCGTTCAGTTGTTTCATTCCAGGCCCGAAGGGCTGATGACAGATTGAGATTCATCGGCCGAATCCTCAGGAAAAGTAATCTGTCAAAAAATGAAGTAGCTTGCAAAACCCTCGTTCGCCCAGTACCTGAATGTTGCTCCTCAGTGTGGTTCCGTACCAGATACGATTGATTGAGAAAGTAGGGAAGATCAAATGAAGAGCAGCGCATTTTGTTACAAGTTCACTTAGCAAGCGCGAAAGCGACACAGACATCACCAACCATCTCCAGTGGCAGCTGCTGCAAGAGAAGCTTTCTGCATCACGGTGTAGTTCATTGTTAAACTTACTGGGGGTACGCTCCTCGAAGAGTCGACAAATATACTGCTTCCTCCTGCGCGTATCTCGCGAAAAGACCATGACGATAAAATTACAGAGGGTCGAGCCCACAGGGAGAATAACTGTCAGTTCTTCCCACAAACTACATGCGACTGGAGCAGGAAAAGGGAGAAGTAATAGTGGTTCAAAAAATACCCTAAGCCACGCACCGCAAGGTAGCCTGCAGAGAGTACATGTAGATGCAGATGAATCGAAATGTTCCTTTCTTCTCTCCAAGGTTTTCAGGTACTGACTTTTTGGGGATCCACGCAGTTCCTACCAGTATTCACAAACATTTTTGAATTCATGCCTCTTGCAATTCAAATGCAACCCGAAGGCCATCTTTTCACTCGTTTTTGCGTGCTTCTTGAAAAAACTTCAAAACTCCTGGTTGTTTCTCCAACACAGAACGTAATACAGTTTCCATAGTTAACTGCTGATCTCTCTGCCTTTCATGCACTTTTCCCCGTCACCTTCACGAGGGATATAACTTTAATAATAGTTCGCACGTGTACTGGGTTGAAACTGGAATTGCTTGACTTGAGAAAAATTCCACTACTGTTACATTGCTGGACTGGGCCTCCGAGTTCATCGGAAAAAATCTGAGACCAGCTCGGACATCCATCATGACATAGATTTAAATGGCTTAACTGTTAAACGTGTCAGAATGGTTGAGTGGTCACGTATCCTACGTCTAAAATCTTACCCAACACATTCCACAGTCAATTGGAGCTCTCATTAGAGCTACTGAAGGTGTTTTAGTCTATTAGAACCATGGTTACAAATATTTCGTTGGAATTAGCGGCCACGATAACTGGAGGGGGGGGGGGGGGGTGAGTGGTGATGGGTGACAAATGAACGTATCATTACACAGTCAAAAACAGAGCGCTGACAACATTTCTTTAGTTTTCTGAAAATAGGTTGTGGTGACATATTGATCTGTAGCGTATCCCGAGGTCTTGGTTTGGTGTGAACGGTGAATTGGCGAAGCGGTGTCGAACGCTTCAGTTAACAAATTTTTGTTACTCAATAGGCACTTTCTTCATAACAAAAGGATCACCTTAAAATTCAATAGGTACTTTTCTTTTCCTAAGATTTATCCCTATCTCTGGGTCGCTTTTCCAGAATTTAGTAAAATTTATTTCAATCCTTAACTTTGCGGCTAGATGCTCTTATAATACCACAATCTTCGATGTAACGTGACGAAGAGAATATCATTAATGGCGACAGTGTCTGTGTTTATGCAGCAAAAGCATTTACTACAGTGGAAAGTAACAAATGCAAGTACTGCGTAAACAGGACACTGTCACCATTCATGATAAACACTGATAAGAAAAAAAAGTCATGGGATAGCGATATGCACATATACATATGGGGGTAGCATCGCGTACACGAGGTACAAAAGGGCAGTGCATTGGCGGAGCTGTCATTTGTATTCACGTGGTTCATGTGAAAAGGTTTCCGACGTGAATTTGGTCGCACGACGGGAATTAACGTAGAATGGTAGATTGGGGCTAGACACATGCGTCATTCCATTTCGGAAATAGTTCAGGAAATCAATATTACGAAATCCACGGTGTCAAGAGTGTGCCGAGAGTACCAAATTTCAGGCATTATCTCTCATCACGAAAGAGGCAGCATTCACTTAACGACCGAGAGCAGCGGCTTTTGCATAGAGCTGTCAGTGCTAACAGTCAAGCAACAGTTGGTGAAATAGCAACAGAAATCAGTGTGGGACATACGATGAGCATTTCTGTTAGGGGCGTGGCGAAATTTGGAGCTAACGAGCTAAGGCAGACGACGACGGACGTGAGTGCCTTTGCTATTAGCAAAACATCGCCTGCAGGGCCTCTCCTGGGCTCGTGATCAAATCGGTTGGACCCTAGACGACTGGAAAACTGTGCCCTGGTCAGATGAATCCAGATTTCAGTAGGTAGGAGCTGATGGCAGGATTTGAGTGTGGCACAAGTCCCACGAAACCATGGACCCAAGTTGTCTACATAGCACTCTGCAAATTGGTGGTGGCTCCACAACGAAATGGGGTGTGTTTACATAGAGTGGTCTGGCTCCTCTGGTTCGACTGAATCGATCATTGACTGGAAAAGTTTATGTCCGGCTACATGGAGACCATTTTCAGCCACTCATGAACCTCGTGGTCGCAAACGAGGATGTCATATCAGAGTCGACAGTTGTTCGCGATTATTTGAAGAACATACTGGACAATTCGAACGAATGATTTGGCCATCCGACCGCCCGACATGAATCCGACAGTCGGCCGGGGTGACCGAGCGGTTCTAGGCGCTACAGTCTGGAACTGCGCGACCGCTACGGTCGCAGCTTCGAATGCTGCCTCGGGCGTGGATGTGTGTGACGTCCTTAGGTTAGTTAGGTTTAATTAGTTCTAAGTTCTAAGGGACTGATGACCTCAGAAGTTAAGTCCCATAGCGCTCAGAACCATTTGAACCATTGTTTTTTAATCCGACATTTGTGGGACATAATCGAGAGGTCAGTTCGTGCACAGCATCCTTTACTGGCAACAGTTTCGCAAATATGGACGGCTATAGAAGCAGCGAGGTTCAACATTTCTGCAGGGGAGTTCCATCAACTTGAGTCCATGCCACGTCGAGTTGCTGCACTACGCCGGGCGAAAGGAGATCCGACACGCGATTAGGAGGTGTCCCTTGACTCTTGTCACTTCAGTGCGATCGCGCTGGAAGTGAATAAGATGACGACACAAAAACATCGCTCTTCCTGTGCTTAGTTTAAAAAATGTGCGAGCATTTGTTTTGTGGCTACATGACATACGGAGGTTTGGACCGCCAATGGGGGCATGGTCGGATGGCCGAATTGATTAAGGTGACTGCTCATGACAGGCGGGAAATAAGTGTTCGAGTCCCAGTCCGACATTTATTTTCATTTGTCAGTAGTGCTACTCGACGATGATATTATTGCACTTGGGCTCCCATCGCTGATATCGGAAACATGCGGTGGCGTTACACTAACGAAATACAGTGGTGATTAAGGAAAACATATCGCACTGTGAAGTATTTCAGGACACTTGTGCATACAGTATCGAATGGTTCACCGTGTCCTCTTGAAGTATCACGATAAAAACTCACGATAAGCTGACCGAAGTGCGCTCACTCTCAGGTGCAATAATATTGTGCTCGACTCTTAGCTTACGCTAATACATATTCGCAATACGTGAATATATTTCATAAGGGAAAGAAACCGTGTGAGCACCTGTTGTGAATCGTGTATGCTCTGTTTTGCGTAATCGAACTTTTAACTATTTGAATATCGTATTATCTGAGACGTAAATCCATTATTTGCTTAAAACAGCGTGGAAAACCGCCTAAAGGAAGGGTTGAGACTGGCCGTTGCGCCAGCACACAATTGTTAAGTCGCAGCGCGGATTCGATCCGTGCCCGGCCTCCCTCCCTGTCCGGGAAACTAGAGCTCTGCGCGTTACGCTTTTTTTTTTTTTTTTTTTTTTTTTTTTTTTTTTTTTTTTAGCAGGAACAGGGTAAATTAACAAAAGATCTTTATTGGTACAAACTTAAATACAACAGAAATGCCACCCTTCCGGCGATAATAACACAAGACATTATACTCGTGCCAGGCGAGCAATTTTTTTGTTTTTATGAACAAGGTGTAGGAAAAAAAGGATAATGATCCTGATGTAAGCAAGAGGTGTGAAGCAATATACAGTGGATTGAGGGAAAAACCACTGTGTTCTGGTATAGTGCATAAACGAAAGGAGGCGCGTGTCCATGCGCCTACTCCACTGTGGGTTACAATATATAAAGTAGCGCGGGGAGTCTCAGATGTCAGCAGGGGGGGCGGGAGTGTTGTCGGCGTGTGGCACCATCCAACTGAGCGGGGGTGACGTAAAGATCGCATGTAGGTAATTGGCGAAGGAGGCGCGGTAGCGCGGTCGGTGTTCGACTTGACTGTGGGCGGTTTGTAAGTACTGCCAGAAATCAAGGCGTGATTTGTCGCTATCAGTATACATGTAGGTGATTGTCCATCCCTTGACCCATACAATCGCATGATTTTTGGCGGCGGGGAAATAAGTATTCTCGGGATGGATAAAAGTCCATGGGTCAATCGAGTCCGGCGGAACACGGAGGTAACAGACAACGAACTGTCGGGCAAGTTTCCAGACGTCACTGGTGGCAGCACAAGTCAGTTGATGGACATCGTCATCCACGAGGTGGCAAATGGAACAAAGTGGTGAGTCCAGTAGTCCGATGGCGTGAAGGCGATGATTTGTGGCGAATTTTTCATTTGCGACTTGGTACCATGTTGCCCGGACGTGGGAGGAAAGAAAAGGCTGGTGGATATGACGCCAAACCGTGGGCCACCGTTTGGACGGATGTCTCACTTCAATATTGTTAAAAAAAAATGGCTCTGAGCACTATGGGACTCAACAGCTGAGGTCATTAGTCCCCTAGAACTTAGAACTAGTTAAACCTAACGACATCACAAACATCCACGCCCGAGGCAGGATTCGAACCTGCGACCGTAGCGGTCTTGCGGTTCGAGACTGCAGCGCCTTTAACCGCACGGCCACTTCGGCCGGCTTCAATATTGTTGCTGGATATGGAACGAAGCAGTGGGGTGTAAAAATCTTTAGGTTGAGGAGAACGCGTGGTCGGTAAGTGTGTGTGAGCGTAACTGAAGTCGACGATGAAATCAGAAATGTGCGCCAGATGGTGCTTGATGTGTCCTACTGGTACTGGTGGTGTTATGGTTGCGGGTACAAGAATTTCCAGCAAGCTGCGCGTAAGAGAGGTGCCCCCGTGCCACTGTTTGTGCATGGTGGACATGTACAAGGACGGTGGAGGCGAAAATAATACCATGGTATCGTAGTTTTTGTACACACGGGAGAGGTGCTAAGTCGGCGTGTGAGAGGCCGCGTCCAATGGACATCGCCGCGGATTTAGCCACATTCATGGTACTGCCCGCTGCAGTGCCGTACGTTGATATCAAATCAAGTACCGTGTGTGTTTCACTCCGTGAGCGGATCAAGAGGAGGAGGTCGTCCGCATACGCACGACATTTAAAACTGTGCTGTCGCAAGGTGAGACCAGAAAGGTGGCTAGTCAGACTCCCGATGAGTGGCTCCAGGCTCATGGCATAGAGTAGGGTCGAAAGTGGGCAGCCTTGCCGTACGGAACGCCGGATCGCCACTGGTCCCGCCACACGGCCATTAACCTGAATCAGCGATTCAGCTGTGCCGTACAGGCGCCGGATAACGTCGATAAAGGCTGGTGGAAAACCCATACGGTTCATCACGGAGAAGAGAAAAAGATGCCGCACTTTGTCGAATGCGCTGTCAAAATCAATGGCAACCACTGCGGCGCGGAGTTTGCACGCCGCTGCCAGTGCAATTAAATCGCGACATTCTCCTGTGGCCGTTTGTATATTAACTGAACCGCCCGGAGTTGTCTGTTCCGGGGATAGAATGCTAGGCAGGACCTTGCGGCATCGCGTTGCCAGTAGGCGTGTAAAAATTTTATAGTCTGCACAAACAAAATCACCCGATCCGCCCTGTAGTGAATGGCATAGGCAGTCCACATCACACACTTGCTAGGCGCCTCCATTTTAAAATTAAAGATGCTTTCACATTTGAAAATAATTTTTCTGTAAAAAACAGTAAGGAATTAATTAACAATATTCAATCTGTAAGTTGTACACCTGACACTAGACTGGTGTCCTTTGACATCGTCAGCCTTTACACAAATGTTCCGGTTGATGAAACCATAAACCTTGTAAAAGAAAATCTTCTTAAACATAAAAAATTAAGTGAAACTCAGATTGCGGAACTCATTGGTTTGCTTAAGGTCATTTTAAAATACAATTACTTCACATTTAACGGGAAAATGTATGTACAGCCAGATGGTCTAGCAATGGGTAGCCCCCTCGCCGGTATTCTAGCAGAGGTTTTCATCAACGCCCTGGAAACAACGTTCTTCAATTCAAGTTCAGAATTACGCCACAAAATCCGCTATTATGCACGGTATGTTGATGACATTTTCATTGCTTTTGATGGCACTGATCATGAGTTAGAGCATCTCTTTAATACTTTCAACGGTTTACATGAAAAAATTTCCTTCACAAAAGAACTTCAAAATAATAAACGTGAACTTAATTTTCTCGATTTAACAATTTCTATAGAAGATAATTCCTTCCATTTTAATATCTTCCGCAAGGAAACATATTCAGATAATGTCATTCCTGCTAACTCAACTCATCCAAAAGCTCATAAATTGGCATTTTTTCATTCCGCCATTCACCGAATGGTAACCACTCCTTTATCACCTGCGGATCAAAAAAAAAGAATTGAATGTCATCAAAGCGATTGCGGTTAATAATGGGTACAACCAGAATATGATCGATTACCTGCTCAATAAGAAAATCTCCCAAAAATGTTCGACTTTGAGAAATAATCTCCCCACGGATACCACGGAAACTAAAAAATTTATTTCCATCCCTTTCTTGGGTAACTTATCGTATAGGATTAAACGTCTTCTAAATAAAAAATATAACTGTAACGTCTCCTTTTCTACAGATAACAGTTTAAAAAGAAATCTTGTACAGTCAGTAGAGATTGCCAGCGATTGGTTTTCTAATTCAGGTATTTACAAGCTGTACCTGTAATAACTGCCCCTCATATTATATTGGTCAAACTGGCAGAGCTGTGAAAACACGATATAAAGAACATATTTTAGGTAAAAAAGGAACGAATATTCACAACTCTACTTTTGCTGAACACCTCTTGATAACCTGCCATACGCCTAAACAGTTAGAAGACACGGTTATCCTACATAGACAGGTCAAAGGACGGAGACTAGATCTGTGGGAAGAGCTATTTATTTTTAAACATCTAGAGCTCAAAGACGGCAATATACTGAATGATCAGTTGAACCTTGCCTGTAGACAATTTTTCGAAGGCTTCAAACCCGTACTGTTTAATATATAACATTAATGCTAGTAACCTCAGTAGTCTATTTCCTCAGGAAGCTATAATGCACTTTCAAATCTTTCAGTTCACTACCGTTTATATAATGTGTTCTTCTCACGATGTATGGCTGCCACTACAGCGGCCCTCATGTAATTCTCTCTTATTCTATAATATGTAGTAACTGGATTGTGGACCAGGTCTCGTAATTTATGTCTTTAGAGCCATTACTGATTGTTCTTGAAGTTCTGACTTATATACGTTCTATGTGCTTCACTAATATGGCAATATACCTTTTATATTCTGGCTGTATAGGCCACTGTATGTAACTCACGGCGGAAGCGCCACCTGTCTTTTTGATGTGTGTATCTACGTTATTGTTCCTATACCTCCCACAATGTCATAACGGGAGTGTTAAATGCTTTCCATTTTATTTATTATCACTCTATTTAAGAACGCATTTAATATTGATATTTCAAATGTTACTTCAGTACGCCAATCGGCACATAGTTCGCGACATGAGCGCCACCTGCCCTGGCCGCTGTGCTACTACGCTGGCCGATTTTACTCAGTCGCTTATGCGCCCTCCAACTTCCATGTACCTATTTTATTTGTCTGACAAACCCTGTTCTCAGGGCTATATTTTATATGACTAATGAAACTATGCAGATGTTTGTGTAAACGATAAGGACATATCACTTCATGTTATTATAATACTGTAAGTACCAGGAATCCTTCTCACATCTTGTAATACAATATTTTCCTAATATATGTTAAACTTTATTCTTGATTCATGTTTCATACCTTAATATATATTACGATGTTCATTGTCCCCAGGCCGTCTTCTGAAGAAGATAGATTTATATCTATTGAAACCTAGGTAAAGATTACTTTATCCTTTGCAACTGGTCGGCTGCTCTTAATCTGATTAGTCTGCGTTTAGCAAGGTCAGGGGACGGTAATGTGCTGTCGTCACGCCTGGTGTCGGTTTGTGGATGGGTATAATAAGTCCCGTGACGAAGGACGGCGGTACGGCGTTCCCCATCGTCAGCAGTTCGTGGAACATCATTGTCCACCGTGACGCCATTAGTGTGAGGAAAGCGCGATAAAATTCTATCGGCAATCCGTCGACACCAGGTGACTTATTCAGAGCGCCTTTTTTGATGGCATCGTGGACTTCGTCACGCGTAATTGGCTCCATCATCTCGTCTGCTAGGCGAGCACGCCGTTGTGACCTTGACGGCAGCGGCGTTAAATAGGAAAATGACTAGACGAATTTCCTTGATCAGTGGCAGGAGAGGAAGTAAAGACTCCAGTCTTTTAAACGACGCGGCCTGGTTGCTTCGTCAGGAACACCCACGTCTAGGTGACTCAGCGTTTCGAGCCGGGCAGTATATAGGGCACTGCCAAATCGGTGGGAGGCAGACCTGCCGTGTGCATCAAGGAGCTCACCTCGTTACTGCTGAAGTCTCGCTTCTCATGTAAGTCTCCCATTTCAGAATTCTGTCAGTGTAGACCAATGCATGTAGTTCGTTGCCTAACGTCAAAACCACCTTCTGTGTTATACAAATGAAAGGTATAAATGTCAAACTTTCTGACTTTTTAACAAAACGTGTTTCCAGTGCTATTGTGTTCTCGGTTCTCTGTTGCATGCCCCTAGACTTGTTACAAGTGCCAAATAATGGAGAGGAAATGTTCAAAACAAACATTACGAGAAGGCGTGTGATTTTTGTGCCTAGCAGTGATTCCCTCGGGAGTTCAAAGTGCCATATGTAACGGTCTCTTCCATTTAGTGGATGAATTGTATGTGTATGTGGGCGAAATTTTATTGCCAGGACACTTAGAAATTAAACAGGTCTATTAAAGCAACTGCCTACACGACACTTGTTCGTCCTCTGCTAGAGTATCGCTGTGCTGTGTGGGATGCTTACCAGATAGGATCGACAGGGCATTGAAAAAGTTCAAAGAAGGGCAGCACGTTTTGTATTATCGTGAAATAAGGGAAAGAGTGTCACAGATACGATAAGCGAGTTGCGGTGACAACCATGGAAACAAAGAAGTTTCTTTTCAAGAAATTTCAGCCACCAACTTACTTCTCTGAATGTGAAAATATTTATTGTCGCCATTCTACATAGAGAGAAATGGTCATCATAATGAAATATGGGCAATCAGAGCTCGTATAGAATGATTTAAGAGTTCATTTTTCTACACGTGCTGTTAGAAATTGGAACGGTAGAGAAATAGACTGAAGGTGGTTCGAAGAACCCTCTGCCAAGCACTTAATGGTGAGCTGCAGAGTAGTCATGTAGATGCAGGAGATCTCGCTGCACGAAGTAGTTCTCAGGTTTCTTCATGCTTGTTTAAAATCGCCCGTTTGGGGCTGGTTACACCTAAGACACTTGTCATCTGGTCAGACCAATGTGTTGACCAAAATAAAAAGAGCACAGCTGTGTTTTCTATGGTGTTTCTGCTAAGCCTGGTATAGATTGAAGAGGTAACACACAAGTTTTTGTTTAGTTTTTTGGCACAGTTTTTTGAGCTGCGGCACAGATTTTGCAATTATAATGAAACCATTAGATGGGTAGATCATATAACTTATGAGGAGGTATTGAATAGGATTGGGGAGAAGAGAAGTTTGTGGTACAACTTGACTAGGATTGGGGAGAAGAGAAGTTTGTGGTACAACTTGACTAGAAGAAGGGATCGGTTGGTAGGACATGTTCTGAGGCATTAAGGGATCACCAGTTTCGTATTGGAAGCTAGCGTGGAGGGTAAAAATCGTAGAGGGAGACCAAGAGATGAATACACTAAACAGATACAGAGGAATGTAGGTTGCAGTAGATACTTGGAGATGAAGCTTGCACAGGCTAGAGTAGCATGGAGAGCTGCATCAAACCAGTCTCAGGACTGAAGACAACAACAACAACAACAACAATGAAAGGAAGGAACGTAAACACGGCCTTGTTTCGCAAGATTTAAACAAGATTGTAGAGTCAGCTAAAGCTGTGAACACACTCCATATAATTGCAATGCATGCAGATGAAGTCATTGATTTGAAAGATGCTGCTAAAACATGGTGAATGCAAGCATGTAACATCACGAACCAAATGCAGTTTACACGTTGTCAACTTAAAGGATTAAGTAACCACTAGTAGGAAAGTTAGTTAATAAGTTCAGTTGAGCAGTGTAATTTACAAGGTACCTCGGTAGCCAAGGGCGCTTGAAACTAGGCTAGGCTATGTTTTGCTCGGACCTGAAGGAGTGGTAGTTGTTTAAAATGTCCTGGATTAAATTCCAAACCACCCCGCAGTATCTCGTGAAGTGAAAGACTGTAAAAGAAATTTTTTTTTCGGTTTCCTTACACGTGTTCCATGCTAGTCTTGGTCACAAGGACATCGAAACGGTAGTCTTTCACGCCATACATTCTCAACTTTAAGTGGGTCGTCAAAGCGAGAGCATTGGAAATGCGAATTTTGTGTTTTAGAAATGTTTTCGGCAAAGGAGACATATTTGCAGGGTCTTTCACATAAACTCGTCAAAAAAAAAAGTGTGAGGTCCGGGTATCTAGGTGGCCGAGTACAGATTGCAGAATGCAGCAAGTACAACCGATCCAAAGAATCTACTTCACTGTGCTTGCTCAAAGATCGAAATTTTGAGCTTTCTTTTACATTCTGTGTAACTGTTACGACGTGTCACTATGCGTTAAATTGTTACACCCGTTTGTAATTTCTGTATTCGTTTTGTGTTGCCCTGTTCATACACATAAAGGTTAATACCCTCTCATTGGGTTTTGTACTATTCAATATGCACTCGGATGTGCTAGAGTCTCACTATAAATGTTTCCCAAACTGTTTAGAAATCGAACCTCTGATAGATTTCACCATGGGCGTACTTCTTGTCATTGTGTATACAAAACATGCGCCACTATTTCATACACGAAAGCGGCGTAAGAAACTAGCTACAATATAAATTTGCTCTCGTCGCAGTGTGGGGCAGAGGTAAGCCATTCGTTGCGGGAGCGGAAGATGGCGTCGAATTTGTCCTAATAATTATTCTTAGTTCAGCAGACACAGTAAGGAAGGAAAAGGAAGTAAGACAGCATCTACAGAGGAATGCACCAAAAGATTAGGACCCTACTGTGGAGTGTGCTCGTAGAATTAGGCGTACCGCTGATAAGCGTTCGAAGTGTCAAATCGGAATGACGTTCCGTAAGCACCGACTCCCAATAAAATAGCAGAAAAAACGCGACCTGCCAAATATAAATTTTACAGTCACAAGAACAAGTTGCCGACTGTCAGTGAAATGGTACTCCAGCACTTGAGTTTATTAACAGCACTGCTTGACGTTCTAACAGCAATGTCCATACTGATTTAGGTTGATTTCGGTCTGTTTTCAGACTGTACCCAAGCATGCCTATTACGCTGTACTATTACCCAGCAAGTCCGGGTCCGAGACTGGTCCTGGCCACAGCTAAAGCAATCGGCCTAGATGTCGACGTCAGACTTGTTGATCTGCTCGCGAAGGAGCACCTAAAGGAGGAATATCTCAAGGTACGTTGCACAGGATTTTTTCCAGACAAGCTGAACTTAGAGGTACTACCTTCGTTTAATCTTTCTATTACTTCAAACAACTATTTTCAGAACTCATGTTCATTAGTTCTCTTAATGTCTGTTGCAAAGGGATTGCCGGCTGGGGTGGGCGAGCGGTTCTAGGCGCTACAGTCTGGAGCCGCGCGACCGCTACGGACGCAGGTTCGAATCCTGCCTCGGGCATGGACGTTTGTGATGTCCTTGGGTTAGCTAGGTTTAAGTAGTTCTAAGTTCTAGGAGACTGATGACCTCAGAAGTTAAGTCTCATAGTGCTCAGAGCCATTTGAACCATTTTGCAAAGGGATTAAGAAGCCACCCTAAGAGTACTTGGCACAATTTTACGAGGGCTATTTGGAATGGAAGATTCGATCGGTCACGAATGGAAACCACAGTGAAAATCAAAAATGTTTTATTTGGAGCACCTTCCAGCTACTTCTCTACATAGTTGCCGCTCCGACTTAGACATTGGTCGTAGCGTTGTACCAACTTCGCAACACTCTCGCGATAGAAGGCGGCCGCCTTTGCTTTCCGCCACTTCTCTACGCTGGTCTGCAGTTCTTTGGCTGTGGCAAAATGCTGTCTTCATAGTCAGCGTTTCGTGTGAACAGAGATGACTGTCGGAAGGGGGAGCTAAGTCTGAACAGTATGGTGGGTGATCAAACACTTCCCATCAAAAATGGTGTCCTCAATACCCCTGCAGTGTGCGGCCGAGAACTGTCATGAGGAAGGAAATGCATGACAGGTACGTCCGCAGCTCGTGGTCGTGCGGTAGCGTGTTCGCTTCCCACGCCCGGGTTCCCGGGTTCGATTCCCGGCGGGGTCAGGGATTTTCTCTGCCTCGAGATGACTGGGTGTTGTGTGATGTCCTTAGGTTAGTTCGGTTTAAGTAGTTCTAAGTTCTATGGGATTCATGACCGTAGATGTTAAGTCCCATAGTGCTCAGAGCCATTTGAACCAATATATATATATAATGAACCATGACAGGTACGTTATGTGGGGGTTGCGTGAAATCAGGCGAAACCTCGCAGCGGGCAGCAATACTTGGCGGGAGGCACTATTTTCCTAGGCCTCTTTACGTGCTCACTGTGCGCTCAGAACTGAAAAGAGCAACACGACGTGATCGACAGGCATACTAGAGACACTGCCCAACACATCTGTGCAAAGCTGCACCGGATTTTCACTGTTTCGCGACGTATCGTACCTTACTTTCTGAGTAGCCCTCCTATACTGGATAGACAAAACGACGTTAACATTTTCATGGCCAGAACATTCAACGTTAACCACACATGTGGAAGATTGGTTTGATGCAGCTCTCCACGTGTTCTGCGCGAGCTTCTTCATCTCTACATAACTACTGCAACCCACATCAAGTTAAAATTGCATAACAGTATTTAAGCCTTGATCGCCATCTACAATTCTTAATCCCCACATTTCCCTCCGTTACCAATCTGAGAATTATTGATGCCTCAGGATGTTTCCTATCAACCGATCCCTCCTTTTAGTCGAGCTGTGGTACAGATTTCTGTTTTCCCCAACTCGATTCAGTACTTCATCAGTTATCATATCTACCCATCTAATCGTTACAATTCTTCTGTAGCACTTCACTGCAAAACTTTTATTCTCTTCTTTTGTGAACTGTTTATTGTCAATGTGTCACTTTAGTACAAAGCTACCCTCCACGCACAGTCTTTCAGAAAGGACTTATAAACATTTACATTTATATTCAATATTATCAAATCCTCTTTTCCAGAACTGGTTTTCTTTCTCTAGCCAGTCTACATTTTACACCCTCTCTAGTTCGACTGCAGAAAAATTCTCTCTTAGCAGGACATCGTTTTGTAATCATCCATATATGATCAGCACTGAAAAATTATTCTGTGTTATCCTCTTGCGTAGCTTATATGAACTGCTGTCTCAAAGATATTTATATATACCAAGGACTGTTATTGGGCGTGAAATATTTTAGATTTATCTACATATGGCATCTAGTAAAAACACGTTTCACTGAGTTGAGACATTATACATTGTTCGCTTAAGCGAAATTAAAATTTAAAATGTGACCCCACAGCCAAAGATCCAACGCGTTCAGGTCCAATGAAAGGAAACGCCACTCTAACAGGCCTCCTCCACCAATCCACCGCCCCTGAAACGCTGTGCTGAGGTACTGCCCCATGGTCCTTAGAAAATCGGGTGCTCCTCATCTGTCGGTCGGACATTCTGATACTATTTTTCTGGACTAGTTTCTGGCGTGGCGTGTGGCTATGGTAGATGGTAATCACCATTGGCTATTGACTATCGACAGGCTGACCAACCGTCGCCAAACGACGATTTATGACTAGGTGCTTTTACGTCTAAGTATGTCAGGACAAATCAAGCTCCAACAGGAAACTTAAATGAAACTAACATCAAAGAGCTGCTAAATTTTATCATCCTTCTCTTCTTTCCATTGCTAGATTATCTAGATTCGAGGGTTTACCATATTTCCTGTTCGTCCTTCTTCGAATACGACTTTAACAAGGCTTGTTACGAGTAGTTTGTATCCCTTGTTTGTTTTGTAATTAATCTGTTCACTTAGTTTTTACATCTTCCTGTAGCGCGACATTTCGAATGCTACAAGTTCCTTGTCCTACGGCTGTGCTGCTGTTTTTCGTTTTCAAAAACATTGTTTCGTTCCAAACATACAATTTTAGAAACGTTTTGTGCAATTCTAGCGTAATATTTGACACCAGCGAATTTCTGCTTCAATTTGATCGCTAAATTGTTGCTATTATTGTTTACACCATTCCTCATTAGTAGGTATTTAATTTGTTCATCCTCGACTTGACTGTTGGGTGTCCTGAACATATACTATTTTTTCCTACTTTCAGCCGGAAGAGTAATACGTAATTGAACAGTGGCTCTGATTCATATCCTCTATGCTCATTCACATTTCTTTTGAAATCTGTAATAACCGCTGAGTATCACGAACCAGAACGCGAATGACTGTTTTTGTTTCAGATTAATCCAGAACATACGATACCAACTTTAGACGACAACGGCTTTATTATATGGGACAGGTAAGCTACAGTTATTTACAGTTGTTTTCTTATGTAGTGGAAATGGGTTTCCCTGTAACGTATGACATGCCTGATAATACTGTGCACTTTGGCAGCCATGCGATCGCCACGTACCTCGTGTCGCAGTATGGAAAAGACAACTCTCTGTATCCGAAGGACACAAAGAAGAGGGCACGAGTTGATCAACGGTTGTATTTCGAAGCTACAACGCTTTTCCCACGGTTGAAGGCCATTATAGTGAGTACAGAGATTCACGACTATTGCGGATTACCAATTCTATCCTTACTCAATTCTGGGCTAGAACACATATTAACTGAATTAAATACACTGAAATGAAATTAAGGGAAGCATTGGGGGTACATCTTGGATATTCGGGAATCCAGCCGGATGTTCAAGTCGTTCTCGCACGATATTTCAACATCGTGCCTCGCTGTCTTCTTCAGGTAGCACCTGAAGGTAGCACCTGAAGAAGACAGCGAGGCACGCTGTTGAAATATCATGCGAGAACGACGCGAACATCCGGCTGGATTCCCGAATATCCAAGATGTCAACAGATCGCCGGGAAAGCATGAAGAATTACATTGGGGGTACAGTTACAAAAAATGCGATGACGTGAAATACCAGAGAAATGCTGTTGGTAACACATCGGAATTCTACGTCAGATCACCTGCTTACCATGGACAGGTCATCTGAGCAGTGAAATCAGTTCAGCTGATGTATGTTCCTACGGCAGGTTAAGCCGCGCCCTTTCGTCAAACAGGTGGTGCTATTTTCCACTGGGAGAGTTTCGGGTTGTTGATTCTGGAAAACAGGAGGAAAATATGACATTGAATGTTTGGTTTGGTCATGAAAGTGTGCTCGAATACAATGATCTCCTCCATAAGAACCAGCAAGGATTACAAAAATATCGGTAATGTGAAACCCAAATGAAATGGTACGCCACTTCGGCGTCAATATAATTAGCTGTTCGGTGGGAGGGTCATAATAATAATGATATTTCAAACACGATTCAGAATTAAATAACAAAGTTCAATAAACATTTCTTTTCAAAGGTTACATTACACACTACTTATAATGAAATTATTTGGATCTTGACTGCAGCCGCGCGGGGTAGTCGCGCGGTCTTGGGCGCTTTGCCACGGTTCGCGCGGCTCCCCCCCCCCCCCCCCCTCCCCCGGAGGTTCGAGTCCTCCCTTGGGAATGGGTGTGTGTGTTGTACGTAGCTGAAGTTAGTTTAAGTAGTGTGTAAGTCTACGGATCGATGACCGCAGCAGTTTGGTCCCTTAGGAACTTACCACAAATCTGCAGTTTTCTTGATTGTAAACTTTTTCCAAAAGAATACAAAATCAAATGTAGAATTAGTATTTTTAAATAGGCGTCACCGCAGACAGTCACAGCCTAGCGGATTCAGTGGCCATAACAGATCACCCAACAGGACCCACAGGCATGAGTAGAGGGTAGTTATGTTCAAATCACAACAACGGACTTACAGTCCGCGGCTCGTGGTCTTGCGGTAGCGTTGTCGCTTCTCGCTTCCCGCGCACGGAGTCCCGGGTTCGATTCCCGGCGGGGTCAGGGAATTTCTCTGCTTCGAGATGACTGGGTGTTGTGTATCATTCATCATCATTCACTCGCAAGTCGTCGTAGTGGCGTTAAAGAACTTGTGCAGCGGCGGCCACCAATGCCATAGGCTCGTTATTATTAACGGACTAACAACTAAGATTACGTTTCAGACACAAACAGCGCATCAATAAAAATTTTTTGAAGCATAAAGCTAAAACATTTTAAAATCTTAAACCATGGCACGGTAGAAAAGGCCTGTAGATATCAAAATATTTTGAATACTGGTCCTGGATTGGCATTAACGGCCACAAATGCAATGACGTAAAAAAATCGCAACAACAAGGAGTTGAGCGACATAAACGAAAGTTGGTGGATGTGTGTCTACAGCTCAGAGATGACGTCTATTCATATTTCGAAGCAGTCGCACAAAGTGCGGCTACTAGTGCCACTACGAGGAAGCAAATTAGGTTTGATGTAAATACACGCTCAGTCGGTTGTGAGCGTTAGTTACCTTTGAGACAGGACGTGGTGAGCTGATGTTAGTCAAGAATGCCTTAAAGGCGACAGAGACGCTATTATCAACACATTATCAACACCTCACTGAGTTTGACCGATGTCGTGTTATACGGCTACGAGAAGGTGGATGTTCCTTCTGCGATACAGCAGAGAGACAGGGCAGGGATGTACCTATTGTGCATAACTGATAGCAGCGGTCGTCACGACAACGTGGGGTCGCAAGAAGACCAGAGGGAAGACCATTGTGTTTGGCGTATGGCTGTGTCGCATCGTAACTGCACCTGCAGCAGCACTTTGAGCAACAGTTGGCACCACAGTGACACAACGAACTGTTAGAAATCGGCTACTTCGACAGCAAGCGCCCTGTAGCGTGCACTCCCCTGACCCAAAACCAACATCATTTACGACAACAATGGTGTTAAGCGAGAGCTCACTGGAGGGCAGGATGGAGATCTGTTGTGTTTTCGGATGAAAGTTGATTTGGCCTCAGCGCCATTGATGGCCGTATGTTGGTTAGAAAAAGGCCAGGTGAAGACCTGCACAATCTGTCTATGTGCTGGACAGACTGGACCTAAGCTTTGAGTTATGGTCTGGAGTGCAATGTCGCAGGAGCATTCTCGTGATTATCCCACGCACCCCGACTGCAAAACTGTATTTCAGTCTGGTGATTCGACCTGTTGTGCTGCCATTCATGGAGAGCATTCCAGGAGGTGTTTTCCAACAGAATAACGGTCGTCCACATACAGCTGTTGTAACCCAACGTGCTCTATAGAGTGTCGACATTTTGCCTTGGCTTGCTCGATCACCAGATCCGTCCCGTCGAGCACATATTGGACATCATCGAACTACAAATTCAGCGCTTGTGGATACCGTCCCTAAATTGACCGACCAAGTGCAACAGGCATGGAACTCCATCCTACAATTTGAAGTTCTGCACCTGTGCAACACAATGCATTCAACATTCTGGAGGTTACATCGGTTATTAATGGACCAGCATTACATATTTGCAATGGCTCATCTCGCACCTACATTAACCTGTGATCTTGCAGTGTTAATTACATAAATATGTTACCTAGAGACATGTTCTACATTAATTATGTTTTGGTGTTGCGATTTTTTCCGTCAGTGTAATTTAAATCTTGAATTATTTTTTTCAAATTCAATCTCTTTAAGAACATTCCAATATGGTTCCAGAAGACCTCTACTTTAAACAGCACTGATCGTAATAAATGAAATTAAAAATGTTAACCTAAAAACAAGTACATTCTTGAGGTTTAATAACTACAAGAAATTCAGGACGGTAACGACCAGCTACGCAGTAAAATTTATACTGATTTCGTGAACTACAATTAAACGGAAAATGCCGTATAACAGACTTTCAATGGCAGCTGCTGTTTGTGAATCCAACTGTTTAATGAACGGGTATTACACCCACTGCTGAATGCGCTGCAATGATTCCAAAATCTCATTCAGACTGCACAGCACCGTTACAACTAAACAAACACAAACTTTTCTACGCTATAAAGGTGTTCTAATCAATTTGGCCAATATTGGGAAGTCACGTAATTCTCAAGATTACGATAACCAAAGAGTGGAACAGCTTTGCTCTCCAAAATGCTCTAAGAGAATACATTTTAACTACTCTCATTAATCACAATGCAACCTTAACACAGACGCTAAGAAAGTTCGCTCAACAGCTTGGTGTCAACTCACGTTCAAAAGTTACTTACAAAATACCAGACGCACAAAGGTTGTCATGCGTATGCATTGCGTTACATTTCCCCCCAACTGACAACTTACGACATAATACAGACACCAGCGGAATCAATTTCCATTGAAATTTGTAATGTTTCCTATAATGCAAGAGAGCAGGTTATACAGTTCTATAGTCAATCTACAAATGAGTCACACGCTGGTAAACCACATAAAAACTGCAGCACTTCGTTACACGAATATCAGTTTTAGTCCTCCCAAGTAGCCATATCGATTAATACGTGCACATTCCCGGTACAGACAGTTAACATCAAAGTGCATGAAATCCAGAGCAAGGCGTTCCACTGACGAGGGCCACACAGTACATCCCAGAACCGTGCAGGTGAGCTGGTATACTATCCCGGGTGGCCAGGCGCCTGAAACCCACTCCCATAGCCACGTCACAACAAGTGGTCCCGGCTCGTCACGCTTGCACTCAGCTGGTGCTGACTTCCAGGTGACTGGCTGAACCATCACTCCACGACTGCCTCTCGCCGGTCTGATCACTGCCCGCATGCACCCTCTTCCCCTCACCGCGCCCTCTACTCCACCCCGACGTGGCTCTGTCAAAGATAGCGACAACCGTCTGGAAATAAGTTCAATAAGAGCCCACATGTCTCGGCAATTAACTCTTCTTTTACATGTCAAGCTGAAAGCCATGGACTGAGGCAGTCTGGTAGGCACAGTATTTCTTGACTTCCGAAAATCATTTGACTCAGTACCGCACCTACGCTTACTTATCGAAAGCACCGTCGTAAGAGATATCGAGCGGAGTTTCAGACTGGGGTGAGCATTTTTGGTAGGGAGGACGAAGCGTGTTATCAGAGATACAGAGTAGAAGCAACTTCGTGTATGCTCCAGGAAAGTATATTGTGTCCCTTGCTGTCTTTGTTCTACATTAATCTTGCGGTCGATATTAATAGTAAACTCATCCTTCTCGCAAATGATGAAGCTTTCTACAATGAAGTGTAAAATGAGAAGAGCTGCACAAGTATTCAATCAGATACTGATAAGTTTTCACAGCGGTACTAAGATTGACAACTCGCTTTAAGTGTTCAGAAAAATACAACTGCGCGCTTCACAGAACGAATATACATCTGGAGATTGTGGCGAAGCCATTACACAAGTAAATCAGGGCAGTTTAGAGAAGAACGCGGTTTTGCTTCGTCGCCAATGTTGTGGTTGACACGAGAGCCAACACCGTGTTACTAGAGGAGGCCGAAATGCACGCGTTTCAGCTCACGCAGGCTGGCGTGAGGTCTGGAACATGACAAGGAAATTAGAATTTAGAAAAACGGACGTAGCTGGTGGAATACTTAACTTTAATCCATTAATGATGAACGTCGGTTTTGACGATACATGATTTACAATATCAATAGTAACTGAAAATAGCGCCTTGCTAGGTCGTAGCAAATGACGTTAGCTGACGCCTATGCTAAACTATCGTCTCGGCAAATGAGAACGTAAGTAGGCAGTGAACCATCGCTAGCAAAGTCGGCTGTACAACTGGGGCGAGTGCTAGGAAGTCTCTCTAGACCTGCCGTGTGGCGGCGCTCGGTCTGCAATCACTGATAGTGGCGACACGCGGGTCCGACGTATACTACCGGACCGCGGCCGATTTAAAGGCTACCACCTAGCAAGTGTGGTGTCTGGCGGTGACACCACATTCCTCCCCCGCAAATCGGCGTACGGTTGTGGTATAAGGCTTCCGCCCTGCGTGGGGAGGACCCCATGTTGACGTATGCGCCGAGGTGGGGAGCCTAACAACAGGCGAGGCTGTGCCACCCGCACCCTGCCATTCGGACCGCGGGGAGCTAGGAAACGCCTGAAAACCTGCTCCAGGGTGCACGCCAACATGGGGTGTACGCATCCGCAGAGAGACAGGAGGGGCCGAAGGGTCGACCTCCATCGGACCGTGGCACCCGACGGGCGAAGGCGACATATGGTCCGGAGCGGGTAAGAGTTCCATGTCGGAGGACAACTGGTCACGGGAAGCGATCGGCGGCGCGTGACCCAGGGAGGCGCCCGGCGGTTGCAGCGACGCGTCCACTGCGGGCGTCGCCGGCAGGAGAACAGGCGGCGGTGGCGGCGTTGGCGGCGGCGCGTCGCCATGGGGCAAAATGGAAGGCATCGTCGGTAACACCTGGTGCTGAGGCGTGACAGTAGATGGGACCCCAGGGCGCTGACCGGCCGGCACCGCCGCTGAAAACAGACGGCGAGCGGCAGATCACGTGCGACGACAGAGGCGCAGCTGATTGAGATGCCGACGCACCTCTCCAGAGTCGCCCAAAACCAGATACATAGGCAGCGAAGAATGCGCCCTTCTAGCCAACGCCGTGAACCTCGGTAGTGGCGGTAGTAGACAACGTCGCCTAGGGCAAAAGCAGTTGTCTGCCGCTGCACAGGAACCTGACGGGGCGGATGTAGCAAAGACATCAAGGTTCGATGAGGGCGACCGTGGAGCAACTCAGCCGGCGAGTGACCATCTCGGGACTGAGAGCGATACGAGGACAAAAAGAGCAATAACGCGTCCTCCCGAGAATGCGACTCTTTAAACTTCAACATCTGTGACTTGAAAGTCCTGACCAATCGTTCAGCGGCACCGTTTGACTGTGGCGAAAACAGCGCGGACGTCAGATGTTTAATACCATTGGCCTTGCAGAATGACTGAAATTCTGCGGACATGAATTGTCGGCCATAGTCGGAAACAATAGTCTGTGTAAGACCTTCAATGCAAAAGATAGCAGATAACGGTTGGATGGTGGCAGATGACGTCGTGGAAGACATCCGGACAACAAAAGGAAAATTACTGAATGAATCTACCACAACCAACCATCGAGCATTCCAGAATGGACCAGCAAAATCGATGTGTTGGCGTTTCCAAGGGGAAGTGGCTTTTGGCCATACAAAGAATTTCCTCGGTGGTGCTGATTGTTGTTCGGCACACACCATGCAAGAAGAGCACATATTCGTAATCGCGGCATCGATTCCGAACCAGGTACAGTGCTGACGAGCAAGTTGTTTCGTCCTCACTATACCCCAATGTCCTTGGTGGAGAAGCTGTAAGACAGAGGACTGTAACGAACGTGGTACCACGACCCTGGACTGATCATTATCAGAACGCAACAGCGAAACACCACGCCGTACAAAAAGTCTCTCCTTGTGAGCAAAAAAAATCGGCGAACCAACGATTCCCGATCTGTGACTTTGACAAGGGCCATTGTGTAGCAACAAAACGCAGAACGGTAGCAAGGACAGGGTCGGCAGCTGTGGCTGTAGCTACACGACGAAAACCAATCGGAAACTATTCGACCACGTCATCGGTTTCCGCATCAATGAACATGCAAGCAAGTTCGGAGGAATCGAATGCCCTATCCTCAGCAACAGGCAAATGGGACAACGCATCGGCGTTTCCGTGCTTAGCAGTGGACCGATACAAGATATCGTAGCAGTACTGCGAGAGGAAAATAGACCAGAGAATGAATTTAATTTCTGCTCTGTACGTGGAGGTACAGGCTTGTTCCGATGAAAAAGCGATGTCAAAGGTTTGTGGTCTGTGATGATGGTAAAGTGACGACCATACAAGAAATCATGAATCTTTGTAACACCAAGTACGAGAGCCAATGCTTCTTTCTCTGTCTGTGAATAATTTCTTTGCGCAGACGAGAGCAATTTGGACGCAAAGGCAATAGAGCGATCGTGTGATCCGTCTTTGTGCGCAAGCACAGCACCGATCCCGAAATCCGATGCATCCACCATCAACAAAAGGGGCTTCAGGGGATCGAATGGCGTAAGGCAAGTGTTGGAAAGCAACGCCGATTTCAACTGGCGAAAGGCGCGTTCGCATTCCGCAATGGAAGGGCGGATGCACACCCGAATGGCAGTCGTTTGTATTGATACAACCCAAGATGCGTGTTAACCACCAAAATGCACTGGGATTCTTCGTCCACCGGTATTTGCAAGTACGCATCTGCGAGGTCCAACTTCGAAAAATAATTACCCGGGCACAGTTTGTCAAAAAGATCTTCCGGGCGGGGTAAAGGAAAAGTTGCAATCACTAGTTGTGGATTCACTGTTGCCTTGAAGTCCACACAAAGTCTCAATTTTCCCGAAGGTTTTGGCAAAATTACTAAGGGTGATGCCCAGAGAGAAGCTTGCACACGTTCAAGTACACCTTGTGGTTTCAAATCGTGTAATGTTTTTGCGACCTCATCGCGCAATGTGTGGGGAACATTACGTGCTTTGAAAAATTTCGGTTGCGTGTTTACTTTGTTCCAAATGTGCTTTATAGTTCTTAGCGCAACCGAGGCCCAGTGCAAAAATGTCTGCAAATTCTTCACATAGACGAGAAACACTGTCTGAAAGCACAGTCTGGTTCACTGATAGGACCTGATTTACTATAGACAAGTTAAACAACTGAAATAAATTGAAACCAAACAAGTTCACTGCAGAAGAAGAATGAAGGACGTAAAATGACAAGTTTTGTTTGTCCTTTGTATGTTGCAAGAAAGCTGCACTGTCCTAACACAGGGATATCTTGACCTGAATAACTAGTTAACTTAACATTTGCAGCACGCAATGGAGGTGTGTCCAGCTGTTTGTACGTGTCTTGATTGATCAGTGAAACTGCAGCTCTGGTATCAAGCTGGAATGGTATCACTTTGCCGTTAATGTCCAAGTCTACAAAAAGTTTATTGTCCTGCTGATGACAAGGGCGACTGTCTCGTGCAACGTGAACTGACACTGGTACAAAATCACTTGCGACTTGACAGGAGTTCTGGCGATGTTGACGCACACTATTTGTGGGACAAACACAGTCACTGTTAGAGAGAGTGGCACTGGGCGGAGTGGAATGAACTACATGAATTTCCATGGGCAAAGTTTCGCGAGCCTGACTATCCTTGGTTCGATTCCGATTCCGGCGTGAAGCAAAGGGCCTGGAATGGTTTTGAGCTTCCGATCTGAGTTTTTTCTGGCAAACACTCTGAACATGTCCTTTTTTATTACAATAAAAGCAAATAGCTTGGCGTGACGGGCAATTCTCACGTGAATGTCTAGTAGCGCACCGCGGGCAGGATTTGAGCACTGCATCTGCTTGCCGGCGCAGCACACGTGGCTGAGAGCCTGGCGGCAGTGGCGCGGCCGGGCTCGAGGGCTGTTTACTGCTCTGTGCAGCTCGCCCGGCGGGCTGGTTAACCTGACACACAGCTGGTGAAGTTTCAAATGATTCATGGGCAAAGTCAAGTGTGTCCTGCCGATCCAATATGTCCATCACTTGTTGAAGGGAGGGATTGACTAGTTTCAAAATCTGTTCCCTTATACGAACATCAGAAACGTTCTGTGCAATTGCATCACGTACCATAGTATCTGCATAAGGGAGTCCACATTGACACTCAAAAGCACAATCCCTAGTAAGGCCTTGCAAGGTTGAAACCCACTCTCGATTAGTCTGACCTGCCGTACGTTTTGTACGAAAGAAGGTATACCTTTCCACAACTACATTGACTGATTCTGTGAAATATGCATCTAATGCAGACAAAATTTCTTCGTAGGACAGAGTTGCTACGTCGCGTTGGGAAAATAATTTGACTATCACATGGTACGTTTCTACGCCGACTGATGATAAGAGATAAGGCTGCCGCTCGTTACCTTGAATTCTGTAGGCGGCGAGATGGAATCCAAATTGGCGTGACCACTCCGTCCAGCTTTCCAGTGCAGCATCAAAAGGTCGAAAAGTTGGTGCAACAGCGTGTTGTGGCTGTGTTAGCGGTGGGGCGGCGGCGGCTGCTGCATCGTTTTGCATTGCACGTTGACCCTGGACGAGCTGTCCAAGGGCATCCAGTATTGCCTGCGTCTGATGATTCTGTAAGCGATAAAATTCGGACAGTACATCTGGAGATTGTGGAGAAGCCATTACACAAGTAAATCAGGGCAGTTTGCCTCGTCGCAAATGTTGTGGTTGACAGGAGAGGCAACACTGTTACTAGAGGAGGCCACAATGCATGCGTTTTACCTCACGCAGGCTGGATTGAGGTCTGGAACATGACAAGGAAATTAGAATTTAGAAAAACGGACGTAGCTGGTGGAATACTTAACTTTAATCCATTAATGATGAACGTCGGTTTTGACGGTACATGATTCACAATATCAATAGTAACTGATAATGGCGCCTTGCTAGGTCGTAGAAAATGACGTAGCTGAAGCCTATGCTAAACTATCGTCTCGGCAAATGAGAACATAAGTAGGCAGTGAACCATCGCTAGCAAAGTCGGCTGTACAACTGGGGCGAGTGCTAGGAAGTCTCTCTAGACCTGCCGTGTGGCGGCGCTCGGTCTGCAATCACTGATAGTGGCGACACGCGGGTCCGACGTATACTACCGGACCGCGGCCGATTTAAAGGCTACCACCAAGCAAGTGTGGTGTCTGGCGGTGACACCACATGTAGTATCCTACAATTGCAACTAGCTGCAGCTAGAATCGGTCTGCAAATATTTGGAGGTATAAATTTGTAGTGATGTAAAATGGAACGACCATATAGCCTCAGCTGTAGGTAAAGCATGAGGCAGAAACCTAGGAAAGTGCAATCAGTGCACAAAGGAAATTGCTTACAAATCACTCATGTGACGCATCCTAGGATATTGCTCTAGTGTGTGGGACACGTACCAAATAGAACTAACAGGGGATATTGAACGTATACAAAGAAGTGCAACACGAATGGTCACAGGCTTTTCACGCACGTTAGTCCTATGGAATTAATAAAAAAACTGAACCGGCATAGAGATGAAGACAGACTCATTTCCAGAACCGGCTTTAAATGATGATGCTAGGAATGTACTACAACCACACACGTATCGCTCCCGTAGGGATCGCGAGAATAAGATTAGACTAATTCTACACCAGATGTTCATTTTCATTTTCCTTACATGGTTATACATTACTCTTTTAGCTTTTAGGACTGTAAAAAAGTATGTTGGTAGCATGTTGGTAGCTGGAAATTCAAGTAAATGAGCGCTGATATGAGATTACTGATTCATGATAATCATTTGTTGCAACCAAGCAAGACGTATTAAATATCTTCTTCTTTGCCACAGAAGAAGTTGTTTGTTCACCTTGGGTGTATGGAACAATTGTTTCTTGAAGCTTGCATGATTTGATTCCCATTAAAAAATAGTCACAGAAAATTTGCGGTATTTAGTAGCAATCTCACACACATTACCCTCGTACTCAGTAGCGATCACTGCTGTGGCCGTATCATAATACATTCCGTGTCCAAACATTTTATCAGTAAATTCAACCTGATGACACTTGTCTGGCATTTCAACACGTACGGCACCAAGCCTAGCAAACTAGTAGATATCCTCACATAAATGCTTCTAGTCAAGGTGTATACATTGAGTAAGTTTGCATACTATCTCGATGCAGTTAACCAACTGTAACTCTTCTTGCACTGTGCCGTAAAATTTTGTGTACGAAAAGGTATGATATAAAACAAATGAAACTGATGACGCTAATTTATATTCTATTAGATACGTTTTATAAATGATGGCACGCCGGCCGGAGTGGCCAAGCGGTTCTAGGGGCTACAGTCTTGTGATGTCCTTAGGTTAGTTAGATTTAAGTAGTTCTAAGTTCTAGGGGACTGATGACCCCATAGTGCTCAAAGCCATTTGAACCATTTTTTTGAAATGATGGCTTCCTTCAAAAAACAGGGCCCATTTTATTCCACATAAATCTGCATTCGTTCATTTCATTGTTCAAAACATATGTGCGTGTTGTAATTCTTCAGGCTTTCCCAGTGAACTAATGACGTCGTGGGATATGTGCATATTGTTTTGCGTGTATCTGAAATATTTGTCTTTGAGTGGAGTGCAGACACACGTCTGTGGTAAACTGTCTCTGTGTCGACTTCGATAAATTTTATCATGGTGTATCAACAGAGCTAAGTGTCGGGAAAATGTCGTGTATTAATACGCCACGACAAACATTTACTTAGAATGGCTCTCTTGTAGCGGTGTTGTGTTGCACACATTATACATATATATTGTCTTCTTCTCAGTTTCCACTGCTTTTCCTGGGTAAAAACGAAGTAGAGCCAGATAAGAAGACAGCCCTCTATGACGCCCTGGGACTCCTTGAGAAGTACCTGGAGCCGACGGGCTGGGTGGCTGGAGACGGCGCCACTATCGCCGACATCGCCTGCGCCGCCACGGCTTCCAGCATTCTGGTGAGTTCACACAGCGCCTCTGCATCCAGATCCACTCCTTCACGAGAGAAGTGCCACAAATCGCCATGTTTCCGCGGCTATGGGTCTCGTTATTCTTAAATTTTATCAGGCTTCCCAAAAGATGAGTGAGTGGTGAAAACCGTCTAAGAAGGAGAGAGAGAGAGAGAAAGGAGCACCCAGAAACAATGTAGGAAATGAAACAAAATTTCACGGGTTTAGAATATGTGATATTATTTCAGGAATTGCAATGTCGAGTCGAATTCACAGAGAACTTGACAATATGAGACTACTTATCGGACTGCAAAGGCTGTAGCCTGGATGCATCCACTGGTTCGGCTGGGAAGGGTGTCTCAAAGCTGTTTTATCTTATGGGGCTAGTTGGCTC
The DNA here is from genome assembly GCF_021461385.2 of Schistocerca piceifrons. NCBI lineage: Eukaryota > Metazoa > Arthropoda > Insecta > Orthoptera > Acrididae > Schistocerca > Schistocerca piceifrons. The sequence continues at coordinate 352,650,368 of NC_060144.1, read as the reverse complement.
ACAACTGTTGTAACTGGACCTTGACACTGACACTGGGTCACAACTAACATCTGAGGTGGTGTCACACGTGTTCTATCAGAGACAGATCTGGGGACCTTGCTGACCGTTGTTTCATCATATTTGCCTCAATCACTACCAGCCCTGACCTGAAGTCATATTCGACATTAGGTAAATAAACTTGTATCACCTGATGATACAACTAAATTTTGGAATCGTGTTGTAATCAATAAAATGTGTAAGGCATTCTCTGGTGAATTTAAACACATTGCTGCCCTGTTTGTAGCAATAAAATATTACATTTTTTTATATTTACAAGAATAAAGTGCATATGAATTCCTATAAAGATGATGGGCTTGTAACTTATCTAAGATCGATTTTGAATTAATTTTTTTCGACATTCCTCCTGAGATATTATAAGTGCATATAAGTGAACATCGTAAGATCAAAAGTACGTAAATTCGTTATAACAGCTCGTTAAAGGTGTTGCTAAAATGTCCAGAAGAACACAAACTAGCTACTAAACGAATTTAATTGATATAACGGAAGATACTAGTCTTTCCTGTTAGAGATGTTACAACTGTCACTGGACTAATCGACGAATTTTATTGCGTTACCCGTCAACAGTTCTTAAACAAAACAAAACAAAAGAAAGTGATTTTTAAAAGCAGAGTCAAAATGAAATACATTTTTCCGTTTAAGTAACGAAAACAGAGTAAAAATCATACTTACTTTAGACCAAGCCCCAGTTATAAGACTGGTATTTCTGGAATACATATTTTATTTTGTAATGATGTCGTTAGTTATAGGGCGGAATAAGCGATAGCATAAAGGCATCTTTTGAAATCGGAGTAATTGGGCGCTGTTAAAAAAGAAGTGGTCAGATAAAATTTTAAACGTTCCATTGTGTATATGAGAAAATACGTCTTGAAAACCTGGACAGATACACATTGTTGAGCCCTGCAAGAGACACAACGGGAGTTGACTTATTACTGGAGTAACTATGGAACGGTAGTGGTTAAATGTTTCATGGGAAAGAGTACGCGACATACGAGAGGGGGTAGCGAAGATTATACAGAATCATGGTTTAACAGGTATGCAGGGACGACGTCATCGACTTGAGGGGCCAAGAAATTAATAGCACCAAATGAATGACAAGAATGATGAGCAGTTTCAAAAACTTTTGACTGTAAGACACTGTTTCAGTCAGTTAAGACAAAGGGCTCAGAAGACCGCAGGGAGTCACGGGAAAGGCGATTTAAGATACGTACAGACCAATAAAGTGGATAATAAAAATTACCATGGTAAACCATACAGAGTATACGTCTATGTTGTGAAAATTAGTTTGTTATGCAGGTACAAGTTACAATTAAAATATAATTATAAAAGTGACGTATGAAGTTCTTCGAACTGCTGGTGATGTGTACGTAACAAGATCACAATGCTACCTTCTGCTTACAGACACAGGTGCATCGAAATTTAGATTACACGCATAACTATTCAAACAGTAGGGTCCTTAGAATGGATATACGACGAGTTGAAGTTCGAAACGCGTTATCAGTATATCACAGTACATAATTATGCAGAACGTATGCGTTTATTACTTTCATATATATGCATAACGAACCCGTTTTCAGGAGTATTGCTTCTAGAAATGTATACATTTTATTAATGTATGAGTTTGCTGTGTTCTTAACTCTGAACTTACAATTGACACAATTTTTTCCCGAAATCTATAATAAAACTTAATTTCATCTACAATCAGTCGTTGCAACATCTGATTTAAAATGAGTGTTGTAAGCTACTAGAACAGCTAATGGCGATCCTTACCTTTAAAGTGCGGAATAGGACCAGAGTAGCAACTGTAAACCTTCAATTGCTTCCAATGATACGCTCTAACTTAACTGCTCCGAAAACGACTTTACAACTTTACGACTCACACGCTGGTCTTTCTGTTTGACAGGAAAGCGGCGTAGATTTTACTGCGTTTCCGGGGACTCGGAGCTGGCTGGAGCGCTGCAATCGCGACATTCCTGGCTTCGAGGCAGCCAACGCCGAGGGGGCGAAGCAGCTCGGCCAAGTTATCATCAGCCGGCTTCCGCCAAACGCTCTGGCTCTCTGAGCAGAACAGCAGGCGGAAGACGTCTCAGCACACAAAGAAAACTAACTAAACAATTTCCTTTGACCTTATGTAATTTGTTTATTTATTATCCAACAATAAATTTCATCCAGTATGTCTTCGCATCCCTTGGTGTTTATTCATGCATCCGTTCAGAGATAGCCACAAAAGCTTTGGCATCATTAAACTTGCTAATGGCGTTCTGTACCTAATCGCCCTTCAGTGCGCCCCTTTCTTGCAGCGATTGATTTGGTTGTAGAAGTTGGCATTTTGGCTGCTGAGGGAATGTTCCATCTCGTCTTTGATAGATCTACCAACGATGCAGTATAACGTTGAAACATCTCTCTACTCTTAAGATACCCGGCTCTTCACAGAGAGTCGGTCTGCCGCTTCTTCGACATTTACACTTTTTTGAACGCACTGAAAGTATCTGTACCATCTGAAAACTGTGCCATATTGTGGCGGTTTCCCAAGTCTATTTCAAAGGAATAGATGGTCTCCATCCCAAGCACTAACGTTCAGAATAAAATTTACAACTGTCTGTATAACTATGTTTGTACGAACTATCGCTTTTAAGGAGCCCGACTAAAAATTCTCTGGAAAAACTATTTTCACCAGAACACAATACATTCATTACTGGAATCATAAATAAGAGTCTGATTGCATAATGGTAATATCACAGTCCAACATACACAATCAAGACACTCACTGCTGTGAAAAATGTTATCGTCTTACAGTTGGAACAACACTAGCGCCCCTATCAGGACGAAGATTAATGGTTTTTTTAAATTATTTTTGTGTTTATTAACGTAGAAGTTGCTATATGTTTCCTTTCGAAGCGTTAGTAAATGATCAAGAGACATGAATGATCGTGAAAGAAATACAAAAACAGGCGAATCTCCCTGATTCAGTGACAACAGCTACAACTTATTTGTGAAAAAATGCTACCGAATATGCATATAACTGCAGCTTACTCCGCTGAAATCAGTAGAATATAAACACATATTCCATACTTGAGAAGCATACACTGTGGTGAAAAACCTCATGGGATACTTCCCAACATCGTGTCGGACCTCCTCTCACCCCAATTATTGGAGTATTGCATGGGGGCTTAATTGAAATGGAATAATTTTTAGTTGCTGTGTGTCCGGTTACGAAGTCTCGTAACCGGTAGGCCCTGAGTAGTATTAGTACGCAATCTGACTGCATAAAATAACAATGAAGAATGAAGGGAAATTTCCGTTAACACAATTGATCAATTAAGTCACCTGCAACTATAAAAGCTACGAAACAACAAAGCACAAGTGTAACTATTCTGTGTGTGGTAGTGTGATTCAACGTACATGTATCTGGCACGGTTCTTCCTCAACACGGCAAGATATTTTAAACACCATTTACAATGAACCAGTTGAAAAACCAGAAATACTATAATTGCACATAGAAACCAGAATTACAAGTCTAACACATGAACACGAGCCAGATGCTTTGTTGACTGAACCTGTGACAAAGAGGCATTGTCATTAAGGAAATGTGAAATAATTTTTTTTTTTACCTCCATATATATTGACGAAAAATGCACTGTGATCATTGCAACATCTTCCATCTATACATTACACCAACCGAACAGCATCTACTGTCTCGCCCAACAGAACAACTGCACACAACATGCTCTCACTAGTACTGCTCTCGACATCCTCTCAACAAGCACTGCCCACGACAACCTCTGAACTACTACTGCTCACGGTAACCTCTGAACTACCACTGCACCAGTGGAGGCGGCGGAATAATAATCTTTGGCGCAATCTCTGGCGCTGTGACTCAGTGTAGCCACCTTTCAGTACGTGGACGTGGGCCTCTATAGCTGTCGATAATTGCGAAAGTATTATCGGTGCAGGATTTTGTGCACAAACTGACCTAAAATTTGACGACAGTTATGTGTGACGATGTGGGTGGCCAATCATTCGCTCAAATTGTCCTGAATGTTCTGCAAACCAATCACGAAAAACTGTGGCTCGCTGACATAGCGCATTGCCATCCATAAAAATTCCATCGTTGTTTGGAACCTGCAAGTGGTATCCAGTAGCCGAACATAACCATTTCCAGTCAATGATCGGTTCAGTTGGACCAGAGGACCCAGAGCATTCCATGTAAACACGGCTCACACCAACATGGAGTCACCACTAGCCTTCACAGTGCCCTTGTTGACAACTTGAGTCCGCGGTTTCCTGGAGTCTGCGCCACACTCGAGCCCTACAGCATCCTTTGATTGCCTACTTGAACCGCGTCTCATGACCAGGCCACGGTTTTCTAGTCGTCTAGCGTTCAACCGATACGGTCACGAGCCCAGGTGATGTCCTGCTGTTAGCAGACACTCGTGTCGGTCTTCTGCTGCCATAGCCCATTAACGCCACTTTCCTAACGTATGCGTTCGCCGAACGCCCCACATTGATTTCTGCAGTTATTTCACAAAGTGTTGCTTGTCTATTAGCACAGACAACTTAACTCAAACGCCACTGTTCTCCGTCGTTAAGTGAAGGCCGTCGGCCACTGCATTGTCCATGATGAGAGGTAATGCCTTAAATGTGTTATTCTCAGCATATTTTGACCGTGTGAAATCTCGGAATACTGAATTCCCCAGCGGTTTCCTGCATGAAGATTACATGCCTTTCGCTCCAACTACAGTTCCGCGTTCAGAGTCTGTTAATTCACGGCGTGCGGTCCTAACCACGTGGGAAACGTTTTCACACGAATCACCTGAAGACAAATGACAGCTCCGTCGCCAGCCGAAGTGGCCGTGCGGTTAAAAGCGCTGCAGTCTGGAACCGCAAGACCACAACGGTCGCAGGTTCGAATCCTGCCTCGGGCATGGATGTTTGTGATGTCCTTAGGTTAGTTAGGTTTAACTAGTTCTAAGTTCTAGGGGACTAATGACCTCAGCAGTTGAGTCCCATAGTGCTCAGAGCCATTTGAACCATTTGAACAGCTCCGTCAATGCACTGCCCTTTTATACCTTGTGTACGCGATACTACCGCCATCTGTATATGCGCATATAGCTATCCCATGAGTTGTGTCGCCTCAGTGAATCTCTCTATGTTGTCCATTCACACACTATTATGGTTGGCACTTTTTTGACACGTAACAGTTTTGTAAGGAGTTTAATGATTCGCAAATTATTACTCTCCGATAGATTTTATAAGAAAGGAATATTTTTGCAAAAGTAATTACTTACACTTCGAAAGTAAATGTGTTTAAGATTGCTGCCGTTTGTGGCTCAGATGTAGCAACAATTGTGCAACTAATTTTTTCTGTGTTGGGAAAGAGTTTCATTGCTTTTGACATGTTATTATCGTGTCGATGTGGTTTTCCATTCAGTTACAGCTGTGATGTCTTATCTGGTACGTCAAATAACTTAGGTATTGCATTCCACACAAGTCTCCCACGTTCCACACTGAGTGATTTGACTGGAAGTACAGTGAAAAAAACTTTTCGTTGCTGAATAGGTACACGACGCCCTTCTGCGATTGGTCAGGTCTTGTGCTGTTTACTAGCCATTATCTTATTCTTAAAAGAAAACAGCATTCTTCATTAAATTTCTGTAGGTCACAAGAGAATCGTAAATAAACTGCCCCTTAACGTGCCTTTTCATAGCTCCCAGGGTTCTTACGAAAACAAGGAAGAAAAATGTGGTGTAATTTTATAGCCGTTGCCAATTTTTATGGCACTACATACAGCCCTATTGTAAAACTGTTACAAATCGACATAAACGATACTGTTCGTACTTATTCCGTATCGTATTCAGAAATGTAGCTTTCTGTCCGCTTGGAACGTTGCTGTCACAATTCATAACAAAAATGATCAGGAGTATCGTGACGTATGTGTTAGATTGTGCTAATGCTCTGCCACCTCACAGTGTCTCTCCAAACAAATTTGGAATTCCGAAGAATAGACAACTGTCCTAGCTTAAAATGTCGATTATAAATAAAATTTTAAAATATTACATTACTCTCTTTAAGGTAACGTAAAGGTTGCAAATAACTTTTCTGATCAGTTCACCCATACTTCATGAAATACAGGAAGGTCAAGAAGTAGAATTTTCTTCATAAACCGCCATAACTCTACATACACCCAATTGTTTTCCACAACATTCTGAATATGAAGCAATAAAATCTAGAGTCCTAGCCTGGCACAACCAAAAATTCAGTTCAGATACAAAGCAATTTCTAATTTTAATACAATATAAAGTTAATTGTTTATTAAAACCAATTATCGGCTGTGAAGGTTCTGTCATGGCATTCCTCGCTCTCTCTTAACGGCCCCCGCCGCATCCATCTCAGTTTTCCAAGTATTTAGTTCCCCAGTACGCGATGCTGGATGACACTGCCCGCGTGCCGCCGCGGTTAAAATATATCTGCGCAGCAATTTGGCGCTATCCAGCTACCAACAGTGTCTTCAGTGAACGTCGCTGCGTATGGGCCCCTGCAGGAGGCGCCTGGTTCGTGCTGACTGCTGTTCGTTGCCGACAAAGTCTAGAATTTGCACGCCAATACCGGAACTGGATGTCCACTGAATGGTCACAGGTGGTCTTCGCTTTGTGTTCCATTGGACAGATGGCCTTTGACCTGTACGGAAGGATACGTCTGAAAACACCCTTCAACAATCACGAGAGCGTTATGTGCTGGAGAATGTTTTCGTGGCCGTCCGTGGGTGATGTTGTCATTGTGGGAGGCACAGTGGATCAACACAAGTATCCACGTATCCTTAGAGACCGTGTTCACCCTACATGCAGTTTATTTTTGTTTGACACGATGGTGTCTATCAGCAGGACAATGCAACTTGTCACACAGTTGGCAGTGTACGTGCGTGCTTCGAAGAGCACCACGAAGAGTGCCTAAATGCCATACCTCCATAGCCACGAACCCCCCTCCCCCCGCATTTAAGCCCAATCGACAATCTGTGGAACTACCTCGATCGGGTTGTTCACGCCTTGGGTCCTCAACCGTGAAACCTGGAGCAACTGACTTCGGCACTGAAGCCGACATGGTTCCACAACCCTGTCGGTACCTTCCAGAACTTCACTCTCTTCCCACGTGTCTCTCAGCGGTCCCCGCTATAAAAGGTGTGTTGTTCAGGCTTTTGATAGGTGATCACATTAATGGAACTGGACAGTGTAGCAATATGATGGTGCTTTGATCCAACAACACAGTATGGATTTGTGAACCGTTGTTCCGTCGAGTCTCATTATATGAATCATCGCGTGATAACCACTTTATCTTCTGGCTACACTATTTCGTTTTGTCTGATCTAACAGCGTGCTACAGTACTGTGCACAGGGACTTCAGTACGTACCAGAGCTGCAGACACATATCTGAAACAAACAGAAAATAAAAAACCTAAACCTATTTTTTCGAAGTGTTCGTTAGAACTTTGACTGCTCGTCGTGTGGTTTCGTCAACAGTACAGCACCTACAATTGTATGTTCCCTTTCTCAGCACACTGTGTAGCTTCCAAGAGAATTCTCACGCCCTCTTAGCTCAACAAATGTAGACCCGTATTTTACACATCATTTGACCTTAGAAAAGTCTTTGGCTATATAAGCCGTTGAAAAATGTGGTCTGTTGTTCGAAATGGGTGACTAATGCGGTATGATGATCTTCTGTTTATCGCCTTTCCTTCTCAGACAGGAAGTTACACTCACCTGCTGTTCTGCTGAACCGTAAAGTTGTAGGGATCCTTCTCTCAGCAGGTATTTTGCCGCCTATTTGATAGCTTCAGTTAAAGACAAAGAGACAGTCGGCAAGTTACAGGACATGGTAGGCAGTAAATACGAAAAAAATTGGCATATGTATTGCAGTAAAACACACGAACCGATCTGTCTTCTGTGGTAGTGGCAAGTGTCAACATGGGTTCCTCCGAAGTTCCAAACATGCAGCACCAGCTATTAGGGGAGAGGAGGAGCCCAACCGAAGAATGCTTTGGTTTTTGATTATTAGTGGAGCACATCGACAATCTTGTTGCTTATGCTGGTGACATAAGTTACACCGAGAATGACATGCTCCATAGCAAGGTGGATTTAAATATCCAGTGCAGGACCGTTTGGAACAAAATTATTGTGGCTAAAATCTGGGACCAAGTGGACTGCCAGGAGCAATTAGAGAAGAGCAGATCTGTAATATTAAAGAAAAATATGTTTGGTTCTTTTAATTACTATTTACACGGTAAATCCTCAAAGTTCATCTCTACAAGCCATGAGATTGAGGCAAAGCTTCCATTTCTGCTGAACGGGAATGACAGGTTTACAGCAGATAAATAATGGGAAATGTCGTCAAAGAAGGACTGGAAACCATACCGAGGTAAAATCCTGTTATACCATATAAAGAGAAATTGGCGGACACTAAAATGTGTGTACCAATGGAAGACCTGCCTGGAATATTGCAGCAGCATCTTGTAGGTGTAATGTAAATCCTAGATGTAATGTAAGATTTTGCTGGGATTTTTAACAAAATGGAGATGTGACTACCTAATATGAAATCAAAACTGCAAGGAAGCTACCAAGGAAATAGCAGTGTGATTGTGGATGACAAGTTTTAAATTTCGCAACGATTAGACAATTGCTATAAACTGTTTTATGTGAATAAGCTCCAATTGCAGAATAAACTTACATATCAAATTTATATGTCAAATCATAAGCACAGGAATGAACAAAGATATTCGTAACCAACTTATTGATTTTATGAAATGTCAAAACATGCGTCTACGACAAACTGTGTTGGTTAAAATTACGTGGTACTACGAGGCTGGAGGATGCAATACACAGCTACAGAATGACGTAGTTACGTAGGCTTCTGCAGCCATTGCCAAAATGATCAAAAATCTTGGAAGTACTGTATCATATCTTGTTTTAAAATAGTTTAAAATATAAAGTATTAAACCGTCACTTCGGCCATGCCCTAAGGAAGGCCATTGTAATATGGCCGAATGGTCGGCTTAAATTTTAAAGTATTTTACACAATTAGGCAATACAACACCCAGAAGAAATTCAGTCAACTACAGAATGAGTCTTTGTTTGACCCCGTGCTAGACTATACCTAAGTACTCGTATATGAAATACCAACAAACAGAATTTTCAATGAGCTCCACTACATGCTGTGCCAATCTTCCATGTGGTGTCAACTAACCAATAAGTTACAGAGTAATTGCTATGTGCTGCATCAAGACCAAGAAGAGATTATAAGCTATCTTCTGTCTCCCTATAGTTTTATTTATTGGCCTGCAAACCTTAATTCAGATTTCAACAAAAACAACGTATTACACTGAAGTGCTACATTGAAGCAGGATAAACATATTTTTAGCACTCCAGAACATTGTAAAATTGGTGCTCCCAAGGCTGGAAACGTCACAATTAATAAAATATCTTGGGGGGTTATGGCTTAGTCCAATGGATTTCACATTAAAACCTAATGTTTCATACCCATTTGCGTAGGATATTTTCAGGGGGGATCGTAGCTTCTTTGAGTGTCCGGTCCACACCCTGGCTCGCCACTGACTACAGTAAACTTCCGTTTATGCTGTCTTCCGCACAGTGCCATGACGTCACACGCTTTGAATACCCGAGTGCAATTGGCCGTTCTTGGCAGGGAAGCGGTGATGCACAATGAGGGGAGGAGAATGAGATGGACAGGGAGAGAGGGAGGAGTTTAGGATATATGTCCAATTCCCATGCATATTTATCAATTGCGATGCATTGTATGGATCTATAGTAACACATATTTACAGTTTCTACAATCTGCACAATACCAAATGAACTAGTCACATCAGAACCGATCGGATGAAGACAATAGCGATTGAATCGAGGCGCACACCCTGCATTCTTTCTCAAACGATGTTACAGAAACTATTCAATAAAAAATGATTTTTGATTTATTTATAGCTTTGTATGTCAGTTTCATTATGATGCGCCCATCATTTCGTTAATGGTAATAATTGTCATGATATTTACATGGAAGTAACACACTGCACGAAATTCAAAAAATTTGCAATGAAAAATAGAGATCGCAATGCTTTTGCGTTTGGTGCAAATTGCATAATACACTCCTGGAAATTGAAATAAGAACACCGTGAATTCATTGTCCCAGGAAGGGGAAACTTTATTGACACATTCCTGGGGTCAGATACATCACATGATCACACTGACAGAACCACAGGCACATAGACACAGGCAACAGAGCATGCACAATGTCGGCACTAGTACAGTGTATATCCACCTTTCGCAGCAATGCAGGCTGCTATTCTCCCATGGAGACGATCGTAGAGATGCTGGATGTAGTCCTGTGGAACGGCTTGCCATGCCATTTCCACCTGGCGCCTCAGTTGGACCAGCGTTCGTGCTGGACGTGCAGACCGCGTGAGACGACGCTTCATCCAGTCCCAAACATGCTCAATGGGGGACAGATCTGGAGATCTTGCTGGCCAGGGTAGTTGACTTACACCTTCTAGAGCATGTTCGGTGGCACGAGATACATGCGGACGTGCATTGTCCTGTTGGAACAGCAAGTTCCCTTGCCGGTCTAGGAATGGTAGAACGATGGGTTCGATGACGGTTTGGATGTACCGTGCACTATTCAGTGTCCCCTCGACGATCACCAGTGGTGTACGGCCAGTGTAGGAGATCGCTCCCCACACCATGATGCCGGGTGTTGGCCCTGTGTGCCTCGGTCGTATGCAGTCCTGATTGTGGCGCTCACCTGCACGGCGCCAAACACGCATACGACCAACATTGGCACCAAGGCAGAAGCGACTCTCATCGCTGAAGACGACACGTCTCCATTCGTCCCTCCATTCACGCCTGTCGCGACACCACTGGAGGCGGGCTGCACGATGTTGGGGCGTGAGCGGAAGACGGCCTAACGGTGTGCGGGACCGTAGCCCAGCTTCATGGAGACGGTTGCGAATGGTCCTCGCCGATACCCCAGGAGCAACAGTGTCCCTAATTTGCTGGGAAGTGGCGGTGCGGTCCCCTACGGCACTGCGTAGGATCCTACGGTCTTGGCGTGCATCCGTGCGTCGCTGCGGTCCGGTCCCAGGTCGACGGGCACGTGCACCTTCCGCCGACCACTGGCGACAACATCGATGTACTGTGGAGACCTCACGCCCCACGTGTTGAGCAATTCGGCGGTACGTCCACCGGGCCTCCCGCATGCCCACTATATGCCCTCGCTCAAAGTCCGTCAACTGCACATACGGTTCACGTCCACGCTGTCGCGGCATGCTACCAGTGTTAAAGACTGCGATGGAGCTCCGTATGCCACGGCAAACTGGCTGACACTGACGGCGGCGGTGCACAAATGCTGCGCAGCTAGCGCCATTCGACGGCCAACACCGCGGTTCCTGGTGTGTCTGCTGTGCCATGCGTGTGATCATTGCTTGTACAGCCCTCTCGCAGTGTCCGGAGCAAGTATGGTGGGTCTGACACACCGGTGTCAATGTGTTCTTTTTTCCATTTCCAGGAGTGTATGTTGCTGCGTATGAAATTTAGCTAACATACTGAATTTTACTTTAGACTTAGGTAGAGGTGTCTGTCACCACTCTCGAGAACACTGATCTGACTTAGCACATTCATTTACAATTACGCAGCGCCAGCAATGAAGCCAGAGTGAAATATCCACAAAATTCCTCATATTTCGTAAACGGTTTCAGATATCGATATGACATTTTGGCAAACAATAGCAAGCAAAGAGGAGAGTATTTTGCCATATCGTTATTATGCCAAACGTCATTTTCTATTGTGTTATTACAATAGCTACAGAATTTTTCAATGAAAGAATGTAATTTTTAAGGGCTATAGATGGCTGGTGAAATGGAACAACATAAGTGAAGACATTAGACTTTTTTTGTACCGAGAAAGTGCTTTTTCATAAGCTACTGGCCTTACATTTCCTCAGTTCCTCACTTAAGAAACTTAATAAACCACTATTTCAGAATTGTCTCGCAACTGTGTCTGCACAAGTTGTTAGTGAGGTGAGACTAAGTAAACTTGCAGTGTTTTGGAAAAAGAAGCAAATTTTTACATGGCAGCCAGAGAAAGATGTAGATTTTACTCAATATTCGCCAATCAGACGTTTCCCTGAAAGTTACACATGGTTAAAAAGCCAGGCAAAACTAAATCGCCGCATTTTTGGCGGAATTCTTTTTATATACTAACCAAAACAGAGATGACAGTTCTTTTTGAATGATCACCGTACAAGTGTGGGCGTAGAGGTACTCCACTTAATATTTACAAAAAAATGTGAGCGTAGACTTCGGTATAGAACTGCAATTCCCCTCCAGCGCTCCGCATTTTCCCTACACCCTGCATCGTAACAAAGCCCCATCTCACACAACCACATCTGTCACGTAAGCTTCGATCTCAAAAGGGATTCCTTTTGTCCCACAGCCCCCATATTCACCTGATCTGAGATCTTGTCACCTTTTTCTTCTCTAGAAATTGAAAATTGTGTTAAAAGGACGTAATTTTGGTACTCTGGAGAACATTCAAAAGAATGTGAGCGAAATGTTAAAAGCCCTACCACTTGGAGCATTCCAGCGTTGCTACCAAGACTGAGCATTACGACACCACCAGTGTATGCCTGCTGAAGGAAACTACTTTGAAGAGGACAATGTTGTGGACAATACTTTTACTTGAAAAGAAAAACTTCAGTAGATAAAAAGCCAGCCTCATTACCTTATTCACACAGCCTGAATGACACATTTGACAATAAGAAGCTGGTTCACGCTCAAGTGTATCAGAGCACACCATCTAACGCACATTGTTCAACAAGATACTCTATGGTAGATCAATCCTAAGTGTTCACATGTTGACCCAAGGACATCATCAACTGTGATCGCAGTGGGCACTTGGTCGTCGAAATTGGACAGTAGATCAATGAAAACGTGTTGCCTCGTCGGATGAATCACATTTCTTGCTACACTATGTCATTGGAGGTGAGAGGATACGCCGTTATCCAGACTAACTGCAGCTTGAAACATGCCCTGTACCGCAGTCACGGATTGCCGGGAGCAGTATCATTCTTCGGGGGTAATTTTCCTGCTATTCCCTGGGACCTGTGGTAGTAACAGAAAGCATCGTGATAGCTGTAAATTACATTGTATTACTGTGGACCATGCTTGATGTCTTCCCCGATGGCGTCAGCATGTTCCAGCAAGATAATTGTCGGTGTCACAAGGTCAGAATCGCCTCGATGATTTGAGAAGCATGATAGTGGACTCATGGGGATGTCTTGGTCACCAAATTTGTCTTGTCTCGACCCAGCGAACACATCTGGAACACTACCGGGTGTCAGCTCCTCGTGTAAAACCACCAGCCCGTAATTTGCGAGCATTTCGCTACTTGTACATCTGGAGCCACATCCCCCTGGAAACCTACCAAGGACTTCTCGAATTAATATCACGGAGCCTCAGGGCGAAAAGGTTCCAAATATGGACCAACGCAATTAAGCAGCACGAAATAGCGGTGCCTATGTCATTATGAAGTACAATGCTTCGGACATGTATGCTTGCCCGAAGGAACTTTACATTGTACTTCTTAATAACACAGACATATCCGAAGGACATTACATCGTACTTCTTGGTAACACAGGCACTGCTATTGCGTATTTATTCGTCAATACGAAGCCCTCGACTCTCAATCAATACGTCCTTCCTGAGCGGGAATACGAGCGGCGTTTGAAAAGTCCGTGCAAAGTCCGAGAGATGGTACCACCGGCGCGTATCGAGGTCATGTTTAGTTAGCATCATATTTGGAAAGAACGCACACAAAGTTTCAACCATATTGATCGATTCCTTTGAGTTTGGCATTCGTGTGAATCAAGGAAGTCGAGTGATTGTCAAAAAATGGACGAAAAAGAGTTTCGTGTGGTGATTAAACAGTACTTTATGAAAGGCAAAACGCCTCAGGAGACTAAAGAGAAGATTGATAAACATTACGGTGAGTCTGCACCTTCGATTAGAACAGTTTATAAGTGGTTTCAAAATTTTCGGTGTGGCCATCTGGGCACAAATGATGCTGAACGTTCTGGACGCCCTGTGGAGGTTACGACTCCAGAAATCATTGATAATTTCCATGATATGGTGATGGATAACAGAAGAGTTAAGGTGTGTGAGATTGCTAGTGCTGTGGGCATCTCGAATGAATGGGTACATAATATTTTGCATAAACATTTGGACATCAGAAAGCTATCCGCAAGGTGGGTTCCGTGATTGCTCACGCTTGACCAAAAACGGAATCGTGTGAAGTGTTGCAAGGATTGTTTGCAGCTGTTCACGAAGAATCCGCAGGACTTTAAGCGTCGTTTCGTCTCTGTGGATGAAACATGGATACATTACTATACTCCTTAGACCAAACAACAATCTAAACAATGGGTTACCAAGGGAGAATCTGCACCAAAAAAGGCGAAGACCATTCCTTCGGCCGGAAAGCTCATGACGACTGTCTTTTGGGATTCGCAAGGGATAATATTCATCGACTATCGGAAAATTGTAAAAATGTTACAGGTGCATATTATTCATCGCTATTGGACCGTTTGAAAACCAAGCTGCAAGAAAAACGCCAGCGATTGGACCGCAAAAAAGTCCTTTTCCATCACGACAATTCACCAGCACACATCTCAGAAGTTGTGGTCACAAAATTAATGGAAATAGGATTCCAACTCTTTTCACATCTCCATATTCTCCAGACGTGGCTCCCTCGAACTACTATTTGTTTCCCAATTTGAAGAAACGACTGGCAGGACAAACATTTTATTCAAAGGAGGAGGTGATTGCAGCAACTAATAGCTATTTTGCAGACTTGGACAATTCCTATTATTCGTAAGGGATCAGCAAATTACAACAGTGTTGGACGAAGTGTATAAGTCTAAAAGGAGACTATGTCGAAAAATAAAAAAGGTTTACATCAAACACGTAAGTAGTTTTTACTTTTGCACGAACTTTTCAAACATCCCTCGTATACGTAACATACGAGTGCAGGTTGTGACACCTGGATGACAGCGAATGGAAGTTTGAGTCTGAGGCACAAGTTTTTACTGTCGTCATTTCAATATACAACAGATGGTGGTTCATATTCGCAATTACGAATACACTTCCCGCTATGAAGCAGGTCATCATAATGTTTGGGCTCATCAGTGTATTTGCAATATTTTGTTGACACATGGCTCGTTCTGTACATATTTTTCTACAAAGCAAACTGTAAATTTGGTAGTATGTTGAGCTGTAGCACGACGAAGCACATCCACATTACAAATCAAAATTGTGTTTGATTTCACCTCGATGAGCAAACAGATAAGTGATTACAGAAAATATTTTTTCAGACAAGCGTAATGGCTTGTTGTTAAAGTAATTGAATTTAACTATCAAAAGAGGAAAAGGATGAGAGTCCCAACAAAGATAATGGGGCAGCATGCTCTTAAGACAATGCTGGGCAAATGAAGGAAGCTTGAATAAATGGAATCTGATGAGGCGAACACGCCAAGGGCTGTACCCGATTTCCCAGAAACTTAGTTCAGTGGAAGATGGGTGAAAATAAGCGAACCCGTGTCTCGACTTATCCGTAAATATACAACAATTTCTGAGAAAACGACGGCCAGAATTTTCGACGTAGTTTATGTGCCTTTTAGCCAGTAAGCAACTCAATTGTAGCGGTGGCACAGTTGCTGGCGTCGGTGCTTCACATTTTCTGCGCCCCATGTCTGAAAGCTGATTACTACTTTTATCTTCGTTTTTCACTTTTCCCTTGAAGTTTACAACACCAATGTTTTCAAATATATATCGAAATAGCGGTGCCCCTATGCGTCCACTAATTGTATGTCTGGTGAATGAATTACAGAAAAACAAACAATAAATGAACGTAAAAATCATTTGAAATCGTTGTCGGTGAAATTCCTGTAGTGTATCTTGATTCATAATCAGCTGCAAGTGCCAGTTTCGGGAAAGGTCATCCACTAGATCCACTATGAGTGGTTTGCTGTGAGAATACTGCCAGAGCGTGAAATCTTCAACAATCTTAACGACGTTTCTTTCTCAGTTAAGATTCATATGAAGAAATGTCGCTGTGGCAAACCGACCTCCAAGTGGAACTCGTCGTGTACGGAATTTCTGTGTTTCGAATGTTTCTTCGATCGTTTTCATACAAGGTTCCGCATCAAATCTTTACGAAGAATAAATATATCAATAGAATATAAAAATTGTGAATTCACGAAAGAACGAAATATAAGACTACAGGAATCTGAGATGATTGTAACCCCTGTAAATACCATACACATGCATTATATAATAAATGTATGACACTTATTTTCAAATCCATTTGTGATTTCACAAATAATTTAACGCCATTCTATCACCTAATTTGATGTGAAACATTGGTCTAGTAATCTTCTACGGGCATGGGCAAATAAATGAAAGACAACAATAAAAATAATAATCGGATTTCGAAAACAGGACGTAAAAAGGGAAGGGCACAACGTTAACTACTAAGCGACAGATTAGGATGAGCTTACTGCGCGCTAAAAAGTACTTACATTACGCTGAAACCTTTTTCGGTCGTTTTCTCAGAAACAATCGAGTAGCTACAGATAAACCAAAACGTGTGTTAGCTTATTTTGGCTCCTCTTCCACTGAACGAAGTTTCTGGGAAATCAGGTTATGGCAGTTGCCGTGTTCTTCTCTTGAATATATAGCCTTAAGAGAAGGAGTAATGTACTAAAATTAATATTGTACTTACAATACACAGCACTTTTTACTATAGCACTAAGAATGAACGGAATATTAACTTAGTGAAATTTATATATATATATATATATATATATATATATATATATATATATATATATATTGCACAGAACGAGAGATCAGTGTCAGCAAAGAAACTGTAAAACTCATACTATGTAGGTGGTTTGGTAGAAATTGTCGCCAGAGGAAATGAGTGATTAAGCTTACTACAAAGAACGCACTTTTCGTTTTCAATAATAATTTTGTGTTCTGTAAACTTTGTGTTGAGCCACTGTGTTTGATCCTTAGTCATTTACCAGGACAGGGTCCTATGTAGATACAAATCGAGCATCCAGTTTGTTCACTGAAACGTGGACTTGCACACGAAGCAGTGTGAATAAATGAAGGCAATGTGAGTGGGTGAGGAGTATATCGAATGGAAACGCCGAGCAGTTGTAGCAGAAGTTTACGTATGTGTCACTTCTCCGCCTCGCTTTTCTCGGTTATGTCACAAGGACTGTAAGCAGAGGTTTGGTTTTCTGTGTTCGTTGTGGAGCTGGCATATTCGGCCTAAATCAGAAGACACGGTGCTATGTAGCTAAGAGAAAAACTGGTCACTTTCTGATACAATTATCGATATCAACTATAGTGGTCTCGTGTAAATTATTTTTCTGGTTTTACCTAATGTGACTTCTGTCTAACTGTCCTCTTTGCTATAACATTCCTTATTTATGATAATTTATGTAATTTTAATTAGTCTATGAATATAATCTCAGAAGAAATGTGCTGTGAAAGAACGTAAAAGCTAAAAATTTAATTATAATACTTTTTCATGCAGACGAAAAGTAGGTTTGTAATCACGTAAAACTTGGAGGGAAGTCCCTCCCCAACGGAACTAGCTAGGCGGGAATAGAAAAGGTGGATCCTGTCATTGAACTGCAAGGCTCCTGTGTGGAATGAGTCCGTCGTTGGCTAGCAGGCAATGGGTGCGCATCTTGTGATCTGAAAGAGGCGAGAACAACTGCCAGATTATGTAATACTGCGTCGGATTTGGAAGTAATGCAGCGTATTATTCATGGCATACTTTGGTTAGCTCTGAAAATCTGACGCTAAGAAAAGAATTTTCAAAGGTGGTCACATAGGAAGAACCACAGATACTTTTTCCCCTTTTTTTGAATACCTCAGGAGATCGACGTTGCTAAAACCATCATCTCACATTAACAGTTGAGTACTGTGTAACTGCATGGACCAGTTATGTGGTTTCTTTTTCAGTAATAATTTTGTGTTCTGTAAACTTTGTGTTGAGCCACAGTATTTGATCCTTAGCCATATTCCTATACAGGGTCCTATCCCAAGTGCAACGATGAATCTGAGTATCCTGTTTTACTGAACTGAAAAGCAATTATTTTCCTTAACAAAAGTTAACAGACTTTGTGGAGTTGTAAAGTACATAATTATTTAGTTTTGAAATACTTCACCTAGTTTTCATGAATGGATAGTTAAAGCACCCAATTCAAAGATTATTTTAATTGAAATAATGGTATTTACAATTTCATGTGTAATGTTGTTAACAGTGTTTCCCATTTTGTGTTGTGATTAAAGTGTTCAGCCACAATCTAAATCTACCGATAAATTAGTTTCCGAGTTCCCATGCTGGCTGTTGAGCCAAGTTTAAATCTCATATTACAATAACAGCAATAAAAAATAAGCAAATGGCTACTATTATTCAAACAATACTAGATCAGGCACCACATATTCCATTTTAGCTAAATAATATAAGGTAGTGATGTACCTTAAAAATACAAATAATGATCAGTACAAAAGATACTATTAATTTGTAACTATTTCAGTATTAATAATTTCCTATAATTAAATTGACAAAAGAACTTCTCGTCCATATCAATAGTGCTCCTCCATTAGTAGTCATTTACCTACAATTATCATGGTTTTTTTTATGTAATGTACAGATAGAAGTGTTATTGAGAATCAGTTGTTGCCTAAAGACATTAATACTTCTCCAGTGTAGTTGAAGTCAGTTGACTGGAACGTTACTTATTAAATTGTGCTACTGTCCTATATCTTATAAGCAAAACAATAGTTTAGTATCAAGTAAAGGCGACCCACATAGTTAAATTTCTTTATGAATCATACTAGTACTGAGTACAACTTTACCTAATTAGGCTGGCGACCGTTTTCTTTGACATAATTACTGTTTCCTTGATTACTAATAGAACCTTGGTTAGATTCCCGTTAGTTTTGCTATTGTTTCCTCTCAATAACAATATTTCTAGAATCAAAAAATAGTTCTATACGTTTCCATTACATATAGTCATAATCATAAAAATCCTTTCACAGGAATAACATTATCGGTGTAGTACTAATATAATAGCAGCCGGTAGTGGTATAGTTTCCGGCAAAAGTATCGTTTTAGAAATATGCTTTAATCTGAAGCAGTATTTTTATGTTTGAAAATAAATTGTGCGTAGCATACACTAGGACGATGTTACCCACACATGCTGCTGTTTCGTGGAAAATCTTGTAGCAACAGCGCCAGCAAGCTGCGGGTCTCATGTCTGCTGCAATTGCAAGTGCACTAACTGTATCACATATGATGCATATTAGTAGTGCTATATTTATATAGATTACTATGTCTACTGTTCATCGCAATTATTGTCTTTGAATAAAGGTGCCATTTTCGTACGTCTCATTGCGCATTTCTTTAAGTTACCTTCTGTGCTATACTGTAGCAGTTCGTTCTATATATAGCCCAAGTTTCATCGAACCATTTGATTTTTGTACATACGGTAAAATTTACTTTTGATACCTTCAGCAACAACATAAATATATTTCAATAAGAGAGATAATTATCACAGTCTACTGTCTTTTATTTTGCTTTTCACTACTTCAAATCAGTATTCCAACCACCAGAGCAGTAGGAAAATTACAACTTAAAGGCTCACAGAGAGCTAAATTACCAATAATATGGGATTTTACAGTGTCGACAAGAAACAATCAGGAGAAGGGCACAAATGCACAAAAACTGCAGATACGACTCTTTATTGCACAGAACCATACTTTCTTAAAAAGTTGTGCATTGTTAATGAAAAAATGAAGTTACAAAATCAAACAAGCTCAATACAGTTCCTGGGAATAAGCTGTGCCTTTTTGACGAGATGCTGCAACAATTCGGTGTGGTTCACGATTCGCTTTCGGCGCCACAAACGCGTTCTCAAGCGGCAGGCATTCTAACAAACACTTTCAGCATCAGTCACTTACTGCACAATAATGACTGCAGTGACGTAGGATCATGTGACGAGCCTGCTGAGTAGAGACCGTGGGGCGGGAACACGACGGTGGTGCTTCTCCGATCGGCAGGCATGGTACTTCAGTTCGAATTATCAGACTATACCAGGACCACCCAAATCCACTTCGTTAGGTTCATTACGTAATACTTTTGTTGCTGGGTTCTTTAATTCGAAGACTGGTTCGATGTAACTCACTATGCTAGTTTACCGAACAAAGCTTCTATATTTCTACACAACTATTACAGGCTACATCCATTTGTACTTGCTTACTGCAGTCAACTCTTGACCTCCCTCTGTGGTTTTACCTCTCACTCCCCCCCCCCCCCCCTCACACTCACCAGACAGACATTTTACTCCAGAACTAAATTGACGATTGCTTGGTGCTTCAGAACGTGTTCTCTGAACCAGTCCTTTCTCTCCGTCAAGTTATGACACAAAATTCTTTTCACCACAGTTCCGTTCAGTACCTCGACATTAGTTACGCAATCGACCTATCTAACTGCAGCATTCTCCTGTAGTACCACATTTCCAAAATTTCTATTCTCTTCTTGTCTTAACTACTTATCGCCCACTTTTCATTTCCATACAGGGCTACACTCCAGACAAATGTCTTCAAAAAAGAACTTCTAACACTTAAACTTATATTCCACGTTAACAAATTTCTCTTCTTCAGACACAGTTATCTTGCCATTACCAGTCTACATTTTATATCCTCTCTACTTAGGCAGTAATCAATTATTTTGCTTCCTAAATATCAAAACTCATCCATTGCTTTTAATGTCTCGTTTCCTAACCTGATTCCCTCAGCATTGCCTGATTTAATTACCCTTGTTTCTCTTTCGCTAAGCTACATCTTATATCCTCCTTTCAAGAGACTATTCATTCCATTCAATTGCACTTTCAAGTCCTTTATTGTCTGATAGAATTATAATATCATCGACAAACCGAAAAAAATTATTTCTTCACGCTGAACTTTAATTACTTTTCCATATTTCTCGTTCTTTTCCTTTACAGCCTGCTCAGCGTACAGATTGAATAACCTCGGCTACAACCCTGTCTCATTCCCATCTCAAGCACTACCTCCGTTTCACGACAATCGACTCTTATAACTGCCGTCTGGTTCCTGTACAAGTTGTAAATAACCTTTCGCTTCCTCTATTTTGCCCCTACTACTTTCAAAAATTTAAAGACTATTCCAGTGAACACTGTCAAAAGCTGTCTCTAGATCTACAAAAGATACAAATGTAGGTTAGATTTCCTTTAACATATCTTCTAACATACGTTGTAGTGTAAGTACTACCTCACATGTTCCAACTTTTTTCCAGAACATAAACTAGTCTTTCCCATGGTCGGCTTCTACCAATTTTTTTCATTGTTCTGTAGGTAATTCGTATTAGTATTTTATTAACATGACTTACTAGTCTGATAGTTCAGTACTTTTCACACCTGTCAGCGCTTTCTTTCTTTGGAATTGTAATTATTATATTCTTCTTTAAAGTGTAAGGTTATTTCATCTCTGCCATAGATCTTGCACATCATGTGGAATAGTTCAGTAATGACTGACTCTCCCAAATATCAACTGTTCTGAGGGAATGTCGTCTACTCCTGGAGCCTTGTTTCGGCTTAGGACTTACAGTGCTCTGTCGAATTCTTCTCGCATTCTTCTCCCGTCTGATCTTCATCTACTTTCTCTTCCCTTTCTACAATATTGCCTTCAAGATCATCTCCCTTTCACGACACTTCTATATACTGAGGTAACAAAATTCATGAAATAGCGATGTGCACATATACAGGTGGCATTAGTATCACGTACACAAGGTATAAAATGGCAATGCAGTGGTGGAGCTCTCATTTGCACTCAGGTGATTCATGTGAAAAAGTGCCCGATGTGATTATGGCTGTACGACGGGATTTAAAGGACTTTGATCGCAGAATGGTTGTTGGAGCTAGACATGTGGGTCATTCCATTCCGGAATACGTTAGGGGATTCAATATTCCGAGATCCACAGTGTCAAGAGAGTGCCGAGAATATCAAATTTCAGGCATTACCGCGGATAACGCGGTGGCCGACGGCATTCACTTAGCGATCGAGGGCAGCGACGTTTGCGAAGAGATGTCAGTGCTAACAGACAAACAGTGCTGCGTGAAATAACCACAGAAATCAATGTGGGACGTACGAAGAACTTCTCCGTTAGGACAGTGTGGTGAAATTTGGAGGTAATGGACTATGGCGACAGATGACCAACGCAGTGCGTTTTGCTAACAGTATGACATCGCCTGTAGCCTCTCTTGGGCTTGTGATCATATTGGTTGGGCCATAGACGACTGGAAAACCGTGGTCTGGTCAGATGAGCCGAGATTTCAATTGGTAAGAGCTGTTGATAGGATTTGAGTGTGACACAGACCCTATGAAACCATGGACCCAAGTTGTCACCAAGAAGCTGTACAAGCTGATGGTGACTTCATAATGGCGTGGGTTGTGTTTGCATGGAATGAACTGGGTCCTGTGGTCCAACTGAACCGATCACTGACTGGAAATGATGATGTTCGGTTACTTGGAGATCATTTGGAGTCGGCCATGGATTACATGTTCTCAAACAATGATGTCGTGTCACCAGGCCACAGTTGTTCGCAATTGGTTTGAAGAACATTCTGGACGATCCGAGCGAATAATTTAGCCTCTCAGGTCACCCGACGTGAATCGCATCGAACATTTATGGGACATAATCGAGTGGACAGTTTGAACACAATATCCTTCATCTGCAACACTTCCGTATTTGTGGACAATTGTAAAGTCAGCGGGGCTCAACATTTCTGCAAGGGACTTACAGAGATCTGTTGAGTCCCTACCACGTTCAGTTGCTGCACTACGTCAGGCAAATGGAGGCCAGACACGACATTAGGAGGTATCGCATGTCTTTTGTCTCCTCAGTGTATATTCCTTCAAAATTTGAGTTTTCCCTTCTTTGCTTAGTGCTGGTTTTCCATCTGAGGTATTTATATACGTACAGCTGCTTCTGGTTTCTCCAAAGGTCTCTTTAATTTTCGTGTAGAGGAGTCATCTTTTTTACCCTAGTTATAAATGCTTCTATAAACTTACAACTGTTTTCTAGCCCTTCCTGCTTAGCCATTTTGCACTTCCTATCAGTCTCATTTTTAGACGCTTGTATTTACTTTCACCTGCTTCATTTTTATATATTTTTCTTTCATCATATCCTGTGTTATCCGGGAATTTTTACTAGACCTTGTCTTTTAACTTATTTTAGCCTCTGCGGTCTTCAGCGTTTCATTTCCCAAAGCTGTCGATTCATCTTCTACTGTATTCCTTTCCCTCCTTTCAGTCAATCGTTGCCTAATGCTCCCTTTGAAACTCTCAACAACCTCTGGTTCTTTCAGGTCCCATCTCCTTCGTATCCTACCCTTTTGCAAACTCTTAAGTTTTAATCTACAGTTCATAATCAATAAATTATGGTCGAAGTCCCCATCTGCCCCTGGAAATGTTTTACAGTTTAAAATCTGCTTCCGAAATCTCTGTCTCGCCATTATATCACCAATCTGAATCTCTGCATTACCATTATATAGTCAATCTGAAATCTCTGTCTTAACATTATGTAATCAGTCTAAAACCTACCAGTGTCTCTTCCTCGTATACAACCTTCTTTCATGATTCTTAAACCAAGTGTTAAATTGTGCTTTGTGCAGAATTCTACTAGGCAGTTTCCTCTTTCACTGCTTTCCCCCAATCCATATTCTTCTGTTATTTTTCCTTTTCTTCCTCTTCCTACTATCGAATTCCAGTTGCCCATCACAATTAAGTTTCCTTCTCCCGTAACTATCTGAAAACCTTTTTTTTTATCTCATCGTACATGTCTTCAATCTCTTCATCATCTGCGGAGCTAGTTGGCACATGAACTTTTACTACCGTGATGTATGTTGGCTTTTTCCCTATTTGGCTACGATAATGCGTTCACTTTGTTACTCAAAGGAGCTTACCCACTTCTCTAATTTCCTGTTCATTATTAGACCTACTGGTACATTATCTCTATTTAATATTGTTTATAACCCCGGAACTTCCATATCTGGCCTAAATCAGAAGACACGGTACTAGGAAGCTAAGAGCAAAGTGGTCACTTTCGACAGTAATTATCGTTTTAGAAGTAGGTTCTAAATTGAAACAGTATTTTTAGTTTGAAAATGAATTGTATGTAACATTTACGAGAACGATTTTGTTCACACGTGATACCTGTTTTCATGAAACACGCAGCAACTGAACCAACAGGTCGCAGTTGTCACTTTGCTGTAACTCCACCCGGACTAACTGATTCATATGTGATGCATTTTATGGGTTCCTATCTTTGTGTAGATTATTTTGTGTGCTCTTCATTGTAATTATTGTCTTTGAATAAAAGTGTCATTTTCGTTTGTCTCATTGCGTATTTGTTTCAGTCATTTTCTGTACTTGTGATTGTGCGTTCCTTCCTTCACCGGCGTGTTTAACAAGTGCTGGATCGTCGCTGGTGCACGTGGCCGGGCTGTAATACGTCTCCTCAACGCACCCCACACGTATTCGGTGGGATTCAGGTCGAGAAGGGGCGGGTCAGTCCATTCGCCGAATGTCCTCTCGTTCCAAGAGCTCCCCCACCTGCTCTTTTCGATGCAGTTGCGCTTTGTCATCCATAAAAATAAAGTGAGTGCTGAATGCACCCGAGAAAAGGCAGTACAATGCTACAATAGCGCTGACCGGTGACTGTACCGTGTTCAAAGATTTGGAGATAAGCACACCCATGTAACGTTACGCCTCCCCACATCATAACACCTGGCCATCAAAGCGACCTTGTTCGACAATGTTCCTGGGCGCATTACATGTTCGCACCTCTCACCACATGTGGGTATGTTCAGCATCTAATCTCACACTTCTTCTGTAGCATCACATTGGAAATGCTTCTATTCTCTTCTTGTCTGAAATACTTATTGTCCACGTTTCTCTTCTGAACAAAGCTACAGTCCAGGCAAATACTTCAGAAAGGCTTCCTTATAATTAAATGGTTTAGGAAAGCTTTTCTTGCTATTGGAAGTGTGCATTTTATACCCTCTCTACTTTGGCCATCATCAGCTATTTTGCTACCTAAATAGCAAATCCCATGTAAATCTTTTATTGTCTCATTTCCTAATCTAATTCCCCGGTATCGCCTGACTTAATGCGACTATGTTTATTACCTTCGTTTTACTCTTGTAGATATTCATCTTATAGTCGATTTTCAAGACACTCATTTCTGTTCAGATGTTTTTTCCAAGTGCTTTGCCGTCTCTTGCAATGTCGTCGGCATAGTTAAAAATTTTGTATTTCTTCTCCCTGAACTTTAATTCCCTTTCCTATTTTGTCTCTGAATTCCTTTAGCACATGTTTAATTGGCATACTGAATACCGCTGAGGATAGGCTACAGCCATTGTCTTATTCCTTTCTCAACTACTGAACGTTTCCTGTCGTTCGACTCTCATAATCGCAGTCTGATTTGTGTACAAGTTACAGTTAACTTTTCACTCCATGGTTTCAGCTTTTTTGCATTCAGAAATACAAAGAATCTCTTTCAGTCAAAATTGTCAAGAGGTGTCCTTAAATCTGCTAATTGACATAATACTCCAAGTTTAAAAGCAGTTATTCGAGTCAAATGGTGTATAACTCATGCCACATTTGCATATAAAAATTTTCGAATACATTCAAATTAATGCACTAACAAGGTGTCATGGTCAACAGAAACTACAATAGAACAGCGTGTAGCTGCTTTTGGACCTCGGACATACGAGGGACACTGAAAAGGCTACATTCTTACCACCAGCTAATCAATACATTACTTCAGCAAAATTAACAAGTCTTGCCAATGATGACGCAACGGGTAGTTGCTTACACTGTTCAGCTGAAACATCACCTTGTTTCTATAAGATCATGACGTGCCACAGAGCTTTCACAAAATGACACACTACTTGTTATCGTAGCATTCTTAATTACGGAGTTATCAGTATTGACTTTTCCTTTTCGCTGATCTTGGTGTATTAATGCTTGAGAAATCGATTTCCAAAAGGGTATCGGTCATTGACACCTGTCAACAGTGTCGCACTTTGTTACAAATGTGTAAGCCGCAAGAAGGGGAGGTGTCTTCAGCTAACGTATCACTGGAGCCGGATAGCCAGAAAAGGGTAATACGAATTTGAAATTAAGGCTTTTCTCGAAATTCGAAAAAATTGTGTAGTCTCTCTCTTGTACATATCATGTGGTACCGCTGTTTTGTGAATAGAAATCCTAGCATAAAGACTTTAAGAAACTGTAATGGTCTTCATCTTCCAAAAATAATCATAATAGAGAAATGTACTTTTGTAAATATTTTGTAGAATTCTTCTAGGTAACAGCAGAATTAACATGTTAATAAATAACTTGACTGCTCTCACAGATGACTTTATTAGCATGACTGAAATACGCACATTTCACGGGTTAAGAACCAGGAGACCAAAAATATAGTGAAGTTATAGGACATTAGAAATGTGTTCAAGCGACATGATCTGCGACTGAAAAGTATTCCGATGCTCCAGAACCACATATCATAGAATCATTTACATAACATTTGTTAATTTTTCCTTATGCGCTTTATACTTGTCATTCATTTACAGCGGGTAAGAATTCTTTTGAGCACCTTGTAAGTGTACAATCATTTGCTATAATTATTATAATTTTTGGCCTGATACATGATAATATTGTGTAGGCCTTTTCTAGAAAGTTCTTTGCTAGTTATGGGTCGCTTTCAAATCTGGGCATTGTCACAAGCGGCGTTGCGGCGGTTAGGTACGAGTTTGTGACCCATTACCGACATACATTCTAAGAAAAAAACAGAATAAAAAGAAAAGAAATTAACCGAATGGGACTGAAATCGGTAGACTGATGTACATGTGCAGACAAGCAAATGATTAAAATTTCAGGTAAATTGGATGACCGATTCAAGAGAAAGAGCTTCATAAATTGAGCAAACCAATAACGTGTTAGTCCATCTTCGGTCCTTATGTAAACCGTAATTCGGCTTGGCATTGATTGACGGAGTTGTTGGATGTCCTTCAGGGGGATATCGTGCCAAACCCTGTCCAATTTTGGCGTTAGATCGTCAAAATATCGAGGTGATTGAAAGGCCCTATTCATAACGCTCCGAACATTCTCAACTGGGCCGACATTCGGCGGCCTTGCTTGTCAAGAAAGGTAGCGGGTAGCATGCAGACAAGCAGTACAAACTCTTGACGTTTGCGGGCGGGCATTATCTATCTGAAATATTAGGCTATGATGGCTTGCCACGAAGGAATGAAAGGGGGCGTACAATATTGTCGACGTACTGCTGTGCTGTAAGGATGCCTCGGATGACAACCAAAGGCGTTCTGTTATGAAAGGAAACGGCACCCCAAAGCATCACTCGCGGCTGTCTAGTTGTATGGCGGGTGATACGCTGGTATACCAGCGCTGTCTGGGGCGTCTCATGACACGTTTTAAGCCTGGAATCTCATTGACTGGGAAATAATTTCTTTCAAGTGATGAGTCCCACTTCGAACTGATCCCCAATAACCAGCGAAGATGTGTCTGGAGACGCCCAAGACAGTGATGGGGTACCAACCCGACTGTGGCCAGCCATGCGGCCCGGGAATCATCAGTGATGGTCTGGGTTGCCATTTCTTTTCGTAGCAGGACCCCTCTGGTTTTCATTCGCGGTACCCTTACATCACAGCGGTACTCAATGGTATTCTACGGCCCGTTTTCATGCCCTTCATGGCAAGCCACCCTGGGATTAGATTTCAGCAAAATAATGCCCACCCACACATGCCGAGAGTTTCTGTTGTTTGTCTTCGTGCTTGTCAAACCCTGTCTTGGCCAGCAAGGTCACCAGATCTGTCCCCAGAACATTTGGAGCATTATGGGCAGGACCCTCCCACTACTTCGGGATTTTGACGATCTAACACGAAAATTGGACAGAATTTGGCACTATACCCCTCAGGAGGACATCCAACAACTCTATCAATCAATGCCAAGCTGAATAACTGGTTGCATAAGCGCCAGACCATCATTTTATTGACAAGATTTTAAACATAGCTGAAACAGCAACTACTGAAATTTTTCACGGTAAATGATAACAGCCAAACAGTTGCAGGATAAAGATTTATTAAAATCCTTGACCACGGTTTCGGTATATCTAAATATACCTTCATCAGAAGCAAAATACACTAAAATCACATCCTGCAGTGGAGGTACAAAAAACTACTGACGACGCCTTTGGCACAATTGTTTTATGTATCTTCACTGCACGATGTGATTTTAATGTATTTTACTTCTGATGAAGGTATATTTAGATATACTGAAACTGTGGTGAAGGATTTTCATAAATCTGTATCCTGCAACTGTTTGGTTGTTATCATTTACCGTGAAAAATTTTATTGACAATTGGTCAAGCTCTTCCTCTTGAATAAACCATCCAATTTTTTTGAAACTGTAATATCATTGGTTTGTCTGTACGTCACATCTACCGATTTCCGTCCCATTCAGGTAACTCCTTCGTGGTGCGTCGTTTTTTTTCATCTCTGAGTTGATTTTGTAATTATGAACCGGCTTTCGGCTTTTTAGGCAACCTCCAGACAACTTAAGACTATACATATACATATACATGATGAACATGTAATATGGCGGAAATGAAAGGTTCGCGAATTTTTCGCTCTGTGAATTATGCCAATATCGAAAATGTTCCGTGTGAAGAATGTGTAAAAGTTAGTTTATAGAATCCTGGAATGTGCCACCGTTGTTATTTGAAAGTTAAAAATGCCAACGAAATCGTAACTAGGTGAAAATCGAAAAGCAAAACAGTCACAGATGCAAACACGCGAGCTATTCATCCTTGTGACCAATGTGTCGATTATCGCCGTATGTTGACGGTAAAAATCAGTGAAATCAACAGACTAAAAAAGTTAGTTGCCACTTTAAGAAGTCAACTGCGAGAGAAAGAAGTCATAAACGGGACATACGAAGACCATAACCTCAAGCAACCCGCCAACTGCAACGTAAACAACGATCAGAGCAACAGAGTCCACATAGGGAAAACTAGTTCAAAATCTAACCTGAACGTAAGTTGCACAAAACTACATTTCCCGAGCTAAGACCGCAAGTATTATAACTAAAAAACGTTCACTTTGTTCAGGCAGTAAAGAACAGTCAGTGTTGTGTAGTGAAAACTGTCCAGATCGCGGTATGTCAATAAATAGCATCGCCCAAAAATGCCCATCTGTTTCAAACAATAAAAAAATTTACGGAAACATGCATTTTAGGTACCGCTATGATAAACAACATAGAGCAAAACAATATAGACCAGCTGAGACTGTGCAAAAAAGATCGACAGGTCCTTATACTCGCCGACAGTCACGGTCGTCAAATTGCAGAAAGAGTGTCAAGCCTTTTACCAAGCTACATTGTCATGGGTTTCGTGCAACCAGGAGCTCGTTTTTCGGAAGTAACAAAACCAGCTGAAAACTCTTGTAAAAACTGTGGACCATCAGACTACGTGGTAATTTTTGCAGGTGCGAACGGTGTTGCGAGGGATCAAGCCAACGGAATAAAAATAGCTCTTAAATGTGTACTGCAGCAGACAATCCACACGAATGTGTTAGTTATTAACCAAACACAGAGGCATGACCTACCTTCCTGGTCATGTGTGAATCAATTAGTGATTAAGACGAACTCTGACATAAAGGATGTTTGTGGAAAATTTGAGCATGCAAATGTAATAGATGTAAGCACTCTTGAAAAATCCATGCACACCAGACACAGACTTGATCTAAACTATGCTGGTAAACAATACCTAACAGAGAATATATATAATTTTGTAAAGCATTACACCAGTAAACTTACCAGTACGTTGGATAATTGGCTCATAACAGGCAACGAAAGCCCAAAAAACAAAGCAGAACATGTTAAAGGGGTCCAAATTGACTCACAAGGAAGGATGAAACCCAAGGAAAGAACGAATAACACAAAAATGGTCCAAAACACATTGGATAAATGGCTGGGTAGAAACACACACCAAGGGACAGGTAGACGTTTTTTAGAGTAGCTGAGGGTGCCACAGGGGAATGTATTACAGAACAAACTTATACACACACTTTAAAAGTCGTTCACCAAAACGTACAGTCCCTATCAAACAAACTTGATGAAATAAATGTGGTTCTTAGCAATGAGTGGAAGGAGGTATCAGTTTTAGCTTTTTGTGAGCACTGGCTAGAGAAGGACCATTTACAGTATTCAAACATAACCAGTTTCACTCTGGCAAACTACATTTGCAGATCAATATCAAAGCTTGGAGTAAGCTGCCTACACTATAAGATAATAGTCTGTGTAAATCACTTAGGAAGCGAAAAACACTTTGAAGTCTCAGCTATTGAAATGACATCAGGAAAAGCTATAATAATGTGTGTTTACAGATCACCCAACCGCAATGTAAACATTTACTTTAAAAAACTTGACCTTGCACTAGGGAAACTTATAATACTTGCAAAACTATAGTTCTGTGTGGCGACACACAGTCCCCAAAGAGAAAAATTCCTTAATATTATTCAAGAATATAACCTGTGCACTAAAATAAACTCCCCTACACACATAACAAAAACTAGTATTCACTTATTGATCAGATCTTTGTAAACACTGACATGCACCCCTCAGAAAACTTTAATACCGATTACAGTGACCAGAATGCACAGCTAATTGCCGTATGCAGAAGTATTGATTTGTCTAGAAATGGAAGTGTTATCTACAAGAGAAATTTCAGCATGCAAAATATTGAGCACTTCAAACATATGATAAGTACCCACTCGTGGGATAAAATCTACAAAAGTTACAACACAGATGAAAAGCTGGATAATTTCATGGAAATATTCAGGCATTGTTTCGAAATCGCATTTCCAAAAAAGAAAATAATTTGTAAAGGCCCCAGCAAACCCAAAACTTGGATTACATCAGGGATCAAAGAATCATGTAGAAGAAAAAGAGAACTTTTTGCACTATCAAAAACAGATAGCAGCCCTGAATTTGCTCACTACTTCAAAAAATACAAGTTAACTCTGAGTCATGTAATAAGGGAAGCAAAATTAAGGGAAAATGACAAACTTATTATGGAATCATCAAACAAAGCTAAGACAATGTGGAACAAATTACAGAGACTTACTGGAAAGGTGGAAACACACAAAAATATTGTATTGTCACAGGCAGACAGCAAGATCACTGATCCAAAATTAATTGCTAACCACTTCAATACTTACTACACCAATATTGCTGGTGAGCTAGTGAAGGAACAAATGGGAAAAACACCAAACAAAATATTACAGGAAATTTCTGGAAATAGTGTAACAAATACATCCATGTTCCTTTGACCAATAAGTAGGAAAGAACTGTTAAACACCGTAGTCATTAAATATAAATATTCAGCTGGAGTTGTTGATATGCCAGACTATATTATAAAAGTATCAGCTAAACAGATACTCGCACCACTGCTAGATGTATGCAATTCTTCACTATCAAGCGGTATTTTCACACAACAGTTAAAAACTGCAAAAGTTGTACCCCTTTACAAAAAGGGCGATCGGCAGCAGATGATCAACTATAGGCCTGTGTCACTCCTCTCAGGTTTTTCAAAAATTATTGAAAAACTAGTTCTGCCACAATTAACTGATTTCTTTAACAAAAAAATATGATCTCAGAATGTCATCATAGCTTCAGGCCTCAGTGCAGTACTGAAACAGCCACTTTTAGCCTCATAAATCGTATTTTAAACTCAGTGAATAATCACAAAAATGTTTCGGGGATTTTCCTGGATTTAACAAAAACATTTGATTTAATAGACCATGAAATTCGCCTAAGAAAGTTAGAGTGGTATGGTGTAAGAGACCTGTCACATGAGTGG
Source organism: Schistocerca piceifrons (assembly GCF_021461385.2). Taxonomy (NCBI): domain Eukaryota; kingdom Metazoa; phylum Arthropoda; class Insecta; order Orthoptera; family Acrididae; genus Schistocerca; species Schistocerca piceifrons. Next base: position 352,618,224 of record NC_060144.1, on the reverse strand, counting down.
CTGAAATCCTACCTAGAAAATCGCTCTCACATAACAGAGGTAAAACACATAGGAAAAAACGAACCCCAAGCTTATCAATCGAAACCTTCCACATTAACCCACGGTGTACCACAAGGCTCAATTTTAGGTCCCTTTCTCTTCTAAATTTCCATAAACGATTTCCCCCTACACGTTCAACAATCCGAACCAGTGCTATTTGCAGATGACACAAGCATATTATTTGGAGGTGAAAACGAAATGGCTCTAAGTTTAAATGCTAAAGTCACAAATGAAAATGTCACAGAATGGTTTATGAGGAATAAATTACTGATAAACCCTAAAAAAACAGTCGTCTTACACTTCCATACACAACAAAACAAAAACCCATTAAAACCAAACATGTGTCACTGTAACAAAATTTCTTGGCATCTACTTACAAGACAATCTTAAATGGAATTCCCACATCACATCATTAAATTCTAAACTATCGAAAATGACTTATGCGATGAGGATTATATGGAACAACAAAAGTCCTGAAATAGTTAGAGTGGTGTATTACACTTGCATACACTCCCTATGGAGATATGGCACCATATTCTGGGGAAATTCTCCTCATAGCATAACAACATTCCGGAAACAAAAAAAGATTGTGAGGATAATGAAAAATGCTAACAGCCGAAAATCATGCAAACCATTCTTTGAAGAACTGGGGATTCTACGCCTACCATGTATCTATATACTAGAAGTTGTCACGTACCTAAGAAAAGCATGTTAAAAAATGGAAATATATTTATTGAAAATAAATCTGTACATGAATACCACACAAGGGCAAATAGTGACATACACAGACATCATTGTTATACCACATTGTGTAAGAAAGGTGTATATCACTCAGGTTCACATTTGTTTAATAAGCTGCCATAAACAAAATCCATAACTTCAAAAAATCTGTAACTTCATATGTCTTGGAAAACTGTATTTACTCAGTAACACAGTATCTTGAACAATAAGTTAATTTTGGTTGTAACAATATAAAAATGTAATGTAACAATATAGCAATATAACAATGTAACAATTTGTAAATGTAATGTATACAATCAATGTAACAGTATATTAATGTAATGTCATTTGGTCCAACATCTAAGGTATGGTATTGTACCTCAAAGATCCAGGACATAAATAAATAAATAAGCAACTGTTTGTAGCTGGACAGAGATTCTTATAGATATGTATTTATATCGATATTATCTATACTTATCTCTTGTAACTTCTTTGTCTGCCTTCACTTAATGTAATGTGTGTACAACCACGAACTTTGATGTGACATCTATGTAAAAGTTTGATTCATTATTTATGTCCATTTACATCTTTATAATTAATCTATAAATGTAATTTTAAAGCAATGTTCTGGAAGGTTATTGAAATGTGAAGACAATACTTGTATCTCTGGTTCATTCATAGGGCAATTAGGTTTTTAATCATGTAAAACCTGGAGGGAAGACCCCTCCCCTACACAACCAACATGACAGGGAGATAAAAGATGGATTTAGCAGTCATGCAAGCCTCTTTTGTGGTAGTAGTTAGTCGATGGTTGGTAGGCAACGTGTTCGCATCTTGTTTGCTGTACAATAGCTACAGTATGTCTGTACTACGAAAATACTACGCTGAGAACAAAATTTTCAGGGTGTGTTACACAGCAATAACAATGGGTACTTTCGTCGCCTTTCGAGTGGCCATGGCAAACCGCCACAGCCACCACCGTCACTTCAAATTATCGTTTGAGTACTGTATAACTGCAGAGAGTAGTTGGTTTATCATATAAATAATAAAGCTATTTCATTAAACTTTGTGTCAAAGACTTGTATTTAATCGCTTGTCATTTACCATGGCAGGATCGTTTCCCATATGCTTCAGTGTTTCCGAATATCCTATTTTATTAAATTAAAAGACAATTATTATTGTCTATAAACAATTTAATAACTTTTGTGAAGTAGGAAAGCTTGTAATAATTCAGAGAGTCTAAATTTTGAAGAATTCCATGTGCTTTTTCGTAAAAGGATAGTTAAAGTTTCATCAACGAACAATTCCAAAGACACGATTTAAAATGTTTTGCCTGGATGCCGTTATCGAAATCCCAGACCAGTATTAAGTTGCATGAATAAAACTGGAATCGTTCAGAATAGTTTACTAGCTAATAAACTTGAAGGGCCACCACAATTAATAATTATTGTACAGGATTGTAAATAACAGTTCCATAATATTTTTTAAATATACATAGTTAAAAGCAGTGCTTGATTTGTAAAAAAAAACACAAAAAAACAAAAAAGAGAGGTTCTGGTACTGTGATCGGCCGGGAGGCGTTTCAGAAAGTTAAGCTACTTAAAACGTTATTTTAACTCTTTTTACACATTTAATTACAACACTGGTACTGTTAAAAAATGAAACTTCCATGTGGTCCATCAGTCTTTTACTACATGCTTTATTAACTAAGTTAAATATTATTCTCAGTTTTCAGTCTGTTACAAAAAGAAATTAAACTGAGGTGAACACAGGTAGATTTGAACAACAGGATACTGAAAAAGGGAAATACAGTTAAATGTTTTAACTTACAATTTATAAAACTATCCAAAGCTTTGAAAGGTTTTTGTTGTACATCCCTTCTCTCTCTCCTTCGTTGCTGTTGGTGCCCATAGCAGAGACCCATCCACGAAGCAGCCAAGACTCTATGCACATTGAAGGGGCAGTGGTGCGCCATTCAACTTAAGAAAAAGTAGCGAAGAAACAATTTTGTTAACAGAGAGGCTCTACCGCCAGGAATGATCAAATTCATTTGGGAAAACGTTCTTTCATATTCACTATGCGGCAGTGGAATTGTTTTGATGCTAATTTTCAATGGAAGCAAATTTTTGCGATACTTTGTTTTCTTTTCACAATTTCCGCCAAAGTTCTCACAATTATCATAAACATACTCACGAAATGCTTTAATCATGCCGTTTGTTCAACTGAAAGTGAACTGCAAGTGACTCAACATCCTTTTGCCCTAAAGCATAGTCTTTAGACCAGCTGTTTGTGTCAACCAAGCGGACTGAATTGACCAAAGCTGTTTCTTGCCCACTCAAAATTCTCTTTTCAGTCGCCTGTGGAAGGTTTCATAAAAGGCAACGGGATTAATGGGCTGTTCTTTAGTTCGTCAAGATAAAGTACCAAATAGGCGTAGTTTTATATGGCTTGAATCGCAGCGAAAGCTCTGTTGTACCACATCTCAAAATTTGCGGATCTGATAATTTTCGTTAGAGGTACCGGTATGGGGTACCGATGTCTACCGCCAAAAACCACGAACTTAGTTAAAAGTGTTTCTCATATCATGTATTAACTAAAATGATCAGTTTTGATTTAACGTAGTTCATATATAGAATAGTTTCTGGGTCCCCATGCCAGTTGTTGAGCAGTTTTGCAGTACGTGTTACAAGAAAAGTACTAAAAATGTGGAACTTTCATTTTTGTAATTAGTGTATGATATAATAAGTAACTGGCTACCACTGCACAAACTGTGATAGACCTAGGGGCCACACGTTACATTTGAGCTACACACACTGAAGCATCAAAGAAATGGTGTAGGCATGCATATTCAAATACAAAGATATGTTAACAGGTAGAATACGGCGCTGCGGTCGGCAACTCCTATATATGACAACAAGTGTCTGGCGCGGTTGTTAGATCGGTACTGCCGCTACAATGGCAGGTTATCAATGTTTAAGTGAGTTTCAACGTGGTATTATAGTCGGCGCACGAGCGATGGGACACACCATCTCCGAGGTAGCGATGAAGTGGGGATTTTCCCGTACAACCATTTCACTAGTGTACTGTGAATATCAGGAATCCAGTCAAACATCAAACCTCCGACGTCAATGCGGCTGGAAAAAGATCCTGCAATAACGGGACTAACGACGACTGAAGAGAATCGTTCAACGTGACAGAAGTGCAACTCATCCGCAAATTGCTGCAGATTTCAATGCTGGGCCATCAACAAGTGTCAGCTTGGGAACCATTCAACGAGACATCATCGATATAGGCGTTCGGAGCCGATGGTCCAGTAGTGTGCCATTGATGACTGCACAACACAAAGCTATACGCTTCGCCTGGGACCGTCAACACCGACATTCGACTCTTAATAACTGGAAACATGTTGCCTGGTCGGACGAGTCTCGTTTCAGATTGTATCGAGCTGATACACGTGCACGGGTATGGAGACAACCTCATGAGTGCAAGGATCTTGAATGTCAGCAGGGATCTGTTCAAGCTGGTGGAGGCTTTGTAAAGATGTGGGGCGTGTGCAGTTGGTGTGATATGGGACCCCTGATACGTCTAGGTCCGACTCTGACAGGTGACGCGTACGTAAGCATCCTGTGTTATCACCTGCATCCATTCATGTCAATTGTGCACTCCAATTAACTTGGGCAATTCCAGCAGGACAGTGCGACACCCCACATGTCCAGAACAGCTACAGAGTGGCTCCAGGAACACTCTTCTGAGTGTTAACACTTCCGCTGGTCACTAAACTCTCCAGACATGAACATTATCGAGCATATCTGGGATGCTTTGCAACAAGCTGTTCAGAAGAGATCTCCACCCCCTCGTACTCTTACGGATTAATGGACAGCCCTGCAGGATTCATGGTGGTAGTTCCCTCCAACCCTACTTCAGACATTAATCGAGTACATGCCACGTCGTATTGCAGCACTTTCCCGTGCCTGGGAGGGGCCCTACACGATACTGTATTCGCTCGACTTATCGCCTAGTGACTTCATTTTGCTTTCTTTTCTCAAACAAAAAAATGAAAATTTCTTCCTCTACAAGCAGCCACGGATCTACGATATTTCGGAACCGAGGCAATAACTGTGATAATCGATTTTTCAAAAATATGTTCATTTTGTAGCGCACGTCTTTCTGAAGAGGTTGATGCATGAAACGTAAATGCTTGAGGAAATGTAAGACAGGTTATTTGGTCTAAAGTGTGCCAAAGCGCATTGCCACGCCTCTTCACCTAGCATTCTTCTATCGCACGTCACTGTTCTGCAGAATTCAAATACATTTTGTAATGGAAGCCATCAAACCTATATTCAGGACGGTTGAAATTAAAATGTCCTGTGGTGTCCCTGTTTATCCTAGTTGGCTGGTATTCCATCCTATCCCCCTTTAAAAAAAAATTAACACGGGGTGGGATTATTTGTGACTGAGAATAAGAAATCTTCAGAAAATATGCAATCTTGATTGCCTGTTAGATAATAACTTTCTCTTTTGTGTGATATAAAATTAAGTATGTTGTTGTTGTTGTGGTCTTCAGTCCTGAGACTGGTTTGATGCAGCTCTCCATGTTACCCTATCCTGTGCAAGCTTCTTCATCTCCCAGTACCTACTGCAATCTACATCCTTCTGATTCTACTTAGTGTATTCATCTCTCGGTCTCCCTCTACGATTTTTACCCTCCACGCCGCCGTCCAATACTAAACTGGTCCCTTGATGCCTCAGAACATATCCTACCAATTGATCCCTTCTTCTAGTTAAGGTGTGCCACAAATTTCTCTTCTCCCTAATTCTATTCAATACCTCCTCATTAGTTATGTGATCTACCCATCTAATCTTCAGCATTCTTCTGTAATACCACATTTCGAAAGCTTCTATTCTCTTCTTGCCCAAACTATTTATCGTCCATGTTTCACTTCCATGCATGGCCACACTCCATACAAATACTTTCAGAAATGACTTCCTGACACTTAAATCTATATTCGATGTTAACAAATTTCTCTTCTTCAGAAAGGCTTTTCTTGCCATTGCCAGTCTACATTTTATATCCTTTCTACTTCGACCTTCATCAGTTATTTTGCTCCCCAAATAGCAAAACTCATTTACTACTTTACGTGTCTCATTTCCTAATCTAATACCCTCAGCATCACCCGATTTAATTCAACTACATTCCATTATCCTCGTTTTGCTTTTGTTGGTGTTCATCTTATATCCTCCCTTCAACACACTGTCCATTCCGCTCAGCTGCTCTTCCAGGCCCTTTGCTGTCTCTGACAGAATTACAATGTCATTGGTGAGCCTCAAAATTTTTATTTCTTATCCATGGATTTTAATTCCTACTCCGAATTTTTCTTTTGTTTCCGTTACTGCTTGCTCAATACACCGATTGAATTACATCGGGGATAGGCTACAACCCTGTCTCACTCCCTTCCCAAACACTGCTTCCCTTTCATGCCCCTCGACCCTTATAACTGCCATCTGGTTTCTGTACAAATTGTCTGTAAAGAATTCGAGTTAGTATTTTGCATCCATGTCTTATTAAACTGATAGTTCGGTAATTTTCACATATGTCAACGCCTACTTTCTTGGGGATTGGAATTATTATATTCTTCTTGAAGTCTGAGGGTGTTTCGCCTGTCTCATACATCTTGTTCACCAGATGGTAGAGTTTTGTCAGGGGTGGCTCTCCCAAGGCTATCAGTAGTTCTAATGGAATATTGTCTACTCCCGGAGCCTTGTTTCGGCTTAGGTCTTTCACTGCTCTGTCAGACTCTTCACACAGTATAATATCTCCCATTTCATCTTCATCTACATCCTCTTCCATTTCCATAATATTGTCCTCAAGCACATCACCCTTGTACAGGTCCTCTATATACTCCTTCCACCTTTCTGCTTTCTCTTCTTTGCTTAGAACTGGGTTTCCATCTGAGCTCTTGATATTCACACGAGTGGTTCTCTATTCTCCAAAACTCTCTTTAATTTTCCTGTAGGCAGTAGGAAACACAAAGCCAATAAAGACAAGGACAGGCAAGACAGTACACATTTCTTCAATCCATAGGTCCTAGCATTTTTCCTCGTGATTTCCTTTCTGCCAAAGAATCTGTTGCCTCAGCAAAGTCGTCAAACGTTTTGCTACACGAAAAATCAAAATGTGTTTGTCTAATAATGAAGAAGCTGTTAGAATGAATACTACCCAAGACTGGCATTCCTTGGTCTGATTATGTCTAATTTGTCACTGGCTGCTAGATAACACGGAATAGGCCTTTCTAATATAGCAGCAATTGTAAGAAACTCCAAATAAGCTAGACTGTTTTGGCACAAATGGTCATTTTTATCCACCTGATTTCTATAAATAACGCAACAAAATACAATTGATGAAGTATCAATATCGAATGCCTATTACGCCTACTACAAGCAAAAAGTCTTACGTTAGGAAATAGTTTCACATTTCGTTCATACACTCCAGTTTCCCGAGAATGAGATCGAAAATTAGTAGTGGTGTGAAATTTTAAAATAAATTAGGACTCGTCAAATTCTTCCATATAATTTTTGTGATGTCCGCGTTCCTTTTCCTTCCTCGTTCTGTCATCACTAATTCTGCAACTATTCCTGCTACTGTCAAAACTTATTCTCTGGTTAACTTCACTATCCTAGACAGAATCACCGGTTCAGTCAGCGCGCGTTTATTTTCCGGTTAGGTGTTATTACGTGTTCGTTCAACGCGTTTTCCGCGCTATTCCTAGGATAAAAACTTAAGCGGCCGCTGACCGTGGACTGTACAATTTGCCTTTAGTAGTGTATCCATCTGGCAGAAATTTTATGCCAAATTTCATGTTCTTGGATTTCTCTCCTGTTATTCGTTTCAGTCGTTGATTTCCAAATTGCTAGTCCGAATCTACCGATTTCGCTAGTAATTATAACAGTGCCGATCATTCGCACACCCAGTAAACCACATAAACAGCGATTGGCATTCACCTGTTCAGGTTTATTCAGCTCAGCTCGCATAGGCACGTCCCCTTTTGTCTGCGGAAAAGGTTTTCATTTCTTGATGCAGCAGGGATTCCCCTGGAAGAGACATCACGTAAACTAAACACTTATTCAAAAATCGTTGTGTCATTTGTTGAGAAATAAAATTAGAATGTGTTAAAAATGGTCAAAATATCCAACAAGGATGCGTTTCAGAATAACATGAATAATAGAGAAACTAACATACGCTGGATGCTAGACGCTTTGTGAAACAACATTTCCCTGACCCGTGCCTGGCTACCAGTTCCAAACCTCCTACAATCACCATCTTAACACGATGTACAGACATTGCTACCCGAGGTACATAGATACCACTGTTCTCTTGCGATCTCTTTTACATTGCCAAATCGTGTTTCTGACCTGTGTAAGGCTATCAACTGTCAACTTGCTGAAAACGAGAGGAAATTCCGCCACTGTCTTTTAGAACCTTTGAAGTTCTGCCTTCACACCTCAGTCTCCTTGGCTATTTTCTGCAATATGATTCTCAAAACCAAGCAAACCAAAATATTAGAGTCTCTTCAATCTTCAGTCATCGTTATGTCTCGTGCCTATTCAGTGTCCTTGAAATATCTGCCAGAAGTTCTGTGTTGCTTCTCTGCATGACTCAGCGCTCTAGCTACTGCCAGTTGGACACACACACACACACACACACACACACACACACACACACACACGCATACACGGGAAGAAAGAGAGAGAGAGAGAGAGAGACAGAACAAAGACGCTGAATAACAGACACTGGGCGCACAAGTAGGGATGAGTCGGTATCTCAGGCCGGACACTAATGAAACCATTGGCTGAATGCCTACCAGTACGTAGTAAATAGCAGCGCCCCCATTGTATAGTTGACAGTTCGGTACCGACGATAGCAACAGATTTTCCTATGTGAGATACGTCATTTCAGCTGTACTATGTAACCAGTTGCTGATTATACTTTTCGTATTTTTTATTTGCTTCACTACCAATCGACATATGGGTACAAAAACGCACTAGTTTCGATCAAATTTGCTGTTCTTTACTCCAATAAGGCCTTTATTGTTTTCTAATCAGGTTGTGTGTGTGTGTGTGTGTGTGTGTGTGTGTGCGTGTTTGTATGCGCGCGCGCACACGCGCGCCATGCTAGGCGTGTTTGTGTGAGCGTGACTGGAATATTTTTGTACAGATTATGTGAGCAACAATTGATTATTTCTTTACACACACACACACACACACACACACACACACATACACTCACAAGCGGGCGCGCGGGCGCGCACGCTTAGGGCCGCGAGAAAAGTATCGATACTTCTTTCATCTCAATACTGATACTTCTATACTTTGCCTCTATGCATTTGAGTATTTTATAGCAGGTATCTCATCGAATGATCCTAATACAATTATTATATTTTCATAATTAAAGAAAAATTTTAGTAGTCTTGGTCGCAATGAAATATAATTATAACCTGATCAATATCTGCTTTGGATGACAAGCAGCCACCATCAGAGCAACGAAAAAAAAAAAAACAGAAAAATTGTCTTTCGATTAATATTTTATAAATGTCTTAAGACATAAAAAACAGTAAAAAGTATGTACTACGTTTACTGAAGAATCGGTAGCACCTAGGGACGATTTTAGGCACTACACTGTTACTATGTGCAGTTTTTCAATACTAAAGGTTAGTCAACACATGACTGTTAGTGTACACCATCGGAAGACTGTGTGCGCTTGCGTTTGCCTACTATGGTTTGTAAGTTATGGCTGACATGTGGCAGATACGTGTACAAAGTTATAATTTTAAGGAAAAACAGATATAATTATTAGCGTTATGATAACACTTATAAAATAACTGAGACAAGGTCGAGAATGTATGTGAAAATGGTAATCACACTGTACACTGATCAACCAGAACATTACAACCACCGACCTACTAAAGACATAAACCCACTCCAGCAATAGCAGCACCACCTGGCGAGGAATGACAATCAGGCACACACACTGAGCGTCCTGTCCATTTGTAGAGTGGGGTAGGCATGGAATCTACCTGAGTTTGAGCGAGAGCAGTCTGTGGTGGCCTGGAGACTCGTTAAGAGTATTTAGAAAACTGCACGGCTTGTCGAGTGTTCTACACCTACATCTACATTTACATCTACATTTATACTCCGCAAGCCCCCCAACGGTGTGTGGCGGAGGGCACTTTACGTGCCACTGTCATTACCTCTCTCTCCTGTTCCAGTCGCGTATGATTTGTGGGAAGAACGACTGCCGGAAAGCCTCCGTGTGTGCTCGAATCTCTCTAATTTTACATTCGTGATCTCCTCGGGAGGTATAAGTAGAGGGAAGCCATATATTCGATTCCTCAACCAGAAACGCATTGCCGGCCGGAGTGGCAGAGTGGTTCTAGGCACTACAGTCTAGAATCGCGCGACCGCTATGGTCGCAGGTTCGAATCCTGCCTCGGGCATGGATGTGTGTGATGTCCTTAGGTTGGTTAGGTTTAAGTAGTTCTAAGTTCTAGGGGACTGATGACCTCAGAGGTTAAGTCCCATAGTGCTCAGAGCAATTTTTTTGAACTAGAAACGCACCCTCTCGAAACCTGGACAGCAAGCTACACCGTGATGCAGAGCGCATCTCTTGCAGAGTCTGCCACTTGAGTTTGCTAAACATCTCCGTAATGCTATCACGCTTACCAAATAACTCTGTCACGAAACGCGCCGCTCTTCTTTGGATCTTCTCTATCTCCTCTGTCAACCCGACCTGGTACGGATCCCACACTGATGAGCAATTCTTAAGTATAGGTCGAACGAATGTTTTGTAAGCCACCTCCTTTGTTGATGGACTACATTTTCTAAGGACTCTCCCAATGAATCTCAACCTGGCACCTGCCTTACCAACAATTAATTTTATATGATCATTCCACTTCAAATCGTTCCGTACACGTAGTCCCAGGTATTTTACAGAAGTAATTGCTATCAGTGTTTGTTCCATTATCATATAATCATATAGTAAAGGATCCTTCTTTCTATGTATTCGCAATACATTACATTTGTCTATGTTACGGGTCAGTTGTCACACCCTGCACCATGTGCCTATCCACTCCAGATCTTCCAGCATTTCGCTGCAATTTTCTAATGCTGCAAAATCTTAGTATACTACAGCATCATCCGCGAAAAACCGCATGGAACTTCCGACACAATCTACTAGGTCATTTATATATATTACGAAAAGCAATGGACCCATAACACTCCCCTGTGGCACGCCAGAGGTTACTTTAACATCTGTATACGTCTCTCCATTGAGAACATGCTGTGTTCTGTTTGCTAAAAACTCTTCAATCCAGCCACACAGCTGGTCTGATATTCCATAGGCTCTTACTTTTTTGCGGAACTTCATCGAACGCCTTCCGGAAGTCAAGGATAATGGCATCCACCTGGGAGCCTGTATATAATATTTTCAGGGTCTCATGAACAAATAAAACGAGTTGGGTCTCACACGATAGCTATTTCCGGAATCAATATTGGTTCCTACAGAGTAGATTCTGGGTTTCCAGAAATGACATAATACGCGAGCAAATACCATGTTCTAAAATTCTACAACAGATCGATGTCAGAGATATAGGCCTATAGTTTTGCGCATCTGCTCGACGACCTTTCTTGAAAACTGGAACTACCTGTGCTCTTTTCTAATCATTTGGAACATTCCGTTCCTCTAGAGACTTGCGGTACACGGCTGTTAGAAGGGGGGCAAGTTCTTTCGCATACTCTATGTAGAATCTAATTGGTATCCCGTCATGTCCAGTGGACTTTCCTCTGTTGAGTGATTTCTGTTGCTTTTCTATTCCCTGGACACTTATTTCAATGTCAGCCATTCTTTCGTTCGTGCGATGATTTAGAGAAGGAACTGCAGTGCGGTCTTCCTCTGTGAAACAGCTTTGGAAAACAGCGTTTAGTATTTCAGCTTTACGCGTGTCATCCTCTGTTTCAATGCCATCATCATCCCAGGGTGTCTGGATGTGCTGTTTCGATCCACTTACTGATTTAACGTAAGACCAGAACTTCCTAGGATTTTCTGTCAAGTCGGTACATAGAATTTTACTTTCGAATTCACTGAACGCTTCACGCATAGCCCTCCTTACACTAACTCTGACATCGTTTAGCTTCTGTTTGAGAGGTTTTGGCTGCCTTTAAATTTGCAGTGAAGCTCTCTTTGCTTTCGCAGTAGTTTCCTAACTTTGTTGTTGAATGAACCGCGGTGCGTTTCGCCCGTCCCTCACAGTTTTACTCGACACGTACCTGTCTGAAAGGCATTTTACGATTGCCTTGAACTTTTTCCATAAACACTGTCAGTGTCGGACAGAAATTTTCGTTTTGATCTGATAGGTAGTCTAAAATGTGCCTCTTATTACTTTTGCTAAACAGATAAACCTTCCTCCCTTTTTTTATATTCCGATTTACTTCCATATTCAGGGATGCTGCAACGTCCTTATGATCACTGATTCCCTGTTCTGCACTTACAGAGTCTAAAAGATCAGGTCTGTTTGTTATCAGTAGGTCCAAGATGTTATCTCCACGAGGCGGTTCTCTGTTTAATTGCTCGAGGTAATTTTCGGCTAGTACACTCAGTATAATGTCACTCGATGCTCTGTCCCTACCACCCGTCCTAAACATCTGAGTGTCATAGTCTATATCTGGTAAATCGAAATCTCCACCTAAGACTATAACATGCTGAGGAAATTTATGTGAAATGTATTCCAGATTTTCTCTCAGTTGTTCTGCCACTAATGCTGCTGAGTCGGGAGGTCAGTAAAAGGAGCCAATTATTAACCTTGCTCGATTGTTGAGTACAACCTCCACCCATAATAATTCACAGGAACTATCCACTTCTATTTCACTATAGAATAAACTACTACTAACAGCGACAAACACGCCACCACCGGTTGTATGCAGTCTATCCTTTCTAAACGCCGTCTGTGCCTTTGTAAATATTTCGGCAGAATTTATCTCTGGCTTCAGCCAGCTTTCCGTACCTATAACGACTTCAGCTTCAGTGCTTTCTATCAGCACTTGAAGTTCTGGTACTTTACCAACGCAGCTTCGACAGTTTCCAATTACAATGCCGATTGCTGCTGCGTCCCCACATGTCCTGACTTTGCCCCGCACCCTTTGAGGCTGTTGCCCTTCCTGTAATTGCCCGAGGCCATCTAACCTAAAAAACCGCCCAGTCCACGCCACACAACCCCTGTTACCCGTGTAGCCGCCTGCTGTGTGGTGGACTCTTGACCTATCCAGCGGAACCCGAAACCTCACCACCCTATGGCGCAAGTCGAGGAATCTGCAGCCCACATGGTCACAGAACCGTTTCAGCCTCTAATACAGACCCTCCACTCGGCTCTGTACCAAAGGACTACAGTCAGCCCTGTTGACGATGTTGCAGATGGTGAGCTCTGCTTTCATCCCGCTAGCGAGACTGGCAGTCTACAATAAATCAGATAGCTGCCAGAAGCCAGAGAGGATTTCCTCCGATCCATAGCGACACACATAATTGGTGCCGACATGAGCGACCGCCTGCAGATGGGTGCACCCTGTACCCTTCATGGCACCTGGAAGGACCATTTCAACATCTGGAATGACTCCCCCCGGTAGGGACTCCATTACACGCCTGACGTTGGAGCAACCCAACTACCAGTAAGCCCACCCTCTGTGACCGCCCAGATTTTGCACACTGAGGGGCACTATCTGGAACAGGACAAGCAGCCATGTCCGGCCGAAGATCAATATCAGCCGGAGACAGAGGCTGAAACCGGTTCGTCAGACAAACTGGAGAGGCCTTCCATTCAGCCCTCCGGAATGTCTTTCGCCCCCTGCCACACCTCGAGACGACCTGCCACTCTACCATGGGTGAGGGGTCAGCCTCAATGTGGGCAGTATCACGGGCAGTCACAGCCGTAGTCCAATCGGGGGATGCGTGGGACGAGCTGGCCCTCCCCGACAAATCCCGTCCGGAACCCCACAGTGATGCCCATGGGCAACAGCCTCAAGCTGTGTGACCGAAGCCAACACTGCCTGAAGCTGGGAGGGAAGGGATGCCAACTCAGCCCACATCCGAACGCAGCAGTCACAGTCCCTATCCATCCTAAATACTGTTGTGCAAAAAACGTCTGAACTAATCTACAGAGAGCACAAACAATTAGACACAAAATTTAAACAGTTATTAAAATACAAGACTGCCAAGTAAATGCAGTAATGCTGCTACTTGAGCACTGCTGACACACTGCTCGGTGGCAGAAAGCTAACTGTACTGTCAGTAACGTAAAAAGACTATTTGAAAGAAATAAACAAATGACAGACGACTACGCGACTTCACATGTCACAGATGTAGTGCTGTGGTGAGTTTCTTCAACACATGGTGAAATCAGGGTGAAAACACATTCAGACGTCCTGGCGTTGGGTGGTCATGCCTCGTTACAGATGCAGATGTCACAGGCTGGGCAGATTGATAAAGCAGGACAGGTGGCGAACTGTGGCAGAACTAACATCAGACTTTAATGTTGGGCACTGTACAAGTGTGTCTGAACACACAGAGCACTGACCACTCCTAAAGATGGGCCTCCACAGCCGACGATTCATGCATGTGCCAATGTTGACACCACGACATCGACAACTATGACTGAAATGGGCACATGACTGTCGACACTGGACATTGGCAGAGTGTTGTCTGGTCTACTGAATCCTGTTACTTTCTTCATCATAACGATGGAAGGGAGCGAATTCGTCGTCTTCCAAAGAAACAGCTCCTTGACACCTGTACCATGGGATGGAGACAAATTGCCAGTGGCTCCATTATGCTCTGGGGAACATTCATGTGGATATCCACAGGTCCAGTGGTTCTCGTTCAAGACACCATGACAATCAAGCAGTATCGTACATTGGTTGCAGACCACGTACACCCCTTCATGATGGCCATGTTTTCTGACAGCAGTGGCGTTTTCAGGAAGATAATGCGCCATGTCACAAGACCAGGAGTGTGATGGAGTGGTTCCAGGAACACGGTGGCCAGATCCAGTTGATTCGATGGCCCCCATCGCACCAGATTTATACCTGATCAAACACATCGGGGATGTGACTGAATGTGGCATCATAGCTCATTGGCCCCCTTCCCAGAATTGACAAGAATTAGGTGACGTGTGTGCAGATGTAGTACCAACTTGCTCCCATGACCGACAAGGTCTCATTACTTCCATGCCATCATGTGTTGCTGCTGTTATCCGAACCAAAGGTGGACTTACTGGCTATTAGATTGATGCTCATAATGTTCTTACTGATCAGTGTAAATATAAAATTCACAATAACAGTGTCAAGATTACATAAGAACAAAAATTAATTAGCAGACGTCAGCTATTAAAACAAATGGTAAAAGCAAGAAATTTAATTTCTAAATTGTAAGTAAATGAATAATAATGATAAGAGTGCTTCAATTTAATATTAAAATTGTTCTTAAAAGTCAATGGGTATCCAACATCACTGAGGCATCACTTTACCAAAACTTTTGCCTAAATTTTGGGCTTAGCTCCAACTATTTCAACAACTGAAAGTGAAAGCACGAACAGGCCAACAGTTAAATGAGCAGTATGCATGCAAGCAACAAAGCAAGTGTTCAAAGACATTTGCAGTCCTTCTCAAACCTTTCCAATTTTTCGTTCACAGTGCTTTCACTTAGACTCCTTTTGTTTGCACTATTCAATTTTCTTGTTGCTTTTGTACTTATGTTTCTGACAGTTCAAACACAAGAGTTATTAAATTTACACAGAACTGCACTTAACAAAAGTGAAACTTGTCAGTATTTTGATAAATTCAATACCAATCAAGCGAGGTACAAAATCCATTTAAAGAATTTGAAGTTCGCATGAAATACTCACATGGCAAAAATCATTTGAGAAAGTACATAACTCTGACAGCAAGATGACATTATTTACTGAACAAGATCAAACTATGGTGAATAGAACGTTATAAATTTGTTAGTACATATGGATTACAAATTGGTTGTAATATGAGTGTGAAGTAAAAAACTTAGTTTCAGGGTAACTGAGTTAAGGGAATCACAGATTTACAAGTTTTTGGGTATTATATGGTTGTTTCTCCGATAATCTCTTCTGTAATTTCATATCCCAAGTACCAATCTTTTTAAATAATAATCTGCAAAACTGTTTCACATGCAATCCAGATAGATGCAGGACTATTTGATGACAGGTTCCAGAAGGCGATGAAACTATAAGATTACTGTATTTTCCAGTTTCTTTACACATATCGATTGTTTGTATACATTTGATGTTGTGTGAAAGTTCGAACATTTTCATAACATTTATACTGTGAAGCCTACTTCTAGTATGCTTTGTACTGTGTATACGATTTTTAAAACAATAAAAAATAGTCATATTTCTCACATTATGAAACGGGGTTGTACATCGAATAGACAAAGTACTTCAAACAAAAAATTTGAGTGAGGCATTTCTCTCGATGATTTCAAGGCAGAAGATGAAATCTTGAGTGGATTTAGACTAAAGGTTTCAGTATTCTGTGTAAAGTGATTGAATCTGCTCATGCTTCTGCTAATTGTGGTGGCCATGCTTTGAGGCTATATGTTGGCCTCAAAAAATTTGGGGGGGGGGGGGCGGCGTGAGACTTTGAATTTATTTTGTGAGAGCTGTCGATCTGGTGTTAGTTTCAAAACTTTTGAAGTGAATAACTGGACATATGAAGCAAACTCTAGATTTTGTACTGGGATGAGGTGTTTTGGTATTAGCAGGGACGGTGTGAACTTTGTAACCACCCTCTCTCGATATGCTGTCATCGACTTGTCTGACGTATGATAGTTTTTTGTTGTTATCTACTATATATACCAGACTGTTCGTTATATCTGTACCTAAGATGGGGCAACCACAAACATCTTCACTGGAACGGTGACTAAATTTCAGGTTTTCATGATAATTAACGTTAAGTTTTTGCTCAGTCGATCACCATTCATTTGTTGCTGCATTATTGAAGACAAGATAGTTAATAACGTATTTTGGATGCTAGTTATTATTCACCAGTACAACCATAATTATGGAAAAACACTTTACTTTTTTATCAACAACATTAAATAATAATTGAATGACCATGGATGATTGCATTTTACATATAGAGAAAAGAAAGGTTGATCCTACAAATACTCTCAGCTGTTGTGGCAACTAAAATGATCACGATTTTTATAGTTCATCACTCAAAGATATTATAGCACGGACTATGGTCCATTACTATACTTCGATGCAGTCGTTCAAACTTTGTACACTTTTATTTTCAGAAAGCTGTGTCCAGTTCCATTCGAATATTCAGTTCAACATCCCTCTGTAGAGTCCACAATAGCTATTATCAGTTATTCAGCATGCAATAGATTTTAATACTGGGCAATACTTATCTCATGCACACAATACCTCAGATATTCTCAGTCTGTGACATATGGCAAAAGTCTGTCCCATAGAAATTAGCTATACTCAATCTTCTTGCAGTTTATCAAAATTGCCCTGATCCCTTCTGTAGCATATCACACAGAAATGCCCACTATGTCGCACGCTGCAGCTATGTAGAGTTATTCAGGTTTGAAATCTTTTGAATACTTTAAAACACAAAAAAACATTATTTACAAGCTACAGTTTTAAACCAGAAAAACAATTCTTAAAAGTAGAAAACATGCACGTTACAGTACTGCTCATACATAGCAGCCTTCCGCAGTCATAGACCACTCAGTAGTACTGGTCGCATGGCAACACGTTAGGTGCATAACAACCAGCTTACAAAGCAACAAGATCCTTCTACAACACACTATCACAAAATGGCCCATTTTACGCCAACTGCGAATCTAGCCAACCTTTCTCATGCAATATGTTAAATCATATATTAACGTATAGCCCTGCAAACAGTCAATAAGCCCAAAGGTCAAAAAGCAAATTGCAACACTGAAACACGTATGTAACATAGCAGCGATGGCGAGGCATTGTAGCATCTGTGACCAGAGAGTATGCGCTTGACCGCGCGAGTGTTGCGAGCGGTTCTCAGTGAGTAGCAGTCAGTCAGTCAGTCGTTGCGAGTCTGTCAGTAGTCGTTGCTCAGTCTGTTAGTAGCTGTAGGCCAGTGCAGTCAGTCTGTCGTTGCGAGTCGGACAAGTTAGTCGTTGCGAGTCTGTAGCTCTGTCTAGTTGAGAGCAGTACTCAGTCTGTAGTCGTCATGCAGAGCGGTCGGTCAGTAGTAGCAGCCCAGTGCGGTTGTGTGATGTAGGCGGTCGGCAACACTGGTCAAGATGGTGAATAAGGTATACCATTAATTAATATAATCATTAGATAATGTAAAAAATTTATTTATTGTAATTGTTCTCCAACAAGTTCCCCAATAATAATTTTTATTTCAAAAGCATTTTTTCAAATTTAATTTTTTATTGAACTAAAGATCTCGTTGCACTTCCCATTTCATTCCACTTCTTTTGAAGAAAAATTTCACTAGAATTACAAAAAAAAAAAAGAGAATATTATTATTTGCAATGCAGTTCCTCCAAGCGGTGCGCAACAACAAGAGCAGATATGTGACATCCATTTGTTCTGAGGTAAGACTTTAATTCTGATTGTTTTTACACAGGGCCAAAGACCGATATTTCGGTTTAATTAAATTTTCTTATCACTGAATGGACTTTAATTTTTCATCAGGAATTTATATTTGAGTCAGATTGCGTATTTCACATTTTTGTTGCCATTTTCAATACCTCTCATTGTGGGCGAGGTTACAATTAGCGTAATGTCCATTAGCATCCCTAAATAATATTGGCCATTCTTTTAAATTTCTGTGGGGAGGTTACACTTGGTTCCCATTTGTATTAAGTATTGTCTTTTTCTTTTAAAATTTTGTGGGGAGGTTACAACACTTTAAAGCACACAAGATATTTGCATTGCAACTTTAACCATCAAATGGTTTAAGTAGGAGGCTTACTGAAATACTCTAGCTGTGTGCCAAGCAGTAAAAGCACAGATCATTATAGGTGTAAAATAAAATTACCCCATTAACATTACATTTAAAATGGTACTGCATAATTTGACCTGTTTGCGCACACAGTTGAGCAGAGGTAATCAGAATGTAGTCAAGTAATGCAAGAGCAACTGTCATCAGTAATTTGACTGGCTCACACGACTAAAAACGCTGCTATTCAATACAACATACTTCAAACAACATAACAGACTTTACCAAAGTCATGCTTATAGAACTTGCCAGGCATTTGGGTTTAAATAAACAGATATTACTTCAGCATAAAATATGCTGGAGTAATATCTGTTTATTTAAACAAGTTTCCATAAGTTAGACCCAGTAAATAATGCAGTAGACACAGGTAGTACTTGTAAGCAAAACGGTACCTACAGGGAAAAGAAATCCCACACACAAAATGTGACAGCACATTCGAGGTAGCACAGCTCAAAACGAAAGTCGTAAAGGGTAACCCAATAGTTAATCGTGCAGAAACAATCCAGGATGAGAATACAACTTAGACACCAGAATTAATGCAACTGAAAGTGGCAGCAGTAGACAGAAGTCTTGGAATAGTGATAGGATGCAGGTGGTTGTATTCAGGCCTCAGCATAGCTACACTGTCCTCCAGAAGTGGCAAGGCCCCAGTTCCGCTATTAGCTAGAAATTTCACGCCACGTTGCCCACTAACGAGTGTTGCATCCATACTCGGCCTAAACAGAATCCAGGCTTGCACGGCCCACCACTGACCATAGCACGGCCGGCACTGCCACAACGACAACTGACGTGGTCACTGCCCTCTCTCGGTACCCAGCATAACTTCCCCCATGTCTCACTGCTGCTCCGACTCTCCTTTGAATCATTCTGCACGCATCTAAATAGGCGATCATGATCAACTACATTGGGGCAAAACGCAGGCACATGAAAGAGCCAACACACTCATCATTCCAGAGATAAGTTACAGCTCAAACTCAAAACTCCAATGAAAGTTGCAGTTCCCTTATATGGAAGAGATGTCCATAAACATAATTCGTTTCATCAAATGTAGAAAAAATAGCTGCATATGATGAGTGTTTAGTAGAGTCGGGTAGGTTATTTGGATATAAGGAAACAACAGCCTTGTCATAGTGGTAACATCGGTTCCCATCAGATCACTGAAGTTTAGGGATGTTGAGCTTCGCTAACACTTGCATGGATGACCATCTAGGTTTGCTGAGTGCCTATAGCAAGAAGGTTGCACTCAGCTCTTGTGAGACCAACTGAGCACCTAGTTGACTGAGAAGTAGCAGCTCTGGTCACAAAAACTGACAATGGCTGGGACAGCGGTGCACTGACCACATGACCCTCCATATCCACATCCAGTCACACATATTGCCTGAGGATGCCATGGCACTCGGTTGTTACCATTCAGTCTTCCGAGATCTGTTCAGATGGAGAGAGTTTAACCAAGTTTATCAGAAATATGTTTCAAACACATGTAATGTACACATATTTGACTTGACTTTATTCGTTGCTGACAGTGTTACTGCTGAGACTGTATTATTTTTGTAAAATAAAGAACAATTACCTACAACCACAATCGTGACTTCATTTCAATTCACAGTGCAGTTCGAGCCCTGGGGGATCATCTTCAGCCACTCTGCATCTATTATTTTTCCAGATTTAAGTTAATTTTGGCTGTGGGAAGATTACAGTGGAATACACAAAAGTGGGCACATTGTGAATATAAGTTTACAAAACTAATACAAATCGAAAAGTAACTTACTGTTTCGAGTGGTAGGTACATGGTTTTGAAGCACAGTAGGAGTAAACATGTTTATTCACATATATACATTTTTCATTCTACAGCACATTTTGTAAACACAGGTCAAAAAAGTCAAAGAATTTCAAATATACAGCTCCTGCATTACTACAAATACACAGGTGTCATTGTTTCAAAGAAGCTACAATATTAATTATACAAGATATCATTCACAAAACAAATATTTGTGAATATGTCAAATGTGGATTATGCTATCAAATTGTTGTACTATTAAATATTTGTTTCTTCAGAACCAATAAACATTTAAAATTGCTGAAAAACTGTGGCTGCAGAACTCTGTCTGTTGATTCCACATGTTTTCAAAAGATTTTTCTTTTTGTATGGAATCATTTCAAACTGTTCTAAGAAATCATGTTTTTTACTATGGTTTTCTGTGTGGAGTACAGTTAGTCTGTTGTGGATGTGACTTAGTCTGTGTGTATTAAGGTGCATGTCCTTGGCTTTTGTGGATTTTTTTTTAAGTGGTTAAGAGTAAAAGCATCAGTGTGTTCTTTTTAATGTGTGTGGAAAGTTTGTACTGTTTTGTCTACATAAAATGAAGGGCAGCTGTTACACTATAATTTATATATTCCACTATGGTCCATTAGTGGGGTGTTCTTGCTTACTGTGTGAGGTAAATAGTGTTACTGTTCGTGCTTCGTGGAGAATGATATTTTAATATTGGTGTTTCTAAGAAGTTAGTAATTTTTCGTGATTCTACATCAACATGATTACTCTGCAATTCATATTTAAGTGCTTGGCAGAGGTTATGCAGCAGGTATGTAAACACAATTTTGTGCTCATCTCTACCTATTATCATGAAAGATGCAAAGCGCAAATTCTGCAGCTGGTTAGAGAGGTGCTAAGGATTTCTGTACCTAAATAGGGAATGCTTGTGAAAAAATGTGTTGTCAGTCGTTCTTCATGCAATACTTCTGTTACCGATGTTGGCCTGTATTTTGTTGGATAGTTTGTCAACTAATTTTGCTGAATATCCATAATTTATTGCAATTGCTTTGACTGTATCAATTTCTTGTGTAAATGCTTTGGTGTTTCAAAGGTAATGTGTGTGCCCTGATTAACATGGATCTAAATGCAGTATAGATGAGTGTATTGTATCATTTTTTTTATTCATCCTATAAATCGTGATTAAGTACATAGTTACTTCAAATGATATAGGGGTTGGGTTGTTTCGGGGAAGGAGACCAGACAGCGAGGTCATTGGTCTCATCGGATTAGGGAAGGATGGGGAAGGAAGTCGGCCATGCCCTTTGAAAGGAACGATCCCGGCATTTGCCTGGAGCGATTTAGGGAAATCACGGAAAACCGAAATCAGGATGGCCAGATGCAGGATTGTACCATCGTCCTCCCGAAATGATATAGGATAAGTCAGGTTTGATATACAATACACAAGTTTATACATACTGTGATTTACAAAACAACAGTCACTACTAGTTGAATACTTGTAAGTACTTAACCATAATTACAGGTCATACAAAGGACTAACAGTTTCTGACCAAACACACTGTGGACCAGGTTTACCAGTTATTACATATTACAAATTTCAGTGTACTCTTAGCTGACAGTAAATTATTTCCTAGTGTAGCACTAGTGAATAACAATGAGTACAATACATATAAAATATGGCCATTACCAGCGGAAGTTGATAAACTAGGAGAATTTTTTCTATATTGCTCCAAAAACAGATTTCTCACTAACTGATGAATCCAAGAGGCAGTATGTGCAACTGTCTCTTGAACAATAGAACGTAAAAATTTTAAGGTTATGCATCAGGTATGTAAACAGAATTTTGTGCTCCTCTCTACCTATTATCATGAAAGATGCAAAGCGCAAATTCTGCAGCTGGTTATAGAGGTGCTAAGGATTTCAATCTAAAGTATATTGTGTTTGACAGAAGTATCTCAACACAGGTATGAGACAATGAAAGGTTATCCAGAGCTCCCAAAGTGAGGGATTGACAGTTCCATTTAATGAGTTACCACTGACTGATGTCATACTATGTGATACTGGGAAAACGCAGGAGTTCTGGCGCTTGGATCATGTTATGATCAGAACATATGAGACATGTCAATATAAGTAGAGATAGCAACTGCTTTAAGCTCCAATTACACGATGTGAGCAAACTGTACACCTATGCTCCAGCACCCCAAGCATGCAAATCTGTAACTACAAGCTGGTTCACGTAGACCTATTACACCATCCACATGGGATACACCTGGCACACGTGTCCAGTAGACAAAAAGAAACACAAACGTAAACAGAACTGTCTAATCTATATACAGGGTGGTCCACTGATAGTGACCGGGCTAAATATCTCACGAAATAAGCATCAAACGCAAAAACTACGAAGAACGAAACTTGTCTAGCTTGAAGGGGGAAACCAGATGGCGCTATGACTGGCCCGCTAGATGGCGCTGCCATAGGTCAAACGTATATCAACTGTGTTTTTTTTTAAATAGGAACCCCCATTTTTTATTACATATTCGTGTAGGACGTAAAGAAATATGAATGTTTTTGTTGGACTACTTTCTTCGCTTTGTGATAGATGGCGCTGTAATAGTCACAAACGCATAAGTACGTGGTATCACTTAACATTCCGCCAGTGCGGACGGTATTTGCTTCATGATACATTACCCGCGCTAAAATGGACCGTTTACCAATTGCGGGAAAGGTCGATATCGTGTTGATGTATGGCTATCGTGATCAAAATGCCCAACAGGTGTGTCCTATGTATGCTGCCCGGGATCCTGGACGACATCATCCAAGTGTTCGGACCGTTCGCCGAATAGTTACGTCATTTAAGGAAACAGGAAGTGTTCAGCCACATGTGAAACGTCAACCACGACCTGCAACAAATGATGATGCCCAAGTAGGTGTTTTAGCTGCTGTCGCGGCTAATCCACACATCAGTAGCAGACAAACTGCTCGAGAATCGGGAATCTCTACAACGTCGGTGTTGAGGATGCTCCATCAACATCGATTGCAAGCGTATCATATTTCTGTGCGCCAAGAGTTGCATGGCGACGACTTTGAACGTCGTGTACAGTCCTGCCACTGCGCACAAGAGAAATTACTGGACGATGACAGATTTTTTGCACGCGTCCTATTTAGCGACGAAGCGTCATTCACCAACAGTGGTAACGTAAACCGGCATAATATGCACTATTGGGCAACGGAAAATCCACGATGGCTGCGACAAGTGGAACATCAGCGACCTTGGCGAGTTAATGTATGGTGCAGCATTATGGGAGGAAGTATAATTGGCCCGCATTTTGTCTATGGCTATCTAAATAGTGCATTATGGAAGGCGAGCTACATGCTGTTGAGAGGAATGTCATCATACGTATTGCCAAATGCATTGAGGTTGATGGACATAATTTTGAGCATTTATTGCAGTAATGTGGTATTTACAGGTAATCACACTATAACAACATGCGTTCTCAGAAATGATAAGTTCACAAAGGTACATGTATCACATTGGAACAACCGAAATAATATGTTCAAACATACCTTCATTCTATATTTTAATTTAAAAAACCTACCTGTTACCAACTGTTCATCTAAAATTGTGAGCCATATGTTTGTGACTATTACAGCGCCATCTATTACAAAGCGAAAAAAGTGGTCCAACGAAAACATTCATATTTCTTTACGCACTAGACGAATGTGTAATAAAAAATGGTGGTTCCTATTTAAAAAAACGGAGTTGATATCCGTTTGACCTACGGCAGCGCCATCTAGCGGGCCAACCATAGTGCCATCAGGTTTCCCCCTTCAAGCTAGACAAGTTTCGTTCTTTGTAGTTTTTTCGTTTGACGCTTATTTTGTGAGATATTTGGCCCCGTCACGATCAATGGACCACCCTGTATACAAAAGAAAGTCGTGTTAGTTATACTATTTATAACTCAAGAATGGCTGGACCGATTTGGCTGAAAATTGGTGGAGAGATAGCGTAGAACCAGGAGACAAAAATAGGATACTTTTTATCCCGTTCGACCGCTATAAAACGTGGTATAACAAAAAGGCATCTGGCATGGAATAACAAAACCCAAATGACAGCTATGGTTAAGTATCAGTATATATCATTAACTAGCTGACCCGGCGAACTCTTTTCCACCTTAAAGCCAATAAATAATCAGATTTTGGATGTTAAGTTCAATTTTTAATGAGGAAATACAAATAAAAAAATTAAGTATTTTAATGATTCCTTATTCTTTATGGTTTTTGGTGCTTAGCTTCCACTCTTCAATTAAATACTTTATTTATTTATTGGAGATACAGGATGCTGGATGTATTCAATCGAATGGCAAAAACGAGGCCTACCACATGCACACATTATTATTTGGTTACTGGAAAGAATTCAATGAGGCCAAACAGATGATATCATGTGCCAAGATTCCCGATCACGAAGCCGATCCAGAACTACATGATGTAATTACAAATACGATTCGTGGACTGTGTGGCGCCAGCAATCCCCAATCACCTTGCATGATCGACGGAAAGTGTTCCAAATGATATCCATGGAAATTCATGGCGGAGACTGTCACTGGCAACAATGGTTATCCACTGTATCGGCTTCGATCACCCAATGATAACGGTCGAACTATCACAACAAAAGTGAAAAGAATGGATTTCATTGTCGACAACAGTTGGATTGTTCCATATTCGCCATTTATTTCCAAAACGTACAAGACACATTGCAACATTGAGTATTGCAATTCAGTAAACTCCATAAAATACATTTGCAAATACGTCACGAAAAGCAGCGATACGGCAGTTTTTGGCATCCAATCCTCTAGTACCAACGATGAAATTGCGCGATATCAAGTTGGTCGTTATGTGAACTGCAATGAGGCGATTTGGCGTATATTCGCATTCCCTATTCACGAACATCATCTTGTGCATTTGGCGGTGCATCTGGAGAATGGTCAACGAGTATATTTCACGGCTTCGAATGTTGTTCAATGTGCTGAAACACCTCTAGCGACAACATTGACCAGTTTCTTTGCGATTTGCCAAAGCGATCCTTTTGCACGAACTGTGCTTTACTCGGAGATGCTACGTTATTACACTTGGAATGCTTCACCGAAGAATTTTCACCGACTGAGGTAAGGCCATGCGGTTCCTAGTTGTCCGCATGTGCGTTCTACTGATGCTCTTGGTCGTATGTATACAGTTCATCCAAAGCATGATGAATGCTTCTATTTGCGGTTGTTGCTGGTAAATGTGCGTGGGCAAACGTCATTTGAGACACTACAGACTGTTAATGGTATAATATTCCCAACATATTGTGCTGCATATGAAGAACTCAATTTACTAGAAAACGATAGCCATTGGGATACAACAATCGGTGAAGCCGTTATCTTTGCATCTCCAAGTCAGATACACACATTATTTACTATCATCACTACAACATGCTTTCCATCGAACCCATCTAACCTGTGGCACAAATACAAGGATAATATGTCAGAAGATATTTTACATCAAATTCGTATCAGTTCCAGAAATCAAGATCTAGAAATGAATGAGGAGATACATAATTGTTCTTTACTCTTGATCGAAGACATGTGTTACCGCATGTGCAGAAGTTTATTAGTCAGGTTAGGAATACCAGCGCGAAATCATGAAATGAATGACGCATTTAATAGAGAATTGGAAAAGGAACGTGAATATGACCGCCAGCAGTTAGATTTAGTAGTTCAAACCAATGTATCCCTGTTGAACCCCCAACAAATGGAAGTTTATGATACATTAATGAAGGCACCTGGTGATGGAAATTGTGTTTTATATTTCCTGGATGCCCCTGGTGTAACTGGCAAGACATTCCTCATGTCAGTAGTTTTAGCCACTGTTCATGCGAGATCCAATATTGCGGTTTCAGTTGCTTCTTCTGGAATAGCAGCCACATTGTTGAAGGATGCCGAACGGCTCATTCAGCATTAAAATAACCGTTAAATCTTCAAGCTATTGAAGAACCAACATCTAATATTACGAAAAACTCAGCAATGGACAAAGTTTTATCAGCATCTATGATTATCATCTGGGACAAATGCACAATGGCGAATAAACGTGCATTAGAGGCACTTAACGGAAAATTGAAAGTTCTACACAATGACTTGAGATGTTTTGGAGGAGCAATGATTTTACTGTCTGGCGATTTCCGCTGTACACTACCAGTACTTCCAAGAACAACGGCTGCAGACGAAATAAATGCTTGCCTCAAATAATCGAATCTATGGCGCTATGTGAAGAAACTTCAGCTGACAACAAACATGAGAGTTGCATTGCTTAATGATACATCTGCTGAAGATTTCTCTGAGCAATGGCTGACTATCGGTAATGGTCGAGCAGATTGATTTCATTTCCCCATAATTTCTGTAACTTTGTCTCATCGAAAGACGAACTTACCAACAAAGTGTTCCCAATTTTCAACGACTGAGGTAAGGCCATGCGGTTCCTAGTTGGTTGAGTGAGTGAGCAATTTTAGCGGCTAAGAATAAAGATGTAGATGACCTAAACTACATAATTCAGAATGTGATCATTGGTAAAATGCATTCATTCAAATCTATTGACTGTGTAACAAATGAAGATGAAGCCACCAACTATCCAATTGAATTTTTAAACTCCTTGGATGTGCCTGGCTTACCACTGCACAATTTACACCTAAAAGTTGTCTCTGTAGTAATCATGCTTTGAAACATAAACCAACCAAAACTGTGCAATGGTACCTGGTTGGTGGTAAGTAAATTGATGAACAATGTTATTTATGTGATGATACTCAAAGGAAATTTCGAAGGTGAGGAAGTTCTCATTCCAACGATCCCGATGAACCCAACTGATATGCTGTTTGAGTTTAAAAGACTTCAGTTTCTGATCCGTCTTGCATTCGCTATTACCATTAACAAATGACAAGGCCAATCCTTCAAAGTTTGTGGTTTAAATCTGGAATATCCATATTTTTTCCTTGGTCAGTTATATGTAGCATGTTCACGGGTCGGAAGACCATCTACGTTGTTTGTTCTTGTGCCTAATAGTAAAACAAAAAATTTCGTGTATTACAAGGTACTTAATTGAAGAGTGAAAGCTATGCACCAAAAAACATAAAGAATAAAGAATCATTAAAATACTTAATTTATTTATTTGTATTTCCTAATAAAAAGTTGAACTTAACAAATAAAATCTGTTATTTATTGGCTTTAATGAACAGAGTTCGCCGAGTCACCTAGTCTCTTATAAACTCATTCATTCCACAGTGCGAAACACAAGAGGGACTGCGTGCCATATTGGAATGTCATTTAATTAAATTATTTATCTGACTCAAGGTTCCTATATAACAAGAAACTGTTTTTTAGCCTTATTTATTAAGTAACTGTTATTCTCTTAGGTAAATTATTACTGTTCTGAATTACAGACCCAACAGTTAGTTTTATACTTTGACACTTGGTTACACAGGTACATGCATATATACAGCATTTTGCACATGTAGGACCCACTTGTTTTTGGAGCTATTGACCTGGCAGTGACAGTAAATCTTCGGATTAGGGCAGTACTTTAAAGGACCAGTACTTAAAGGTGCACCTGCGTTATTTTTCCAAGTTTGGACTATGTATATATGCTACTCAGAGTTTTGCAGTCGTCTGCTGTCCCACTGGGCCAAACTGAAAGGACTTTCTCCCCTATCACTGCCAATTTCTCTTTTGTGGCATGCTGAAATAAAGCAAGAGATGCAATCAAATCAAACATGAACTTTCATAAACTAAGTCATTAAGATTCAAATCAAAAATCACCGTATAATGTTATATGCACATTACTCAGAAAGAGAGAATTTCCGACATACCTTACTCTGATACAGCGTGTCATACATGCACTTTTCCTTCCTGTGTGCCTGATTTAAGATGCTTAATGCCTCTTTGCTCCATTTCATTTCTAGAATATGAACCAATCAATAGAAAAAATGCTTTCACAAACAGGTACTATAAAAGAGTCTACTGCAAAAAAAGCTTCATTCCTGTATTTATGAAACCTACTCATTGAAAAAAAAATGCTCAAAATCCCCAACACGAAAATCTGAAATCAACCAATAGCAGTCTAACAATAAGCAAACAACAAGCAGAAAGCACTGTGGTACACACTTTGTGCGAGTGATCACTGCCTAATGCGCATGCACAGATTGACGGCAGTTTAGAACTTCTCTCTATTCTGGTGCACGAATAATGTGACTGCTGATTTTTGTAGTTTCACCCGTGCTACCACTAGATGGCTGTTGTGCTAGACCAGT
Organism: Schistocerca piceifrons; assembly: GCF_021461385.2. Taxonomy (NCBI): domain Eukaryota; kingdom Metazoa; phylum Arthropoda; class Insecta; order Orthoptera; family Acrididae; genus Schistocerca; species Schistocerca piceifrons. The sequence goes on along the minus strand of NC_060144.1, from coordinate 352,589,296 downwards.
ACCATTCACAGCAGGTCATCATGTAATACTCATTTTAAATATATAAATAGACAATGGATTAAAGTTGGATCCACCTTATTGCAAGTACACAAATTTTTGTTTTGTTTTATCACCCAAATCAATGCACACCTGCATATCAACTGTAGAAACAATCAAAGGAATTGAAAGACAACTACAGTGGACAAACCTTATCCCAAAAACACATACACAGGAAGTCTCAACTATTTTGAAGGTAATTACGGGTCAAAATTACACTCCTGGAAATTGAAATAAGAACACCGTGAATTCATTGTCCCAGGAAGGAAAAACTTTATTGACACATTCCTGGGGTCAGATACATCACATGATCACACTGACAGAACCACAGGCACATAGACACAGGCAACAGAGCATGCACAATGTCGGCACTAGTACAGTATATATCCACCTTTCGCAGCAATGCAGGCTGCTATTCTCCCATGGAGACGATCGTAGAGATGCTGGATGTAGTCCTGTGGAACGGCTTGCCATGCCATTTCCACCTGGCGCCTCAGTTGGACCAGCGTTCGTGCTGGACGTGCAGACCGCGTGAGACGACGCTTCATCCTGTCCAAAACATGCTCAATGGGGGACAGATCCGGAGATCTTGCTGGCCAGGGTAGTTGACTTACACCTTCTAGAGCACGTTGGGTGGCACGGGATACATGCGGACGTGCATTGTCCTTTTGGAACAGCAAGTTCCCTTGCCGGTCTAGGAATGGTAGAACGATGGGTTCGATGACGGTTTGGATGTACCGTGCACTATTCAGTGTCCCCTCGACGATCACCAGTGGTGTACGGCCAGTGTAGGAGATCGCTCCCCACACCATGATGCCGGGTGTTGGCCCTGTGTGCCTCGGTCGTATGCAGTCCTGATTGTGGCGCTCACCTGCACGGCGCCAAACACGCATACGACCATCATTGGCACCACGGCAGAAGCGACTCTCATCGCTGAAGACGACACGTCTCCATTCGTCCCTCCATTCACGCCTGTCGCGACACCACTGGAGGCGGGCTGCACGATGTTGGGGCGTGAGCGGAAGACGGCCTAACGGTGTGCGGGACCGTAGCCCAGCTTCATGGAGACGGTTGCGAATGGTCCTCGCCGATACCCCAGGAGCAACAGTGTCCCTAATTTGCTGGGAAGTGGCGGTGCGGTCCCCTACGGCACTGCGTAGGATCCTACGGTCTTGGCGTGCATCCGTGCGTCGCTGCGGTCCGGTCCCAGGTCGACGGGCACGTGCACCTTCCGCCGACCACTGGCGACAACATCGATGTACTGTGGAGACCTCACGCCCCACGTGTTGAGCAATTCGGCGGTACGTCCACCCGGCCTCCCGCATGCCCACTATACGCCCTCGCTCAAAGTCCGTCAACTGCACATACGGTTCACGTCCACGCTGTCGCGGCATGCTACCAGTGTTAAAGACTGCGATGGAGCTCCGTATGCCACGGCAAACTGGCTGACACTGACGCCGGCGGTGCACAAATGCTGCGCAGCTAGCGCCATTCGACGGCCAACACCGCGGTTCCTGGTGTGTCCGCTGTGCCGTGCGTGTGATCATTGCTTGTACAGCCCTCTCGCAGTGTCCGGAGCAAGTATGGTGGGTCTGACACACCGGTGTCAATGTGTTATTTTTTCCATTTCCAGGAGTGTATTTCAGAGTTAAAGACAAATTCTACATCCTACATGAAAGATTCTCCATGGGGTCACCGATAAGTGGCCTGCTGGCCATCATCTTCCTTAACCACCTTGAAAACAAAATCTCTGAAGACATAATAAAAACAAAACAGTACAAAGTAATCTACTGGTACAGTTATGTTGATGACATAATTTGCTCGACAGATGAAACACATGATTGGACACTACAGAATACACAGAGTCATCAATACTGGTCATCAAGAATACCCTTCACCCTTGAAACAGAAGATGCAAATACATAGATTTACTAGACATCACAATACAAACCAAGAAGCATGAACACTGGTTTTCAGTGGATAGAAAACCAACACCAAACAGTACAATTATTCGCAGCACAGCACAGCACCCAACAAGCCACAAGTAGGCCAGCCTAAAATACATCATACATACATACATACATAAGTATGCATATACATACATACATACCTGTTCCATAGATCATGAAAACGACAATTTGTAATGATGTGGAACATGTCACTTTAACGTAAGTTTTCTTTACACCATTTTTGTTTACTGCTTCATATCTAAAAATTAGTCTGTTGAGTAGAAAGAGTTTTTTTATTTGTTTTTAAATGTTGGTTGGCTATATGTCAGACTTTTAATGCTATTGACAAATGACCAAAGATTTTTGTGGCAGCATAGATCACCCTTTCCTGTGCCAAAGTCAGACTTAACCCAGAATAATGACGATCATGCTTTCTTCTAGTGTTGTACCTATGCACTATACTGTAATTATTGAATTGGAATGGGTTATTAATAACAAATTCCATAAGTAAATGTATGTATTGCGAAGGTACTGTGAATATCCTGAGTTCCTTAAATAAATGTCTGCAAGGTGATTTTGGATGGGATCCAGCTATCATTCTGATTACATACTTTTGTGCAATGAATACTTTTTCTCTTAAAGAAGAATTACCCCAAAATATGACGCCAAATGAAAGCAATGAATGAAAATAGGCATAGTAACCTACTTTACTGATATGTCTGTCACCACAATTTGCAATACCCCTAATAGCATAAGTAGCTGAACCTAACTGTTCCAGCAGATCATCAAGTTGTTTCTTCCAATTCAATTTACCATCCATGAACACACCCACGAATTTTTAAATACCAACAGACTTTCGTTCATAGTCTATATTTATAAATGGTTTTATGCCATTTACTTTAGTGTACAGAATTGTACATACTGTGTTTTCTCAAAATTTAGTGATAAGTCATTTGCAGACAACCACTTAATAACTTTCTGAAATACATTATTCACAATTTCCTCAGCTGATACTTGTTTGTTGGGTGTAGTTACTATACTTGTGTGATCAGCAAAAAGAACTAGCTTTGCATCTTCATGAATACAGAGTGGCAAGTCTTTAATCTATATTATGAACAATGAGAACCTAAGACTGAAACCTGTGGGACACCATTCTTGATACCTCCCCAGTGAGAGGACTCTGTTGATTTTTACAGACTATCTGTACTGTTTATTTCAACCTTCTGCATTCTTCCAGTTAAAAATGAAGTCATACCACAAGACTTACGCTTATCTAGAAGAATTTCGTGATCACAAAATGAAAAATAAACCTTTGAAAGATTAGAAAATATCCCAATGGATGATGTTTGGTTATTCAGTGAAATTAATATTTGGATAAAGCTATCTGAAGTGAGATTCCGTGGTAGTTGTTAGTAACAGATGTATCCCCTTTTTTATACAATGGTTTAACAATATCATATTTTAGTCCTTCTGGAAAAATGCCCTGTTTCAGTGAGCTGCTACATATATTGCTGAGAATCCTACTAATCTGTTGAGAACAAGCTTTTAGTACTCTGTTGAAAATGCCGTCAATTCCATGTGAGCTATTACTTTTGAGTCAATGTATTATTTTTCTCATTTTAGTAGGATAGGTGGGTTGAATTTGTTTTATCATACTGAATAGTTATTGCCTCTTCCCCATACAGCCTTGCGTTTTCTAGTGAATAGCTGGACCCTATTTTCTCTAAAACACTTAAAAAATCATTGTTAAAAATGTTTTCTCCTTCTGACTTCTTGCTGACAGACTTTCAACTGAGTTTGACAGAAATACAGTCTTCCTGTGCTCTCAGTTGCCCTGTTTCGCTTTTAACAATATTCCAAATTGTTTTAATTTTATTATCAGGTGCCCTCATCCCAGACATAATGCATTTTCTTCTGGACTTTTTCATAACTTTTCTTTAAACAATGCAGTAGTTTGTATAATGTTTCATTTTGCAGCAATATGGCGCCGATAGAAAAGTGTAGTAACGCTTATCTCTCGTTAAAAAGGCAAAAAATGAACAGTTCTGCATGTAGAGAATGTGAAAAGGGTGTGATGAAGGGTATTCTGTGTATCAAATGCAACCACTGGTCCATGAAAGGTGAGCGAAAGTATATCTAAAATTCGTCAGCGACGATTTTCCGTGGACATGTCACGGTTGTTTACGTGACGAAACGGCCGATCTTGTTAGTGCAACTGATACAAAAAACAATGATTCAGAAGACAGTGATTGTGGTGCTGACAGTGATGTGTTTGTCGGTAAAGACGGAACAGTGTGAAACTCACCTGCTCCGCCAAAGTACTCCTGCACACGTTGTCATAACATAATAACTCATTTCCCAGGTGTGAAAGGTGCTGCGAAAAGTGCTACAAATCCTCTACAGTGCTGGGAACTATTTTTTGATGAAAACATTATGCAAATACCCTGAGGAAGAACAAGAGATAAGTACCAAGGGGATTTATTAACACTGAAATCCGACAAGAAAAGTCATCTATGTTTAGGTTTCAGAAAAATTGCACCTTAGTCTCTTAAGTGCCGAAACGAAATAGAGTGGCATTACTACTGTCAACGATGAACCACAATGTAAATATTGACGAAAATACAGGGAATGATAAAAAACCAGAAATTATCACTTTCTATATCCTTACTAAGGGTAGAGTTGACGTTGTAGACGGAATGAGTGCAACAAACACTGTAGCTAGAAACACAAGAAGATGTCCAATAGTTGTTTTTTATCGCATCATGAACACACAGCTGCGATAAATGCTGCTATTATTTGCAACTCAAATCAGAAAGAACAATTGAGAAGAAGAGAGTATTTGAGGCAGCTTTATTTGCGCTTCTGCATGATCATCTTCAGCAAAAAGTAATATCACAAACATTGCCAAGGAAGATAACTGAAAGAATTGGAGAGCTTTGCAGTGTGAAAATTTCTGAAGTGGAATCAACTGCGACTTCACGAGGACGGTGTGTGGACTGCAGAAGCAAAAACAGAAAAACAATATATATTTGTAAGAACTCCAAGGAATACATTTGCTTTGAACATTCTGTTACTGTGTGCCAAGACTGTATCGACAAAATATCTGACTGAATACATCCATTATTTTGATAACAGCTAAATTTTATGTATCTCCATTTGTATAAATATTTTTGACCGAAATATTAAATTTATCCTTTAAATATATTTACTGAACTGATTTTTAATTACATTACTTCATTTAATAACGCTTTCCTCCATAACATACAACTAAATACAAATTTAGAAAGAAAAAAACTGCAAGGGTCTGTGAGACCAGCTGCGTGTACTGAAGGACGACATTTCAAAGTTCGCGGCGTCAAAGAGAAACAATACATTAATGAAACGAGATACGACAGTCGGAAGCGCATCAGAGACGTAACTTTGTGCAGGGAAATGGGTGTGTCCAAGCTACTGCGAAGTAAGAGGACGTAGTATTTGCAAACGAACGGGGGAAAACGTGAGTAAATACTATCAAAATGCAAAACAGAGTCCATGAATATACAAACCAAAGCTTCACAAAATCGTTCTCGGTGTCCACAGGTCCAGATCAATTACACGAAATCGCGTTTGATATATAAAACAAACTTGTCAGCTAAGAACTTGGAAAACACGACAACGGTAAGGACAGAAACGAACATATGCCATTAATTTCAGCAAAATATACAAATTAAGGATTGGACGATAAAATTAATGCAGACGGTTTTCTAACATGCCTCATGTATGCAGATGTCTTGTGTTCTGATTTAGACTTGTGGCTTATTTTGCTGTGCAGGCATATGACACACTCAGTGTAAAATAAAATCTAAAGTGCACATATGATTTAAATGACAGAATAATGTGATGCATCATATTCCATAACCTAAAAAGAACTTGTATGTATGTATTTTCAGGAAAATAATAAGATACCCACTGAGGATGCTACAACTGTGGTGAACCACGTGTGGGTGATGAATTAAAACAATAATTTGTGTACTTACAAAAAGGTGGACTCATCGTTAATTCATTAACATTTTTCTGCAAGCTCTGGAACTGAGTCCAAACTCAAATAGGCCTATGATGTAAATAGACTACCTTTACGAAATAGTTCTCAAGTTGGCCAACTCTTAAAGTTGCTGGGCATATAACTGATGAACTGCAAGAGGAAATTATCAACAAATGAAGCCTATGGTCTATGGGCAAGTATTCCACAGGGGATACTCAGGATCCACTATTTTATGTGTATTAATAATCTTGTATTGCATATATATTTATTGTAAATGGTGTTGAAATAGCGGTAAGAAAATGTGTTGAATAGCAAGTATAGACTGTTGGGTCAGGAGAACTAAGGAAACTGAATCCCTTTCTCCAAAACCAGATTTCACACAATTATGCCCAAAGTGATACAATGTAGTGGTAAAATATTGACATATTTTGTGAAAATATGTATAATACTGTTGAAAATAAAGAATGATAGCAGTCATTATTTTGTGACATGTAGTCAGAGGTAAAAATGTAAAATGAGTGTTATGTTGTATATTTCTGTTGACAATGAAAAAAGATACCAGCCTTAACTTTGTGAGTTGTAGTCACATGAAAATGTAAAGTGAATGTAAATAAATGGACATAATAATCCATTGACACTACTGATGAGATGACAAGAAATATTTTATAGTCTCTTAGGTCAGTGTCTATAATATTTTACCAACGAGATGGGAGGTGTCCCAGAATCCAATATTAAGAGATGAAATATCACATTAATGTACTTTGTATCTAAGAGCTGTCTTGGGAAGGCAGCAGAAGCATTTGTGCAATCATTTACTCAAGCAGCATCAGTATGGGACTGGCTTTCATTGGCCCTAAGTTTCCTTGAGAATTACACTGAGTTCTGTCTTGGAGCACCCTTTTAGCTTGTTGGTTATTTACAGGTTTGATACCTTTAACTCCTGCATGAAAGCCTCTCTTCAGTTGCGTCGATCGAGGTAAGCCCTTGTCAATCAAACAGGTAATCCTTACTCCCTCTCATTATTTCTTTATGGGTGTCCATCCTGTCTTATGTCATTGTTTTGCACAAAAAAGAGTGTAGCATTGAAGATAATACATGAGAAATAATTTACTGATAGACTGTGTGTGTGTGTTGTTTGTTTTGCTGCTGTTGATCATGGTAAGAAGCTGTGTTGGGTTTCTACTGACAAATCATCTCTCTGCTCTAATGCCCCTGCATTAGGCAACATGCATATGCAACGTCACGGTTGCAGAGTTAAGTGCAGTACGCTACTAAGCATATGTACTGTGGGGTGAAAGCCCCATAGCTATAGTAGTATTAAGTATTTGAATGTTGTTAATTTTATCACATTAATACACATGTATCTTTAAATATATGCTGTTCCAAGTCACATTTCATGGCCACTGTTACAGGAGTGGAGACATTATTTCATTTTTGCAATAATGTCAAGAATAAAACAGAGCTCCTAAAATGTGAATACATATTAGCAGCTACTTGTGACAGTGGATCAAGGACACCATTCATCGGTATTCCCAGGGAACTTCTATGTTGCAGGTTTGAGTCATGCCTCGGGCATGGATGTGTGTGATGTCCTTAGGTTGGTTAGGTTTAAGTAGTTCTAAGTTCTAGGGGACTGATGACGTCAGAAGTCAAGTCCCATAGTGCTCAGAGCAATTTGAACCATTTTGCTAATTGGCAGTGGGAACAACCATGGGTGGTAAATTATCATCAGCTGATTAAAATACAGGGCTATTCAAAATCAAGAAACACATTTCAGGCATTTACATCTTCCAAATTACAAATGGTAGCACCATAATTCCAACGTTTCTAGACATACAACAGGTTAAATTTTGAATTCTAGAACTAGACTTGCTTCAAAACTGTTTATTTCCTCAACTTCATCTTCATGCAAGATGGTACCCCAGCTCATTTCTCTAAGTACATCCAATGTTACCTGAATGACACCATTCCAGGTGTTGGACTGGAAGAAGAGGAGCAGAAGATGAACTTCATCACCAGTGACCTCGCAGGTGTCCAGATCTGACTTCTATGTCTGAGGTTATGTAAAAGACCACATTTTTATCACCCCCCCCCCCCCCCTTTTTGCTGACACCCTTGAAAATCTGTGATATCGCATTGTTGAAGCTGTGAATTTGATAACAAAGAGACCAGCTGCTTTGTGTGTGGCAGGCAATGGGCCACTATTTTGATATTTGTCGTATAACACATGGTGCTCACATTGAATAATAAAAATTTGAATTTTCTCTTTCCAGGAACATAGGAATCATGTTCCTATATTTTGTAGTTTTAAATCTCTTCAATGTTTTTGAATAAACCTGTAAAATTGGTATTTTATTAATTAAAAACATGAAAATAACTCACACAAGAAATTTGATGCAAGATCCATTTTTTCGACAGAAACAGAAGAACTACAATAACACCAAAGGCTTTCTACGTTATGTTGAAACATTAAGATATAATACTATTAATCTCACAAATACTTTCATATTCCCTCCCCATATTTTATATCAATAATTATTTCCGTCACTTATAACTTAGCATATAGTAACTATTTTATAAGAATGCTAGCTGCCTGTCAGCTTTTACCTCGTCCATAAATACCTAATCCACATATAAATCTCATGGCACTTTGATTGCTTGTTTGTTGCTGTCTTCAGTCTGATGACTGCTTTGATGCAGCTCGCCATGTTAGTGAAACCTTCAGAAGCCTCTTTATCTTCACCTGATGACTATAAGCTACATTTATTTGAACTGCTTGCTGTAGTCCAGTCTTACTGTGCATCTACAATTTTTATCCCTCCATTAATGAAACTAATGATTCTACAACTGCACACACACTCTGCAAGTCACTGTACAGTGCACAGCAGTAGGTACCATGTTCTGTTACAACTCATTTCCTTTCCTGTTCCACTCGCAAATAGTGTGACAGAAAAACAGCTGTCTATAAGCCTCTGTAGAAGCCCCAATTTCCAGATGCAAAATGTACATTGATGGCAGTAGAACTGATCTGGAGTCAGCCTCAAATGCTGGTTCTCTAAATTTCAACAACACTGCTTTGTGAAAAGAAGATCGACTTCCCTCCAGGGATTCTCATTTGAGTTTTAAGAAGCATCTCTTTAATACTTGTGTGCTGATTAAACTTACTGGTAGCAAATCTAATAGCATGTCTCTGAATTGCTTTTATGTCTTGCTTTATTCTGACCTCGTGGGGATCCCAAACAGTTCAGCAGTTCAAATGAATGGGTGACACTGTTCTATATGCTATCTACTTTATAGGTCAGCTACACTTTCCCAAAATTTTTCCAATAGAAAAATGCTGAGCATTTGCCTTCTCTACTGACAGTCTGGTACGCCCATTCCATTTCATACTTACATGTCTAGGAACCTTATCCACGTGCTCTGACCTTTGTCAACAGTGTGCAGTGGACACTTTCTGGAAATTTAGGAATATGGAATCTGCCTGTTGGCCTCGACCCACGGTTTATAGGATATCGTGTGAAAAAAAGGCGGGCTGGGTTTGACTTGAGTGATGCTTTCTAAATATGTACAGATTTGTGGTTACAAGCATTTCTGTTTTAAGGAAATTTATTTTAAAGAAATTTGTTATATTCAGACTCAGAATGTGTTCAAAACTTCTGCAGCAAATAATTGTTATGGATATTAGTCCGTAATTATAACATACTGACAAATTTTACCAACAGAATAACAATATAAAAATATGTATTTTTTTAAGAATTCAGTACCATTGCATGGGAATATTCACATGACAAGGGAACTATCAGAACTTACCAATGTTGTGTTTTGCTTTCTTTCTACCACACTATTGTAACTGAACTGGTAAGTTTTTAAATACTATTCATCTTCATGACACAACACACACAAATTAAAAAATTAAATTATCAATACAATCAAATACACGAACAAAATTGTAGCACTAAAATAATAGTGAACAATAAATGCAAGTCTTTTTAGTCTGCAGAAAAGTGTTATCACACATGAAGAAGTTACCTCATAATTGTTACTGCCATAAATATATTTGTATTTGATTGTTTAATGAGGAAGGTCAATAGCAGTTACAGATGAGAAAAGCATATCTCTGTGTAATTTTCAGTTTTTTCTTGTACAATTTATGATTGAGAGTAAATATTCTGTGTAAAACTACTGACTGCAAACTACTATTGGTCTGGAAACTATTCTGCTTTACAGGTTAAAGGTCCAGTTTCAGTGAAGTGTTCTTGGCAAATCTTCTTCTAAACTGTGTTAAAAAGAAAAATTTTAAACATGCTAGAAAATACAGTTGCAAGTTGTTGTTGATGTGTTGACAAATGAGTTTAGAGCACTGTCAGTTGAATGTTGACATTAGAAACATTAACAGCTGTGTTTTAGGTTAAAAGATTTGCATTGAGAAAGTAACTTGTGATCATATAGTGTACACTTAGATCAAGGCCTGCAGAAATGGGTACGTTGCTTTATGAGGTACATAAATCATTACTCCAAGAATTTGACTGGTGAGGCTGGAAAAGGAAGGTATTCAAGTACCATGAAGGTGTTTTGAATGTCATTGACAAAACATTACTGAAGCCCCAGCCATTCAAAGAAGGTGTTGCAGAAATACAAATCAAAAAGCTCAAGGAACTGTTTGATTTGTTTCCTAAGGCAAACATTTATACAATGTGTATGACAACAAGTGCTGTTGTTTATGAAGTGTATCAGTGGTAATGAAAAAGGAAACAGCTAGTGATACATGACATGCCTTAAAGCAGCAATTTGATGCCACATTCAAGGATCAGTTGTTTAAAATTTGTACATTCATTTTCACCATTAGTTGGAGATTGGCTGGTGGTTCAGATGTGTTCTACACCAATCCCTTCTTTTGTCAAATTGTGCCACAAATCTCTTTTTCCCCCATTTTGATTCAGTACCTACTTAGTTACTTGATCTATTGACCTAGTGCCCAGCGTCCTTCTGTAACAACTCATTTCAAAAGCATTTGTTCTTTCCTTGTTTGAAATGTTTATCATCTGTATTTCACTTCCACACAAGGCTATACGCTAGTCAAATATTTTCAGAAAATACTTCATAACACTTAAGTTTATGTTGGATATTAACAAATTTCTCTTTCTCAGAAATGCTTTTCTTACTATTGCCAGTTTGCATTTTGCATCTTCCATACTTTTGCAATCATGAATTATTTTTCTGCCCAAATAGCAAAACTCACCAACTACTTTTAATGTATAATCTCCTAATCTAATTTCTTCAGCATTACTTGATATAATTGGACTGCATGCCATTACCCTTATTTTGCTACTGTTGATATTAATGTTATAACCTCTTTCCGAATCACTGTCTATTCCATTCAACTGCTCTTCTATTTCCTTTGCTGTCTTTACAATGTTGTTAGCAGGCCTCAAAAAGTTTTTATTTCTTTTCCTTGAAGTTTAATGTCTTGTGTGAATATCTCCTTGGTTTCCTGTACAGTTTGTTTGATGTACATATTGAAAAACACTGGGGAGTGGCTAACACTTTCTCACTCTTATCTCAGCTACTACTTTCCTTTGATGCCCTTCAACATTTATAACTACAGTCTGATGTCAATATTAGTTGTAGATAACCAACTGCTCCCTGTATTTCACCTCTGCTGCCTTATAACACAGTATGATTCCTGTATTTATATTCCAGTCAACATTGTCAAAAGCTTTCTCAAAATATACAAATGTTTAAACCTAAAATTGACGATACAGTATTTACTGCCCTGTATGTTCCTGCATTTCCCTGGAACCCAAACTGATTAATTTCCACCATTTTCCATGATTCTGTAAATAATTTGTGTACTTATTTTGCAGCCATGACTTAATAATGCTATTTCAGTAATATTCACACCAATCAGCAACTGCTTTCTTTGGAATTTGATGTTTACATTATTCTTAAAGTCCAGCAGTAACAGTAATTTGTCTCTCTCTTATATCTTGGTGTACCAGGTAGAATGAGTTTTGTCATTTTATATTCGATGAATTATTCTGATACAATTCTGCCCTTGAATGATGTTTACCAATTTTCTATCTTCATACTCGCAGAATCCATGCGCAAAGTAGTTTCATACAACAGCTATGCCATGAGCGCATAATTATTCTTTGTAGTACTCTCTCTGGTGGTTGTTAGAAAAAAGGTTCCGAGATTGTCTTCGTGCCGATTAGCCGGAGCATTGTTTGAAGAATTGTAATCTGAATATTGAGATTTATGACAAAAGATAACTGATACAAAATTGTACGATTAAAAGGGTGTGTGTGGTAAAATTTCTGAAACATTTTGAGTGACTGAGTTATAACTGTGTTTCTTATTATGAATGATTGATTGCTCGAACGAAATGAGAACTACATAATTACGTACAGAGGAGGAAAAATTACAACTGGTTCCCTGAAGGACCTCGGTAATTCTGAGTGACCTTGTTTCAATGTTTTCAGTGTTTTGTCAAATTCACTCGTAGAATTGTATCTCCCACCTCATCTTCATCTATATGTGCTTCTCTTTATATAAGTTCTTCTGTCTTCGAGTTTCTTTCCCTTAGTCTACATATACATTTCAACTTTCAATATTCCATTCTTTGTTTAGTATGTTCTTGCCACCTGAGCTCTAAATTTGGTAACAGTGATTCCCTTTTCTATGAAGATCTCTGTACTTTTCCTATAGGCAGTCTCTATGTTTTCCATAGTCATGCATGCTTCTATAACATTGCATTTCTCATCTAGCCATTCATATCAATCTCATTTTTTAGATATCTATAATTCCTTTTGTCTGATTCATTTGTTGCATTTTTACATTTTCTCCTTGTGTTACTTATCTTCAGTAACTAATGTGTTACCCATGGATTTCTATTGAACTTTGTCTTTTTGCTTATTTGATTCTCTGTTATCTCACTGTTTCATCTTTAAAAGCTACCCATTTGTCTTGCATTTCTTTCACCTGATTTGAAAGCATCACATGCATCTATATATTGAGCCCCAGTTGGCAGAAGAATGACACATTACCGTAGTTTACTCTTTCACACAACTGCATCACCTTGAAACTCAGCCGGCCGGAGTGGCCGTGCAGTTCTAGGCGCTACAGTCTGGAGCCGAGCGACCGCTACGGTCGCAGGTTCGAATCCTGCCTTGGGCGTGGGTGTGTGTGATGTCCTTAGGTTAGTTAGGTTTAATTAGTTCTAACTTCTAGGTGACTGATGACCTCAGAAGTTTAAAGTTCAGCTTTGTTGAAACCTAGTGACCTACCTGCTATCCATCTTCTTTCTGTTGGTAAAGATAATGATTTTGATCCATCATGCCGCATTTCTGTAAATTCCTCATCTTAAATGCAGACTGATTTATTTGAATCCAATTTTCTAAGTTCTTGATTTATAAACCTAGCTAGTAATTAAGATCGTCTACAGTGATGTGGAACCAATTAGCCAACTGCTGTTCGATACATTTACTCTCTCGATCAGCAGAGCTCATTGTAGCAGATTAGCATCAAATGTCCACTACCAATTGGTGGAAAGGTGTTCTCCAGGATGGCATCCAGCTCCCTCCACCTGAGTGTTGGGGGAACGATGGGTAGATGAACACTACAGGAGTCTGTCAGATGTGTGAAGTGGCCATAGAAAGACAGGTGGCATGCATACAAATTCTTTATCATTTCAACAATTTTATTGCAGCTGCAGTTGTACACTTTCATCATGTGGCGAGTGTGACATTGTTCTACAGCATCCATGTTCCATGATGTGGTCAGGTTTTGATGTCACAGTGGAGAAGAATTGTTGTAGAGATGGCACTTGGCATGTCCCAAGCACAGAGCAACCTTGCGTAGTAGACATTCTGCAGCAGCATTTTGACATGTTCTGATGAGGCTAACTGATTTTGTTTCGCTGCTAGTAAGGCAGCCGTAGTTGTTCAGCTGAGGCAAGTGACATCTGGCTATGTGATCCCAGTGGCCTAGAGGCAGGAAGGGCCTCAGTTTGACCCCCAGCTCATCATGTGGTGTCTGGACCTCAGCTGGGGTTGACGCAATGATTGTTGACTACTCAATGACCTGCAGATTTGAGTAATGCTGTGGTGATGTGCTTGGCTGGACAGCCAGTATTTATATGTGCCAAAGTGCACCTGTTGTGGTGCTGTACTTGCTAAAGCCATGTACTCTCCATACTGACCTGCTTTGCGGTGTTGAGCACATCTGCCTACACATACGACTTTGCTCAATAATCAGTCCATCATCAACAGGAAAAAGCACTAATGGTTTTGTATTTTCGTTGTGGAATACATAAAGATCAATACAGAGCTCCCAGATATTACATCCACTGTGAAATTTAACAGCACATGTATATCAGCATTTTGATGCTTGTTTCAAACCATAGTTTCCAACACTTTGCTTACAGTTCCCTTTTCACTGTCGTAGCATACTGGTTGATGCATTAAAATTCGTTCTTCAAAAATACCATTTAGAGATGCAGTCCTTATATAAAATTGTTTCATGTCCCAGTCATGTCTCAGATTTTGCTGCAGGGCTAAATATGTCAGTATAACCTATTCCAAATCACCATATGTACCCTTTTGACTTTATCAAACCACTTTACCATTTGCATTTAATTTTATATTGTAAAGCCAGTTTGCACTCACCTTACTTATTTAAGATAATTCTCATTTGCTTCCTTCTGTATAATTCCTTGCTGGTTCATGAAGGAGCATCATCCTTGGCCGATGGTCTGAATCTTTACTGTAACTTACTTCTAAGTTGCTACGAAACTGTACTTCACTGACATGCAAGTGATTGCTAACACAGTGATTAGATATATCTCTGTTGAAACGATCTTGTTGACTAATCTCTTCAAATTTAACTGTTTCATGTCAGATTCCTGAAACCTCATCATCTTCCTCAATACCTGATGTACAGACAGCCGTTTTAACATGATTCAGTGGCTTTAGTAATTGTTGGAAGCTACAAATCTCTGCATATGAGACACATCATTTTTCAGGAAAGTAAACATGGTACTCACAATCTACTTAACCAACCTGGAGACTTGCCTTAATTTTAAAGGGGCCAATTTGATTCAAGGTACAGGCTACAGCCGAAATTGCTTCATCCCACAATGCTTTAAGTAGATGTGTAGCAGAGCAGAGCCGAGAATGTACCATTTCACACAGGATTCTGTGTTCAAACTCAGCAACTCCATTTTACTGAGAAGTAATTGAAAGTTTTTGTATAATTGAGCCTGCAAAA
Organism: Schistocerca piceifrons; assembly: GCF_021461385.2. Classification (NCBI taxonomy): domain Eukaryota; kingdom Metazoa; phylum Arthropoda; class Insecta; order Orthoptera; family Acrididae; genus Schistocerca; species Schistocerca piceifrons. The sequence goes on along the minus strand of NC_060144.1, from coordinate 352,574,023 downwards.
TGACTCATATCATTGTTACGAAACTCGTTACCGCCATCTATATGTAATTTTCCCACTGTAAAATCAGATTATTTCTTTATATTTTTTAAAACAGTGGTAATTTTTCTTTAATGTCACCTGTGTGTGGCAAAAACTATGGAACAATGAAACTAGAAAAATCATCTTTAAATAAAGGAAAGTACTGATGATCCTGAAAATCACTTTCCTCCGTGAGTCCACAAATATCTGTGTAAACTAAATTTCTGGTTTTTGTGAATTTCTACTCTATCATAAATGCCAACCTATGATGTTTTCAATAGTCATACCATCCACAAATCTGCTATCAGTTGATGTTTCTTTATTGTGATGGTCAAAAACTGCTGCACATAGCATTGGCTTTGATAGCTGATTTTATCTTCCCATGCTTCTTTTAGGCAGAACAAAACATCAGAAATTATTGTGTCCGTTTCTGTTTGCTGAACAGCCACACATCAATTTGACACATTCAAAATGCTTCATTTTGTAGCACTCTTCATCCATCCTGGTGTTTCAGTTGGCTGCTAAGTAGCATATCTGTCATATTGATTTGTAACATGTTACAGCACTCGTCACAGACCAGTTTATTTGTACTATATTTATAAAAGAATTATAGCTCCTCATCATTAAAATCTTCCGTTCAGTTTTATACATATTTATATTATTTTCATTCCTTGAAGTTTCCATGTTTCTACATCTGTGCTCAGTAAACCCCAGTGAAGTGGATAGTACTGTGCATTGCATCAATTATTAAGGCCTCTTGCTGTTACAATCACATTTGGAGTGTGGAAGAATCATCGCTTGAACATCTTGGTGCACACTGTAATCTTGTCTTTGTGATCTCAGTGGAAACAGTATTTTGGGGCTTATAATATATTTCTAGACTCATCAAAGTTGCTTCTTGAAATTTTCTAAGCACCTTTTTACAGGATAGTGTGCATCTGTCTCCAAGCACCTGCTAGTTAGTTTTCTCAGCATCTCTGTAACACTCTCCTGTGGGTCAAACAAACCTGTGACTGTTTGTGCTTCCCTTCTTTGCATGGCTTCAGTATCCACAATTAGCCCTATTTGATATGGGTCACTCACACTTGAGCAACATAGTACGGTGGGTTGCACAAGAATTTTATAAGCAATCTCTTTTGTAGACTGATTGCATTTCCACAGTATTCCCCAACGAACTGATTTGCTCCTTACTTTACATATTACTGAAACTATGACCGTTCCCATTCATATACATACAGTTTGTTACATGCAGATGTTTGTATGCATTCACTGATTGCAACTGTGACTTACGGATATTATAGTCATAGTATATTCTGAGGTTACTATTAGTATTTTCTGCAAAGTCATAAATATATAATATGAACAGCAAGAATCATTACACACTTCTCGGCAGCACAACTGAATTTACTTCTGCACCTATATCTACGTCTATACTCTCCAAACCACGGTGAGATGCATGGCAGAGGGTACATCCCATTGTACCATTTATGTACGGAGTGCAGGAAGAATGGTTGTTTGAATGCCTCTGTGTGTGCAGTAATTATTGTACTCTTATCTTCACAATCCCTATGTGAACAATATATAGGGGTTTGTAGTACATTCCTACAGTAATCATTTAATGCCAGTTCTTGAAACTTTGTTAATGGACATTTTCAGGGTAGTTTATGTATATCTTGCAGAGTTTTTCAGTTCAGTTCCTTCAGTATCTCTGTGACACTCTCCCATGGATTAAAAAAACCTGTGACCATTCACGCTGCCCATATCTGTATACGTTCAATATCCCGTTAGGCCTAGCTGGTACGGCCCCCACGCACAGTGGTGTACATGTTCTGCTTTTAACCCACCCATGCTTGCCCGGTAGCCAGGCCGCCGCGCGTTGTCAACAGAACGTATAGGCTGCTCCACTCCCAGCCAAGCCAAGCAGAACCCAACCCGGGCAGGCTGTGGAAAACTTGCTTGCCTGCCCATATTACTGCTGAGCTGCGCTACGCGCGTCATTGTCGTAGTATCAACATTAGTTACAACTTCTTATTTTACCTGAGCACCAAAAGACAAACCCCAACATTATATATATATTTGTACATTCGTCCTTTACACGTATATTTCCGGCTTATTATCTATGTAAATAAAAATGAATTGCCAAATGTGTTGATAAGCGTAAAACTGGCGAACGGCTGGACCAATTCGGCAAATTTTTTAATTTTTTTTGCTGTGTTTGTAATTATCAGAACAAGGTTTTTATGAATTAACATTTTTGGAAAATCAACCGAAAAATTGGAAAATTTGAGAAAAACTGAAAGTGTGTTTTCATTGTTTCCGTGTGTTTGTATTGCATACAATCTTGATGAAATTTTGCACACTATACCTTGAAACCAAGAGGAAGGTCACAGTCTACATAAAATTTCGTAGGGTGCATGGCAGAGGTTACTTTACCTAACGGAATTCGACAAATTGCACGTTTTTATTCCGATCTTGATGAAATTTGGCACACTTGATGTTCAAAGCAGGATGAAGGGCGCTGTCTGCTTAAAATTCTGAATGGTGCATGGCGGAGGGTACTTTACTTACACACTTCTACACCAACCTACAGTTTTATTCCGAACTTGAAGAAATTTTGTACACTTGACCATCAAGAGGAACATCACTGTGTACATAATATTTCGGACAGCGCATGGAATAGAGTACCTTACAAAAGATTTTGACATTGTTTGCAGGTTACCATGAAAGTTGGCTCATGTACACATGTTTCCATGGAGAAGGTTTTTGAAAATATAAATAAATATATATATAGTGTGTGTGTCTATATATATATAAATTAAGAAATTCTTCTCCCTCTATACTGCTAAATGGTCTCAGGTCCTTAGCACACATTTCGACGCACTTTTCGGTCACTAAATCTTTGTCCTCTTTCAAGATATTTACGGAGCGAGGGAACTGCTTGTCAAATTGGCACACATGTCGTAACATATTTGAGGTTCCCGATAAGTACTTAAGAGCTTTTTACATATTTTGCATTGAGACACACCGATTTATTTGAAGCAGCCTCATAAACACACTAAAGCGTTTCCCATGCGGCAATAGTGCACTGCTGCATGTATTCGCCAGTTGTCAATTTTTTTTCAATCTCATTAAAGTTCGACCTATTCAATGTGCTGCCCCCACTGTTGCAATAAATGAACTACGGGCAAACTACCTGGCTACTCTAGTCACGGTAGCTTGACAGCGCAACCTGTTGTCAGGTGCAGCAAGCTGAGCGGGTCCCGTGAAGCTTGGCAGGCCTGCGGGAACCCAGGTAGCCCGGGCTTGCGGGAGCCCAAATCGGCCGCATTACCCACTATGCCTCAGTACACGCGCACTCTTGTTGTTACGTCTCGGCAGGCCGACCTGCATGAATGGTTGCAGAGGAGCTAGGAGCAAGCAGGCTGCAAGGGGAATTTGTACACCTCTGCCCACGCACTTCAGCATTATTCCAGAACCAGTAGCAAAGCTGATTTGTAAGCAATCTCCTTTGTAGCTGGCTTGCACTTCGCCAGTATTCTGCCAACAAACCAACCACCTGCTTTACCCCTGACTGAGCCTATGTGATCATTTTGTTTCATTGCCCTGCAATGTGTTATACCCGGGTTTTTGTATGAGTTAGCAAATTCCAACAGTGACTCATTTATTATATAGTCACAGGATAATATGTTTTTTTTTCCACTTTGTGAAGTGAAGAATTTGATTTTTCTGAAGATTTGAAGCAAGTTGCTAGTCTTTTCACCAATTTGAAATCTTATCAAGGTGTGACTGCCTATTTCTGCAGCATCTTTGAGATAAGTACTTCATTACAGGCAACTACATCATCTACAAAAACCCTGATTTTACTATAGTATTGTCTGCGACATCATTAATATACAACATGAACAACAAGGGTCCCAACACAGTTCACTGAGGCACACCTGAAGTTACTTCTACATCTGTTCATGAATCTCCATCCTAGATGATGCGCTGTTTCCTCCATGCAAAAGTGTCCTCAGTCTAGTTGTAGATGTGGACATGGTACTGAGATATATACATATGTGTGTGTGTGTATAAATATATATCCACATTCCTCCGGAACCTCAACACCTTCTCTCGCACTCATTTCATCTGGTCCTCCTTAACCCAACAAGGCACCTTCCTTGATATTGACCTCCACTCAAAGATGGCTATGTCTGTCCCTCCATCCATATCAACTCTTCCAAGCACCAGAAATACCTCAACATCAACAGCTACCACCCATTTCATACAGCCTAGTCACCCGTAGCCACTGCATCTGCAATGATGAGCAGTCCCACTTGAAATATACCACGGGTCTCACTGATGTCTTCACAAACTGTAACTACATTCCTTCATTCGTACACAAACAGATCTCCCATGCCTTATCTCTCAGTGTACCGAAGTACCACCATCTTACCACAGAGGAGTATTTCGCTTGTGACTCAGTACCACCTAGGACTGGAGCAACTGAATCACATGCTCTGCCACCCACAGTTTCAACTACCTCTTGTCATGCCCTGAAATGAGGGCTGTCCTAACAACTATCCTTTCCACCCCTCCCACAGTGGTATTGTGCCATTTACCAAAACTACACAATATACTCATCCATCCATACACAACGCCTGCTCGCAACTTCTTGCCTCAGGGCACACATCACTGTAATATACCTAGATGCAAGACCTGTCCCATACACCCTCCTGCCACCACCAACTCCAGACTGGTCACAAGCCTCACCTATCCCATCACAGGCAGAGCAACCTGTGAAAACAGTCATGTTATCTACAAGCTAAGCTGCAACCACTGTCCTGTGTTCTAGGTGGGCCTAGCATCCAACAATCTGTCCGTCTGAATGTGCAAGGTCACCAACAAACAGTGGCCAATGCAAATGAGGACTCTCTCTGCAGCATATCCTATGTTCCTGTAACCCTCCTGACCTCAGCCTTCATTAGCCATTGTGCTCCACCCTCCACCCTCCTACCCCCTTCCCTGCTCCCACTCCAGCACATTGACGATGGCCTTTTTGGCTGAAAGCTTAAATGTTTGGCAGTCTTTCTGTCCTGCCTATCTGCAGCTCAACATCTGCACTGTATGGTGAGTAGCAATCTGTATTTTTCGTAATTCTGTCATTAATCCATCCCAGATTTTCCACTGTTTGGTATATTAAAATGACAATTACAGAAGGAATTAATGCTGAGGAAACCGATGAATGCAGTATTGAAGCTAATAGTAATATCAAACATGCTGGGGAAAAGTAGACTAATGATGCTCTTCCTGAGTTTCAAAAAATGGTTCAAATGGCTCTGAGCACTATGCGACTTAAACTTCTGAGGTCATCAGTCGCCTAGAACTTAGAACTAATTAAACCTAACTAACCTAAGGACATCGCACACATCCATGCCCGAGGCAGGATTCAAACCTGCGACCGTAGCGGTCGCTCGGCTCCAGACTGTAGCGCCTAGAACTGCACAGCCACTCGGGCCGGCTGGGTTTCAAGGTGATGCAGTTGTATGAAAGAGTAAACTATGGTAGTGTGTCATTCTTCTGCCAACTGGGGTGCAATATATAGATGCATGTGATGCTTTCAAATCATTTTTGTGGTTACATTGGCTTCTGAGAGAACTTAGAGCTGTTGATGGGTCTTCTGTTATTAACTTAGAATTACTTGTACAAAATACACACCATAAACTTTCAGATTTATAATGTAATAGTAAGACAGATCTTTCAAAACGAAATTTTCCATTGTAAAAGATTTCCAGGGGCAAATCCGGTTTTAGAGTTGCTGACAATTTCAAAGGTAGCATAAGTACGCAATGGTTGACTAAAACAGGTGAAAGAAATGCAAGACAAATGGGTAGCTTTTAAAGATGAAATAGCGAGATAACAGAGAATCAAATAAGCAAAAAGACAAAGTTGAATAGAAATCCTTGGGTAACGTATTAGTTATTGAAGATAAGTAACACAAGGAGAAAATGTAAAAATGCAACAAATAAATCAGACAAAAGGAATTACAGATATCTAAAAAATGAGACTGATATGAAGTGCAAATTGCCAAAACACCAATGGCTAGATGAGAAATGCAATGTTATAGGAGCACCCATGAGTATGGGAAACATAGACACTGCCTATAGGATAAGTAAAGAGATCTTCATAGAAAAGGGAATCACTGTTAGCAAATTAAGAGCTCGGGTGGCAAGAACATACTACACAAAGAATGGAATATTGAAAATTGAAATGTATATGTAGATTAAGGGAAAGAAACTCGAAGACAGAAGAACTTATATAAAGAGAAGTACAGACAGATGAAGATGAGGTGGGAGATACAATTCTACGAGTGAATTTGACAAAACACTGAAAATGTTGAAACAAGGTCACTCAGAATTAATGAGGCCCTTGAGGGAACCAATCATGACAAAACTCATTCTACCTGGTACACCAAGATATAAGAGAGAGAGACAAATTACTGTTACTGCTGGACTTTAAGAATAATGCAATCATTCAAATTCCAAAGAAAGCAGTTGCTGATTGGTGCGGTTATTATTGAACTAGTATATTACTGAACTAGTATGATTAAGTCATGGCTGCAAAATAAGTACACAAATTATTTACAGAATCATGGAAAATGGTGGAAATTAATCAGTTTGGGTTCCAGGGAAATGCAGGAACATACAGGGCAGTAAATACTGTATCATTAATTTTAGGTTAATACATTTGTATATTTGGAGAAAGCTTTTGACAATGTCGACTGGAATATAAATACAGGAATCATACTGTGTTATAAGGCAGCAGAGGTGAAATACAGGGAGCAGTTGGTTATCTACAACTAATATTGACATCAGACAGTAGTTATAAATGTTGAAGGGCATCAAAGGAAAGTAGTAGCTGAGATAAGAGTGAGAAAGTGTTAGCCTCTCCCCAGTGTTTTTCAATATGTACATCAAACAAACTGTACAGGAAACCAAGGAGATATTCACACAAGACATTAAACTTCAAGGAAAAGAAAAACTTTTTGAGGCCTGCTAACAACACTGTAAAGACAGCAAAGGAAATAGAAGGGCAGTTCAATGTAATAGACAGTGATTTGGAAAGAGGTTATAACATTAATATCAACAGTAGCAAAATAAGGGTAATGGCATGCAGTCCAATTATATCAAGTAATGCTGAAGAAATTAGATTGGGAGATTATACATTAAAAGTAGTTGGTGAGTTTTGCTATTTGGGCAGGAAAATAATTCATGATTGCAAAAGTATGGAAGATGCAAAATGCAAACTGGCAATAGGAAGAAAAGCATTTCTGAGAAAGAGAAATTTGTTAATATCCAACATAAACTTAAGTGTTATGAAGCATTTTCTGAAGATATTTGACTAGAGTATAGCCTTGTGTGGAAGTGAAATATAGATGATAAACATTTCAAACAAGGAAAGAACAGATGCTTTTGAAATGAGTTGTTACAGAAGGATGCTGGACACTAGGCGAATAGATCAAGTAACTAATGAGGTACTGAATCAAAATGAGGGAAAAAGAAATTTGTGGCACAATTTGACCAAAAGAAGGGATTGGTGTAGAACACATCTGAACCACCAGCCAATCTCCAACTAATCGTGAAAATGAATGTACAAATTTTAAACAACTGATCCTTGAATGTGGCATCAAACTGCTGCTTTAAGGCATCTCATGTATCACTAGCCGTTTCCTTTTTCATTACCACTGATACACTTCACGGATAGTAACACTTGTTGTCATACACACTGTATAAATGTTTGCTTTAGGAAACAAATTAAACAGTCCCTTGAGCTTTTTGATTTGTATTTCTGCAGTACCTTCTTTGAATGGCTGGAGCTTCAGTAATGGTTTGTCAATGACATTCAAAACACCTTCATGGTACTTGAATACCTTCCTTTTCCAGCCTCACCAGTCAAATTCTTGGAGTAATGATTTATGTACCTTATAAAGCAATGTACCCGTTTCTACAGACCTTGATCTAAGTGTACACTATATGATCACAAGTTACTTTCTGAATGCAAATCTTTTAACCTAAAACTCAGTTGTTAATGTTTCTAACCTCAAAATTCAACTGACAGTGCTCTAAACTCATTTGTCGACACATTAACATCTTGCAACTGTATTTTCTAGCAGGCTTAAAATTTTTCTTTTTAACACTTAACTGCACTAAATAAAGTTTAGAAGATTTGCCAACAACAGTTGACTGAAACTGGACCCGTAACCTGTAAAGCTGAATAGTTTCCAGACCAACAGTACTTTGCAGTCTGTAGTTTTACACAGAATATTTACTCTCAATCATAAATAGCACCAGAAAAAAACTGAAAATTACACAGAGAAATGCTTTTCTCATCTGTAACTGCTATTGACCTTCCTCATTAAACAATCAAATACAAATATATTTATGGCAGTAACAATTATGAGGTAACTTCTTCATGTGTAATAACACTTTTCTGCAGACGAAAAAAAGACTTGCATTTATTGTTCACTATTATTTTAGTGCTACAATTTTGTTCGTGTGTTTGATTATATTGATAATTTAATTTTTTAATGGTGTGTGTTGTGTCATGAAGATGAATAGTATTTAAAAACTTACAAGTTCAGTTACAATAGTGTGGTAGAAAGAAAGCAAAACACAACATTGGTAAGTTCTGATAGTTCCCTTGTCATGTGAATATTCCCATGAAATGGTACTGAATTCTTAAAAAAATACATATTTTTATAATGTTATTCTGTTGGTAAAACTTGTCAGTATGTTATAATTACAGACTAATATCCACAACAATTATTTGCTGCAGAAGTTCTGAACACATTCCGAGTGTGAATATAATATATTTCTTTAAAATAAATATAATAAATTACCTTAAAACAGAAAAGCTTGTAACCACAAATCTGTACATATTTAGAAAGCATCACTCAAGCCAAACTCAGCTCACCTTTTTTTCACATGATATCCTATAAACCATGGGTGAAGGACAACAGGCAGATTCCATATTCCTTACTTTCCAGAAAGTGTCCACTGCACACTGTTGACAAAGGTCAGAGCATGTGGATAAGGTTCCTAGACATGTAAGTGGTTTGAAGACTTCTAGATAATAGATGCCAGAGTGTTGTCATTGACAGTGGGTGTTCATCAGAGACAAGTGTATTACCACGAGTGCCACACGGAAGTGTGATAGGACCACTGTTACTCTATATTCACATAAAAGATCTGACAGACAGGCTGCACAGAAATTTATTGTCGTTATCTGATGATGTTTTGCTCTATGGGAAAGTGTTGTCATTGAGTGACTGTAGGAGGAGACAATGTAACCTGGACAGAATTTCTAGAAAAATGTACATTAATACAGGTGACTAGGAAAAGCAGTACTGCAACATTCAAATACACCATTAGTAGTGTGTTGATTGACATAATCACATCACTCAAATATCTAGGCATAACATTGCAAAGTGATATGAAATGGAATGGGCGTACCACACTGTCAGTAGGGAAGGCAAAGTAGATAGCATATAGAACAGTGTCACCCATTCATTTGAACTGCTCAACTGTTTGGGATCCCCACCAGGTCAGAATAAAGCAAGACATAAAAGCAATTCAGAGACATGCTGTTAGATTTGCTACCAGAAAGTTTAATCAGCACACAAGTATTACAGAGATGCTACTTAAAACTAAAATGAGAATCCCTGGAGGGAAGTCGATCTTCTTTTCACAAAGCAGTGCTGTGGAAATTTAGAGAACCAGCATTTGAGGCTGACTCCAGATCGGTTCTACTGCCATCAATGTACATTTTGCATCTGGAAATTGGGGCTTCTACAGAGACTTATAGACAGCTGTTTTTCTGTCACACTATCTGCGAGTGGAACAGTAAAGTAAATGAATTGTAACAGAACATGGTACCTACTGCTGTGCACTGTACAGTGACTTGCAGAGTGTGTGTGTGTGTGTGTGTGTGTGTGTGTGTGTGTGTGTGTGTGTGTGTGTGTGTGTGTGTGCAGTTGTAGAATCATTAGTTTCATTAATGGAGGGAGGCCTGGTGGATAAAAATTGTAGATGCACAGAAAGACTGGACTACAGCAAGCAGTTCAAATAAATGTAGCTTATAGTCATCAGGTGAAGATAAAGAGGCTTCTAAAGGTTTCGCTAGTGTGGCGAGCTGCATCAAAGCAGTCTTCAGACTGAAGACAGCAACAAACAAACAATCAAAGTGCCATGAGATTTATATGTGGATTAGGTATTTATGCACGAGGTAAAAGCTGACAGGCAGCTAGCATTCTTACAAAATAGTTACTATATGCTAAGTTACAAGTGATGGAAATAATCACTGACACAATATAAAATATGGGAAGGGAATATGAATGTATTTGTGAGATTAATAGTATTGTATCTTAATGTTTCAACATAACGTAGAAAGTCTTTGGTTTTATTCTAGTTCTTCTGTTTCTGTCAAAATAAAGGATCTTGCATCAAAATTCTTTTGTGAGCTATTTTCATGTTTTTAATTAATAAAATAGCAATTTCACAGGGCTATTCATAAAGAAGGAAGAGATATCCGGTATTTATCGGTTTCAAACTACAAAATATAGAAACATGGCTCCAACGTTCCTGGAAAGAAAAAATTCAAATTTTTATGTATTCAATGTGAACACCATGTGTTACACGACAAATAACAAAATGATGGCCCATTGCCTGCCACACACAAAGCAGCTGGTCTCTTGTTATCAAATTCACAGTTTCAACAATGCGATGTCACAGACTTTCAAGAGTGTCAGACAAAGGGGGGAAGGGGGGGGGATAAAAATGTGGTCTTTTACATAACCTCAGACATAGAAGTCAGATCTGGACACCTGAGAGGTCACTGGCGATGAAGTTCATCTTCTGCTCCTCTTCTTCCAGTCAAACATCATCGAATGATGTCATTCAGGTCACAATGGATGTACTTGGAGGTATGAGCCAGGGTACCATCTTGCATGAAGCTGAAGTCATTTGAATCACCTTCATGTTGAGGAAATAAACAGTTTTGAAGCAAGTCTAGTTCTAGAATTCGAAATTTAAACTGTTGTATGTCCAGAAACATTGGAATTATGGTGCTACCGTTTGTAATTAGGAAGATATAAATGTCTCAAATCTGTTTCTTGATTTTGAATAGCCCTGTATTTTAATCAGCTGATGATGATTTGACACCCATGGTTCTTCCCACTGCCAATTAGCAAAATGGTTCAAATGGCTCTGAGCACTATGGGACTTAACTTCTGAGGTCATCAGTCCCCTAGAACTTAGAACTACTTAAACCTAACTAACCTAAGGGCAGCACACACATCCATGCCCGAGGCATGATTCAAACCTGCAACCGTAGCGATTGCACGGTTCCAGACTGTAGCACCTAGAACCGGTTGGCCCACCCGTCCGGCGCCAATTAACACTTAACATAGAAGTTACCTGGTAATACCGATGAATGGTGTCATTGATCCACTGTCACATGTAGCTGCTAATATATTCACATTTTAGAAGCTTTGTTTTATTCTTGGCATTATTGCAGAAATGAAATAATGTCTCCACTCCTTGTAACAGTGGCCATGAAATGTGACTTGGAACAGCATATATTTAAAGATACATGTGTATTAATGTGATAAAATTAACAACATTCAAATACTTAGTACTACTATAGCTATGGGACTTTCACGCCACGGTACGTATGCTCAGTACCTAACTGCACTTAACTCTGCACCTGTCACATTGCATATGCATGTTGCGTAATACAGGGGCATTAGAGCAGAGAGATGATTTTAGAGCAGAGAGATGATTTGTCAGTAGAAACCCAACACAGCTTCTTACCACGATCAACAGCAGCAAAACAAACACACACACACACACACAGTCTATCAGTAAATTATTTCTCATGTATCATCTTCAATGCTACACTCTTTTTTGTGCAAAACAATGCCGTAAGACGGGATGGACAGCCATAAAGAAATAATATTGTCTTGTCCTGAGAGGGAGTAAGGATTACATGTTTGACTGACAAGGGCCTACCTCAATTGATGCAATTGTAGAGCGACTTTCATGCGGGCAGTTGCAGGACTCAAACCTGTAAAGAACCAACAAGCTAAAAGGGTGATCCAAGACAGAACTCGGTGTAATTCTCAAGGAAACTTAGGGCCAAAGAAAGCCAGTCCCATACTGATGCTGCTTGAGTAAATGATTGCACAAATGCTTCTGCTGCCTTCCCAAGACAGCTCTTAGATACAAAGTATACTTATTGTGATATTTCATCTCTTTATATTGGATTCTGGGACACCTCCCATCTCGTTGGTAAAATATTATAGACACTGACCTCAGAGATTATAAAATTTTTCTTGTCATCTCATAAGTAGTGTCAAAGGATTATTATGTCCATTTATTTACATTCACTTTACACTTTCATGTGACTACAACTCACAATGTTAAGGCTAGCATCTTTCTTCATTGTCAACAGAAATATACAACATAACACTCATTTTACATTTTTACCTCTGACCACATCTCACAACATTATGACTGCTAACATTCTTTATTTCCAACAGTGTTATACATATTTTCACAGAATATGTCAATATTTTACCACTACATTGTATCACTTTGGGCATTATTGTGTGAAATCTGGTTTCGGTGAAAGGGATTCAGTTTCCTTAGTTCTCCTGACCCAACGGTCTATACTAGCTATTCGACACATTTCTTTACCGCTATTTCGCAACTTTTACAACAAACATATGGACAACACAAGATTATTAATACACATAAAATAGTGGATCCTGAGTATCCCCTGTGGAATACTTGCCCATAGACCATGCTTTGAAGGCTTCATTTGTTGATAATTTCCTCTTGCAGTTCATCAGTTATATGCCCAACAACTTTAAGAGTTGTCCAACTGGAGAACTATGTCGTAAAGGTAGTATTACAGGTATTCCTGAGAGTTTCAGCTTCTCATCTTCTATAATACAACAGTCCATTTACATCATTGGCCTATTTGAGTTTGGACTCAGTTCCAGTGCTTGCAGAAAAATGTTAATGAATTAACGATGAGTCCACCTTTTTGTAAGTACACAAATTATTGTTTTACTTAATCACCCAAACGTGGTTCACCACAGTTGTAGCATCCTCAGTGGGTATCTTATTATTTTCCTGAAAAAACATACATATAACTTCTTTATAGGTTATGGAATATGATGCATCACATTATGTTGTCATTTAAATCATATGTGCACTTTCGATTTTATTTTCCACTGAGTGTGTCATGTGCCTGCACAGCAAAATAAGCCACAAGTCTAAATCAGAACACAATACATCAGCATACATGAGGAATGTTAGAAAACCGTCTGCATTAATTTTATCATCCGATCTATAATTTGTTTATTTTGGTAAAATTCATAGCATATGTTCGTTTCTGTCCTTACTGTTGTCGGATTTTCCTAGTTCTTAGCTGTGACAAGCTTGTTTTATATACCAAACGGAATTTCGTGTAACTGATCTGGACCTGTGGATAATGAGAACGATTTTGTGAAGCTTTGGTTTGTATATTCATGGATTCTGTTTTAAATTTTGATAGTATTTACTCACGTTTTCTCCTGTTCCTTCGCAGTAGCTTGGACACACCCATTTACCTGCACAAGTTACGTCTCTGATGCGCTTCCGACTGTCGTTTCTCGTTTGATTAATGTATTGGTAGTGGTGGGCAGGAAATCGCGTATCTGTTAGAAATCACAGTGACTGAGAAGTCACAGATATCACAGTAGCAACTTTACAGAATCTAACTGCGATTTCAGTCACAGTTAGCAGTCGCAATAAGTATTTCACATTCAAAGACCTGAGCCATCTATTGGTCGAATTTAGCACTGCTTTCTGCGATTTCAGTGACAAGTCGCAACTAAGAGTCGAAAGTAGCAACTAGAATGCGCGGTTAACAGTGCCATCTGTGGGTCAAAGTTCGTACTATGCCCATCTCTGCTATACACTATTGAGTCCAACTGCGATTTCCGGGACAATCATCTGTTGACCGACGTACGTACTTCGTTATGAGAGCCTTGTGCCTCACGAGATCGATGTGCTGTGTGTGCATATGAAGGGCTTATTTCAATAGTGGTACAAGTCCATTTTTGTTCATTTTGAGATACAGAGTCGTAAAGTTAAATGAGCGCTGAAAAATCTGCGGTTGAGATACCAGAAATATTCAAGCATATGGCTTCTTGCTAGAGATGAACCTTTATTTATGTTTGTTTGGATCACTAATTTCAGAAGCATTATAGACAGAAAAGTGGAGGTAATGGACTTGTACCACTATTGAAATAAGCCTTTCATATTATATGACGACATGCACATTCAGCATCAGTTATGGTTGGTCAAATACTGCTGTGACTCTGAATGTATTATATTAATAAGAAGCAACATTGCCTTTTTCTCCTGAAAATATCAAGTAACGTAACAAATGTGTTTGATTCTGCTTCCAATATGACAGTTTTGGTTAATACTCCACATGCCTACAGGACTTTGCAATGTTAACACAGCAGAACTCAGATATCTGTATAAGTGTAGAGAAATGAAAACAGTCATATGAATGCCTCACTTTTGTTCCGACACAGTTCAAGACTCGGGAGAAAAGTTTTACACCTGGTGTTCTACATGGCAACTTCACACACAAGAACTTTTTGCCGACACTACTACCACCTACATAAGTAAGCTTTTCCTGTGTTACTTTCAAGTAATGCACTTAAGCTATTCCTGATTTAACTGGAAGATCTTTACTTCCCACTTTCATATCAACAGCCTCAAAATGCATATTGTAGACTTCGGGATATGTTACAGGTCAGTGTCACACCAAGATTGTGGAGAAAGGGGGGGGGGGGGGGGGCGGCATGTCGCTTTCCAACAAGTGTTTACCAATAAGTAAGTAGCGGAAAATTATGGGTATAGGACAGCTTAAACATGTGGAAAATGAGATTTTTATTATTCACTCACTGTATTTGAGATTTATTATTCCCTTAAAATCGCACAACAACTTCAATAAAACACAGTTTAATCATTCACACACTTATTTCACAATTATTTCACTTTTAAACTGCAAATCCTCTAAGAGCTGTCTTGAATCTTCACGGGTCTCTCTCAACAGCCTTGATGTGGATAGATACGTACAGAAACCAGTAATCAGAGTCAGAACTGTGTCTGCAAAAACACAAGGATTATTAAACAATTTTTGCTGTCATTAATTACTAGCAATATAATTGACAGAGTAGATTGCTAATATTTGCTATAATGAATATCACATTTGCAAGAACGATCTCAACGAAGTAATTAAGTCCATCGAAACGCTTAGAAACTAACCTCTCGTCTGACGAAAACGGTCTAATGACGCAGTGGCAATTTCTTCAGATCTGTTGACAATGATATTTTGAGTTATCACTTTACTAAGTGACTGAAATGTAGTTCAGGTACCTGTGAACATAACAATATGTTAGAATTCATTTTCAAAATACGAACTATTACGGTACTGTACGGCTACTTACATATTAATTACACTATTAATATTTTCACAGTTGTTTCTTTAATACAAAATTAAAGCCAACGGAAGAAAAAACGTAAAACATACTTGCCAATGACAGGTTTGTTACGATGCAATTTTCTGTGTTGACACATGTAACTTTTTCATACAGTGGTAAGTCGCAGAAATCGCAGGAGTCACAGAAATCGCAGAAATCGCAGAAGTAGCAGAAGTCGCAGAAATCACGGAAGTAGCAGAAATCGCGAAACAGCAGTGGCGGAGGGATACACGACCTATGTTCCTTAACTGCGACTCTTAACTGCGACAAATCGCAGTTAAGAATAACAGATACTGAAAAGTAGCATTCACAGAAATCACTGATATCGGAAAATCGCAGTTTAGCCCATCACATTGTATTGTTTCTCTTTGACGCCGCGAATTTTAAATGTCGTCCTTCGGTACATGCAGCAGGTCTCACAGACCCTTGTAGTTTCTATCTTTCTGAATTTTCATTTAGTTATATATAATGGAGGAAAGCGTTATTAAATGAAGTTATATCAATACAAATCTGTTTAGTAAATTTATTTAAAGGATAAATTTAATATTTTGGTCAAAAATATTTACACAAATGGAGATACATAAAATTTAACTGTTATCAAAATAATGGATGTATTCAATCAGATATTTTGTCGATACAGTCTTGGCACACATCAACAGAATGTTGAAGGCAAATGTATTCCTTGCAGTTCTTACAAATATATCTTGTTTTTCTGTCCACACACCGTCCTCGTGAAGTCGCAGTTGATTCCACTTCACTTCAGAAATTTTCGCACTGCAAAGCTCTCCAATTCTTTCAGTTATCTTCCTTGGCAATGTTTCTGACATTACTCTTTGTTCAAGATGATCATGCAGAAGCGACAATAAAGCTGCCTCGAAAACTCTCTTCTTCTCAGTTGTTCTTTGTGATTTGAGTTGTAAATAATAGCAGCATTTATCGCAGCTGTGTTTTCATGATGCGATAAAAAACAACCATTGGACATCTTCTTGTGTTTCTAGCTACATTGTATGTTGCACTCATTCCATCTACAACGTCAACTCCACCCTTAGTAAGGTTATTTTTTTATCATTCCCTGTATTTTCGTCAATATTTCATTGTGGTGCATCGTTGACAGTAGTAATGCCACTCTATTTCGTTTCGGCACATAAGAGACTAAGGTGCAATTTTTCTGAAACCCAAACATAGATGAATTTTCTTGTCGGATTTCAGTGTTAATAAATCCCCTTGGGACTTATCTTTTGTTCTTCCTCAGGGTATCAACGATGGTCGTCTTCTTCGTAATCAATGTGTTTGCAAGCTCGTAACTTGTAAAATAATTGTCGCAAGATATGTTGCGACCTGTATTCAGGATAGGTTGGCAAAGTCTCTGAACAAGTTCAACTGGTCTGTTGTCCTGTCTGTAAGGGCCTTCACACTGTTGCGCAACATACACCTCCATGTTGAATGTATAAAACATCTGGTATCCACTGCTGGAAAAGTCTTTACTCCATACTTGTTTGGCTTATTTGGCATGTAATGTCGGAATCTGCATCTTCCACGGAATGCTTCTAGTTTTTCATCAGCTATCATGTATTTAGAAACTGTATAAGCCTTCCGAAAGTTTTCAAAAATTAGACTGAACACCTGTCTTATCGCCACCATGTGATCTGGTTTCTCCCTTTCCATTCTGGTTTGTTTATAGTCGAATCGGAGGCATCGAAGGAGAAAACAAAATCTGTTTATGCCCATTGTGAGGTGAAATATTTCAACTGCTGTGCTATCTGTTCGCCACAAATTTTGTAGACTTAGTCGATGGGCACGCATTACATCAGCGTAGTACAGTAATCCCCATAACGCTTTTATTTCAGCTTTATTAGTTTGTTGTGCATCTCTTTCCCTTGAAAAGTTCCCCTGAATACTTTGAATATACATATTAGCGCAGTCAACGAGTATTTGCATAATGTTTTCATCAAAAAATAGATCCCAGCACTGTAGAGGATTTGTAGCACTTTTCGCAGCACCTTTCACACCTGGGAAATGAGCTATGATGTTATGACAACGTGTGCAGGAGTTCTTTGGCAGAGCACGTGAGTTTCACACTGTTCCGTCTTTACCGACAAACACATAACTCTCAGCACCACAATCACTGTCTTCTGAATCATTGTTTTTTGTATCAACTGCACTTACAAGATCGGCCGTTTCGTCACGCAAACAACCGTGACATGTCCACGGAAAATCATCGCTGACGAATTTTAGATATACTTTCGCGCACCTTTCGTGGACAGTAGTTGCATTTGATACACAGAATAACATTCATCACACCCTTTTCACATTCTCTACACGCAGAACTGTTCATTTTTTGCCTTTTTAACGAGAGATAAGCGTTACTACACTTTTCTATCGGCGCCATATTGCTGCAAAATGAAACATTATACAAACTGCTGCACTGTTTAAAGAAAAGTTATTAAAAAGTCCAGAAGAAAATGCATTATGTCTGCGATTAGTGCACCTGATAATAAAATTAAAACTATTTGGAATATTGTTAAAAGCGAAACAGAGCAACTGAGAGCACAGGAAGACTGTATTTCTGTCAAACTCAGTTGAAAGTCTGTCAGCAAGAAGTCAGAAGGAGAAAACATTTTTAACAATCATTTTTAAGTGTTTTAGAGAAAATAGGGTCCAGCTATTCACTAGAAAACGCAAGGCTGTATGGGGAAGAGGCAATAACTATGCAGTATGATAAAACAAATTCAACCCACCTATCCTACTAAAATGAGAAAAATAATACATTGACTCAAAAGTAATAGCTCACATGGAATTGACGGCATTTTCAACAGAGTACTAAAAGCTTGTTCTCAACAGATTAGTAGGATTCTCAGCAACATACGTAGCAGCTCACTGAAACAGGGCATTTTTCCAGGAGGACTAAAATATGATATTGTTAAACCATTGTATAAAAAAGGGGATACATCTGTTACTAACAACTACTGTGGAATCTCACTTCTGATAGCTTTATCCAAAATTTTTGAAAAAATAATGTATTGAAGAGTAACATGACTTATTAGTAAATATGAAGTATGGCACTAATGAAATGTCAGTTTGGTTTTCAGAAATGTTTTTCAACAGGAAATGTTATATATGCTTCTACTGATCAAATATTAACTCCACTGAGTAACCATGCATCATCCATTGGGATGTTTTCTAATCTTTCAAAGGCTTTTCAGTGTGTAATCGCGAAATTCTTCTAGATAGGCATAAGTCTTGTGGTATGACTTCACATTTAACTGGAAGAATGCAGAAGGTTGAAATCAACAGTATAGATAGTCTGTAAAGATCAGCAGAGTCCTCTAACTGGGGAGGTATCACGAATAGTGTCCCACAGGTTTCAGTCTTAGGTTCTTATTGTTCAT
The DNA here is from genome assembly GCF_021461385.2 of Schistocerca piceifrons. NCBI lineage: Eukaryota > Metazoa > Arthropoda > Insecta > Orthoptera > Acrididae > Schistocerca > Schistocerca piceifrons. The sequence goes on along the minus strand of NC_060144.1, from coordinate 352,555,033 downwards.
AATATATATTAAAGACTTGCCACTCTATATTCATCAAGATGCAAAGCTAGTTCTTTTTGCTGATCATACAAGTATAGTAACTACACCCAAAAAACAAGAACCAGATGAGGAAATTGTGAATAATGTATTTCAGAAAATTATTAAGTGGTTGTCTGCAAATGACCTATCACTAAATTTTGAGAAAACACAGTATATACAATTCTGTACACTAAAGTAAATGGCATAAAACCTTTTATAAATATAGACTATGAATGGAAGTCTGTTGCTAATTCAAGATTTGTGGGTGTGTGCATTGATAGTGACAGACATATCAGTAAAGTAGCTTACTATGCCTATTTTCATTCATTGCTTTCATATGGCGTCATAGAATACGGCATTGCGGTCAGCATCACCTGTATATGACAACAACTGTCTGGCGCGGTTGTTAGATCGGTACTGCCGCTACAATGGCAGGTTGTCAATATTTAAGTGAGTTTCAACGTGGTATTATAGTCGGCGCCCGAGCGATGGGACACACCATCTCCGAGGTAGCGATGAAGTGGGGATTTTCCCATACAACCATTTCACTAGTGTACTGTGAATATCAGGAATCCAGTCAAACATCAAACCTCCGACGTCAATGCGGCTGGAAAAAGATCCTGCAATAATGGGACCAACGACGACTGAAGAGAATTGTTCAACATGACAGAAGTGAAACTCATCCGCAAATTGCTGCAGATTTCAATGCTGGGCCATCAACGGCTGTCAGCTTGGGAACCATTCAGCGAGATGTCATCGATATGGGCTTTCGGAGCTGATGGTCCACTAGTGTGCCCTTGATCACTGCAGAACACAAAGCTTTACGCTTTGCCTCAGACCGTCAACACCGACGTTGGACCGTTAATAACTGGAAACATGTTGCCTGGTCAGAAGAGTCTCGTTTCAAATTGTATCGAGCTGATAGACGTTCACGGGTATGGAGACAACCTTATGAATGCAAGGATCCTGAATGTCAGCAAGGAACTGTTCAAGCTGGTGGAAGCTTTGTAAAGATGTGAGGCGTGTGCAGTTGGTGTGATATGGGATGCCTGATATGTCTAGGTGCGACTCTGACAGGTGACGCGTACGTAAGCATCCTGTGTTATCACCTGTATCCATTCACGTCAATTGTGCATTCCGATTAACTTGGGCAATTCCAGCAGGACAGTGCGACACCCCACACGTCCAGAACAGCTACAGAGTGGCTCCAGGAACACTCTTCTGAGTGTTAACACTTCCGCTGGTCACCAAACTCTCCAGACATGAACATTATCGAGCATATCTGGGATGCCTTGCAACTAGCTGTTCAGAAGAGATCTCCATCCTCTCGTACTCTTACGGATTTATGGACAGCCCTGCAGGATTCATGGTGGCAGTTCCCTTCAGCCCTACTTCAGACATTAATCGAGTACATGCCACATTGTATTGCAGTTCTTTCTCGTGCCCAGGAGGGGCCCTACACGATACTGTATTCGCTCGACGTATCGCCCATTTTGCTTTCTTTTTTCAAACAAACAAAGTATGGACAACGAGTTCCATCTACTGCGAAAGCCGCAGACCCCTGACAAAACCATGAGTCTGAATGGAAAAACAATTCAGAATCGGTTCGTTCACGTGCGAAAGTGTAGTGGTTTCTAAAGGTGAATATCCTGAGAAACAGAAAACAATTTGTACTAAAACAATTTTACTTTTATTGTTTTCGTAAAAATCAAAGAACAGCGGTCCTCTTCTAAGACAAGCGGTTCAGTTTTTGCAGTATCCTTTATTTGCTCTCAGTACAGTATTGTCACGTAGCTTGCTGTTCGTGAACTATATTCCCTCGCTCCCTCAACACCCTGATTACTAAATGAAAATTTCTTTCGCTACGAGCAGCCCCGGACCTACGATATTTCCGAACCAGGGCAATAACTTTGATAATCGATTTTTCAAAAATATGTTCATTTTGTAGCGCACATCTTTCTGAAGAGGTTGATGCATGAAACGTATATGCTTATGGAAATTTAAGACAGGTTTTTGGATCTAAAGTGTGCCAAAGCGCATTGCCACGTCTCTTCACACAGCATTCTTCTATCGCTCGTCACTGTTCTGCGGAATTCAGATACATGTTGTAATTGAAACCATCAAACCTATACTCAGGACAGTTGAAATTAAAGTGTCCTGTGGTGTCCCTGCTGATCCTATTTGAATGGATTTGCATCCTATCCCCCTTTAAAAAATACAATTAACACGGGGTGGGATTATTTGTGACTGGGAATAAGAAATCTTCAGAAAATATGCACTCTTGATTGCCTGTTAGATAATAACTTTCTCTTTTGTGTGACATAAAATTTAATATGTTGTTGTTGTCGTGGGCCGGCCGTAGTGGCCAAGTGGTTCTAGGCACTATAGTCTGGAACCGAGCGACTGCTACGGCCCCAGGTTCGAATCCTGCCTCGGGCATGGGGGTGTGTGATATCCTCAGGTTAGTTAGGTTTAATTAGTTCTAAGTTCTAGGCGAATGATGACCGCAGATGTTAAGTTGCATGGTGCTCAGAGCCATTTTTTCGTTGTGGTTGTGGTCTTCAGTCCTGATACTTGTTTGATGCAGCTGTCCATGCTTCTCCATCCTGTGCAAGCTTCTTCATCTCCCTGTACCTACTGCAACCTACATCCTTCTGAATCTGCTTAGTGTATTCATCTCTTGGTCTCCCTCTATGATTTATACCCTCCACGCCGCAGTCCAAGACTAAATTGGTGATCCCTTGATGCCTCAGAACATGTCCTACCAACTGATCCCTTCTTCTAGTCAATGTGTGCCACAAATTTCTCTTCTCCCCAATTCTGTTCAATACCTCCTCATTAGTTATGAGATCTACCCATCTAATCTTCAGCATTCTTCTGTAACACCACATTTCGGAAGCTTCTCTTCTCTTCTTGCCCAATTTATTTATCGTCCACATTACACTTCCATACATGGCCACACTCCATACAAATACTTTCAGAAACGACTTCCTGACACTTAAGTCTATATTCGATGTTAACAAATTTCTCTTCTTCAGAAACGCATCCTTTGCCATTGCCAGTCTACATTTTATATCCTCTCTACTTCGACCGTCATCAGTTATTTTGCTCCCCAAATAGCAAAACTCTTACTACTTTAAGCGTCTCATTTCCTTATCTAATACCCTCAGCATCACCCAACATAATTAGACTACATTCCATTATCCTCGTTTTGCTTTTGTTGATGTTCATCTTATATCCTCCTTTCAAGACACTTTCCATTCCGTTCAACTGCTCTTCCAAGTCCTTTGCTGTCTCTGACAGAATTGCAATGTCATCGGCGAACCTCTACGTTTTTATTTCTTCTCCATGGACTTTAATAGCTACTTCGAATTTTTCTTTTGTTTCCTTTACAGCTTGCTCAATATACAGATTGAATAACATTGGGGATAGGCAACAATCCCGTCTCACTCCCTTCCCTACCACTGCTTCCCTTTCATATCTGTCGATTCTTATAACTGCCATCTGGTTTCTGTACAAATTGTAAATAGCCTTTCGCTCCCTGTATTTTACCCCTGCCACCTTTAGAATTTGAAAGAGAGTATTCCAGTCAACATTGTCAAAAGCTTTCTCTAAGTCTACAAATGCTAGGACGTAGGTTTGCCATTCCTTAATCAATTTCTAAGATAAGTCGTAGGGTCAGTACTGCTTCACGTGCTCCAACATTTCTAAGGAATCCAAACTGATCTTCGCAGAGGTCGGCTTCTACCAGTTTTTCCATTCGTCTGTAAAGAAATCGTGTTAGTATTTTGCAGCTGTGACTTATTAAACTGATAGTTCGGTAATTTTCACATCTGTCAACACATGCTTTCTTTGGGATTGGAATTATTATATTCTTCTTGAAGTCTGAGGGTATTTCGCCTGTCTCTTACATCTTGCTCACCAGAGGGTAGAGTTTTCTCAGGACTGGCCCTCGCAAGGCCGTCAGTAGTTCCAATGGAATGTTGTCTACTCCCGGGGCCTTGTTTCGACTCAGGTCTTTCAGTGCTCTGTCAAACTCTTCAGGCAGTATCGTATTTCCCATTTCATCTTCATCTACATCCTCTTCCATTTCCATAATATTGTCCTCAAGTACGTCGCCCTTGTATAGACCCTCTATATACTCCTTCCACCTTTCTGCTTTCCCTTCTTTGCTTAGAACTGGGTTTCCATCAACACTCTTGATATTCATACAAGTGGCTCTCTTTTCTCCAAAGGTCTCTTTAATTTTCCTGTAGGCAGTATCTATCTTACCCCTAGTGAGATAAGCCTCTACATCCTTGCATTTGTCCTCTAGCCATCCCTGCTTAGCCATTTTGTACTTCCTGTCGATCTCATTTTTGAGACGTTATCACTCAGAAATGCCCACTATGTCGCACACTGCAGCTATGTAGACTTATTCAGGTTTGAAATCTTTTGAATACATTAAAACACAAAAAAAAAATATTTACAAGCTACAGTTTTAAAGCAGAAAAACAATTCTTAAAGGTAGAACACATGTTACAGTACTGCTCATATATAGCAGCCTTCCGCAGTCGTAGACCAATCTGTTGCACTGGTCGCATGGCAACACGTTAGGTGCAGCCCAACCAGCTTACAAAAAACCTTGCTCCTTCTTCAACACACTAACACAAAATGGCCCATTTTACGCCAACTGCGAATCTAGCCAACCTTTTTCATGCAATATGTTAAATCATATATTAACGTATAGCCCTGCAATCAGTCAATAAGCCCAAAGGTCAAAAAGCAAATTGCAACACTTTAAAGCACACAAGATATTTGCATTGCAACTTTAACCATCAAATGGTTTAAGTAGGAGGCTTACTGAAATACTCTAGCTGTGTGCAAAGCAGTAAAAGCACAGATCATTATTGGTGTAAAATAAAATTACTCCTTTAAGGTTACATTTAAAATGGCACTGCATAATTTGACCTGTTTGCGCACACAGTTGAGCAGAGGTAAGCAGAATGTAGTCAAGTAATGCAACAGCGACTGTCATCGGTAATTTGATTGACTCACACGACTAAAATCGCTGCTATTCAATACGACATACTTCAAACAACATAACAGCCTTTACCAAAGTCATGCTTATAGAACTTGCCAGACAATTGGGTTTAAATAAACAGATATTACTCCAGCATATTTTCTGGATACAAGTTTTCATAAGTTAGACCCAGTATATAAAGCAGTAGACACAGGCAGTACTTGTAAGCAAAACGGTACCTACCGGGTAAAGAGCTCCCACACACAAAGTGCGACAGCACATTTGAGGAATCACAGCTCAAAACGAAAGTCGTAAAGGCCCACCCAGTAGTTAATCGTACAGGAACAATCCTGGTTGAGAATACAACTTAGACACCAGAATTAATGCAACTGAAGGTGGCAGCGGTAGACAGAAGTCTTGGAATGGTGACAGGATGCAGGTGGTTGTATTCAGGTCTCAGCATAGCTACACTGTCCTCCAGAAGTAGCAAGGCCCGAGTTCCGCTATTAGCTGGAAATTTCACGCCACATTGCCAACTAACGAGTGTTGCATCCATACTCGGCCTAAACAGACTCCAGGCTTGCACGGCCCACCACTGACCATAGCACGACCAGCACTGCCACAATATCTGACATGGTCACTACCCTCTCTCGGTAACCAGCATAACTTCCCCCATGTCTCACTGCTGCTTCGACTCTCCTTTGAATCGTTCTGCACGCATCTAAATATGCGATTGTGATCGACTGCATTGGGGCACAGCACAGGCACAAGAAAGAGCCAACACACTCTCCATTCCAGAGATACGTTACAGCTCAAACTCAAAACTCCAATGAAAGTTGCAATTCCCTTATATGGAAGAGATGTCCATAAACATAATTCGTTTCATCATATGTAGAAAAAAATAGCTGCATATGACGTGTGTTTAGTAGAGGTGGGTACGTTATTTGGATATAAGGAAACAACAGCCTTGTCACAGTGGTAACACCGGTTCCCGTCAGATCGCTGAAGTTTAGGGATGTTGAGCTTCTCTAACACTTGGGTGGGTGACCATCTAGGTTTGCTGAGTGCCTATAGCAAGAAGGTTGCACTCAGCTCTTGTGAGACCAACTGAGCACCTAGTTGACTGAGAAGTAGCAGCTCTGATCACAAAAACTGACAATGGCTGGGGCAGCAGTGCACTGACCACATGACCCTCAATATCCACATCCAGTCCCACTTATTGCCAGAGAATGCCATGGCACTCGGTTGTTACCATTCGGTCTTCCGAGATCTGTTCAGATGGAGAGAGTTTAACTAAGTTTATCAGAAATATGTTTCAGACACATGTAATGTACAATATTTGACTCGACTTTATTCGTTGCTGACAGTGCTTCTGCTGAGACTATTATTTTTGTAAAATAAAGAACAATTGCCTACAACCACAATCATTGTCATTGTTTCAAAGAAGATACATTATTAATTATACACGATATCATTTCAATTCACAGTGCAGATCGAGCCCTGGGGTATCATCTTCAGGTGCTATGCCACACTACATCTATTATTTTTCCAGATTTAGGTTAATTTTGACTGTGGGTAGATTACAGTGGAATACACAAAAGTGGGCACATTGCGAATATAAGTTTACAAAACTAATACAAATCGAAAAGTAACTTACTGTTTCGAGTGGTAGATACATGGTTTTGAAGCACAGTAGGAGTAAACATGTTTATTCACATATACACATTTTTCATTCTACAGCACATTTTGTAAACACGGGTCAAAAAAGTCAAAGAATTTCAAATATACAGCTCCTGCATCACTGGAAATACACAGGTGTCATTGTTTCAAAGAAGATACATTATTAATTATACACGATATCATTGACAAAACAAATATTTGTGAATATGTCAAATGTGGATTATTTTATCAAATTGTTGTACTATTAAATATTTGTTTCTTCAGGAAAAAATAAACATTTACAATTGCTGAAAAAACTGTGGCTGCAGAACTTTGTCTGTTGATTCTACATATTTTCAAAAGATTTTTCTTTATGTATAGCATCATTTCTAACTGTTCTAAGAGATCATGTTTTTTACTATGGTTTTCTGCGTGGAGTACAGTTAGTCTGTTGTGGATATCACTTAATCTGTATGTATTAAGGTGCATGTCCTTGGCTTTTGTGAATTTTTTTTAAGTGGTTAAGAGTAGAAGCATCAGTGTGTTCTTTCTAATGTGTGTGGGTTGTTCCATATTCGCCACTTATTTCCAAAACGTACAAGACACATTGCAACATTGAGTATTGCAATTCAGTAAACTCCATAAAATACATTTGCAAATATGTCACGAAAGGCAGCGTTACGGCGGTTTTTGGCATCCAATCCTCCAGTACCAACGATGAAAATGCGCGATATCAAGTTGGTCGTTATGTGAACTGCAATGAGGCGATTTGGCGTATATTCGCATTCCCTATTCACGAACGTCATCTTACTGTTGTGCGTTTGGCGGTGCATCTGGAGAATGGTCAACGAGTATATTTCATGGCTTAGAATGTTGTTCAATGTGCTGAAACACATCCAGCGACAACATTGACCAGTTTCTTTGCGATCTGCCAAAGCGATCCTTTTGCGCGAACTGTGCTTTACTCAGAGATGCCACGTTACTACACTTGGAATGCTTCATCGAAGAATTTTCAACGACTGAGGCAAGGCCATGCGGTTCCTAGTTATCCGCAAGTGCGTTCTACTGATGCTCTTGGTCGTATGTATACAGTTCATCCAAAGCATGATGAATGCTTCTATTTGCGGTTCTTGATGGTAAATTAGAATGGGCCAACGTCATTTGAGGCACTACAGACTGTTAATGGTATAATATTCCCATCATATCGTGCTGCATATGATGAACTCAATTTACTAGGAAACGATAGCCATTGGAATACAACAATCGATGAAGCCATTATCTTTGCATCTCCAAGTCAGATACACACTTTATTTACTATCATCATTTCAACAAGCTTTCCATCGAACCCATCTAACCTGTGGCACAAATACAAGGATAATATGTCAGAAGATATTTTACATCAAATTCGTATCAGTTCCAGAAATCAAGATCTTGAAATGAATGAGGAGATACATAATCGGTCTTTACTCTTGATCGAAGTCATGTGTTACCGCATGTGCGGAAGTTTATTAGTCAGATTAAGGATGCCAGCGCCAAATCATGAAATGAATGACGCTTTTAATCGAGAATTGGAAGGGGAACGTGAATATGACCATCAGCAATTAAATTTAGTAGTTCAAACGAATGTACCGCTGTTGAACCCCCAACAAAAGAAAGTTTATAACACATTAATGAAGGCAATTGGTGATGGAAATGATGGTTTATATTTCCTGGATGCCCCTGGTGGAACTGGCAAGACATTCCTCATGTCAGTAGTTTTAGCCACTGTTCATGCGAGGTCCAACATTGCGGTTTCAGTTGCTTCTTCTGGAATAGCAGCCACATTGTTGAAGAATGCCGAACGGCTCATTCAGCATTAAAATCACCGTTAAATCTTCAAGTTATTGAAGAACCAATACCTAATATTACAAAAAACTCAGCAATGGACAAAGTTTTATCAGCATCCAAGATCATCATCTGGGACGAATGCACAATGTCGAATAAACGTGCATTAGAGGCACTTAACCGAACATTGAAAGTTCTACGCAATGACTTGAGATGTTTTGGAGGAGCAATGATTTTACTGTCTGGCGATTTCCGCTGAACACTACCAGAACTTCCAAGAACAACGGCTGCAGACGAAATAAATGCTTGCCTCAAATCATCGAGTCTATGGCGCTATGTGAAGAAACTTCAGCTGACAACAAACATGAGAGTTGCAGTGCTTAATGATGCATATGCTGAAGATTTCTCTGAGCAATTGCTGACTATCGGTAATGGTCGAGTACCTGTCAAAGAATCGAGCGGATTGATTTCATTTCCTCATAATTTCTGTAACTTTGTCTCATCAAAAGACGAACTTATCAACAAAGTATTCCCAAACATCATTAATAACTACAAAAGTAATGAATGGTTGAGTGAGTGAGCAATTTTAGTGGCTAAGAATAAAGATGTAGATGACCTAAACTACACAATTCAGAATGTGATCATTGGTAAAATGCATTCATTCAAATCTATTGACTGTGTAACAAATGAAGATGAAGCCACCAACTATCCAACTGAATTTTTAAACTCCTTGGATGTGCCTGGCTTACCACTGCACAATTTATGCCTAAAAGTTGGCTCCGTAGTAATCATGCTTTGAAGCATAAACCAACCAAAATTGTGCAACGGTATCTGTTTGGTGGTAAGTAAATTGATGAACAATGTTATTTATGTGACGATACTCAAAGGAAAATTCGAAGGTGAGTTTAAAAGACTTCAATTTCCGATCTGTCTTGCATTCACTATGACCATTAACAAATGACAAGGCCAATCCTTCAAAGTTTGTGGTTTAAATCTGGAATATCCATGTTTTTCACATGGTCAGTTCTCTGTGGCATACACTCCTGGAAATGGAAAAAAGAACACATTGACACCGGTGTGTCAGACCCACCATACTTGCTCCGGACACTGCGAGAGGGCTGTACAAGCAATGATCACACACACGGCACAGCGGACACACCAGGAACCGCGGTGTTGGCCGTCGAATGGCGCTAGCTGCGCAGCATTTGTGCACCGCCGCCGTCAGTGTCAGCCAGTTTGCCGTGGCATACGGAGCTCCATCGCAGTCTTTAACACTGGTAGCATGCCGCGACAGCGTGGACGTGAACCGTATGTGCAGTTGATGGACTTTGAGCGAGGGCGTATAGTGGGCATGCGGGAGGCCGGGTGGACGTACCGCCGAATTGCTCAACACGTGGGGCGTGAGGTCTCCACAGTACATCGATGTTGTCACCAGTGGTCGGCGGAAGGTGCACATGCCCATCGACCTGGGACCGGACCGCAGCGACGCACGGATGCACGCCAAGACCGTAGGATCCTACGCAGTGCCGTAGGGGACCGCACCGCCACTTCCCAGCAAATTAGGGACACTGTTGCTCCTGGGGTATCGGCGAGAACCATTCGCAACCGTCTCCATGAAGCTGGGCTACGGTCCCGCACACCGTTAGGCCGTCTTCCGCTCACGCCCCAACATCGCGCAGCCCGCCTCCAGTGGTGTCGCGACAGGCGTGAATGGAGGGACGAATGGAGACGTGTCGTCTTCAGCGATGAGAGTCGCTTCTGCCTTGGTGCCAATGATGGTCGTATGCGTGTTTGGCGCCGTGCAGGTGAGCGCCACAATCAGGACTGCATACGACCGAGGCACACAGGGCCAACACCCGGCGTCATGGTGTGGGGAGCGATCTCCTACACTGGCCGTACACCACTGGTGATCGTCGAGGGGACACTGAATAGTGCACGGTACATCCAAACCATCATCGAACCCATCGTTCTACCATTTCTAGACCGGCAAGGGAACTTGCTGTTCCAACAGGACAATGCACGTCCGCATGCATCCCGTGCCACCCAACGTGCTCTAGAAGGTGTAAGTCAACAACCCTGGCCAGCAAGATCTCCGGATCTGTCCCCCATTGAGCATGTTTGGGACTGGATGAAGCGTCGTCTCACGCGGTCTGCACATCCAGCACGAACGCTGGTCCAACTGAGGCGCCAGGTGGAAATGGCACGGCAAGCCGTTCCACAGGACTACATCCAGCATCTCTACGATCGTCTCCATGGGAGAATGGCAGCCTGCATTGCTGCGAAAGGTGGATATACACTGTACTAGTGCCGACATTGTGCATGCTCTGTTGCCTGTGTCTATGTGCCTGTGGTTCTGTCAGTGTGATCATGTGATGTACCTGACCCCAGGAATGTGTCAATAAAGTTTCCCCTTCCTGGGACAATGAATTCACGGTGTTCTTATTTCAATTTCCAGGAGTGTATTTACAGGTCGGAAGACATCTGCATTGTTTGTTCTTGCGCTTAGTAATAAAACAAATATTTCGTGTATTACAAGGTACTTAATTGAGGAGTGGAAGCTATGCACCAAAAAACAAAGAATAGAGAATCGTTAAAATGCTTAATTTCTTTATTTGTATTTCCTAATAAAAAGTTGAACTTAACAACTAAAATCTGATTATTTATTAGCTTTAAGGCAGAACACAGTTCGCCGGGTCAGCTAGTCTCTTATAAAGTCATTCATTCCACAGTGCGAAACACAAGAGGGACTGCATGCAATATTGGAACGTCATTCAATTAAATTATTTATCTGATTCAAGGTTCCTATATAATAATAAACTGTTTTTTATCATTATTTATTAAATAACTGTTATTCTCTTAGGCAAATTATTACTGTTCTGAATTACAGACCCATCAGTTAGTTTTATATTATGACACTTTGTTACACAGGTACATGTATATATACAGCATTTTGCGCATGTAGGACCCACTTGTTTTTGGAGCTGTTGACCTGGCAGTGACAGTAAATCTTCGGATTGGAGCAGCACTTTAAAGGACCAGTACTTAAAGGTGCACCTGGGTTATTTTTCCAAGTTTGGACTATTTTTATGTGCTACTCAGAGTTTTGCAGTCCTCTTCTATTGCACTGGGCCAAACTGAAAGGACTTTCTCCCCTATCACTGCCAATTTCTCTTTTGTGGCATGCTGAAATACAGCAAGAGATGCAATCAAATCAAACATGAACTTTCATAAACTAAGTCATTAAGATTCAAATCAAAAATCATCGTATAATTTTATATGCATATTACTCAGAAAGAGACAATTTCCGTCTTACCTTACTCTGATACAGCGGGTCATACATGCACTTTTCCTTCCTGTGTGCCTGATTTAAGATGCTTAGTGCCTCTTTGCTCCATTTCATTTCTAGAATATGAACCAATCAATAGAAAAAATGCTTTCACAAACAGGTACTATAAAAGAGTCTCTTGCAAAAAAAGCTTTATTCCTGCATTTTTGAAACCTTCTTATTGAAAAAAAATGTTCAAAATCCCCAACACTAAAATCTGAAATCAACCACTAGCAGTCTAACAATAAGCAAACAACAAGCAGAAAGCACTGTGGTACACACTTTGTGTGAGTGATCGCTGCCTAATGCTCTTGCACAGGTTGATGGTAGTTTAGAACTTCTCTCTATTCTGACGCACAGATAATATGTCTGATAATTTTCGTAGTTTCACCCGTTCTACCACTAGATGGCTATTGTGCTAAACCAGTACCATTCGCAGCAGGTCATCATGTAATACTCATTTTAAATATATAAATAGATAATGGATTAAAGTTGGATCCACCTGTTTGCAAGTACACAAATTTTTGTTTTGTTTTATCACCCAAATCAATGCACACCTGCATATCAACTGAAGAAACAATCAAAGGAATCATCCTACACGAAAGATTCTCCATGGAGTCACCGATAAGTGGCGTGCTGGCCATCATCTTCATTAACCACCTTGAAAACAAAATCCTTGAAGAAATAATAAAAACAAAACAGTACAAAGTAATCTACTGGTACAGTTGTGTTGATGACATAATTTGCTGGACAGATGAAACACATGATTGGACACTGCAGAATACACATAGCCATCAATACTGGTCATCAAGAATACCCTTCACCCTTGAAACTGAAGATAGAAATTCATAGATTTACTAGACATCACAATACAAACCAAGCAGCATGAACACCGGTTTTCAGTGGATAGAAAACCAACACCAAACAGTACAATTATTCGCAGCTCAGCATAGCACCCAACAAACCACAAGTAGGCCAGCCTAAGACACATCCTACATACATACATAAGTATGTACATACATACACACATACCTGTTCCATAGATCATGAAAACGACAATTTTTGTAGTGAGCTGCTACATACGTTGCTGAGAATCCTACTAGTCTGTTGAGAACAAGCTTTTAGTAGTCTGTTGAAAATGCCATCAATTCCATGTGAGCTATTACTTTTGAGTCATTGTATTGTTTTTCTCATTTTACTATGATAGGTGGGTTGAATTTGTTTTATCATACTGCATAGTTATTGCCTCTTCCCCATACAGCCTTGCATTTTCCAGTCAACAGCTGGATCCTATTTCCTCTAAAACACTTAAAAATGATTGTTAAAAATGTTTGCTCCTTCTGACTTCTTGCTGACAGACTTTCAACTGAGTTTGACAGAAATACAGTCTTCCTGTGCACTCAGTTAACCTGTTTCCCTTTTAATAATATTCCAATTTGTTTTAGTTTTACTATCAGGTGCACTAATCCCAGATATAATGGATATTCTTCAGGACTTTACAATAACTTTTGTTTATACAGTGCAGTAGTTTGTATAATGTTTCATTTTGCAGCAATATGGCGCCGATAGAAAAGTGTAGTGACGCTTGTCTCTCGTTAAAAAGGCAAAAAATGAACAGTTCTGCGTGTAGAGAATGTGAAAAGGGTGTGATGAAGGGTATTCTGTGTATCAAATGCAAGTACTGGCCCACGAAAAGTGCGCGAAAGTATATCTAAAATTCGTCAACGATGATTTTCCGTGGACATGTCACGGTTGTTTACGTGACGAAACGGCCGATCTTGTAAGTGCAGTTGATACAAAAAACAATGAATCAGAAGACAGTGATTGTGGTGCTGACAGTGATGTGTTTGTCGGTAAAGACGGAACAGTGTGAAACTCACGTGCTCTGCCAAAGAACTCCTGCACACGTTGTCATAACATCATAGCTCATTTCCCAGGTGTGAAAGGTGCTGCGAAAAGTGCTACAAATCCTCTACAGTGATGGGAACTATTTTTTGATGAAAACATTATGCAAATACTCGTTGACTGCGCTAATATGTATATTCAAAGTATCCAGGGGAACTTTGCAAGGGAAAGAGATACACAACAAACTAATAAAGCTGAAATAAAGGCATTATTGGGATTATTGTACTACGCTGGTGTAATGCGTGCCCATCAACTACGTCTACAAGATTTGTGGCGAACAGATGGCACAGCAGTTGAAATATTTCACCTCACAATGGACATAAACAGATTTCATTTTCTCCTGCGATGACTCAGATTCGACTACAAACAAACCAGAATGGAAAGGGAGAAACCAGATCACATGGCGGCGATAAGACGGGTAGGTGTTCAGTCTAATTTTTGAAAACTTTCGGAAGGCTTATACAGTTTCTGAATACATGACAGCTGATGAAAAACTAAAAGCATTCTGTGGAAGATGCAGATCCCGACATTACATGCCAAATAAGCCAAACAAGTATGGGGTAAAGATTTTTGCAACAGTGGATGCGAGAGTGTTTTACACATTCAACATGGAGTTGTATGTTGGACAACAGCGTGAAGACCCTTACAGACAGGACAACAGACCAGTTGAACTTGTTCAGAGACTTTGCCAACCTATCCTGAATACAGGCTGCAACGTAACTTGCGACAATTATTTTACAAGTTACAAGCTTGCAAACATATTGATGACGAAGAAGACGACCATCGTTGGTACCCTAAGAAAGAACAAGAGATAAGTACCAAGGGGATTTATTAACACTGAAATCCGACAAGAAAAGTCATCTATGTTTGGGTTTCAGAAAAATTGCACATTAGTCTCTTATGTGCCGAAACGAAATAGAGTGGCATTACTACTGTCAACGATACACCACAATGAAATATTGACGAAAATACAGGGAATGATAAAAAAATAACCTTACTAAGGGTGGAGTTGACGTTGTAGACGGAATGAGTGCAACATACAATGTAGCTAGAAACACAAGAAGATGTCCAATGGTTGTTTTTTATCGCATCATGAAAACACAGCTGTGATGAATGTTGCTATTATTTACAACTCAAATCACAAAGAACAACTGAGAAGAATAGAGTTTTCGAGGCAGCTTTATTTTCGCTTCTGCGTGATTATCTTCAGCAAAGAGTAATGTCACATACATTGCCAAGGAAGATAACTGAAAGAAATGGAGAGCTTTGCAGTGTGAAAATTTCTGAAGTTGAATCAACTGCTACTTCACAAGGACGGTGTGTGGACTGCAGAAGCAAAAACAGAAAAACAAGATATATTTGTAAGAACTGCAAGGAATACATTTGCCTTGAACATTCTGTTGCTGTGTGCCAAGACTGTATCGACAAAATAGCTGCTTGAATACATCCATTATTTTGATAACAGCAAAATTTTATGTATCTCCATTTGTGTAAATATTTTTGACCAAAATATTAAATTTATCCTTTGTAATGATATTACTTCATTTAATAACGCTTTCCTCCATAATATACAGCTAAATGCAAATTCAGAAAGATAGAAACTACAAGGGTCTGTGAGACCAGCCGCGTGTACTGAAGGACGACATTTAAAAGTTCGCGGTGTCAAAGAGAAAGAATACATTAATCAAACGAGAAACGACAGTCAAAAGCGCATCAGAGACGTAACTTTGTGCAGGGAAATGGGTGTGTCCAAGCTACTGCGAAGTAACAGGACGTAGTATCTGCAAACGAACAGTAGAAAACGTGAGTAAATACCATGAAAATTTACGTCCATCTCTGGCGGTACTCCGCAAGGATACCGCCCTTCGATTGTACCATTCCAGCACTAATCAAAGCGCTAGGTTTTCAGGTGCGAGCTAGCCAGCCAGCCAGCCGAGCAGCAGCAGCAGCAGCAGTCCCGGCCAGCAGCAGTGGTCCCGGCCAGCAGCAGCAGTCCAGCCGGCAGCAGCCAGCCAGCCCTCCAGCAGCAGCGGTCCAGCCAGCCAGCCCTCCAGCAGCAGCAGCAGCAGCAGCTGCCCCATCTGCGGCAGCAGCAGCAGCAACTGCGGCAATCCTGCCAGCCGTCGTCCGTGTCAGTGCCAGCAGTGTGGGACTTTGTCTGTCCCCAGTTTTTTCCTTTCCTTTCCGTCCTGTGCATTTTTGTTTATCCCTGCCATCATGTAAGCCCCCACCACCACTACCACCACAGCCATAGTTTATACTTCCCCCTCTGCCGCCACCACCGCCATTACATGGTGTGCCCAGTCACAACCCCCTCTTTCCATCCTTCCTCTTCTCACTCTCCCTTCGCCCTCGCTCTTTGTCGCCCCCTCTCCAGCTTCTTCCTCCCGCTCCTCTCCCTCTGATCCTTTCCCCCCACTCCCCCATCCAGTCACTGCAGCTCCAGCTAGGGTGGTGGCCCGTCGGGCCACTGCCCATGCCCAACTCTCCCCATCGCCTTCGCCATCACCGCCACCACCATCGCCATCGCCTTCGCGCGTCACCATCTCCAGCGCCGACTGCTGCGTCCACGCCCGGACCTGCCCCTTCCCGCCACCTCCCTATAGCTCCCGTCCCTCATGTCACCACCCACCCTTCTGCCGCCGTTAAACGCCCTAGTGGCACCACCACCTCCTCCACTCCCAAAAAGGCCCCGCCCCATCCTCCTTCCCCCCACCAGGATGCCATGGATGTCTCCCCACCTGGCCCTGCTCCCTCCACCTACTCCTCCTCCTCCTCCTCCTCCTCCTCCTCCTCCTCCCCCTCTTTATACAAATACCTCCTCTCCTGTCCCGATCCTTCCCTTCTCGAGGCCCGGAATCTCTCCCTCCTCCTCCAACAACACTTCCCTGGTGCCCCCATATCTCTCCTCACTCCCAGATGGGATTCCGTTCTCATCTCCTCCCCAAGCCCAACCCTCCATACTAACATCCTCTCCGCCTCCCCATCACCCGTTTTGGCCCCAACGCCTCCCTCACCCCTGCTCCATCTCCATCTCCTACCCGCCAACCCCAACCCCCGCATCTCCTGCCGACCCTCACCGCCGTGATCACTCGGCTCAGTCCTTCGATCACGTAGGAGGAGGTGTTGCCGGAGCTCAAGGCGCATCCCATGCTGGAGGTGCTGGCGGTCCGCCGCATTTTCCACTCGGCCGGCCCCACCCACCTTATGCGGGTTTTCTCCGAGGACGCCCCCTCCATTGACCGTCTCCTGAAGGAGGACGCCCTCCTCTTCAACCAGCGCTATAAGGTCGAGCCCTCCCGTTCCCCTCCTCAGCCCCGGCGCTGCCAGAGGTGTCTGCGCTATAACGCACACCCAACAGCCGAAAGACGCGAGGCCCCCACCTGCCCGCATTGTAGGCAAGCGCACTTCCTCCGGCAGTGCCCTAACCTTCAATCCCCTCCCTCCTGCAATACCTGCAATCTCCCCCATCCCAACTACTCCCAAAAGTGTAAAGCCCGACCCCCTCCGACCACTCCTGAACTCACCGTCGATGTCCGTCCTCTGGACGCCCCCACCCCTCCTGGCAATTCCCTTCATCCCCCCTCCCCACCGCTGAGGACATCATCAGGTTCCTGACCATTGTCCTACAAAACGTCCACCCTTTCCAGCGCCCTCACACCCTCCAACAGGTCTCCCTTGCTGCCCGTTCCATTTTCCACTTAAAAATGTATGCCACCTACTCCAACAACCAGGCCCATTTCACCTTCTCCCGTCTTGACACCCTTGTCTAATTCCCTGTCATGGCGTGACAGCACCGTATACTTTTAAACAACATACGCTCCCTTCCCGCTAACAGGAACCTCTTCCTGCACACCCTTGCCACCCACCGCGTGGATGCCTTCCTTCTCAATGAAACCTTCCTCCAACCCCACCACAACGTCCACACTTCGCCCTACCTCCTTCACTGCTCCGATAATCCCCTCCCAATTGCGCGTGGTGGAGTTGCCATTGGTCACCACCGCCAGATCCCCGTTCGGCTCCAACCTCTCCTTCCCGACCCCACCGAACACCTGATCCCTAGTCTCTTCTTCCCCGGCCGTACCGTCACCTGTGCCACCATCTATGTCCGCCCTAACGCCCCTATTCCCTTCGACTTCCTCTCCCACATCGACTGTACCTTCTCCTCCTACGTGATCGCCGACGACCTCAACATCCATAGTCGTTCCGCCGCCCAGTTACGGCGGTGGCATCGGTTCCTCTCCTCCCTTCAAGGTGACCTCATCCCCATCCCCCAGCACACCCATCCCGAATCCAACTCCCCTCCCGATGTTATCCTCTCCTCCCCCAACCTCCTTGGCCGCATAACGGTGGATGTCCTGGAGCCTATTGGTAGCGACCATCTCCCTGTCATCCTCACCATTTCCGACGGTCGTCGCCCCCACCCTGACCCTCGTAATGACCCTCTCCCTAAGTATATCCATGATTATTCCCATGCCAACTGGAATGCCTACCGGGATACCCTCTCCACCCAGGTCGATAGCCACCCTTTCACCTACCACCACCCTGACGATGTAACCCATGCCGCCTCCTTTCTCCATCAGACCTTGTCTGAGGCCGTGGAGGCCCACGTCCCTACTGTCGCCATCCACCCCCACCGTCCTACCTTACCCCCACAGGCCGTCCTCCTCCTCCATGAATCCCGCCGTCTCTACCATGCCTTCCTCCACACGCGTGACCCGGACACACTACGACGCCACCGGCAACTCCAGCGACACATTCGTAATTTGCTTGCGGCTAAGAAATGCCGGGACTGGCGACAGACATGCACCCGTTTAAATGCTATACTATATCCTACCTATCAACTCGTCCAAGTTCTGGTCAGCCTTCCGTCGCCTACTATCCTCTTCTCCATGATGATCACCCCTTCCCTGACACCCTTAGTAAGGCCAATCACTTTGCCTCCTACCTCTCCGATGTGTTTTCCATCCCCGATGATCCCCAGTTCGATTACTCCCTCTTCCTGGATGTCCGCGATCGAACTGACACCTCTGTCCCTCCCCTCACACTTGGTTTCCAGTACTTGGACAACGTTGCACACACGGAATTCAATGCCCCTATCACTACACAGGATCTCATTGCTACAGTCCGCACTAAACGCAACACCGCTCCTGGTCACGATCGTGTCACCTACTGTCACCTTCGTGAAGCTCCTGTCTCTTTCCTCTCCACTCCGGCCAGGCTCTACAATGTAGTCCTGTCCACCGGTTACTACCCTGACCTGTGGAAAATCTCCCATATCCTGATGTTCCTTAAACCTGGCAAATCGCCGTCTGCTGTCTCCTCCAACCATCCCATCAGCCTTACCTCGGTCTTCAGCAAGGTCCTGGAATCTATCGTCACCCGACGCATCCACCAGCATCTCCGCCAGCACCGCCTCCTTCCTGTTACCCAGTGTGGCTTTGGGCCGTCCTTCTCTTCCGACGACCTTCTCCTTCACCTCACTCATCTCCTTTCTGGACCTCGAACGTGCTTATGACCGCATATGGCATTCCGGTCTCCTCTTCAAGCTCCAAACCTTCGCCCTTCCCATTAACTACGTCCGTCTGATGGGCTCCTTTCTCTCCCACCATCCTTCTTACGTCACCATCCATAACACAGATTCCTACACCTTTTTCCCCTCCGCCGGTGTGCCCCAAGGCTCCGTCCTCTACCCCCTTCTGTACCTTTTGTACACGGTGGACATGCCACCGCCATCACCCCCCCCCCCCCCCCCGTCCACCTTCTCCAGTTTGCCGATGACACCGCCTTCCTTGCCCTTGCCCCCACCCTGCAGCACTCCCAACACCCTCTCCAATCCCATCTTGACCGGTTCACCGCTTGGTGCAACCAGTGGTTGTTCAAGGTTAATCCCTCCAAAACCCAGGCGATCATTGTAGGCAAAACCACCCCTTCCTTCCGCCTCCTTCATTACTATCTCACCATTTAAGGCCGTCCTATCGCCCTCACTCCCACCCTTAAGTACCTTGGCGTCACCCTCGACCATCGCCTCTCCTGGACTCCCCATCTCCGGACAATCCAAGCCAAGGCACGCTCCCAACTCCGTCTCCTCAAGCTCCTTTCCGGCCGTATGTCGGGTCTGGACCGCTCCACCATCCTCCACACTTATAAATCCCTCATCCACCCTATCCTTTGTTACGCTTGGATCTCCGCCCTCCCTACCTTTTTATATCTCCCTCCAAATCCTTGAATGCCATGCTCTCTGCCTCGCCTATCACATCCGTCTCCCCTCCCCCACGCGGATCCTGTACGATCTCATTCTGTTGCCCCACCTCCTCCTTTTCCTTGAAAGGATACACATCCTGTACACCTCCCGCAAACTCGATCCTCCTCACCCGCTTGTCTCACCCATCCACTCCCACCCCCGCCCGCTGCCGTGCCTGTATTCCCACGTCCCACCCGGTCTCCATCTCTCCACTCTCCTTACCCTCTCCCAAGGTGGCTTGCGCCAGCTCCCCCTCCCTGATGATGTCCTCCTCCCCTCCATCTACCCCTCCTATCAACTTTGATCCTCCCCCCTCACTTCCTGTGTCCTTTCCTTTAGGCACCCTCCCTCCCTTCTCTTCCCTTCCCTTCTCTTTCCTTTTCCCCCATCCCCTCCCTCCTACCTTCTTCCCACAGGCTTCCCCTCCCCCTTCCTCCCTCCCCTATCTCCCCTGCCCATGGCATCTCTGCTCTCCCTTCTCCCTCTCCCATTCCCCTTCCTCCTCCTCCTCTCTTGGCAGGTTCCCGGACTCGTACACGCTCAGTGAACATTCGCGCGCCGGAGATCATCACCATCAGTGTCTCGTGTGTGTGCCTTCGTTTGCATTTAGTGTTTGTTTGCCGTCACGCCACCACCGTTCACGTGTGCCGTCGCCATCATCCATGTTCTGTGCGCCGTGTCAACTAGTGTTAGTGATGTTTCTTGTCCAGTGTGAATGGCTCCATGTTTTTTTGTTTTTTAGTGTCTACATTTTTTGCCCGCTGTTTTGACTGTATTCTCTGTGCCACCCCTATGTAATACTTACTGTCAAACTTAAGGCTGAAGAGCGGCGTATTATGCTGCTGACAGCCCGCCTTTGTATAAGGTGTTTCAAATCACAATAAAGAAAAAAAAAAAATCTAAATTTAAAACAAAATCCATGACTATACAAACCAAAGCTTCACAAAATCGTTCTCAATGTCCACAGGTCCAGGTCAATTACACGAAATCGCGTTTGATATATAAAACAAACTTGTCGGAGCTAAGAACTTAGAAAACACGTGAACGGTAAGAACGGAAAAGAACATATGCCGTTAGTTTCAACAAAATATACAAATTAAAGATCGGATGGTAAAATTAATGCAGACGGTTTTCTAACATGCCTCATGTATGCAGATGTCTTGTGTTCTGATTTAGACTTGTGGCTTATTTTGCTGTGCAGGCACATGACACACTCAATGTAAAATAAAATCTAAAGTGCACATATGATTTAAATGAGAACATAATCTGATGCATCATATTCCATAACCTAAAAAGAACTTCTATGTATGTATTTTCAGGAAAATAATAAGATACCCACTGAGGATGCTACAACTGTGGTGAACCACAATTGGGTGATGAAGTAAAACAATAATTTGTGTACTTACAAAAAGGTGGACTCATCGTTAATTCATTAACATTTTTCTGCAAGCACTGGAACTGAGTCCAAACTCAAATAGGCCAATGATGTAAATAGACCGTTGTATTATAGAAGATGAGAAGCTGAAACTCTCAGGAATACCTGTAATACTACCTTTACGACATAGTTCTCCAGTTGGCCAACTCTTAAAGTTGTTGGGCATATAACTGATGAACTGCAAGAGGAAATTATCAACAAATGAAGCCTTCAAAGCATGGTCTATGGGCAAGTATTCCACAGGGGATACTCAGGATCCACTATTTTATGTGTATTAATAATCTTGTGTTGCCTATATGTTTTTTGTAAATGTTGTGGAAATAGCGGTAAGAAAATGTGTCGAATAGCAAGTATAGACTGTTGGGTCAGGTGAACTAAGGAAACTGAATCCCTTTCTCCAAAACCAGATTTCACACAATTATGCCCAAAGTGATACAATGTAGTGGTAAAATATTAACATATTTTGTGAAAATATGTGTAACACTGTTGAAAATAAAGAGTGATAGCAGTCATAACTTTGTGAGATGTGGACAGAGGTAAAAATGTAAAAAGAGGGTTTTGTTGTATATTTCTGTTGACAATGAAGAAAGATACCAGCCTTAACTTTGTGAGTTGTAGTCACATGAAAATGTAAAGTGAATGTAAATAAATGGACATAATAATCCATTGGCACTACTGATGAGATGACAAGAAAAAATTTTATAATCTCTGAGGTCAGTGTCTATAATATTTTACCAACGAGATGGGAGGTGTCCCAGAATCCAATATAAAGAGATGAAATATCACATTAAGTATACTTTGTATCTAAGAGCTATCTTAGGAAGGCAGCAGAAGCATTTGTGCAATCATTTACTCAAGCAGCATCAGTATGGGACTGGCTTTCATTGGCCCTAAGTTTCCTTGAGAATTACACTGAGTTCTGTCTTGGAGCACCCTTTTAACTTGTTGGTTCTTTACAGGTTTGAGTCCTGCAACTGCCCGCATGAAAGTCGCTCTACAGTTGCATCAATTGAGGTAGGCCCTTGTCAGTCAAACATGTAATCCTTACTCTCTCTCATTATTTCTTTATGGCTGTCCATCCTGTCTTATGGCATTGTTTTGCACAAAAAAAGAGTATAGCATTGAAGATAATTCATGAGAAATAATTTACTGATAGACTGTGTGTGTGTGTGTGTGTGTGTGTGTGTGTGTGTGTGTGTGTGTGTGTGTGTGTGTGTGTGTGTGTGTGTTTTTGTTTGTTTGTTTGTTTTGCTGCTGTTGATCATGGTAAGAAGCTGTGTTGGGTTTCTACTGACAAATCATCTCTCTGCTCTAATGCCCCTGCATTAGGCAACATGCATATGCAACGTCACGGTTGCAGAGTTAAGTGCAGTACGCTACTAAGCATATGTACTGTGGGGTGAAAGCCCCATAGCTATAGTAGTATTAAGTATTTGAATGTTGTTAATTTTATCACATTAATACACATGTATCTTGAAATATATGCTGTTCCAAGTCACATTTCATGGCCACTGTTACAAGGAGTGAAGAGATTATTACACTTTTGCAATAATGTCAAGAATAAAACAGAGCTGCTAAAATGTGAGTACATATTAGCAGCTACATGTGACAGTGGATCAAGGACACCATTCATCGGTATTACCAGGTAACTTCTATGTAAAGTGTTAATTGGCGCCGGTCGGGGTGGCCAAGCGATTCTGGTCGCTACAGTCTGGAACCGCGCAATCGCTACAGTTGCAGGTTTGAATCCTGCCTAGGGCATGGATATGTGTGATGTCCTTAGGTTACTTAGGTTTATGTAGTTCTAAGTTCTAGGGGACTGATGACCTCAGAAGTTAAGTCCCATAGTGCTCAGAGCCATTTGAACCATTTTGCTAAATGGCAGTAGGAACAACGATGGGTGTCAAATAATCAGCAGCTGACTAAAATGCAGGGCTATTCAAAATCAAGAAACAGATTTCAGACATTTATATCTTCCAAATTACAAACAGTAGCACCACAATTCCAACGTTTCTGGACATACAACAGTTTAAATTTTGATTTCTATAATCAGACTTGCTTCAAAACTGTTTATTTCCTCAACATGAGGGTGATTCAAATGACTTCATCTTCATGCAAGATGGTACCCCGGGTCATTTCTCTAAGTACATCTAATGTTACCTGAATGATGCCATTCCAGGTGTTGGACTGGAAGAAGAGGAGCAGATGATGAACTTCATCACCAGTGACCTCCCAGGTGTCCAGATCTGACTTCTATCTGAGGTTATGTAAAAGACCACATTTTTATCCCTCCCCCCCCCCCCCCCCCCCTTTGTCTGACACTCTTGAAAGTCTGTGACATCGCATTAATGAAGCTGTGAATTTGATAACAAGAGACCAGATGCTTCGTGTGTGGCAGGCAATGGGCCATCATTTTGATATTTGTCATGTAACACATGGTGCTCACAATGAATACATAAAAATTTGAATTTTCTGTTTCCATTAACGTTGGAATTGTGGCCCTATATTTTGTAGTTTTTTAATCTCTTCCATCTCGCACAAGGATTTTGATGAAAGTTTTTTTTTTTTTTTTTTTTTTTTTTTTTTTTTTTTTTTTTTTTTTTTTTTTTTGACAGAAACAGAAGAACTAGAATAACACAAAAGACTTTCTACGTTATGTTGAAACATTGTTAAGATGTAATACTATTAATCTCACAAATACATTCATATTCCCTTCCCATATTTTATATGATGGCAATGATTATTTCCATCACTTGTAACTTAGCATATAGTGACTATTTTGTAAGAATGCTAGCTGCCTATCAGCTTTTACTTTGTCCATAAATACCTAATCCACATATAAATCTCATGGCACTTTGATTGTTTGTTTGTTGCTGTCTTCAGTCTGAAGACTGCTTTGATGCAGCTCGCCACACTAGCGAAACCTTTAGAAGCCTCTTTATCTTCACCTAATGACTATAACTTACATTCATTTGAACTGCTTGCTGCAGTCCAGTCTTACTGTGCATCTATAATTTCTATCCACCAGGCCTCCCTCCATTAATGAAACTAATGATTCTACAACTGCACAGACACACTGCAAGTCTCTGTACAGTGCACGGCAGAAGGTACCATGTTTTGTTACAAGTCATTTACTTTCCTGTTCCACTCGCAAATAGTGTGACAGAAAAACAGCTATCTATAAGCCTCTGTAGAAGCCCCGATTTCCAGATGCAAAATGTACATTGATGGCACCAGAACTGATCTGGAGTCAGCCTCAAATGCTGGTTCTCTAAATTTCCATAACACTGCTTTGTGAAAAGAAAATCAACTTCCCTCCAGGGATTCTCATTTGAGTTTTAAGAAGCATCTCTTTAATACTTGTGTGCTGATTAAACTAACTGGTAGCAAATCTAACAGCATGTCTCTGAATTGCTTTTATGTCTTGCTTTATTCTGACCTGGTGGGGATCCCAAACAGTTGAGCAGTTCAAATGAATGGGTGACACTGTTCTATATGCTATCTACTTTATAGGTGAGCTACACTTTCCCAAAATTTTTCCAATAGAACAATGCTGAGCATTTGCCTTCCCTACTGACAGTGTGGTACGCCCCTTCCATTTCATATCACTTTGCAATGTTATGCCTAGATATTTGAGTGATGTGATTATGTCAAGCAGCACACTACTAATTGTGTATTTGAAAGTTGCAGTACTGCTTTTCCTTGTCACCTGTATTAACCTACATTTTTCTGCACTTAGAGCAAGTTGCAGTTCATAACACCACTTAGAAATTCTGTCCAGGTCACATTGTCTCCTCCTACAGTCACTCAATGACAACACTTTCCCATAGAGCAAAACATTATCAGGTAACAGCAATAAATTTCTGTGCAGCCTGTCTGTCAGATCATTTATGTGAATATAGAGTAACAGTGGTCCTATCTCACTTGCATGTGGCACTCGTGGTAATACCCTTGTCTCCGATGAACACCCACTGTGAATGACAACGTTCTGGCATCTATTATCTAAGAAGTCTGCAAGCCACTTACATGTCCAGGAACCTTATCCACATGCTTTGTCAACAGTGTGCAGTGGACACTTTCTGGAAAGTAAGGAATATGGAATCTGCCTGTTGTCCTCCACCCATGGTTTATAGGATATCATGTGAAAAAAAGGCGAGCTGAGTTTGGCTTCAGTGGTGCTTTCTAAATACACTACTGGAAATTGAAATAAGAACACCGTGAATTCATTGTCCCAGGAAGGGGAAACTTTATTGACACATTCCTGGGGTCAGATGCATCACATGATCACACTGACAGAACCACAGGCACATAGACACAGGCAACAGAGCATGCACAATGTCGGCACTAGTACAGTGTATATCCACCTTTCGCAGCAATGCAGGCTGCTGTTCTCCCATGGAGACGATCATAGAGATGCTGGATGTAGTCCTGTGGAACGGCTTGCCATGCCATTTCCACCTGGCGCCTCAGTTGGACCAGCGTTCGTGCTGGACGTGCAGACCGCGTGAGACGACGCTTCATCCAGTCCCAAACATGCTCAATGGGGGACAGATCCGGAGATCTTGCTGGCCAGGGTAGTTGACTTACACCTTCTAGAGCACGTTGGGTGGCACGGGATACATGCGGACGTGCATTGTCCTGTTGGAACAGCAAGTTCCCTTGCCGGTCTAGGAATGGTAGAACGATGGGTTCGATGACGGTTTGGATGTACCGTGCACTATTCAGTGTCCCCTCGACGATCACCAGTGGTGTACGGCCAGTGTAGGAGATCGCTCCCCACACTATGATGCCGGGTGTTGGCCCCGTGTGCCTCGGTCGTATGCAGTCCTGATTGTGGCGCTCACCTGCACGGCGCCAAACACGCATACGACCATCATTGGCACCAAGGCAGAAGCGACTCTCATCGCTGAAGACGACACGTCTCCATTGGTCCCTCCATTCACGCCTGTCGCGACACCACTGGAGGCGGGCTGCACGATGTTGGGGCGTGAGCGGAAGACGGCCTAACGGTGTGCGGGACCGTAGCCCAGCTTCATGGAGAAGGTTGCGAATGGTCCTCGCCGATACCCCAAGAGCAACAGTGTCCCTAATTTGCTGGGAAGTGGCGGTGCGGTCCCCTACGGCACTGCGTAGGATCCTACGGTCTTGGCGTGCATCCGTGCGTCGCTGCGGTCCGGTCCCAGGTCGACGGGCACGTGCACCTTCCGCCGACCACTGGCGACAACATCGATGTACTGTGGAGACCTCACGCCCCACGTGTTGAGCAATTCGGCGGTACGTCCACCCGGCCTCCCGCGTGCCCACTATACGCCCTCGCTCAAAGTTCGTCAACTGCACATACGGTTCACGTCCACGCTGTCGCGGCATGCTACCAGTGTTAAAGACTGCGATGGAGCTCCGTATGCCACGGCAAACTGGCTGACACTGACGGCGGCGGTGCACAAATGCTGCGCAGCTAGCGCCATTCGACGGCCAACACCGTGGTTCCTGGTGTGTCCACTGTGCCGTGCGTGTGGTCATTGCTTGTACAGCTTTCTCGCAGTGTCCGGAGCAAGTATGGTGGGTCTGACACACCGGTGTCAATGTGTTCTTTTTTCCATTTCCAGGAGTGTATGTACTGATTTGTCGTTACAAGCTTTTCTGTTTTAAAGAAATTTATTTTAAAGAAATTTACTATATTCAGACTCAGAATGTGTTCAAAACTTCTGCAGCAAATAGTTGTTATGGATATTAGTCCATAATTATAACATACTGACAAATTTTACCAACAGAATAACAATATAAAAATATGTATTTTTTTAAGAATTCAGCACCATGTCATGGGAATATTCTCATGACAAGGGAACTATTAGAACTTACCAATGGTGTGTTTTTCTTTCTTTCTGCCACACTATTGTAACTGAACTGGTAAGTTTTTAAATACTATTCATCTTCATGACACAACACACACAAATTAAAAAATTAAATTATCAATACAATCAAATACACGAACAAAATTGTAGCACTAAAATAATAGTGAACAATAAATGCAAGTCTTTTTCTTCTGCAGAAAAGTGTTATTACACATGAAGAAGTTACCTCATAATTGTTACTGTCATAAATATATTTGTATTTGATTGTTTAATGAGGAAGGTCAATGGCAGTTACTGATGAGAAAAGCATCTCTCTGTGTAATTTTCAGTTTTTTTCTGGTACAATTTATGATTGAGAGTAAATATTCTGTGTAAAACTACTGACTGCAAAGTACTGTTGGTCTGGAAACTATTCCACTTTACAGGTTATGGGTCCAGTTTCAGTGAACTGTTATTGGCAAATCTTCTAAACCTATTTGGTACAGTTAAGTGTTAAAAGAAAAATTTTAAGCATGCTAGAAAATACAGTTGCAAGTTGATGTTAATGTGTTGACAAATGAGTTTCGAGCACTGTCAGTTGCATTTTGACGTTAGAAACATTAACAGCTGAGTTTTAGGTTCAAAAATTTGCATTCAGAAAGTAACTTGTGATCATACAGTGTGCACTTAGATCAAGGTCTGCAGAAATGGGTACGTTGCTTTATAAGGTACATAAATCATTACTCCAAGAAGTTGACTGGTGAGGCTGGAAAAGGAAGGTATTCAAGTACCATGAAGATGTTTTGAATGTCATTTGACAAAACATTACTGAAGCCCCAGCCATTCAAAGAAGGTGCTGCAGAAATTCAAATAAAAAAGCTCAAGGAACTGTTTGATTTGTTTCCTAAGGCAAACATTTATACAATGTGTATGACAACAAGTGCTGTTGTTTATGAAGTGTATCAGTGGTAATGAAAAAGGAAACAGCTAGTGATACATGACATGCCTTAAAGCAGCAATTTGATGCCACATTCAAGGATCAGTTGTTTAAAATTTGTAGTCATTTTCACCATTAGTTGGAGATTGGCTGGTGGTTCAGATGTGTTCTACACCAATTCTTTATTTTGGTCAAATTGTGCCACAAATTTCTTTTTCCCCCAGTTTGATTCAGTACCTCATTAGTTACTTGATCTATTCACCTAGTGTCCAGCATCCTTCTGTAACAACTTATTTCAAAAGCTTCTGTTCTTTCCTTGTTTGAAATGTTTATCATCTATATTTCACTTCCACACAAGGCTATACTCTAGACAAATATCTTCAGAAAATGCTTCATAACACTTAAGTTTATGTTGGATATTAATAAATTTCTCTTTCTCAGAAATGCTTTTCATCCTATTGCCAGTTTGCATTTTGCATCTTCCATACTTTTGCAATCATGAATTATTTTTCTGCCCAAATAGCAAAACTCACCAACTACTTTTAATGTATAATCTCCTAATCTAATTTCTTCAGCATTACTTGATGTAATTGGACTGCATGCCATTACCCTTATTTTGCTACTGTTGATATTAATGTTATAACCCCTTTCCAAATCACTGTCTATTACATTGAACTGCTCTTCTATTTCCTTTGCTGTCTTTACAATGTTGTTAGCAGGCCTCAAAAAGTTTTTATTTCTTTTCCTTGAAGTTTAATGTCTTGTGTGAATATCTCATTGGTTTCCTGTACAGTTTGATGTACATATTGAAAAACACTGGGGAGAGGCTAACACTTTCTCACTCTGATCTCAGCTACTACTTTCCTTTGATGCCCTTCAACATTTATAACTACTGTCTGATGTCAATATTAGTTTTAGATAACCAACTGCTCCCTGTATTTCACCTCTGCTGCCTTATAACACAGTATGATTCCTGTATTTATATTCCAGTCAACATTGTCAAAAGCTTTCTCCAAATATACAAATGCATTAACCTAAAATTAATGATACAGTATTTACTGCCCTGTATGTTCCTGCATTTCCCTGGAACCCAAACTGATTAAATTGCACCATTTTCCGTGATTCTGTAAATAATTTGTGTACTTATTTTGCAGCCATGAATTAATAATACTAGTTCAGTAATATTCTAGTTAAATAATATTCACACCTATCAGCAACTGCTTGCTTTGGAATTTGAATGATTACATTATTCTTAAAGTCCAGCAGTAACAATAATTTGTCTGTCTCTTATATCTTGGTGTACCAGGTAGAATGAGTTTTGTCATGACTGGTTCCCTCAAGGTCCTCTGTAATTCTGAGTGAACTTGTTTCAACGTTTTCAGTGTTTTGTCATATTCACTCGTAGAATTGTATCTCCCTCCTCATCTTCATCTATCTGTGCTTCTCTTTATATAAGTTCTTCTGTCTTCGAGTTACTTTCCCTTAGTCTACATATACATTTCAACTTTCAATATTCCATTCTTTGTTTAGTATGTTCTTGCCACCTGAGCTCTAAATTTGCTAACAGTGATTCTTTTTTCAATGAAGATCTCTTTACTTATCCTGTAGACAGTGTCTATGTTTCCCATAGTCATGCATGCTTCTATAATGTTGCATTTCTCATCTAGCCATTGGTGTATTGGCAATTTGCACTTCATGTCAGTGTCGTTTTTCAGATATCTGTGATTCCTTCTATTGAACTTTGTCTTTTTGCTTCTGTGATTCTCTGTTATCTCACTATTTCATCTTTAAAAGCTACCCGTTTGTCTTGCATTTGTTTCACCTGTTTTAATCAACCATTGCCTATGAGGGAATATGGTATAGTTGTAGGTAAACAACTAGAATTCTCTCATATACAGATTTATTCACACTTAGCGTCTACACTGATACAAGTCCGGAGGCTAACTCCCGTTAGCATCCAACATGCTCTCCCAAAGCCCTCTCCTCGAAGATAGCACACTTACGCACAGAACAAATATCGATTTTTATGGCGCTCTACACCACATAGCACCCCCCCCCCCCCCTCCCGCGCATTATGGAGTATGTCCCTGTGAATGGGGGGGTGAGAAGTTAGGAAGGTAACGTACAGACGTACAGTTCTTCTGCGTCAGGCGGAAGCGGTCGACTGGTAGGAGACCGGGGGGTGACGCCCAGTACATCGACGGTGAAGTCAGCAAGCGACACTGGCGGCTGAAGACGACGTCCCGTCCTGGAGTGAAGGTGTCGCACTTCCCTCAATATTGTCACACGCGAGTACCACACACACTGTATCGCTATCTACGACAACAGATAATTTATGTATGTCATCAGGGTGCACATGTGTTGTGAATTCTTGGATGGCACCTTTACGAGCAATGGTAGGGAGGTGTGGGAAAGCCATGGCAGGGGTAAGCATCTGCTAAGAGGGGGGTGGCAGGTGCACTAGACTGTGCAGGAGACAACCTCGGGCGATCAGCTGACAGACGAGGGTGCGTGACCGAAGGCAACGAGGAGCCAGCGTGGGTTGAGCGACGTGACAAAGAGCTGTCACACGAAGATGGTAACACAATGGTAGAATCCAAGTGGTTGGCAGTTCGACTGCGAGGGCTGTGAGGAGTGAAGCCCTTAAAAGATTGGCCACTCGAATTAGATGAACGCGGAGAAGGAGCAGTGCTCGGCAGAGAAACACGCTGTGGAAAATTAATACCCAAATGCATGGTGTGGGAAGATGGATGGCCGCTCGAAGCAGGAGTGGGAGAAATAGGGGCAGAATCAGGGAGGTTCACCTGAGGCTCAATGAAAGCTGGTTTCACTCGGTTGAGTGAGACCATGGTTACAGAGTCTTTTATGAGGAGATCCATGTTATTCTCAGAGCGTTTGACGACCTTGTAAAGACCTGTGTAGGGCGACTGAAGCGGGGCTTTGACTGAGTTGTCTCTGAGAAACACGTACTCACAAGAGTCTAGCGTGCGCGGTACGTACACGCGCGGAGGTGTATGAGCAGCCGGAGGTGGCGGCTGAATTTTGCTGCAGTGCAAGCGCACCCACTCGAGAAGTGAAGGGAGTTCAGAGGGCCGTGGAAGTGGGGTCGGAGTGACTAATTCTCCAGGCAGAACCAGAGGTTGGCCATATACAAACTTGGCTACGGACCCCTTGAGGTCTTCCTTGAAAGTCGCACGATGGCCAAGAAGCACGAAGGGCAGTGCCTCTGTCCATAGTGAGTCATGGCAATGCAGGGCAGACTTCAGGGTGCGATGCCATCGCTCGACAAGCCCATTGCTTTGGGGGTGGTATGCAGAAGTATGAATTTTGACAATACCACACATTTTACATAAGTCAGAGAAAACTGAAGACTCGAATTGTCGCCCCTGGTCAGTGGTGAGGTAAACAGGTGAGCCAAATCTAGAGATCCACGAATCTAAGAATGCTCGACTTACTGTCTCAGAGGTAATGTTCAGAATAGGCACAGCCTCAGCCCACCAAGTCATCCTATCAATAGCTGTAAACAAGTAACGGAAACCATCGGAGGGGGGCAAAGGGCCTACGAGGTCGACATGAACATGGTGAAACCGGCCTGGAGGTTGGGCAAAACAGCCAAGGGGTGGAGAAGTGTGCCTGGAAACTTTGTTCTGTTGACACACCATGCATGCCCTTGCCCAAGACTGACAGTCACGGCGCATGTTTCTCCAGACAAACTGTTCAGCTACCAGACTGGTGGAGGCTTTGACACCGGGGTGTGCTAATGTGTGTAGTTTGTCAAAGACCTGGCGTTGAAGGAGCTTAGGAATGAATGGCCGCAACATACCAGTCGATTCATCACAACACACTAAGTCAGATATGCCAGGGAAAGTAGAGCGTACCGGTTGGAGAGAGGAGCTGTGGTCTGAAATTAACTGCATGGTATTGGGGTCTGCCGATTGCAACCGAGGTAGGTCCGTTAAGTCAATTAAGGTTGTGACAGCACCAACACGTGAGAGAAAATCAGCGACCACATTGTCCACTCCTCGGATGTAGCGAATGTCATTTGTAAATTGCAAGATGTAATCGATGTGACGAAAGCGTCGTGGGGGCGGATCAGCCGCAGGATTTTTTATGGCAGGAACCAACGGCTTGTGATCAGTGAGCACATAGAAATCTCGTCCCTCAACATCAGTTCTGAAGTGTCTTATGGCCTCATAAACTGCAAGTAGTTCTCTGTCGAATGCTGAGTATTTCTTCTGCGCGTTGTTTAGCTTTTTTGAGAAAAACTGCAGGGGGGTTGTAACATCGTTGTATGTCTGACTCAGTACTGCGCCGATAGCATTGTCACTAGCGTCAGTAGTGATAAACATTGTGGCGTCCGCCCGTGGGTGAGCAATAGTGACAGCGGAGGCCAACAGCTGTTTGAGTTCATTAAATGCCTTGTCCATGTCTGGTGTCCATGGTGCCTGGCGGGTGCCAGAAGTTTGTGGGCCAGCGAGAGCATCTGTGAGAGGAGCCTGCACCGCAGAAGCGGCTGGCAAATGTTTCCAGTAATAATTAACTGTTCCGATGAACCTGCGTAATTCCCTGTAGGTCTGAGGGCGTAGCATCTCGAGAACAGGCTTGATCTTGTCCTGTGGTGGTGTCAGATCGTCCGATGACACAACATAACTTAGGAATGTGACGCATGACTGGTGCAATTGAGTCTTTTTATTGTTCAGTTCAATACCAGCGGCTGCTAAAATATCTGTCACGACTTGAACACGCTCCTCACTCTGTTCTAAAGTAGAAGCAAAAACCAATATGTCGTCCATATATACGAAACAAAAGTCTAGATGGGATAAAGTTTGATTGATGAAACGCTGCCACGTTTGGGGTGCATTTTTCAACCCAAACGGCATAAATTTGTATTGGAACAGCCCGAAGGGAGTGGTTATGGCAGTCTTTTCAATGTCCTCCGGAGCCATAGGAATCTGACGAAATGCGTGCTTACAGTCCAAAACAGAGAAGTACTTTGCGCCTGCGAGCGCATGATTGAAGTCTGCGATGTGTGGGTCCGGATATTTATCAATGACGGTGCGGGCATTTACACGCCTATAGTCTCCGACCATACGCCAAGTACCATCTTTCTTTTGGTCAAACAGGATAGGACTAGCCCAGCAACCGGAAGAAGGTTCAATTATTCCCTTTTGTAACAGATCGTACAATTGTTCTATTGCAATTTTCATAAATTCCGGCTTGAGGCGGCGTGGACGTTGCGATATGGTCGGCCCATCGGTTAGACGTAACCGATGAACTGTACCGTTAGTGACTACTGCAATACGTGGTGCGGCATGATAGTCAGATGTCCGTGAAGCGGAGCAGGCAGTGGCGGACGGGCCAAGCTGTGGCGCTGAGGGCACGGAAGTACAGGTGTGCCACCCGCTTGTAGGCTGCGTAAAGGCCGCACACGTGTTAACATGGGCGAGGTTGGTACACTGGTTCTTGGTAGCGGGCCATGCCGCTACGAGCGCTGTAGGCACGAGTGGGCGTGGCCGGACAGCAGATGGCCGTAGTTCATTGCCACAAGCTTGGCAAGTTCGCAAGGAGCATGAGCACTCGGGCATACCCTATCATTACAAAAGGGGGTGCTGACGCAGTTTACAGAGTTCACAACATTGTCGTTAACGTGCGTGGGCACGGGAACACCAGATTGGCACGGACTGACCTTGTCTGTAGCTGACGAGTCGTCTGCTTGTAGTGCCACGAGGCGTTGTTGTGTGGAGGCCAACGGAGATGCAGCAGCATTTCCATACATTCCATCCGCAACTTAGAAGACTTGGCGCACTCCACTAGCCACTTGTTTGTCCAAGATTGCAGCTCCAAGGATAGGTTTACACACTTCTTAGCACAGCACACATGTTTGGTGTTAGCCGAACTGTCACTCGGCGAAGTGAAAGGAATATGTTTGTTAAGGGGGGGGGGGGGGTAAAACACAGTATTTTGCACAAAATCTAGTGACAACTGACAGTGCTTGAGGAAATCAATTCCGAGAATAGGTTCTTCAATTGTTGACACTAGAAACGTCCACTCCAGCTTGCACTCGGGCGAAAGTTTCACTGTATACAAGGTGGAACCCGAACACTGTAGGGTAGACAAGTTCACTGCACGAAGTACTGTTTTGTGTGGTTGCACTTTATTGGTTTCTAGGCGAACCGGCAGCAAAGAGACGTCTGCGCCAGTGTCTACCAGAAAACATACACCTGATCGTAAATCGCGAACATAGACTCGACCACACTTACTGTTATTGTCCGAAATGGAGTGCAACGTGGGATGGTGCCCGTTATTTACATCGCAGGAGGTGGCGCCGTAGCCTACCTGCAGTTGGAGTTTGGGTAAGAACACGGTGACTGGCATTTGCGAGCTTGCTCCCCGAATCTCGCGTGGAAGAAACAGTAAGGTTGGGCGGGCCTGTGCCCTTGTGGGTAGTTGCTAGGTGACGGAGTATGTGCCCCAGAGTCTTCCACAGAGGCCGATGCACTGTCGTTGCGAGGAGTTGAATGTGCAGGCAGGGCGGCTAGTTTAAAAAACTTCTTATCAGCAGCACCAGACAAGGGCGTGGCGTCAGAAAGCGTCTTAGTGCAGTCACGTCCAGAATGCAGTGCACGGAGCTCATGTTGCCTGGCGGAGTATGCTCTGTCGGCGGCGCGTAAACGTTCATTTACTGGCCTATCTTCGTACGCAGAGATTGCAGTCTGGACAGGCAAAGGCAGCTTTTCAGTCCAGATTTCTGCGAGCGTGTCATCAGGCATAACTTGCTCATCGACGAGAAGACGGATGCACCGCCACAGCTGGGACGGAGACCTATCGCCGAGACACTCTTCGTAGATGAGCTGTCGCACATTTTCTCTCCTGGTTTCAGAGACGCGCTCCAGTATCGTTTGTTTCGCCACAGCATACTTCCCTGCTAGGGGGGGGGGGGTGCTTTGACCAGATCATAAATTAAATTGACGCAGTCGGGAAGATGGTTCATGAGGCAGGCGAAGCGTGCGTCGTCATCCAAAGCACAGACAATGAATGTTTGCTCAACCAGGTTAAACCAGAACTCCGGGTGAGCGGGTTTGAAGTCTGGTAATTTCGGCAGATTCGGCACTGCAGTCACTGCGGAGGTGCGCCTATTACTTCGGACGGAAGTAGAGCATGCAGAAGATTGCGAGTCCGGATTATTGGCGTCCCGTAATGCGGGAATCGCGAAATTCACTTGACGCCGGGGGGGCGGCTGACAAGCGACGGACGCTCGAACAGTGTGAGGATCGTAGTCAAAATGTGCATTCTCATTGACGTGGTAGCTCGGAGAGAAGCCACAAATGCTTAAGTACGCCGGTGAATGTCCATTATGCACACAGTGTTCACTCGACCGTGAGTGGTGGGGCTGGTTGTAGATGTCGGAGTAATTACTGTCCAGCACAGAATTGTTTACCTGATTAGAAGCAACACAAGGATCCCACACATGTCCACTAGGATGCACACTCGGTGTGATATTTGCTGTTTGGCGAGCATTGAACACCTGTTGACTAGCCGGTGCAGAAGGATACACACGTTGCGGGAACTGATTCGAGTTTGAATTTACTACTGGATTTTCCAAAGTAGCAAAACCTCGCTCGACGCCACGAACTGTATTGAATTGTGTGTTCGACACAGGAGTAGAAATGTTCTGACCAACACTCTGTGGAGAACACGTGGGAAGATCCGGGCTAACAAAGCCAGAGTCCACGACCGTTGGCGATTGGAAGAAACTGGCGGCACTCGATGAATTCCACTGCATGTTCTGGCTGAAGGATTCCGAAGATTCTTGCGGCATGTCCACTACGACGGCAGGAGTGCTGGAGGGATGTTGCTGGAATCCGGGCGGCGGTGAATGCTAAAAGGCCATTGTCTGGAGCTGAACAAAGGCCCTCGCAATCGCGGAGAAACCCGACGCGGTAGGCGCGTAAATAACCTTCAGGCGGTAACTCGGGCGCGTATTACACAAAAACGGGGTCACCAGTGAGGGAATATGGTATAGTTGTAGGTAAACAACTAGAATTCTCTCATATACAGATTTATTCACACTTAGCGTCTACACAGATACAAGTCCGCAGGCTAACTCCTGTTAGCGTCCAACATGCTCTCCCAAAGCCCTCTCCTCGAAGATAGCACACTTACGCACAGAACAAATATCGATTTTTATGGTGCTCTACGCCACACCTACTTATGTTACCTTTGAAATTGTCAGCAACTCTATAACCAGATTTGCCCCTGGAAATCATTTACAATTGAAAATTTCGTTTTGAAAGCTCTGTCTTACTATAGCATTATAAATCTCAAAGTTTATGGTGTGTACTTAGTACAACTAATTGTAAGTTAAGAACAGAATACCCATCAACAGCTCTTAGTTCTCTCAGAAGCCAATGTAACCATAGTTCACTCTTTCATACAACTGCATCACCTTGAAACTCAGGAAGATCATCATTAGTCTACTTTTCCCCAGCATGATTGATATTACTGTAAGCTTCAATACTGTGTTCATTGGTTTCCTCAGCATTAATTCCTTCTGTAATTGTCATTTTAATATACCAAACTGTGGAAAATCTGGGATGGATTAATGACAGAATTATGAAAAATACAGATTACTACTAACCATACAGTGCAGATGTTGAGCTGCAGATAGGCAGGACAAAAAGACTGCCAAACATTTAAGCTTTCAGCCAATAAGGCCATTGTCAATGTGCTGTAGTGGGAGCAGGGAAGGGGGTTGGAGGGTGGAGGACAATGGCTAATGATGGCTGAGGTCAGGAGGGTTACAGGAACGTAGGATATACTGCAGAGAGAGTTCTCATCTGCCTTGGCCACTGTTTGTTGGTGACCATACATATTCAGACGGACAGAGTGTTGGATGCTAGGACCACATAGATCACAGCACAGTGGTTGCAGCTTAGCTTGTAGATAACATGACTGTTTTCACAGGTTGCTCTGCCTGTGATGGGATAGGTGGGGTTTGTGACCGGTCTGGAGTAGGTGGTGGCAGTAGGATGTATGGGGCAGGTCTTGCATCTAGGTGTATTACAATGACATGTGCCCTGAGGCAAGAGGTTGCGAGCAGGCGTTGTGTATGGATGGATGAGGATATTGTGTAGTTTTGGTAAATGGCAGAATATCACTGTGGGAGGAGTGGAAAGGATAGTGTTTAGGACAGCCGTCATTTCAGGGCATGACAAGAGGTAGTTGAAACTGTGGCAGAGCATGTGATTCAGTTGCTCCAGTCCTGGGTGGTACTAAGTCGCAAGCGGAATACTCTGTGGTAAGATGGTGGGACTTGTTCGAAGGTGGGAATGTAATTACAGTCTGTGAAGACATCAGCGAGACCCGTGGTATATTTTAAGTGGAACTGCTCATCATTACAGATGCAGTGGCTATGGGTGACTAGGCTGTATGAAATGGGTGGTAGCTGTTGAAGTGGAGGTATTTCTGGTGGTTAGAAGAGTTGATATGGATGGAGGTACAGACATAGCCGTCTTTGAGTGGAGGTCAATTTCAAGGAAGGTGCCTTGTTGGGTTAAGGAGGACCAGATGAAGTGAGTGCGAGAGAAGGTGTTGAGGTTCCGGAGGAATGTGGATAGTGCACAGCACCCTCACAACATGATCCAGATCACAAAGATGTCATAAATGAATGTGAACCAGGTAAGATTTTTCGTATTCTAGGTGGTTAGAAAGGATTCCTCCACATGGCATGTGAGTATGTTGACACAGCATGCTGCCATGCGGGTGCCCATTGCCATACCCTGGTGATGCCTTCAACAGGGAAGTAATTGTGGGTGAACTTGTGACTAAGAAGGAGGTTGTACGCGTGAAATCCATTGGGCATTGCGAAACGTAGACTTCAATAGTGGCAAGGCAAATGGCATTAGGAATATTGGTGTAAATGGATGTGGCATCAATAGTGACAAGCGGGATACCATGTGGTACCACCAACACAATCACAGTCTTTTTACTTCTCTCATTAACCCTACCCTCTGTCTAACCTCCTGACTTCACCTAGCCACCCTTCCCTCTCTCTACCTTGTCCATGTATGCTCCCATAAGCAGCACTTTACCATCCCCCACTCCTACCCTGCTATCTCTCCCCTTTCTCACCCCAGCCCCCTCCTTACCACTACCACCCAGATTGCTTCTCTCATCATGCACTGCTGCTCACAGTCTGGCCTGAGCAGTCAGAGACTGTGGTCATGTGTTTGTGAGTTGTGTTTGCATGTGTGTGTCGTCTAATTCTGATTAAGGCCTTTTAGACCAACAGCTTACCTGTTTGATAGTTTTTTTGTTCTGTGTATCCTCTACTCAACATCTGTGCTATATGGTGTGCAGCAATCTTTGCTTTTCATAATTTTGTCGTTTTAATATACCTAAGTATTCGTTTCAGCAGTTCATGATGCACCTGTGTGTTTGCAACTTAAACTATTAAAGCTAGATTAACTACGAACGTTAAATTTTGTGTTGTGGGCTGTATTAAGTTCATCAGATTTGCAACTATGCCGAAATAGAGTTCAGCTTTATTGAAAGCTAGTGACCTACCTGCTATCCATCTTGTTTCTTTTGGTAAAGATAATGATTTTGATCCATCATGCCGCATTTCTGTAAATTCTTCATCTTAAATGCAGACTGATTTATTTGAATCCAATTTTCTAAGTTCTTGATTTATAAACCTAGCTAGTATTCAAGATCGTCTACAGTGATGTGGAAGCAATTAGCCAACTGCTGTTCAATAAATTTACTCTCTCGATCAGCAGAGCTCATTGTAGCAGATCAGCATCAAATGGTCACTACCAATGGGTGGAAAGGTGTTCTCCAGGATGTCAGAATGGCATCCAGCTCCCTCCACCTGAGTGTTGGGGGAACAATGAGTAGATGAACACTACAGGAGTCTGTCAGATGCGTAACTTGGCCATTGAAAGACAGGTGGCATGCATACAAGTTCTTTATCATTTCAACAATTTTATTGCAGCTGCAGTTGTACACCCTCATCATGTGGCGAGTGTGACATTGATCCACATCATCCATGGTGTGGTCAGGTTTTGATCTCACAGTAGAGAAGAATTGTTGTACAGATGGCACTTGGCATATCCCAAGCACAGAGCAACCTTGTGTAGTAGACATTCTGCAGCAGCATTGTGACATGTTGTGATGTGGCTAACTGATTTTGTTTCGCTGCTAGTAAGGCAGCCGTAGTTGTTCAGCTGAGGCAAGTGACATCTGGCTATGTGATCCCAGTGGCCTTGAGGCAGGAAGGGCCTCAATTTGACCCCCAGCTCATCATGTGGTGTCTGGACCTCAGCTGGGGTTGATGCAATGATTGTTGACTATTCAATGATTTGCAGATTTGAGTAATGCTGTGGTGATGTGCTTGGCTGGACAGCCAGTATTTATATGTGCCAAAGTGCACATGTCATGGTGCTGTACCTGCTGAAGTCATATACACTGTATACTGACCTGCTTTGTGGTGTTGAGCACATCTGCCTGCACTTACGACTTTGCTCAATAATCAGTCCATCGTCAACAGGAAAGAGCAGTAATGGTTTTGTATTTTCATTGTGGAATATGTAAAGATCAATACAGATCTCCCAGATATTACATCCACTGTGAAATTTAACAGCACATATATATCAGCATTTTGATGGTTGCTTCAAACCATAGTTTTCAACACTTTGCTTACAGTTCCCTTTTTACTGTCGTAGCATACTGGTTGATGCATTAAAATTCCTTCTTCAAACATACCATTTAGAAATGCAGTCCTTATATAAAATTGTTTCATGTCCCAGTCATGTCTCAGATCTTGCTGCAGGACTAAATATGTCAGTATAACATATTCCAAATCACTATACATACCCTTTTGACTTTATCAAACCAATTTACCATCTGCATTTAATTTTATATTGTAAAGCCAGTCTGCACTCACCTTACTTATTTAAGATAATTCTCATTTGCTTCCTTCTGTATAATTCCTTGCTGGTTCATGAAGGAGCATCATCCTTGGCCGATGGTCTGAATCTTTACTGTAACTTACTTCTAAGTTGCTACGAAACTGTACTTCACTGACATGCAAGTGATTGCTAACACAGTGATTAGATACATCTCTGTTGAAACTATCTTGTTGACTAATCTCTCCAAATTAATCTGTTTCATGACGGATTCCTGAAACCTCATCATCTTTCTCAATACCTGATGTACAGACAGCCATTTTAACATGATCCAGTGGCTAGAAATCTCTGCATATGAGACACACCATTTTTCAGGAAAGTAAACATGATACCCACAATCTACTTAACCAACCACATATATTTTAGTAGATTAATCACCAAATTTCTTCTGTTTTCATGTTGGGATCCAAGCATAATGCTTTTGTTCCAAATCGTACAAAGGCTTCTTGCTGTTACATTCACATATGGAGTGTGGAAGAATCATCGCTTGAACATCTTGGTGCACACTGTAATTTTGTCTTTGTGACCTCAGTGGAAACAGTATTTTGGGGCTTATAAAATATGTCTAGATTCATCAAAGTTGCTTCTTGAAATTTTCTAAGCAGCTTTTTACGAGATAGTGTGCATCTGTCTTCAAGCACCTGCTAGTTAGTTTTCTCAGCATCTCTGTAACACTCTCCTGTGGGTCAAGCAAACCTGTGACTGTTTGTGCTTCCCTTCTTTGCATGGCTTCAGTATCCACAATTAGTCCTATTTGATATGGGTCGCTCACACTTCAGCAACATAGTAAGGTGAGTTGCACAAGAATTTTATAAGCAATCTCCTTTGTAGACTGATTGCATTTCCATAGTATTCCCCAACGAACTAATTTGCCCCTTACTTTACATATTACTGAAACTATATGACCGTTCCAGTTCATATACATACAGTTTGTTACATGCAGATGATTGTATGCATTCACTGATTGCAACTGTGACTTACAGATATTATAGTCATAGTATCCTATGTTTTTTTCATTTTTTAAGCTGTAGAATTTTACATGTATGCACATTTAAAGCAAGTTTCCAATCTTTGTACCACTTTGGAATGTTATCAGTAATGTGACAGAATATTTGTGCAACTTTTTTTCAGACAATACCTTATTGCAAACTATAGCAGGTGAAAAAATTCTGAGGTTACTGTTAGTATTTTCTGCAAAGTCATAAATATATAATATGAACAGCAAGAATCATTGCACACTTCTCGACAGCACAACTGAAGTTACTTCTGCATCTATATCTACGTCTATACTCTCCAAACCACCGTGAGATGCATGGCAGGGGGTACATCCCATTGTACCAATTATTCCATTCTTGTACGGAGTGCAGGAAGAATGGTTGTTTGAATGCCTCTGTGTGTGCAGTAATTATTCTACTCTTATATTCATGATCCATATGTGAACTATATATAGGGGTTTGTAGTATATTCATACAGTAATCATTTAAAGCACTTTGTTAATAGACTTTTTCAGGGTAGTTTATGTCTATCTTGTAGAGTCTTTCAGTTCAGTTCCTTCAGTATCTCTGTGACACTCGCTCATGGATTAAGAAAACCTGTGACCATTCATGCTGCCCATATCTGCATTTGTTCAATATCCCATTAGGCCTAGCTGATACGACCCCCACACACTTGAGCATTATTCCAGAACCAGTAGCATGGCTGATTTGTAAGCAATCTCCTTTATAGCTGGCTTGCACTTCGCCAGTATTCTGCCAACAAACCAACCACCTGCTTTACCCCTGACTGAGCCTATGTAACCATTTTATTTCATACCCCAGCAAAGTGTTATACCCAGGTTTTTGTATGAGTTAGCAAATTCCAACAGTGACTAATTTATATTAGAGTCACAGGATACTATGTTTTTTCACTTTGTGAAGTGAATAATTTCATTTTTCTGAAGATTTGAAGCAAGTTGCCAGTCTTTTCACCACTTTGAAATCTTATCAAGGTGTGACTGCCTATTTGTGCAGCATCTTTCAGATAAGTACTTCATTACAAGTAACTACATCATCTGCAAAAATCCTGAATTTACTATTAGTATTGTTTGTGACATCATTAATATACAACATGAACAGCAAGGGTTCCAACACACTTCGCTGAGGCACACCTGAAGTTACTTCTACATCTGATGATTAACCTCCATCCTAGATGATACCTTGCTTCCTCCGTGCGAAAATGTTCTCTGTCTAGTCAGAAATTTCTCTTGATACCCCATATGATTGTACTTTTGACAATTAGTGTAGATGTGGTACTGAGTCAAGTGTTTTCAGAAACCAAGATATACAGCACCTACCTGAATGCTTTCAGTATGTTATCGGAGAAAAGTCTGAGTTGGGTTTCACATGATCAATGTTTTCGAAATCCATGCTAGTTGGCATTGGAGAGGTCATTTTGTTCAAGGTACGTCATTATATTTAAACTCAAAATGTGTTCTAAGATTCTACAACAAATCAGTGTCAAGGATACTGAATGGTAGTTTTGTGGATCACCTCTATTACACTTCGTGTAGGTGGATGTGACCTGTGCTTTTTTGAGGATTTCTTTTTTTTTTTTTTTTTTTTTTTTTTTTTTTTTTTTTTTTTTTTTTTTTTTTTTTTTTAAGAGAGGTCTGTGATGATGTAGTTAGAAGAGGTGTTAACTGACAGGAAATTCAGTATAGAGTCTACTGGAATTCCATTGGGCCCGGGAGCTTTGTTCAGTTTTAATGATTTCAGCTGTTTCTCAACAACACTGACATTAATAATTATTTCTTTCATCTTTTGCCTGGTACAAAGATTAAATAGGGGCAATTCTCGTGTGTTTGAATATGTGTGGGAACATTTGAAAATGAAGTTCAGTAATTCAGCTTTTGCATTGCTGCTCTCAGTTTCAGTTCCTGTCTCATTCAGTGGGGGCTGGACACTAACTTTGGTGCCACTATCAACCTTAACATATGACCAGAATTTCTTTGGGTTCTGTGAGAGACCAGTTGACATTATTCTGCTACAGTAGCCATTGAAGGCATCACACATTGCCCTCTTGACAGCCGAAGAAGTTTCATTTATCATCCCTCTATTTATAGGCCTGCCCTTTGTTTTACATCCATTATGCAGTAATCTCTGTTTAGAAGTTTCTTTACTGTGACTGTGTATCATGGAGGTTCCTTCCCATGAAGGCCCTACTAGGTACACATCTATACAGTGCATGGTCAACTATTCTTTTAAACTTGAGCCAGAGTTCCTCTACATGTACCTGCCCTGTGCTGGAAGTTTCAAGTTCCTCACTGAGATATGGCACTACTGATTTTTTTATCTAGTTTACTGAAGATGTATATCATCCTGCTTGTCTTAGTTGTCATTTGTACTTTGGTAATCATTGCTGCCACAATCATATCATGGTCACTGATACCAGTTTCGATGTGGAAATCCTCAGAGAGGTCTGATCTATTTGTTGCCATTAGGTCAAATATATTTCCATCATGAGTGTGGTTCCTAGGAGACGAGGTACTGGCGGAAGTAAAGCTGTGAGGACGGCGCGTGAGTCGCGCTTGGTTAGCTCAGTTGGTACAGCACTTCCCCACGAAAGGCAGAGGTCCCGAGTTTGAGTCTTGGTCTGGCACACAGCTTTAATCTGCCAGGAAGTTTCATATCATCGCACACTCCGCTGCAAACTGAAAACCTCATTCTGGAAACAATCATTCCGATACCTCTGAGAATTTAATTCATGTGCCTTTACTGTTGTTGCTAAGATTGTAGCACATGCAACTTAAAGAGGCGGTAATATGGATCAAAACGAAGGAAGTCCAGTAAACAAGGTCCCTAAAATGTATACTGTGAGAGTGATGAACAATTGTTCAACAGAGATGTGCTTCCCAGTAGTGAAGATGAATAAGTGGTCATACTTCCTCAGCTATGCATCTTGTAACTCATGCAAACTGGACATTTTTTCTTGTTTCGGTCCATACT
The DNA here is from genome assembly GCF_021461385.2 of Schistocerca piceifrons. NCBI lineage: Eukaryota > Metazoa > Arthropoda > Insecta > Orthoptera > Acrididae > Schistocerca > Schistocerca piceifrons. The sequence continues at coordinate 352,510,901 of NC_060144.1, read as the reverse complement.
ACCTCCTTTAAAAATTGCCTAATCTAAAATCTTAGCAACAACAGTATTGGTACATATATTCCATTGCCCAAAGTATCAGAACGATATTCGCTTATAACTACAGACTCGGTCGTTTCTGGACCAGAGTCCCTTACCTCAAATTGATACATCTATACTTCTCCATCATCCCTGAAAGATTGTAACTTCATGGAATCATCCTGTGTATATGTACATTTAAGGGGCCGGCACATATAACTTCAGCACTTTGTAGCTTCATTGGATGAGACTTTTCACAGATGATGTATACAAAGAAGTTGCAACGCTAGAAAATTGTAGCGAAATGCAGAAAGACCTGCAGAGGATAGACACTTGGCACAGGGAGTGGAAATCAACCCTGTTCATAAACAAATGTAAGGTACTGGATACACACAGACAGAAAGATCCCTTGGCGTATGGTTACACGATTGCACAAAAATCACTGGGAGCAGTTACTTCTATAAAATATTTGGGTGTACGCGTATGTGGGATTCACAGCAAGCCACACAAAACTAATAGCAGGGAGGGCTGAAGGCAGGCTGAGATTCATTGGCCGAATCCTCAGGAAATGTAATCAGTCAAAAAATGAAGTAGCTTGCAAAATCCTCGTTCGACCAATACCTGAATGTTGCTCCTCAGTGTGGATCCGTACCAGATACGATTGATAGAGGAAATAGGGAAGTTCAAAAGAAGAGCAGCGCATTTTGTTACAAGTTCACTTAGTGGGCACGAAAGCGTTGCACACATCACCAACCATCTCCAGTGGCAGCTGCTGCAAGAGAAGCTTTCTGCATCACGGTGTAGTTCATTGTTAAACTTACTAGGGGTACGCTCCTCGAAGAGTCGACAAATATACTGCTTCCTCCTGCGCGTATTTCGCGAAAAAGACCATGAAGATAAAATTAGAGAGGGTCGAGCCCACAGGGAGAATAACTGTCAGTTGTTCTTCCCTCGAACTACTCGCGACTGGAGCAGGAAAAGGGTGAAGTGATAGTGGTTCACAAAGTACCCTAAGCCACGCACCGCATGGTAGCTTGCGGAGAGTAGATGTAGATACAGATGAATCGATATGTTCCTTACTTCTCTCCAAAATTTTCGGGTACTGACTTTTTGAGGACCAATGCAGCTCCTACCAGTATTCGCAAATATTTTTGAATTCATGCCTCTTGCAATCTAAATGCAACCCGAAGGCCATCTTTTCACTAGTTTTTGCGTGCTTCTTGTAAGGAACTTCAAAACTCCTGTTTGTTTCTCCAACACAGAACGTATCACAGTTTCCACAGTTAACAGCTGATCTCTCTGTCTTTCACGCACTTTCCCCTGTCGCCTTCACGAGGGATATAACTTTACCAAACCTGATTATAGTTCTCATGTCTGCTGGGTTGAAACTGTGATTGCTTGGCTTGAGAAAAATTCCACTACTGTTACATCGCTGGACTGGCCCTTCGAGTTAATCGGAAAAAAAACATGAGACCAGCTCTTAACATCCATAGTAACATAGACTGAAACGGCCTAATTGTTAAATATGTCAGGAATGATTGAGCGTTCACGTATCCTACGTCCAGAATGAACCCAATACATTCCACAGTCAATTGGAGCTCTCATTAGAGCTCCTGAAGGTGCTCTAGTCTATTAGAACCATTGTTACAAATACTTCGTTGAATTAGCGCCTCGATAACTGTGTGGTGGTGGCAGGGGGATGGTGAGTGGTGACGGGTGACAAATGAACGTATCATTACACGGTCTGTTTCGTCCCATAACGCAAGGATAAGTGGGCTAGTGATGTCATACGTGCCCAAACAGAAAAAACCAGAGCGCTGACAATATTTCTTTAGTTTTCTGAGAATAGATTGTCGTAACATAATGATCTGTAGCGTAGCCAGATGTCTTTGTTAGGTGTGAACGGTGAATTGTCGAAGCAGTATCGAACGCTTCAGTTAATCAATTTTTTTTTTTCCAGATAGGCTCTTTCTTCATAACAAAATGATCACACACTCATGTACGTACAGGCCGAATAAGGAAAACAGCAATCATTTACGTGAGTTAATGCTGGACTGATTGTGATCTTGTCTTGCTCATTTCTTGATAGTTTACACTCAGTACGGATGCCTAATGCGAATGATGCACACTTTGATTGCAACACATTCCCGATTAACTTGGTAAGTTCCTGGTTTCCGATAAAGGTGTCATGTTTTGTACTAGTTCCTTTAGTGTGAAAGCAGACTCTGTCTGTTTTATCGCAAAGACGACAAAGTGTGCTACGTTTGTTCCTATCGAGATGATATTCGTAATTTAAAAGGCTTGTCTGTTTTAAGACTGCAAATATGAATAAAAACGATCTTCTGCCCATCTCAGAAATGTCATTAGGGCGGGAACCATATAGAGGATATAAAATAACCCTCATAAATCTCCTGTCCTGCAATGGATGAAAATAATTACACAAGTTAGCAGCAACAGTTGAACGCTTCATATACATTCAGGGACCTTAAAATACTATAGGTCCTTTTCTTTTCCTAAGATTTATCCCCATCTCTGGGTCCGCTTTTCCATAATTTAGTAAAATTTATCTCAGTCCATAACTTTGTGGCCGGATGCTCTTTCTAACACTACAATCGTCAAGTTAACACAAGGAAGAGAATATCATTAATGGTGACAGTGCCCGTGTTTATGCAGGAAAAGCATTTACTACAGTGTAGTGTAATAAATGAAATTACTGCATTATCACAACACTGTCACCATTCATAACTGAAAGGAAAAAAAGTCATGGGATAGCGATATGCACATATACAGATGGCGGTAGCATCGCGTACACAAGGTACAAAATGGCAGTGCATTGGTGGGGCTGTCATTTGTATTCACGTGATTCATGTGAAAAGGTTTCCGACGTGAATTTGGTCTCACAACAGGAATTAACGTAGAATGGTAGATTGGAGCTAGACGCATGGAACATTCCATTTCGGAAATAGTTAAGGAAATCAATATTACGAAATCCACGGTGTCAAGAGTGTGCCGAGAGTACCAAATTTCAGGCATTATCTCTCATCACGAAGGAGGCAGCATTCACTTAACGACTGAGAGCAGCGGCTTTTGCGTAGAGTAAGGTAGGAGCTGATTGCAGGATCTGAGTGTGGCACAAGCCCCACGAAACTATGGACCCAAGTTGTCTTAAAAGCACTGTGCAAATTGGTGGTGGCTCAATAACGACGTGGGGTATGTTTACATAGAGTGGTCTGGGTCCTCTGGTTCGACTGAATCGATCATTGAATGGAAAAACTTATGTTCAGCTACTTGGAGACGATTTTCAGCCACTCATGAACTTTATGGTCGCAAATAAGCATGTCGTATCAGAGTCGACAATTATTCGCGATTGGTTGAAGAACATTCTGGACAATTCGAACGAATGATTTGGCCATCTAATCGCACTACGTGAATCCTACATGTGTGGGACATAATCGGGAGGTCAGTTCATGCACAACATCCTGCACTGGCAACAGTTTCGCAAATATGGACGGCTATAGAAGCAGCGTGGTTCAACATTTCTGCAGGGGAGTTCCATCAACTTGAGTCCATACCACGTCGAGTTGCCGGGCGAAAGGAGATCCGACACGCTATTAGGAGGTGTCCCTTGACTTTTGTCACTTCAGTGTGATCGCGCTGGAAGTGAATAAGATGACGACACAAAAACATCGCTCTTCCTGTGCTTATATTAAAAAATGTGCGAGCATTTGTTTTGTGGCTACATGACATACGGAGGTTTGGACCGCCAATGGAGGCGTGCTCAGATGGCCGAATTGGTTAAGGTGACTGCTCATGACAAGCAGGAAATAAGTGTTTGAGACCCAGTCTGACATTTATTTTCATTTGTTAGTATTGCTACTCGACGACGATATTATTGCACTTGGGCTCCCATGGCCGCTATCGGAAACATGCGGTGGCGTTACAGTAAAGAAATACAGTGGTAAGCAAGGAAACTATATCGCACTGTGAATGATTTCAGGACACTTGCGCATACAGTATCAAATGGTTCACCTTGTCCTCTTGAAATATCACGATAAAAACTCACGATACACTGACCGAAGTGTGCTCACTCTCAGGTGCAATAATATTGTGCTCGACTAATAGCTGACGCTAAAACACATTCGCAATACGTGAATATATTTCATAAGGGAAAGAAACCGTGTGAGCACCTGTGTGTGAATCGTGTACGCTTTATTTTGTGTAATCGAACTTTTAACTATTTGAGTATCGTATTACCCGAGACCTAAATCCATCATTTGCTTAAAACAGCGTGGAAGACCGCCTAAAAGGAAAATTGAAGTTGGCTGTTGCGCCAGCACACGACTGTTAAGTCGCAGCGCTGATTCGATCCATGCCCGGCCTCCCTTCCTGTCCGGGGAACTAGCGCTCTGCGCGTTACGCTAGGCGAGCACACCGTTGTGACCTTGACGGCAACGGCGTTAAATAGCAAAATGATAGACGAATTTCCTTGGTCAGTGGCAGGAGAGGAAGTAAAGACTCCAGTGTTTTAAACGACACGGCCCGGTTGCTTCGTCAGGAACACCCACGTCTAGGTGACTCAGCGTTTCGAGCCGGGCAGTACATAGGTCAGTGCCAAAACGGTGGGAAGAAGACCTGCTGTGTGCATCAAGGAGCTCACCTCGTTACTGCTGAAGTCTCGCTTCTCATGTAAGTCTACCATTTCATAATTCTGTAAGTGTAAACCAATACATGTTGTTCGTTACCTAACGTCAAAACTACCTTCTGTGTTATACAAATGAAGGGTATAAATGCCAAACTTCCTGATTTTTTAACAAACTGCGTTTCCAGTGCTATTGTGTTCACGGTACTCTGTTGCATGCCCCTAGACTTGTTACAAGTGCCAAATAATGGAGAGGAAATGTTCCAAACAAACAGTACGAGAAGGCGTGTGATTTTTGTGCCTAGCAGTGATTCCCTCGGGAGGTCCAGGTGCCATGCGTAACGCTCTCTTTCATTTAGTTGATGAATTGTATGTGTATGTGGGCGAAATTCTATTGCCAGGACACTTAGAAATGAAACAGGTCTATTAAAGAAACTGCCTACACTACACTTGTTCATCCTCTGCTAGAGTACCACTGTGCTGTGTGGGATGCTTACGAGATAGGATCGACAGGGCATCGAAAAAGTTCAAAGAAGGGCAGGTCGTTTTGTATTATCGTGAAATAAGGGAAAGAGTTTCACGGATACGATAAGTGAGTTGCGGTGACAACCATGAAAACAAAGAACAACTTACTCCTCTGAATGTGAAAATATTTTATTGTCGCGATTCTACATAGAGAGAAATGGTCATCATAATAAAATATGGGCAATCGGAGCTCATATAGAACGATTTAAGAGTTCATTTTTCTACACGCGCTGTTAGAGATTGGAACGGTAGAGAAATAGTCTGAAGATGGTTCGAAGAACCCTCTGCCAAGCACTTAATGGTGAACTGCAGAGTAGTAATGTAGATGCAGGAGATCTTGCTGCACGAAGTAGTTGTCAGGTTTCTTCATGGTTGTTTAAAATCACCCATTTGGGGCTGGTTACACGTAAGACACTTTCATCCGGTCAGACCTCTGTGTTGACCAAAATAAAAGTAGTACAGCAGTTTTTTCTATGCTGTTTCTGCTAAGCCTGGTACAGTTGGAAGAGGTAAAACACATTTTTTTTTTGCTCAGTTTTCTGAGCTGTGGAAGAGATTTTGCAATTATAATGAAAAGAAGAAACGTAAGCACGGCCTGTGTTCGCATGATTTAAACAAGATTGTAGAGTCAGCTAAAGCCCTGAACACATTCCATATAACTGTAATGCATGCAGATTAAGTCTTCAATTTGAAAGATGCTGCTAAAAGATGGTCAATGCAAGCGTGTAAGATCACCAAAAGCAGTATGTTGAAAGTGTCTCATACTAATCCATCTCAAGAAAGGAAAAGCGTAAAGGTATTCAAAAGAGGAAAGATCACGACTGACGTATATATACATGCTTATCTGTTGCAAAATATAGACTTGTTGATGTTGCCATTTCTTTCTCAACGGAACAAACAGTTTCATAATAAACTTCCACATCTGATCCAAATAATAGAATTGTGTGAAAGACAGAAGTCAATACTGAGATTTTTTTTGGACTTAAAAAAATTAATGGAACAGGAAATGGTTTTTGTTGACTACAGATCTACTAGTCACAGCATTTTGATGTAATTCTGTACTTGTGTTATCACAAATAAAATTTAACGTCTTACCATTAATGGTACTTGAAATAACAACTTTTATTGGCAATTGGGACCAGCCAGTGCCCTCGTATGGCACCTAGATCGTGCTTAATATTTTTTTTAATTCTCAAATTTGTAGCATTGTTTTTTGTAGTGATGATGTGAGCAGCATAATTCTGTTGTATCGGAATAGCTTCTCAAGTTCTTGGATACAAAGAAGTTATGTACAAAAATAAATGCCTTTTTCCTTGATTCTCTTGAGAAACGAGATTTTCCACTTACGTTTGATATTCCCACTCTTCAGATGATGAATGAAACGTCACTAAAATAAGACAGTCTCTATGATGTCACTGGAGTTTACATGTTGTCGACTTAAATATATACCGATCGAGGTGGCGCAGTGGTTAGACACTGGACTCTATTCGGGAGGACGACGGTTCAATCCCGCGTTGGCCATCCTGATTTAGGTTTTCCGTGATTTCCCTAAATCGCTCCAGGCAAATGCCGGGATGGTTCCCTCCAACTTAAATATAAAGGATTAAGTAAGCTCTAGTAGGAAGATTAATACGTACAGGTGAGCAGTGTAATTTACAAGGTACCTCGGTAGCCAAGGGCGCTTGAAACTAGGCTAGGCGGTGTTTGGCGCGGAACTGAAGGAGTGGTAGTTGTGTAAAATGTCCTGGATTAAATCCCAAACCACCCCGCAGTATCTCGTGAAGTGAAAGACTGTAAAAGAAATTTTTTTTCAGGTTCCTTACATGTGTTCCATGCTAGTCTTGGTCACAAGGACAACGTCGAAACGGTAGTCTTTCACGCCATACATTCTCAACTTTAAGTGGGTCGTCAAATCGAGAGCATTGGAAATGCGAATTTTGTGTTTTAGAAATTTTTTCGGCAAAGGAGGCATATTTGCAGGGTCTTTCACATAAACTCGTCAAAAAAAAAAAAAAAAATGTGTGAGGTCCGGGTATCTAGGTGGCCGAGTACAGAATGAAGAATGCAGCAAGTACGACCGATCCAACGAATCTACTTCACTGTGATTGCTCAAAGATCGAAATTTTGAGCTTTCTTTTACATTCTGTGTAACTGATACGACGTGCCACTATGAATTAAATCGTTACAGCCGTTTGTAATTTCTGTATTAGTTTTATGTTGACCTGTCTATATACATAAAGGCTAATACCACGTTTTGTACTGCTCAATATGCACTCAGATGTGCCAGATTCTCACTATAAATATTTCCCAAACTGTTTAGAAATCGAACGTCTGATAGATTTCACCATGGGCGTACTTATTGTCATTGTGTATACAAAACATGTGCCACTATTTCACATACGAAAGCGCCGTAAGAAACTAGCTACAGTATAAATTTGCTCTTGTCGCAGTGTGGGGCGGAGGTAAGCCATTCGTTACCGGAGCAGAAGATGGCGTCGAATTTGTCCTAATAGTAATTCTTAGTTCAGGAGAAACTGTAAGGAAGGAAAAGGAAGTAAGACAGCATCTACAGAGGAATGCACCAAAAGCTTAAGATCCTACTGTGAAATGTACTCGTAGAATTAGGCATACCGCTGATAAGCGATCGAAGTGTCACATCGGAATGAGATTCCGTACACACCGACTCCAAATAAAATAGCAGAAAACACGAAACGTGCCAAATGTAAATTTTACAGTCACAAGAACACGTTGCCGACTGTTAGTGAAATGGTACTCCAGCACTTGAGTTTATTGACAGCACTGCTTGACGTTCTAACAGCTATGTCCATACTGATTTAGGTTGATTTCGGTCTATTTTCAGACTGTACGCAACACGCCTATTACGCTCTACTATTACCCAACAAATCCGGGTCCGAGACTGGTCCTGGCCACGGCGAAAGCAATCGGCCTAGATGTCGACGTCAGACTTGTTGATCTGCTCGCGAAGGAGCACTTAAAGGAGGAATGTCTCAAGGTACGTTGCACAGGATATTTTCCAGACAAGATGAACTTTCGTTTAATGTTTCTGTGACTTCAAACAACAATTTTTATAACCCATGTTCATCAGTCCTCTTAATGTTTGTTGCATAGGAGTTAAGAAACCACCCTAAGGGTACTTGGCACAATTTTACGAAGGCTATTTGGAAAGTAAGATTCGATCGGTCACGAAATGGAAACCACAGTGAAAATCAAAAACGTTTTATTTGGTACACCTTCCAGCTACCTCTCTACATAGTGGCCGCTCCGACTTAGACATTTGTAGTAGCGTTGTACCAACTTCCCAACAGTCCCGCCATAGAGGGCAGCCGCCTGTGCTTTCCGCCACTTCTCTACGCTGGTCTGCAGTTCTTTGTCTGTGGCAAAATACCGTCTTCACAGGCAACGTTCCGTGTGAGCAGAGGTGACTGTCAGAAGAGGGAGCTAAGTCTGGACAGAATGGTGAGTGATCAAACACTTCCCATCTTTTAGTGAAGCTGTGATACAGATTTCTGTTTTCCCCAACTCGCTTCAGTACGTCCTCATCAGTTATCATATCTAACCCTCTAATCGTTACAAATCTTCTATAGCTTTCACTGCAAAAATTTTATTCTCGTCTTTTGTGAACTGTTTATTATCAGTGTTTCACTTTAGTACAAAGCTACCCTCCACGCACAGTCTTTCAGAAAGAACTTATTAACATTTACATTTATATTCAGTATTAACAAATCCTCTTTTCCAAAACTGGTTTTCTTTCTCTGGCCAGGCTACATTTTATACCCTCTCTAATTCGATTGGAGAGAAATTCTGTCTTACGCAGGACATCGTTTCATAATTTTGTAATCATCCGCACATGTTTCAGCACGCCGGCCGTGGTGGCCGAGCAGTTCTAGGCGCTACAGTCTGGAGCCGCGCGCCCGCTACGGTCACAGGTTCGAATCCTGCCTCGGGCATGGTTGTGTGTGATGTCCTTAGGATAGTTAAGTTTAAGTAGTTCTAAGTTCTAGGGGACTGATGACCTCCGATGTTAAGTCCCATAGTGCTCAGAGCCATTTTATATGGGAAAGGTAAGCTACATTTATTTACAATTGGTTTCTTGTGTAGTGGAAATGGGTTTCTCTGTAACATATAACATGCCTGATAATACTGTGCACTTTGGCACCCATGCGATCGACACGTGCCTCGTGTCACAGTACGGAAAAGACGACTCTCTGTATCCGAAGAACCCAAAGATGAATGCGCGAGTTGATCAACGGTTGTATTTCGAAGCTACAACGCATTTCCCACGGTTGAAGGCCATTACAATGAGTACAGAGATTCACTATTCTTGAGGATTACCAGTTTTATCTTTACTCAATTCTGGGCTAGAACACATATTAACTGAATCAAATATACTGAAATGAAATTAAGGGAAGCACTGGGGATACAGTTACAAAATGAGATGACGTGAAATATCAGAGAAATGCTGTTGGTAACACATCGGAATTCTAAGTCAGATCACCTGCTTATCATGGACAGGTCATCTGAGCAGTGAAATCAGTTCAGTTCATGTATGTTCCTACGGCAGGTTAAGCCGCGCACTTTCGTCAAACAGATAGTGCTATTTCCCAGTGGGAGAGCTTCAGGTTGTTGAATCTGAAAAATAGGAAGAAAACATGACATTGAATGTTTGGTTTGGTCATGGAAGTATGCTCGAAAACAATCTCTTTCATAAGAACTAGCAAGGATTACAAAAATATCTCTGTAATATGAAGCCCAGCTGAAATGGTACGCCATTTCGGCGTCAACATAATTAGCTGAACATAATTAGCTGTTCGGTGGGAGGGTCAGGCCCACAAGTAAACGGAGATAATATTTCAAACACCATTCACAATTAAATAACAAAGTTCAATAAACATTTATTTTCAAAGTTTACATTACACACTACTTATAATGAAATTCTTTATATCTTGATTGCAGCCGCGCGGCGTAGACGCGCGGTCTAGGCGCCTTGCCACGGTTCGCGCGGCTACCCCCGTCGGAGGTTCGAGTCCTACCTCGGGCATGGGTGTGTGTGTGTTGTCCTTGGCTCAAGTTAGATTAAGTAGTGCGTAAGTCTAGGGATCGATGGCCTGAGCAGTTTGTTCCCATGGGAACGTACCACAAATTTCCAGTTTTCTTGATTGTAAACTTTTTCCAAAAGAATACAAAATCAAATATAGAACAAGTATCTTTAAATAGGCGTCATCGCAGACAGTCACAGCCTGGCGGATTCAGTGGTCATAATAGATCACCCAGCAGGACCCACAGGCGTGGGTTGAAGGACAGTTACATTGAAATCATTACAAGAACTAACGTTTCAAACGTAAACAGTACACCAACAAAAATTTTTGGAAGCAGAAAGCTAAAATATTTTAAAACCTTAAACCGTAGCACGGTAGAAAAGGCATGTAAATATTAAAATATTTTGGGTACTGGCCTTGGATTGGCACTAACGGCCATAATTACAATGACGTAAGAAATCGCAACAACAAGGAGTTTTGCGACATAAACGAAAGTTGGTGGGTGTGTTTCTGTGACTCAAAGATGAAGTCTATTCAGATTTCGAAGCAGTCGCACAAAGTGCCGCTGCTAGTGCCACTACGAGGAAGCAAATTAGATTTGATGTAAATACACACTCAATCGGTTGTGAGCGTTAGTTACCTTTGAGACAGGACTTGGTGAGCTGATGTTAGTCAAGAATGCCTTAAAGGCGACAGAGACGCTATTATCAACACATTATCAACACCTCACTGAGTTTGAACGATGTCGTGTTATACGGCTACGAGAAGGTGGATGTTCCTTCTGCGATACTGCAGAGAGACATGGCAGGGATGTAGCAACTATCCATGACTGCTGGCAGCGGTCGTCACGACAACGTGCGGTCGCAAGAAGACCAGGGTCCGGACTGCACGGAACATTGCCGAGAGGGAAGACCACCGTGTTCGGCGTATGGCTGTTGTAAGAGGTCCGAGCAGATATAATTTCGATGTATTGCTCATGCGCTGCCTGCGATATGCAAGGTCTCTGACCAGAGAGCAGTGTTGACTACAGTAGGAACTGTGTAGCTGTAGCAGTAAGTTGTTGCTAGTCTGCAGTCTGCTCTGGTCTGGTATGGTGTATCGTGTTGGCTGGCCCGGTCGCGGTGTAGCGATGCTGGAGCTTGAGTATTATTGTATAAGGTAAAAAAGCAGCCTCGCGCATATGTAGTAATGTTATCTCAAGTCGCATGTAAATGTTTTAAAATCTTGTAATAATAATCTTCCTCATAAAAAGTAACTTTTAACAACCATTCATTTCAATTTAAAGAATTTACTAATTTTTCCCATCCATGATCATCCCGATTATTGCAATAGAAAAATGAGTTGCTTTCTTTCATAAATGACAGATAGGTCGGCCAGCATTGCACACAACTGTGCCCGAAAAACTTATTGTAAGAGCAGATATATCCGGCGACTTCATTGAGGTAAGAATTTTTCCTTTTTTTATTCAGAATGATCTTTCAGGGCCATGACGTAGCACTGCTGTCGTCCAAAATTTACCAGGTTAAATTGACAGTGAATTATTGAAAAATCATAACTGAGCCACAATTTAATTGAGAGGTTAGTTACATTGTTTTATTATCAGGTTACTGAATTTTTTTTTTATTGGGACATTACACTGAATGTGAACGACATAATTATAATTTTTACTGTTGAGAGATTTAGAAATTTTTCTGTTGTGAGGTTACGCTAAATGTGAATGTATTTTGAGCTTAGATCAAATCAGAAAGAATTTTGTGGGTAGATCAAATGTAAATTTATTTTGTGTGGAGGTTAATGAGAAAAGAATTTTGTGGGGAGGTTACACTGCGAAAGAATTTTGTTTTGAGGTTACACTAAAATTAGAATCATTATCCATAAAATTTATCTTATTTTTTGTGGAGAGGTTACACTTGGCGACAACCGGCCAGGATTGTATTTCTTTGTGAATCTCTGAGAAGTAGTCATATATCTGCTCTTATTTACCTAAATGTAGTTTGCATCTGGCGCAACGCATTTACTAATTTGTCACTCTTTCTTTCACAGATCATCGGCAATTTATTGCTCTTTGTTGTAATTGTATTTGTTCCATTTTTGCTTAGATGTTGTTTCATTTTGTGCTTAATTTTGATTTGTGAAAAATGCCGCGAAAAACTGTTATTAGTACATCGCGATGTGCAATGAGTGAAATAGCCGACTCGAATAATTTGACCGATAATACTTGCGACACTCAGTATAATAGTGATAATCCTCCAATTACAGATGATCAGTGCCTGCCGATCACTAGTATTGAGTTAAATCCTAATGATGGGCAAACAAATTCAATTATGTCCACAGTAAATTTAACAATTGATGATGCGGCACGTTCCAATACAGTGAACGCTGCCCAGTTTGACACGCCTGATTTGCAAAATTTGCATAGTGAACAGATAAATTTTTCTCACGAAGATGAACAATGTAATCAAAATACGTCAGATTTATTTGATTCCGAGGTAGTAACCCACAGTGCACATCCAATTGGCGAACCTTTTCAAGAATCAGAGAATGACCAAATGGTTACACAAAACGTGACAAATGTAGATACACCAACACACAACATAAAAAATAGAGTCGCTACTTTTGGCATGGATCAAGTTATGGCAGTGTTGCTACAACTTAATGAAAATCTCAAACAGTCTAAGAAAGAACAAGACGACAATTTCAAACGACTTAATGAATCGAACAAACAACTTAATGAAAAACAAGACAACCTAAATGAACAGAACAAACAACTTAGTGAACAGATTACAGCCGTTGCCGTGCAATGTCACGATACTAAAGAACAATTACGTGAGGAAATTAAGGCTTGTGCTAGGAACAGTAGTAAAGAAATTAGATCTGTTGCACAAGAATTAAGTAGTACACATGCAGCCACAACTAAATTACTTAGAGATGAAATTAGTGCAGTCGCTAAACAATGCTCTGAAAACGCAACACAGTTACGCGACGAGTTTAAATTAATGTCAGCAGAACTTTCACGCACACTGGATGCGAAAGTAGACGCGAAATTTGACCAACAGAACAGCCAAATTGACGAACGTTTTAATCACCACCCACAAAACAGTGAAATGCGTTACAGTAAATTTATACAGGAACAGAATAAAGTAAAGCAACAAGTCATGGAAACAATTACTGCACAGAGACAGGAAGATAAGCGTAAATTATTTACGAAAGCAAAATCATACGTAGACAACAATATTGCTACAGTATCGGACGAAATCAAATAGTTGAACACCGAATTGCATGATGAAATCTCCGATCTTAAAACAAAAACAGACACACACACATTAGACTTTCAGACAATGATCAACAGACTTGAAAAGTTGGAATTAATACAGGATTCCGATGCCATCAAAGCAGATTTTAAAAAATTGAACAAAACCACACGTAAAATACAAAAACAAATTAATGCTTGTGATACTAAAAACGATGATCACGTAAAAGCACTGACTGAAAAATATGATGAACTGGCCAGTCGTGTTGAAGTTATCGAAAATAATAATGACACCAAATCAGACGATACGTCACCAGTTTCGCTTAATCAAACACCCGAATTCCAAAATTTACAGCAGACGATCAGTGAGATAGGTTCGCCCAATAATACATTACGTAGAAAATTGTCATCTTTATAGCACGAAGTGACGGAGATGAAAATTATTTCAGCCTTTAACACATCACAGCATACGCCACTCTCCGAACATTTGTCAGACTCACTCAGCCAGAGTAATTTAGGTAATTTACAGAGTGTACGTGACTTAGATTCCGAACAGTCACAGATAAACAGATTATCATACAATCCTAAACCAGTTCACACATTCAGAAACGATAATGTTGATTATAAGCAATTTTTATCCGTAAAAAAATCTAAGGTATTTAAAAATGACAGAACACAAATACACCTTTTGGACTGGATACAACAATTTGTTTTCGTGTTTCCACCAGCTTGGCCTGTAATGCAGAAACTAGAATTGGATTGGATACAACAACTTGCTTTTGAATTTTCACCGGCATTGCCTGTAACGCAGAAACTAAAATTTATTTGCAGAGCGTAAGAGACCTCAGGGGATTCATTACGCTTCGGTGAATATGTGCCGTAGCGTGCAAAGGGCCCCAAGCCGTAGTAGTGCTATTTCATCTTTAGTTTTCTGCACTGCTGCCTTCTCTTTTACTATCCTTTATATCTATCAAAACAACTCTTCAACTATCGATCTATCTAGGATTGAGTAAAGAAAACCTGATATGACAAGTTTTACCGAAAGTGACAGTTATCCTTAGACACTCCCGAAATGACAAGAACTACCAGCGTAATTTTAATAACAGACAAAATTTTAATCATCAGTATCGTCAAAATTATCAGCAACAGGAACCACATTTTGGTAACAATAGAGGTTTTTTCCAACAACAGCAACAAAACCAGCCCGTTAGCATACCTAACCAACCATGTAGTCTGCAAGGTCAACCAAGCTTTAATGTTTCGCCGCCTAGACGTATAGCGTCGGCTCCGCCAAATAGTAACGCACAGCAACAAGGAAATCACTACGTACAGAAAACACACCATTTCAACTCATATCGCAATGCACCGTATAGCAATGATTATAATGACAGACGTAAAAGTAATGAGCATAGTTTTCAGCGTAACAGTCGGTCTTACCAGCAGCATAATCAACCATGACAACAGATTATCATGAATGAACCAAACAGTCGGTATCATCCCGAACGTAATACGTCCGGAAGAAATAACAGAACAGTACAAATAGTTGAAATGCCACAGCATCCTCCCGCAAATAACAGCACATCAGATAGAATTTGACTAGATTCAGTACAGGTTGCATCTTCCAGCAACGCAAGCACTCCTTTTGACACACAGAATTTTGTTCACGAAAATGTTATTAGTTTTGACGGCATCCGATACACACTTTGGCATGAAAGACAGAATCACTTGATATGTATACAACATCGTTATCGCATAAGCTAACTGGCCTGAACACAATTTGATTCTTGAACAACTGTTACGAACTTTTCGTGCACAAAGACTCACAGTTAATCTTAGTAAATCACACTTTGGCAAAACTTCCATAAAATTTCTTGGACATGTAATTTCAGCAGAAGGCATTGCGCCTTACCCGGAAAAACTTCAAGCTTTACGTGACATTACTGTTCCTACGACGAAGAAACAACTACGCAGCTTTTTGGGTTTAATTAACTTTTTTCGTACATTTATTCATTGCTCTGCTTTAGACACCCCTAGATTATCTCAATTGCCGGGTAAAAACACTATTTGGACCTGGGATAGCCAAGCGCAGTCTGAATTTGTCAATCTGAAACAAGCTTTGTTGAATGCACCACTTTTATCACATCCAGATCTTACTAGAAATTTTTACATTGCCACCAACAGTTTTAACACCGCTTTAGGCGTACACATTTTTCAGGAAATTGAAGAAGACGGTACTACAGTAATTAAAAACGTCGCCTTTGCGAGTCGCATTCTGTCACTTGCTGAGCGCAATTATTCTGTTACAGAACTTGAAACATTATGTGTTGTATGGGCATTTACGAGATTTAGGCATTTTCTTTACGGAAGACACACTACTGTTTACACGGATCATAGAGCTATCCAGTTTTTACTTTCCGCAAAATTAACACACGACAGGTTAAGCAGATGGAAACTCTATTTACAGGAATTTAATTTTACAATTGTTCACATTCCCGGTACACAAAATGTTGTAGCAGACGCACTATCCCGTTCTCTCAGCAACAATCAGCAAGACATCGCAACCAACTTCTGCCAAGCAAATTTTAGCGTCATGTATATTCACCAAGTTGCATTCGAAAATTTTATTTCGTCGTCATTACGAGATATAGCACAAGAGCAGAATAAAAACAACGTATGGAAAAAAATTAAACACCTTTGGCAAGATAGGAATAATGTTACCATCAGAAAACATTACACTGTACGCAATAACATTCTGTTTCGCCGCTCTCACCCTGACAGCAACAACTGGGTACTATGTATTTCTGACGAGCTTGTTAACAAATTAATTTGGTATACTTATTTAAGTTACGCACATTACGGAGCCAGTAAATGTTTTGTTATACTGAGACAGAACTGTTATTTTGCCAACATGGAGAAACGTATTCGACGAGTTTTAGCGTCATGTAAAATCTGCCAGAAAGCTAAGTCAGACACGACCTCACATATTCCTCCGTTACATCCCATTGTACCTGTTAAATTGAGACACTTGGCCGCTGTAGACATTTTTGGTCCGATTCCCAGATCTAATAGAGGTTTTTGTTACATCTTTGTCGCTGTTGAACTCACTTCAAAATTTGTTACTGTCACTCCGTTACGCAAAGTTGCTGCTAAATCTGTTTCGAAAGCATTTGTAAAACATTTTCTATTTCATGTAGGGCATGTATTGAAAGTAATTTCCGACAATGGACCACAGTTTCGATCTGCTATATGTACATGTATGTTACGAGCAAGAAACATTTCTCCGATCTATATATCCAGGTATCACGCTTCTTCGAACCCTTGTGAACGACTAATGAAAGAAATTGGTAAATTATGTAGAATATACTGCTATAAAAAACATATTGATTGGGATACACACATACTGTCATTCCAGGATGTAATTAACTCCATACCAAATGAATCTACTATGCTATCTCCGACTGTTATACTGAAAAATTTTGAACCACCTAACAAAATTAAAGAATTAGTATCCTTTCCTACATCTCGTCGACTACGCCACCATGAAGTAATTGACATTGCACTCAACAACATCAAACGTGTCGCAGAGCGCCGGAGAAGACAGCAAAAACAGGTTTGTACATGCCGTGACTTTCACATTGGACAGAAAATATTAGTACGCACACATTATTTATCCAACAGAGGAAAGAGTAGGCGCAGTAAATTTGACCTTCTATACGCAGGTCCATACAGAATTCGCAGCATTCGTCAGCCCACTATAGTACACATCAAAACTCTGAGAACCAGAAAAAGTAAGGCAATCACCATGTCTCCAATATTAAACCTTTTATTGAATGAACATACTTTATGATTTATCACACTGTAATGCCATTTTCTGATTTTTATATGACCACTTATGCAATTATATTTATATGAACTATTACTGATGATTATCATATTTTTTCCTGGCAAGTGCCCGGCAAGGTAAGGTTAGCAGGTCGCTTTTCTTGTCGTTACACATCGAACCGTGCACATTTTTCCAGATAAAGTTACATTTTTATATGACCACTTATGCAATTATATTTATATGACTACTTACTGATGATTATCATATTTTTTTCTTGGCAAGTGCCTGGCAAGGTAAAGTTAGCAGGTCGCTTTTCTTGTCGTTACACATCAGACCGTGCACATTTCCCCAGATAAACTTACATATTTTATGACCAATTACGCAATTCCATCTAGTGACATATTAATTTTATCAAATTCTTTCTCCATTAAAGTCTTCAACTTTCGCCTCTATCAACTACACAACATACAAGCTGAACACAAAGAAAGTCATTTCTTGTCGTTATATATCAGACCGTGCACATTTTCCATTTTTCGTGTATGTATGATTGTTTTCCTGTTTTGTTTGTATGCACTACGAAATCTTTAAGATATAACAAACACCAGTTGACATTGACATTTTGCCTTATGATATCTTAACATCTTGACTATTCTACATTTTTTGCTACTAAATTACGATACTCTGTGTACATTTTTTGCACTTGAAAACTGTCTATGTTTTTGACCTAATACGTTTTCTGTCATGCTATGCTGTATGCTTTATTATATCACTAGAAACAAGTTTTTAATTAATGAGTATATGATTTGAATGCAAGATATTAATCCTTACTCATCATTTTCAGAAAGCAATAACGTGTAAAAGAAATAACTTAAACAAACCACAGTGGATTACTATGAAGTGGAAATTTCACCTTTGGAATGACCGAAAGAAAATGCAATACCATGTCACGAAGAGTAAATGGATCAGAATTAACAAGCATTAACAAGAATATACTATAAACATCGTATGATAGCAGTCTTAACTAATTTTTTCTTTCAGAATACGAGGCGATTGATGCAGGCTGTCAGACAGAACTACACATCTTAGTTTTTGTGATGAAATATGCTAGAAATAAGAAACTCTATACTATGAATAGTTGTATGAAGTAAATGGTAATATGAATAATGAATAATGAAGTGTCTTTTTTGCAGATGATAATGAATGATGATAAATAGCTATATGAAGAATATGCTAATATGAATAATGAGGTTTTTCTTTGCAGCTGATGATAGTGATGAAGTTATGGTAATATGAATAATGAAGTTTTTCTTTGCAGATGAGGATAATGATGAAGTTTTTATATTTACTGTTAGTAGTTATTTAAGTATTTGTTGCAGTTCGTTTTGACAGTTTGTCTTATATCGCATGGTATAATGACTGAATGTTTTGGAAAGGACAGCTAGAGTACATACATATTGAGTACACGTTTCATTACCTGTTAATACGAAGGTCACTACTTTTCAGCATAATATGCGTTTCTTCTTTCAGCTGAATAATCCATTTTGTATTTTTTCCAGGAGAAGCTATTCCTGAAATTAATATGCTATAAGCAGTTAGTTATTAAACCTGTTCTACTACTTACATTTTTTTTACCCATTTGTGTGTGTCATTCATGAATGTGATCACATATACTCTACTTGTTTCATAACCTTGCTACAGCTGACTCATGAGGAATGACGTTACTAATCCTTATTTGCAGCAATAAGTCAAAGGCAAATATTTTCATGCCCCAGCAATTAATTATTGATCCCAATTCAATGCATTGCTAGCACAAAAAAATGTATTACCAGTCCCAGCTATTACTAGTATACAACCAAATAATGCTACTAATTTAAGATGTATTTCTAATTCTAAATATAATGCAAATTTCTCATATGTATTGAATGATGTTTTCTAGCCACAGACCTTGAGTACTAGTTATAGTGTGTTACATTTTAAATACGTCCTATGTCACTTGAATGATGAGTTCTGAGAAATACTGAATGATGTTTTGTAATAATGCATAAATGCTATGCCAATAATTTCTGTAAATAATATTTTTGTTATACTCTATAAATGCTATGCCAATAATTAACTCTCATTTTGAATGATGACTTCTGCATAATACTGAATAATGTTTTATAAAAGTATATGAATACTTTGTAACTGGCCAATGAATGCCACTGTTTTTTTATATTTTAAATTTGTCTTATATCACTTACATGATATTATATATGAATACCAGTAGCTTGACGCTACACTCATTAGTTCCTGTTTTGAATGATGACTTCTGAACAATGCATAAAAATGTTTAGTAACTGGCCAATGAGTGCCAAT
Source organism: Schistocerca piceifrons (assembly GCF_021461385.2). Lineage (NCBI taxonomy): Eukaryota > Metazoa > Arthropoda > Insecta > Orthoptera > Acrididae > Schistocerca > Schistocerca piceifrons. The sequence goes on along the minus strand of NC_060144.1, from coordinate 352,491,237 downwards.
GATTACTATAACTAGATGAATTATGTAAATGCTATGCCATTAATTAACTCTTGTTTTGAATGATGACTTCTGAATAATGCATAAAAATGGTTTAGTAACTGGCCAATGAGTGCTAATGATTACTATAACTAGATGAATTATGTTAATGCTATGCCATTAATTAACTCTTGTTTTGAATGATGACTTCTGAATAATGCATAAAAATGGTTTAGTAACTGGTCAATGAGTGCTAATGATTACTATAACTAGATGAATTATGTTAATGCTATGCCATTAATTAACTCTTGTTTTGAATGATGACTTCTGAATAATGCATAAAAATGGTTTAGTAACTGGTCAATGAGTGCTAATGATTACTATAACTAGATGAATTATGTTAATGCTATGCTATTAATTAACTCTTGTTTTGAATGATGACTTCTGAATAATGCATAAAAATGGTTTAGTAACTGGTCAATGAGTGCTAATGATTACTATAACTAGATGAATTATGTTAATGCTATGCCATTAATTAACTCTTGTTTTGAATGATGACTTCTGAATAATGCATAAAAATGGTTTAGTAACTGGTCAATGAGTGCTAATGATTACTATAACTAGATGAATTATGTTAATGCTATGCCATTAATTAACTCTTGTTTTGAATGATGACTTCTGAATAATGCATAAAAATGGTTTAGTAACTGGCCAATGAGTGCCAATATTTAGTATAATCAGATGATTTATGAATAATGTTCTGTAATACTCCATACATTGTACAGAAATGTTTAGTAACTAGGCAATGAGTGCCAACAATTACTCAAATCGGTTGATAGACCAGTCTAATTCTCAATGATGACTAGCATAAGACTTAATGTCCTTCACCTTCTGACCTAATTACCAGAAATTACTGCAATATCCGTTTGTCCTGTCTATCCTCATGATCATGGAGCACTGTATTTGGTTTTTGCACTAATTCTATGTTGGTGTACCTTACAAGAATGTGGTGTTGACACATCATGCTGTCCACCACCTTGAACGATGGAGATGTTATTATGGTCCCACTGTTTGGTGTACTAAATATACTACCAAAATAATAACTTTGAATATTAATACGACATTTCAGTGTCTTGGCTACACTGATTAATACTTCAGGGAAGAGAACTTCAGATTGTCTCACTTGGTGTTGTGCTTCTGTAGGAAGATATGGACTTTCAGTGCAGCTACGTGCAACCTACTGTGCTACAACCATGATGCAATCCTTCCCTTTCCTTCCCCAGTTCTTACAAAACGGTAATATATATATATATATATATATATATATATATATATATATATATATATATATATATATATACAATGCGTGTGCACTTTATGTCATTTATTAATATGTTTTGTACTCATTGCGTATCCTAGTTCTTGTAAAATGGTAAAAAAATATATACAGTGTGTGTGCACTTTATGTCATTTGTTAATATGTTTTGTACTCATTGCGTATACATTTTGTCATTACTTGATATGTTCTGTACTCAGTGCATCTGCACTCTATTTCATTTCATGTTCTGCACTTATATATATATATATGTATATACTCTGTGACTGTAAACTTAGTTAATTAAGTAGATTTTAGAAAAGTTTGTTGCTCATGGCAAGTCCAATTGACTCACCATCGCTGCCAAATTTTTGCCCCCCAGTGGAGGGTTATGTAAGAGGTCCGAGCAGATGTAATTTCGATGTATTGCTCATGTGCTGACTGTGATATGCAAGGTCTCTGACCAGAGAGCAGTGTTGACTACAGTAGGAACTGTGTAGCTGTAGCAGTAAGTTGTTGCTAGTCTGCAGTCTGCTCTGGTCTGATATGGTGTATCGTGTTGGCTGGCCTGGTCGCAGCGCAGCGATGCTGGAGCTTGAGTATTATTGTATAAGGAAAAAAGCAGCCTCGCGCATATGTAGTAATGTTATCTCAAGTCGCATGTAAATGTTTTAAAACTCTTGTAATAATAATCTTCCTCATAAAAAGTAACTTTTAACAACCATTCATTTCAATTTAAAGAATTTACTAATTTTTCCCATCCATGATCATCCCGATTATTGCAATAGAAAAATCAGTTGCTTTCTTTCATAAATGACAGATAGGTCGGCCAGTATTGCACACAACTGTGCCCGAAAAATTTATTGTAAGAGCAGATATATCCGGCGACTTCATTGAGGTAAGAATTTTTCCTTTTTTTATTCAGAATGATCTTTCATGGCCATGACGCAGCACTGCTGTCGTCCAAAATTTACCAGGTTAAATTCACAGTGAATTATTGAAAAATCATAACTGAGCGACAATTTAATTGAGAGGTTAGTTACATTGTTTTATTACCAGGATACTGAATTTAATTTTTAATTGGGACGTTACACTGAATGTGAACGACATAATTATAATTTTTACTGTTGAGAGATTTAGGAATTTTTCTGTTGTGAGGTTATGCTAAATGTGAATGAATTTTGAGCTTAGATGAAGTCAGAAACAATTTTGTGGGTAGATTAAATGTAAATGCATTTTGTGTGGAGGTTAATGAGAAAAGAATTTTGTAGGGAGGTTACAAATGAGAAAGTATTTTGAGGGGAGGTTACACTGTGTCGCATCGTAACTGCACCTGCAGCAGCACTTTGAGCAACAGTTGGCACCACAGTGACACAACGAACTGTTAGAAATCGGTTACTTCGACAGCAAGTGCCCTGTAGCGTGCACTCCCCTGACCCAAAACCAACATCATTTACGACAACAATGGTGTTAAGCGAGAGCTCACTGGAGGGCAGGATGGAGATCTGTTGTGTTTTCGGATGAAAGCTGATTTGGCCTCACCGCCATTGATTGCCGTGTGTTGGTTAGAAAAAGGCCAGGTGAAGACCTGCACAATCTATGTGCTAGACAAGCTGGACCTAAGCTTTGAGTTATGATCTGGATTGCAGTGTCGCAGGAGCATTCTCGTGACTATCCCACGCACTTCGATTGCAAAACTGTACACCAGTCTGGTGATTTGACCTGTTGTGCTGCCATTCATGGAGAGCATTCCACGATACATTTTCCAACAGAATAACGTTCCTCCACATACCACTGTTGTAACCCAACGTGCTCCACAGAGTGTTGACATTTTGCCTTGACTTGCTCGATCACCAGATCTGTCCAGTAGAGCACATATTGGACATCATAGAACTACAAATTCAGCGTTTGTTGATACTGTTCCCACATTGAGTGACAAAGTGGAACAGGCATGGAACTCCATCCTACAAACTGAAGTTCTGCAGCTGTGCAACACAATGCATTCAACATTCTGGCGGTTGCATCTGTTATTAATGCACCAGCATTTCACATTTGCAATGGCTCATCTCGCACTTACATTGACCTGTGATGTTGCAATGTTACTTGCATAAATATGTTACCTAGAGAAATGTTCTATATTAATTATTTTCGGTGTTGCGATTTTTTCCGTCAGTGTAATTTAAACCTTGAATTATTTTTTTAAATTCTGTCTCTTTAAGAACATTCCAAAATGGTTCCAGAAGACCTCTACTTTAAACAGCACTGATCATAATAAATGCAATTTAAAAAGGTTAACCTAAAAACAAGTACATTCTTGAGGTTTAATACTGACAAGATATTCAGGACGGTAACGACCAGCTATGCAGTAAAATTTATACAGACTTGGTTAACTACAATTGAACGGAAAATGCCGTATAACAGCCCTTCAGTGGCAACTACTGGTTGTGAATCAAACTGTTAAATGGAACAGGTATTAAACCCACAGCAGAATGCAATGCAATGATTCCAAAATCTCATTCAGACTTCACAGCAGCTTTAAAACTTAAAAAACACAAACTTTTCTACGCTATAAAGGTGTTCTAATCAATATGGCCTATATTAGGAACTCACATAATTCTCAAGATTATGATAACAGAAGAATGGAACAGCTTTGCTCTCCAAAATACTCTTAGAGAATACATTTTAACTACTCTCATTAATCACAATGCACCCGGAACACAGATGCTAAGAAAGTTCGCTCAACAGCTTGATGTCAACTCACGTTCAAATGTTAGTTACAAAATACCGGGCACACAAAGGCTGTCATGCGTATGCATTGCGTTACATTCCACCTAACTGACAACTTACGACATAATACAGATACCAGCGGAATCAGTTACCATTTAAGTTTATAATGTTTCCTATAATGCAAGAGAGCAAGTTATACAGTTCTATAGTCAGTTTACAAATGAGTGATATGCTGGTAAACCTCATAAAAACTGGAACACTTCGTTACACAAATATCAGTTTTAGTCCTGACAAGTAGCCATGTTGATTAATACGTGCACATTCCAGGTACAGACAGTTAACTTCAGAGTACATGAAATCCAGAGCAAGGCGTTGCACTGACGAGGGCCACACAGTACATCCCAGAACCGTGCAGGTGACCTGGTATACTAACCCGGATGGCCAGGTGCCTGAAACCCACTCCCATAGCCACGTCACGACATGTGGTCCCGGCTCGCCACGCTTGCACTCAGCTGGTGCTGACTTCCAGGTGACTGGCTGAACCATCACTCCACGACTGCCTCTCGCCGGTCTGATCACTGCCCGCATGCACCCTCTTCCCCTCACCGCGCCCTCTACTCCACCCCGGCGAGACTCTGTCAAAGATAGCGACAACCGTCTGGAAATAAGTTCAGTAGGAGCCCACATGTCTCAGCAACCAACCCTCCATTTACACGTCAAGCTGAAATCCACGGACGGAGGCAGTCTGGTAGACGCAGTATTTCTTGACTTCCGAAAATCATTTGACTCTGTACCGCACCTATGCTTACTAATCGAAAGCACCATCGTAAGAGATATCGAGCGGAATTTCAGACTGGGGTGAGCATTTTTGGTAGGGAGGACGAAGCATGTTATCAGAGATGCAGAGTAGAAGTAATTTCGTGTGTGCTCCAGGAAAGTATATTGGGTCCCCTGCTGTCCATGTTCTACATTGACCTTGAGGAAGATATTAATAGTAACCTCAGCCTTCTCGCAGATAATGAAGTTTTCTACTGTGAAATGTAATATGAGAAGAGCTGCCCAAGTATTCTGTCAGATATGGATGTTTTCACAGCGGTACTAAAATTGGCAACTCGCTTTAAGTGTTCAGAAACATACAACTGCGCGCTTCAGGCCGACCATAGTGACCGAGCGGTTCTAGGCGCTACAGTCTGGAACCGCGCGACCGCTACGGTCGCAGGTACGAATCCTGCCTCGGGCATGGATGTGTGTAGTGTCCTTAGGTTAGTTAGGTTTAAGTAGTTCAAAGTTCTAGGGGACTGATGACCTCAGAAGTTAAGTCTCATAGTGCTCAGAGACATTTTTTTGCACGTTTCACAGAACAAATAAACATAGTATCCTACAACTGCAACAAGCTGCAGCTGGAATCGGTCAACTCATGCAAATATTAGGAGGTATCAATTTGTAGTGATGTAAAATGGAACGACCATATAGCCTCAGCCGTAGGTAAAGCAGGAGGCAGAAACCTAGGAAAGTGCAATCAGTACACAAAGGAAATTGCGTACAAATCACTCATGTGACCCATCCTAGAATATTGCTCTAGTGTATGGGACGCGTACCAAATAGGACCAACAGGGGATATTGAACGTATACAAAGAAGTGCAGCACAAATGGTGACAGGCTTCTCACCCACGGTAGAGCGCTATGGAGTTGCTGAATAAACTGAACGGCATAGACATGAAGACAGACTCATTTCCAGAACTGGCTTTAAATGATGATGCTATGAATGTACTGCAACCCCACACATATCATTCCTGTAGGGACCGCGAGGATAAGATTAGACTAATTCTACACCAGATGTTCATTTCCATTTCCCTTACATGGTTATACATTACTCCATAAGCTTTTAGGATTCTGAAAAGTATGTTCGTAGCATGTTGCTAGCTGGAAATTCACGTAAAAGAGCGCTGATGTGACATTACTGATTCATGGTGATCATTTGTTGCAACCAAACAAGACGTATGAAGTATCTTCTTCTTTGCCGCAGAAGAAGTTGTTTGCCCACCTTGCGTGTGTGGAACAAATGTTACTTGCAGCTTGCATGACTAGATTCGCTTTTCAAAATAGTCACAGAAAATTTTCAGAATTTAGTAGCAGTGTCACATACATTACTCTTTTACTCTGTGGCAATCGCTTCTGTGGCCATATCTTTATACATTCCATGCCCAAACATTTTATCAATAAATTCAACCTGTTGACACTTGTCCAGCTCTTCAACACATGTAGTGCCAAGCCTGGCAGCCTAGTAGATATCCACATATAAACACTTTTAATCAGGGTGTATACATTAAGTAAGTTGTAACAAACCAGAACTCCTTATTCCACATAAATCTGCATTCGTGCTTTCATTGTTCAAAGCATATGTGCATGTTGTAAATCTTCAGGCTTTCCCGGCGATATAATGACATCGTGAGATATGTGCACGTTGTTTTGCGCGTATCTGAATTTTTTATCTTTGATCGGAGTGCAGACACACATCTGTGGTAAACTGTCTCTGTATCGACTTCGATAAATTTTATCATGGTGTATCAACAGAGGTAAGTGTCGGGAAAAAGTTGTGTATTAATACGCCACGACAAACATTTACTTACATTTACTTAGTGTGGCTCTCTTGTATCGGTGTTGTATTATGCACATTATACACTGACGGAGATATTGTCTTCTTCACAGTTTCCACTGCTCTTCTTGGTAAAAAGTAGAGCCAGATAAGAGGCTTCGAGGCAGCCAACGCCGAGGGGGCGAAGCAGCTCGGCCAAGTTATCAGCAGCCGGCTTCTGCCAAAGGCCCTAGCTCTCTGAGCAGAACAGCAGACGGAAGACGTCTGAGCACAAAAAGAAAACTAACTAAACAATTTCCTTTGACCTTATGTAATTTATTTATTTATTATCCAACAATAAATTTCGTCCAGTATGTCTTCGCATCCTCTGCTGTTTATTCATGCATCCGTCCAGAGATAGCCACAAAAGCTTTGTCATCATTAAACTTGCTAATGGCGTTCTGTACCGAATCGCCCTTCAGTACGCCCCTTTCTTGCAGCGATGGATTTGGTTGTAAAAGTTGTCATTTTGGCTGCTGAGGATACGTTCCATTTCGGCTTTTATAGATCTACCAACGATGCAGTATAACGTTGAAACATCTCTCTACTCTTAAGATACCCGGCTCTTCACAGAGAGTCGGTCTGCCGCTTCTTCGACATTTAGACTCTTTTGAACGCACTGAAAGTATGTGTACCATCTGAGAGCTGAGCCATATTGTGGTGGTTTCCCAAGTCTATCTCAAAGGAACAGATGGCCTCCATCCCAAGCACTAACGTTCAGAACAAAATTTACAACTGACTGTATAACTATGTTTGTATGAACCAGCGCTTTTAAGGAGTCCAATTAAAAATTCTCTGGAAAAAACTATTTTCACCAGAACACAATACATTCGTTACTGGAATCCCAAATAAGCGTCTGACTGCGTAATGGTAATATCACAGCCCAACACAAACAACACGACACTCACTGCTGTGAAAAGTTTTATCGTCTTACAATTGGAACTACACTAGCGCTCCTAGCAGGGTGAAGACTAATGGTTTTTTAAATTATTTTTCCACTTAATTAACGTAGAAGTTGTTATATTTTTCCTTTCGAAGCGTTAGTAAATGATCAAGAGATATGAATGATCGTGAAAGAAATACAAAAACAGGCGAATCTCCCTGATTCAGTGACAATAGCTACAACTTATTTGTGAAAAGATGCTACCGAATATGCTTATAACTGCAGCTTACTCCGCTGAAATCAGTAGAATATAAACACATATTTCATACTTGAGAAGCATACACTGTGGTGAAAAAAGTCATGGGATGCTTCCTAATATCGTGTCGGTCCTCCTTTCACCCTACTTATTGAAGCATGTCGATGTTTTGTGGACTCAATAAGTCGTTGGAAGTCCCCTGCAGAAATATTGAGCCATGCTGCCTCTATAGCTGTCGATAATTCCGAAAGTGTTGCCGGTGCAGAATTTTGTGCACGAATTGGCGTAATGTTCGATGACAGTCATGTCTGACGATGTGGGTGGCCAAATCATTGGCTGAAATTGTCCAGAATGTTCTGGAAACTAATCGCGAACAATTGTGGCTTCCTGACATAGCGCATTGCCATCCATAAAAATTACATCGTTGTTTGGAACCATGAGATCCATAAATGGCTGCAAGTTGTCTCTAGCAGCCGAACGTAACCATTTCCAGTCAATGATCGGTTCAGTTGGACCGGAGGACCCACAACATTCCATGTAAACACTGCCCACACCAATGTGGACTCACCACTAGGCTGCACAGTGCCCTTTTTGACAACTTGAGTCCGCGGTTTGGTGGGATCTGCGCCACACTGGAACCCTACAGCAGCTCTGGCCAACTTAAACCGCGACTCATGACCAGGCCACGGTTTTCTAGTCGTCTAGCGTCCAACCGATACGGCCACGAGCCCAAGAGGGGCGCTGCAGGCGGTGTTGTGCTGTTAGCAGACACTTGTGTCGGTCTTCTGCTGCCATAGCCCATTAACGCCAAATTTCGTCGCACTGTCCTAACGTATACGTTCGTCGTACGTCCAACATTGATTTCTGCGGTTATTGCACAAAGTGTTGCTTGTCTGTTAGCACAGACAACTTCACTCAAACGCCGCTGCTTTCGGTCGTTAAGTGAAGGCCGTCGGCCACTACGTTATCCGAGATGAGAGGTAATGCCTGAAATGTGGTATTCTCGGCACATTTTGATCCTGTGAAATCTCGGAATACTGAATTCCTGAACGGTTTCCTATGTGAATGTCCCACGCCTCCAGCTACAACTACGGTTCCAAGCTCAGAGTCTCTTTAATTCCCGGCGTGCGGTCATAACAACGTCGGAAACGTTTTCATACGAGTCACCTAAGTACAACTGACAGCTCTGTCAATGCACTGCCCTTTTATACCTTGTGTACGCTATACTACCGCCATCTGTATATGTATGTACACACAGCTATCCCATGAGTTTTGTCACTTCAGTGAATATCTCTGTGTTATCCATTCATACAGCATTATGATTGGCACTTTTCTTGGCACGTAAAAGTTTTGTAAGGAGTTTAATGATTCGCAAATTATTACTCTCCAGTCGATTTTATAAGAAACGAATATTTTTGCAAAATTAATTACTTATGCTTCGAAAGTGAATGTGCTGAAGATTCCTGCCGTTTGTGGTTCAGATGTAGCAACAATTGTGCAACTAATTTTGTTTGTTTGTTGGGTAACAGTTTCATTGCTTTTGACATGCTATTATCACGTCTATGTGGTTTTCCTTTCAGTTACAACTGTGGTGTCTTATCTGGTACGTCAAATAACTTAAGTACTGCATTCCATACAAGTTCGCATGTTCCACATTCAGTGATTTGACTGGAAGTACAGTGAAAAAAACTATTCGTTGCTGAATACATACACGACGTCCATCTGCAATTGGTCAGGTCTTATGCCGTTTACTTGCCATTATCTTATTCTTAAAAGAAAACAGCATTCTTCATTAAATATCTGTAGGTCACAAGAGAATCTTAAACCAAACTGCCCTTTAACGTGCCTTTTCATACCTCCCAGGGTTCTTACGAAAACAAGGGAGAAAAATGTGGTGTAATGTTATAGTCGTGCCGATTATTATGGCACTACATACAGTCCTATTGTAAAACTGTTCAAATCGACATAAACGATACTGTTCGTACTTATTCCGTATCGTATAAGCAGTGTAGCTTTGTGTCCGCTTGGATCGCTGCTGTCACAGTACATAACAAAAATGATCAACAGTGTCGTGACTGTATGTGTTAGATTGTGCTGATGTTCTGCCACTGCACAGGGTCTCTCCAAACAAATTTGGAATCCCGAAGAATAGACAACTGTCCTAGCTTAAAATTTCGATTATAAATAAAATTTCAAAATATTACATTTCTGTCGTTAAGATAGCGTAAATGTTGCAAATACACTTTTCTCATCAGTTCACTCATACTTCATTAAATACAGAAAGGTACAGGAAAGTGGAGTGGGGAAAAAAGCCGCAAATTGGCGTTCATAAGAAGAGGAACAACACCAAAAATGCGGCAGGAGCGTGATATGTAGGAAATTGTCCACGCAACCTGCCACTGATGATGCCTTGCAGAAAATAAAGGCGAAACGCGTATGGCACTAAAATTGTGTTTTATTCAGTTGCTGTCAGACGGTCCATAAGTAAAAATTATTAATATACCGTAATATGACACGCAACTGAGGCAGACAGGACTATAAAAGTTGAAGATGTCAAGAAATGGAATTTTCTTCATAAACCGCCCTAACATTGTTGTTGTTGTGGTCTTCAGTCCTGAGACTGGTTTGATGCAGCTCTCCATGCTACTCTATCCTGTGCAAGCTTCTTCATCTCCCAGTACCTACTGCAACCTACATCCTTCTGAATCTGCTTAGTGTATTCATCTCTTGGTCTCCCTCTACGATTTTTACTCTCCACGCTGCCCTCCAATGCTAAATTTGTGATCCCTTGATGCCTCAAAACATGTCCTACCAACCGATCCCTTCATCTACTCAAGTTGTGCCACAAACTTCTCCCCAATCCTAGTCAATACCTCCTCATTAGTTACGTGATCTACCCACCTTATCTTCAGCATTCTTCTGTAGCACCACATTTCGAAAGCTTCTATTCTCTTCTTGTCCAAACTAGTTATCGTCCATGTTTCACTTCCATACATGGCTACACTCCATACAAATACTTTCAGAAACGACTTCCTGACACTTAAATCTATACTCGATGTTAACAAATTTCTCTTCTTCAGAAACGATTTCCTTGCCATTGCAAATCTACATTTTATATCCTCTCTACTTCGACCATCATTAGTTATTTTACTCCCTAAATAGCAAAACTCCTTTACTACCTTAAGTGTCTCATTTCCTAAACTAATTCCCTCAGCATCACCCGATTTAATTTGACTACATTCCATTATCCTCGTTTTGCTTTTGTTGATGTTCATCTTATATCCTCCTTTCAAGACACTGTCCATTCCGTTCAACTGCTCTTCCAAATCCTTTGCTGTCTCTGACAGAATTACAATGTCATCGGCGAACCTCAAAGTTTTTATTTCTTCTCCATGAATTTCAATACCTACTCCGAATTTTTCTTTTGTTTCCTTTACTGCTTCCTCAATATACAGATTGAATAACATCGGGGAGAGGCTACAACCCTGTCTCACTCCTTTCCCAACCACTGCTTCCCTTTCATACCCCTCGACTCTTATAACTGCCATCTGATTTCTGTACAAATTGTAAATAGCCTTTCGCTCCCTGTATTTTATACTTGCCACCTTCAGAATTTGAAAGAGAGTACTCCAGTTAACATTGTCAAAAGCTTTCTATAAGTCTACAAATGCTAGAAACGTAGGTTTGCCTTTTCGTAATCTTTCTTCTAAGATAAGTCGTAAGGTTAGTATTGCCTCACGTGTTCCAACATTTTTACGGAATCCAAACTGATCTTCCCCGAGGTTCGCTTTTACCAGTTTTTCCATTCGTCTGTAAAGAATTCGTGTTAGTATTTTGCAGCTGTGACTTATTAAACTGATAGTTCGGTAATTTTCACATCTGTCAACACCTGCTTTCTTTGGGATTGGAATTATTATATTCTTCTTGAAGTCTGAGGGTATTTCGCCTGTCTCATACATCTTGCTCACCAGATGGTAGAGTTTTGTCAGGACTGGCTCTCCCAAGGCCGTCAGTAGTTCCAATGGAATGTTGTCTACTCCCGGGGCCTTGTTTCGACTCAGGTCTTTCAGTGCTCTGTCAAACTCTTCACGCAGTATCTTATCTCCCATTTTGTCTTCATCTACATCCTCTTCCATTTCCATAATATCGTCCTCAAGTACATCGCTCTTGTATAAACCCTCTATATACTCCTTCCACCTTTCTGCCTTCCCTTCTTTGCTTAGAACTGGGTTTCCATCTGAGCTCTTGATATTCATATAAGCGGTTCTCTTCTCTCCAAAGGTCTCTTTAATTTTCCTGTAGGCAGTATCTATCTTACCCCTAGTGAGACAAGCCTCTACATCCTTACATTTGTCCCCTAGCCATCCCTGCTTAGCCATTTTGCACTTCCTGTCGATCACATTTTTGAGACGTTTGTATTCCTTTTTGCCTGCTTCATTTACTGCATTTTTATATTTTCTCCTTTCATCAATTAAATTCAATATTTCTTCTGTTACCCAAGGATTTCTATTAGCCCTCGCCTTTTTACCTACTTCATCGTCTGCTGCCTTCACTACTTCATCTCTCATAGCTACCCATTCTTCTTCTACTGTATTTCTTTCCTCCATTCCTGTCAATTCTTCCCTTATGCTCTCCCTGAAACTCTCTACAACCTCTGGTTCTTTCAGTTTATCCAGGTCCCATCTCCTTAGATTCCCACCTTTTTGCAGTTTCTTCAGTTTCAATCTGCAGTTCATAACCAATAGATTGTGGTCAGAATCCACATCTGCCTCTGGAAATCTCTTACAGTTTAAAACCTGGTTCCTAAATCTCTGTCTTACCATTATATAATCTATCTGATACCTTTTAGTATCTCCAGGATTCTTCCAGGTATACAACCTTCTTTTATGATTCTTGAACCAAGTGTTAGCTATGATTAAGTTATGCTTTGTGCAAAATTCTACCAGACGGCTTCGTCTTTCATTTCTTCCCCCCAATCCATATTCACCTACTATGTTTCCTTCTCTCCCTTTTCCTACTGACGAATTCCAGTCACCCATGACTATTAAATTTTCGTCTCCCTTCACTACCTGAATAATTTCTTTTATCTCGTCATACATTTCATCTATTTCTTCATCATCTGCAGAGCTAGTTGGCATATAAACTTGTACTACTGTAGTAGGCATGGGCTTTGTGTCTATCTTGGCCACAATAATGCGTTCACTATACTGTTTGTAGTAGCTAACCCGCACTCCTATTTTTTTATTCATTATTAAACCTACTCCTGCATTACCCCTATTTGATTTTGTATTTATAACCCTGTAATCACCTGACCAAAAGTCTTGTTCCTCCTGCCACCGAACTTCACTAATTCCCACTATATCTAACTTTAACCTATCCATTTCCCTTTTTAAGTTTTCTAACCTACCTGCCCGATTAAGGGATCTGACATTCCACTCTCCGATCTGTAGAACGCCAGTTTTCTTTCTCCTGATAACGAAGTCCTCTCGAGTAGTCCCCGCCCGGAGATCCGAATGGGGGACTATTTTACCTCCGGAATATTTTACCCAAGAGGACGCCATCATCATTTAATCATACAGTAAAGCTGCATGTCCTCGTGAAAAATTACGGCTGTAGTTTCCCCTTGCTTTCAGCTGTTCGCAGTACCAGCACAGCAAGGCCGTTTTGGTTAATGTTACAAGGCCAGATCAGTCAATCATCCAGACTGTTGCCCCTACAACTACTGAAAAGGCTGCTGCCCCTCTTCAGGAACCACATGTTTGTCTGGCCTCTCAACAGATACCCCTCCATTGTGGTTGCACCTATGGTACGGCCATCTGTATCGCTGAGGCACGCAAGCCTCCCCACCAACGGCAAGGTCCATGGTTCATGGGGGGGCCCTAACATTACGTACACCTAATTGTTTTCCATATATTCTGAATATGAAGGAATAAAATCTAGAGTCCTAGCCTAGCACAACCAAAAATTCAGTTAAGATACAAAGCAATTTCTGATTTTAATACAATATAAAGTTAATTGTTTATTAAAACCAATTATCGGCTGTGAAGGTTCTCTCATGTCATTCCTCGCTCTTTCCTAATGGCCCCCGCCGCATCCATATCAGTTTTCCAAGTTTTTAGTCCCCCAGTACGCGATGCTGGATGACAGCACAGATCTTCGCCAGCCAGTAATCGGAAACACATTTTTAACATACACCAGAGTAAAAGCCTTTTTGCAAACAGCCCGCGTGCCGCCGCGGTTAAGGTATATCTGCTTGGCAATATGGCTCTATCCAGCTACCAACAGTGTCTTCAGTGAACGCCGCTGCGGATCCGTCTCCACAGGAGGCTCCTGGTTCGTGCTGACTGCTGTTCATTGCCCACAAAGTCCAGAATTTTCACGCCAATACCGCAACTGGATGTCCACTGAGTGGCCACAGGTGTGTTCCATTGGACAGATGGCCTTTGACCTGTATGGAAGGATACGTCTGAAAACACCCTTCAACAATCACGAGAGCGTTATGTGCTGGAGAATGTTTTCGTGGCTGTCCGTGGGTGATGTTGCCATTGTGGGAGGCACAGTGGATCAACACAAGTATGCACGTATCCTTAGAGACCGTGTCCACCCTACATGCAGTTTATTTTTGTTTGACACGATGGTGTCTATCAGCAGGACAATGCAACTTGTCACACAGTTGGCAGTGTACGTGCATGCTTCGAAGAGCACCACGATGAGTGCCTAAATGCCATACCTCCATAGCCACGAACCCCCATTCCCCGGCATTTAAGCCCAATCGACAATCTGCGGAACTACCTCGATCGGGTTGTTCACGCCTTGGATCGTCAACCGTGAAACCTGGCGCAGCTGACCTCGGCACTGAAGCCGACATGGTTCCACAACCCTGTCCGTACCTTCCAGAACCTCACTCTCTTCCCACGTGTCTCTCAGCGGTCCTCGCTATAAAAGGTGTGTTGTTCAGGCTTTTGATAGGTGATCACATTAATGGAACTGGACAGTGTAGCAATATGATGGTGCTTTGATTCAACAACACAGTATGGATTTGTGAACCGTTGTTCCCTCGAGTCTCATTAAATGACTCATCACGTGATAACCACTTTATCATCGGGCTACACCATTTCGTTTTGTTTGATCTAATAGCGTGCTACAGTACTGTGTACGGGGACTTCAGTACGTACCAGAGCTGCAGACACATACCTGAAACAAACAGAAAATAAAAAACCTAAACCTATTGTTTTCGAAGTGTTCATTAGAACTTTGACTGCTCGTCGTGTGGTTTCGTCAACAGTACAGCACCTACAATTGTATGTTCCCTTTCTCAGCACACTGTGTAGCTTCCAAGAGAATTCTCACGCCCTCTTAGCTCAACAAATGTAGACCCGTATTTCACACATCATTAGACCTTAGAAAAGTCTTTGGCTATATAAGTCGTTGAAAAATGTGGTCTGTTGTTTGAAATGCGTGACTAACGCGGTATGATCATCTTCTGTTTATCATCTTTCCTTCTCAGACAGGAAGTTACACTCACCTGCTGTTCTGCTGTCCCTGAGCCGTAAAGTTGTAGGGATTCTTCTCTCAGCAGGTATTTTGCCTCCTAATTGATAGCTTCAGTTAAAGACAAAGAGACAGTCGGGAAGTTACAGGACATGATAAGGAGTAAATACGATAAAAATTGGCATATGTATTGCAATAAATACACGAACCGATCTGTCTTCTGTGGTAGTGGCAAGTGTCAACATGCATCCGTCCAAAGTTCCAAACATGTAGCACCAGCTATTAGCAGAGAGGAGGAGCCCAACCGAAGAATGCTTTGGCTTTTGATTATTACTGGAGCACATCGACAATCCTGTTGCTTATGCTGGTGACATAAGTTACACCGAGAATGACATGCTCCATAGCATTACAGGACCGTTTTGCGACAAAATTATTGTGGCTAAAATCTGTGACCAACTGGACTGTCAGGAGCAATTAGAGAAGAGCAGATCTGTAATATTAAAGAAAAATATGTTTAGTTCTTTTAATTATTATTTACGCGGTAAATTCTCGAAGTTCATCTCTACAAGCCATGACATTGAGGCCAAGCTTCCATTTCTGCTGAACGGGAATGACAGGTTTACAGCAGATAAATAATGGGAAATGTCGTCAAAGAAGGACTGGAAACCATACCGAGGTAAAATCCTGTGATACCATACAAAGAGAAATTGGCTGACACTAAAATGTGTGTACCAATGGAAGACCTGCCTGGAATATTGCAGCAGCATCTTGTATGTGTAATGTAAATCCTAGAAGTTATGTGAGATTCTGGTGGGATTGTTAACAAAATGGAGATGTGACTACCTAATATGAAATCAAAACTTCTATCTGCAAGGAGGCTACCAAGGAAACAGCAGTTGATTGTGGATGACAGGTTTTAAATTTCGCAACAATTAGACATTTGGTATAAACTGTTTTATGTGAATAAGCTCCAATTGCAGTATAAACTTACGTAACAAATTTATATGTCAAATTATAAGCACAGGAATGAACAAAGATATTCATAACCAACTTATTGATTTTATGAAGTGTCAAAACATGCGTCTACGACAAACTTTGTTGGTTAGAGTACGTGGTATTACGAGGCTGGAGGATGCATTACACAGCTACAGAATGACGTAGTTACGTAGGCTTCTGCAGCCATTGCCAAAATGATCAAAAATCTTGCAAGTATTGTATCGTATCTTGTTTTAAAATAGTTTAAAATATAAAGTATTAAACCGCCACTTCGGCCATGCCCTAAGGAAGGCCATTGTAATATTGCCGAAACGTCGGTTTAAATTTTAAAGTATTTTACACAATTACGCAATCCAACATCCAGAAGAATTTCAGTCAACTACACAATGGGTCTTTGTTTGACCCTGTGCTATACTATACGAAAGTATATGAAATACCAACAGACAGAATTCTCAATGAGCTCCACTACATGCTGTGCCAATCTTCCATGTGGTGTCAACTAACCAATAAGTTGCAGAGTAATTGCTATGTGCTGCATTGAGACCAAGAAGAGATTATAAGCTATGTTCTGTCTCCCTATAGTTTTAATTATTGACCTGCAAACCTTAATTCAGATTTCAACAAAAACAACGTATTACACTGAAGTGCTACATTAAAGCAGGATAAACATATTTTTAGCTCTCCAGAACATTGTAAAATTTGTGATTAGTGTTCCCAAGGCTGGAAACGTCACAATTAATAATATATCTGGGGGGGGGGGGGGGTTAAGCCTCAGTCGAATGGATTTCACATTAAAACTCAATGTTTCATACCCATTTGTGTAGGATATTTTCAGGGGGGATCGTAGCTTCTTTGAGTGTCCGATTCACACCTTGGCTCGCCACTGACTACAGTGACAGTAAACTTCCGTTTATGCTGTCTTCCGCACAGTGCCATGACGTCACACGCTTTGAATACCCGAGTGCAATTGGCCGTTCTTGGCAGGGAAGCGGTGATGCACAATGAGGGGAGGAGGAGGAGATGGATAGAGAGAGAGGGAGGAGTTTAGGATGTATATCCAATGCCCATGCATATTTATCAATTGCAATGCATTGTATGGATCTATAGTAACACATATTCACAATTTCTACAATCTGCACAATACCAAATGTACTAGTCACGTCAGAACCGATTGGATGAAGACAATAGCGATTGAATCGAGGCGCACACCCTGCATTCTTTCTAAAACGATGTTACAGAAACTATTTAATTAAAAATGATTTTTGATTTATTTATAGCTTTATATGTCAGTTTCATTATGATGCGCCCATCATTTCGTTAATGGTAATAATTGTCGTGATATTTACATGGAAGTAACACACTGCACTAAATCCAAAAAAATTGCAATGAAAAATAGAGATCGCAATGATTTTGCGTTTGGTGCAAATTGCATAAGATGTTGCTGCGTATGAAATTTAGCTAACATACTGAATTTTACTTTAGACTTAGGTAGAGGTGTCTGTCACCACTCTCGAGAAAACTGAACTGACGTAGCACATTCATTTACAATCACGCAGCGCCAGCAATGAAGCCAGAGTGAAATATCCACAAAATTCCTCATATTTCGTAAACGGTTTCAGATATCGATATGACATTTTGGCAAACAATAGCAAGCAAAGAGGAGAGTATTTTGCCATATCGTTATTATGCCAAACGTCATTTTCTATTGTGTTATTACAATAGCTACAGAATTTTTCAACGAAAGAATGTAATTTTTAAGGGCCATTGATGGCTGGTGAAATGGAACAACATAAGTGAAGACATTACCCTTTTTTTGTAGCGAGAAAGTGCTTTTTCATAAGCTACTGGCCTTACTTATCCTCAGTTCCTCACTTAAGAAACTTAATAAACCACTATTTCAGAATTGTCTCGCAACTGTGTCTGCACAAATTGTAAGAGAGGTGAGATTATGTAAACTTGCAGTGTCTTGGGAAAAGAAGCAAATTTTTACGTGGCAGCCAGAGAAAGGTGTAGATTTTACTCAAAATTCGCCAATCAGACGTTTCCCTGAAAGTTTCATATGGTTAAAAAGCCAGGCAAAAATATATCGCTGCATTTTTGGCGGAATTCTTTTTATATACTAACCAAAACAGAGATGACAGATCTTTTTGAATGGTCACCATACAAGTGTGGGCGTAGATGTGCTCCACTTAATATTTACAAAAAATGTGAGCGTAGGCTTCGGTTTAGAACTGCACTTCCCGTCCAGCGCTCCGCATTTTCCCTACAACCCTGCATCGTGACGAAGTCCCATCTCACACAACCACATCTGTCACGTAAGCTTCGATCTCAAAAGGGATTACTTTTGCCCCACATCCTCCATATTCACCTGATCTGAGATCTTGTCACCTTTTTCTTCTCTAGAAATTGAAAATTGTATTAAAATGTCGTAATTTTGGTACTCTGGAGAACATTCAAAAGAATGTGACCGAAATGTTAAAAGCCCTACCACTTGGAGCCTTCCAGCGCTGATACCAAGACTGAGCATTATGACACCACCAGTGTATGCCTGCTGAAGGAAACTACTTTGAAGAGGACAATGTTGTGGACAATACTGTTATTTGAAAAGAAAAACTTCAGTAGATAAAAAGTCAGCCTCATTACTGTTCTCACACAGCCTGAATGACACATTTGGCAATATGAAGCTGGTTCACGCTCAAGTGTATCAGAGCACACATGCACGATGTTCAACAAGATGCACTATGGTAGGTCAATCCTAAGTGTTCACATGTTGACCCAAGGACATCATCAACTGTGATCACAGTGGGCACTTGGTCGTCGAAATTGGACAGTAGATCAATGAAAACGTGTTGCCTCGTCGGATGAATCACATTTCTTGTTACACTATGTCATTGGAGGTAAGGGAATACGCTGTCATCTAGACATGATTTGAGGAGCATGATAGTGGACTCATGGTGATGTCTTGATCATCAAATTTGTCTTTTTTGGTCCCAGCGAACACATCTGGAGCGCTACCGGGTGTCAGCTCCTCGTGTAAAACCACCAGCCTGTGATTTGCGAGCATTTCGCTACTCGTACATCTGGAGCCACATCCCCCTGGAAACCTACCAAGGACTTCTCGAATTAATATCACGGAGTCTCAGGGCGAAAAGGTTCCAAAGATGGACCAACGCTATTAAGCAGCACGAAATAGCAGTGCCTATATCATTATGAAGTACAATGCAATGTTGCTTCGGACATGTATGCTTGCCTGAAAGAACTTTACATCGTACTTCTTAATAACACAGACATATCCGAAGGACATTGGATCATACCTCTTGATAACACAGGCACTGCTATTGCGTATTTATTCGTCAATACGAAGCCCTCGACTCTCAGTCAATATGTCCTTCCTGCGCGGGAATACGAAGAGCGTTTGAAAAGTCCGTTCAAAGTCCAAGAGATGGCACTACCGGCGTGTATCGAGGTCATGTTTAATTAGTAGCATCTTTGGAAAGAACGCACACCAAGTTTCAACCATTTTGGTCTATTTCTTTGTGTTTGGCATTCGTGTGAATCTAGGAAGTCGAGTGATAGTCAAAAAATGGACGAAAAAGAATTTCGTGTGGTGATTAAACATTACTTTATGAAAGGCAGAACGCATCAGGAGACTAAAGAGAAGCTTGATAAACATTCCAGTGACTCTGCATCTTCGATTAGAACAGTTCATAAGTGGTTTCAAAGTTTTCGGAGTGGCCATATGGGCAAATGAAGGAAGCTTGAATAAATGGAATCTGATGAGGCGAACACGCCAAGGGCTGTACCCGATTTCCCAGAAACTTAGTTCAGTGGAAGATGGGTGAAAATAAGCGAACCCGTGTCTCGACTTATCCGTAAATATACAACAATTTCTGAGAAAACGACGGCCAGAATTTTCGACGTAGTTTATGTGCCTTTTAGCCAGTAAGCAACTCAATTGTAGCGGTGGCACAGTTGCTGGCGTCGGTGCTTCACATTTTCTGCGCCCCGTGTCTGAAAGCTGATTACTACTTTTATTTTTGTTTTTCACTTTTCCCTTGAAGTTTACAGCACCAATGTCTTCAAATATATATCGAAATAGTGGTGCCCCTATGCGTCCACTAATTGTATGGCTGGTGAATGAATTACAGAAAAACAAACAATAAATGAACGTAAAAATCATTTGAAATCGTTGTTGGTGAAATTCCTGTAGTGTATCCTGATTCATAATCAACTGCAAGTGCCAGTTTCGGGAAAGGTCATCCACTAGATCCACTATGAGTGGTTTGATGTGAGAATACTGCCAGAGCGCGAAATCTTCAACAATGTTAACGACATTTCTTTCCCGAGTA
The DNA here is from genome assembly GCF_021461385.2 of Schistocerca piceifrons. Lineage (NCBI taxonomy): Eukaryota > Metazoa > Arthropoda > Insecta > Orthoptera > Acrididae > Schistocerca > Schistocerca piceifrons. The sequence goes on along the minus strand of NC_060144.1, from coordinate 352,470,609 downwards.
AGATTCATATGAAGAAATGTCGCTGTGGCAAACCGACCTCCAAGTGGAACTCGTCGTGTTCGGAATTTCTGTGTTTCGAATGTTTCTTCGATCGTTTTCATCCAAGGTTCCACATCAAATCTTTACGGAGAATAAATATATTAATAGAATATAAAAATTGTGAATTCACGAAAGAACGAAATATAAGACTACAGGAATCTGAGATGATTGTAACCCCTATAAATACCATACACACATGCATTGTATAATAAATGTATGACGCTTATTTTCAAATCCATTTGTGATTTTACAAATAATTTAACGCCCTTCTCTCACCTAATTTGATGTGAAACATTGGTCTAGTAATTTTCTACGGGCATGGGCAAATAAATGAAAAACAATAATAAAAATAATAATCGTGTTTCGAACACAGGACGTAAAAAAGGGAGGGGCACAACGTTAACAGCTAAGCGATAGATTAGGATGAGCTTACTGCACACTAAAAAGTGCCTAAATTACGTTGAAAACTTTTTCGGTTGTTTTCTCAGAAACAATAGAGTAGCTACAGATAAGCCGAAACTTGTGTTACCTTATTTTGGCTCCTCTTCCACTGAACGAAGTTCCTGGGAAATCGAGTTATGGTAGTTGCCGTGTTCTTCTCTTGAATATATAGCCTTAAGAGATCGAGTAATGTACTCAAATTAATATTGTAGTTACCATACACAGCACTTTTTACTATAGCACTAAGAATGAACGGAATATTAACTCAGTGAAATTTATATATATATATATATATATATTGCACAGAACGAGAGTTCAGTGTCAGCAAAGAAACTGAAAAACTCATACTATGTAGGTGGTTTGGTAGAAATTGTCGCCAGAGGAAATGAGTGATTAAGCTTACTACAAGGAACGCACTTTTCGTTTTCAATAATAATTTTGTGTTCTGTAAACTTTGTGTTGAGCCACTGTGTTTGATCCTTAGTCATTTACCAGGACAGGGTCGTATGTAGATACAAATCGAGCATCCAGTTTGTTCACTGAAACGTGGACTGGCACACGAAGCAGTGTGAATAAATGAAGGCAATGTGAGTGGGTGAGGAGTATATCGAATGGAAACGCCGAGCAGTTGTAGCAGAAGTTTACGTATGTGTCACTTCTCCTCCTCGCTTTTCTCGGTTATGTCGCAAGGACTGTAAGCAGTGGTTTGGATTTCTGTGTTCGTTGTGGAGCTGGCATATTCGGCCTAAATCAGAAGACACGGTGCTATGTAGCTAAGAGAAAAACTGGTCACTTTCTGATACAATTATCGATATCAACTATAGTGGTCTCATGTAAATTATTTTTCTGTTTTTACCTAATGTGACTTCTGACTAACTGTCCTCTTTGCTATAACATTCCTTATTTATGATAATTTATGTAATTTTAATTACTCTATGAATATAATCTCAGAAGCAATGTGCTGTGAAAGATTGTAAAAGCTAAAAATTTAATTGTAGTACTTTTTCATGCACACGAAAAGTAGGTTTGTAATCACGTAAAAGTTGGAGAGAAGTCCCTCCGCAACAGAACTAGTTAGGCGGGAGTAGAACAGGTGGACCCCGTCATCAAACTGCAAGGCTCCTGTGTGGCATGAGTCAATCGTTGGCTAGCAGGCAATGGGTGCGCATCTTGTGATCTGAAAGAGGCGAGAACAACTGCCAGATTATGTAATACTGCGTCGGATGTGGAAGTAATGCAGCGTATTATTCGTGGCATACTTTATTAGCTCTGAAAATCTGACGTTAAGAAGAGAATTTTCAAAGGTGGTCACATAGGAAGAGCCACAGATACTTTTTCTGCCTTTTTTTAATACCTCAGGAGATCGACGTTGCCAAAACCATCATCTCACATTAACAGTTGAGTACTGTGTAACTGCATGGACCAGTTATGTGGTTTCTTTTTCAGTAATAATTTTGTGTTCTGTAAACTTTGTGTTGAGCCACAGTATTTGATCCTTAGCCATATTCCTATACAGGGTCCTGTCCCAAGTGCAACGATGAATCCGAGTATCCTGTTTTACTGAACTGAAAAGCAATTATTTTCCTTAACAAAAGTTAACAGACTTTGTAGAGTTGTAAAGTACATAATTATTTAGTGAGCATAAGTTTTGAAATACTCCAACTAGTTTTCATGAACGCACAGTTAAAGCACTCAATTCAAAGATTACTTTAATTGAAATAATGGTATTTACAATTTCATGTGTAATGTTGTTAACAGTGTTTCCCATTTTCTGTTGTGATTCAAGTGTTCAGCCACAATCTGAATCTACCGATAAATTAGTTTCTGGGTTCCCATGCTGGCTGTTGAGCCAAGTTTAAACATCATATTACAATAACAGCAATAAAAAATAAGCAACTGGCTACTATTATTCAAACAATACTAGATCAGGCACCACATATTCCATTTTAGCTAAGTAATACAAGGTAGGGATGTACCTTAAAAATACAAATAATGATCAGTACAAAAGATACTATTAATTCGTACCTATTTCAGTATTAATAATTTCCTATAATTAAATTGACAAAAGAACTTCTCGTCCATGTCAATAGTGCTCTTCCATTAGTAATCATTTACCTCCTATTATCATGTTCTTTCTGATGTAATGTACAGATAGAATTGTTATTGAGAGTCAGTTGTTGCCTAAAGACATTAATACTTCTCCAGTGTAGTTGAAGGCAGTTGACTGGAACGTTACTTATTAAATTGTGCTACTGTTCTATATCTTATGAGCTAAACAATAGTATAGTATCAAGTAAAGGCGACACACATAGTTAAATTTCTTTATGAATCATACTTCTACTAAGTACAACTTTGCCAAATGAGGCTGGCGACCGTTTTCTTTGCGTAATTACTGTTTCCTTGATTTCTAATAGAACCTTGGTTAGATTCCCGTTAGTTTTGCTATTGTTTCCTCTCAATAACAATCTTTCTAGAATCAAAAAATAGTTCTATACATTTCCATTACATACAGTCATAATCATAAAAATCCTTTCACAGGAATAACATTATTGGTATAGGTTGTATACATGGAAGAATCCTGGAGATACTAAAAGGTATCAGATAGATTATATAATGGTAAGACAGAGATTTAGGAACCAGGTTTTAAATTGTAAGACATTTCCAGGGGCAGATGTGGACTCTGACCACAATCTGTTGGTTATGAGCCATAGATTAAAACTGAAGAAACTACAAAAAGGTGCTAATTTAAGGAGATGGGACCTGGAGAAACTGACTAAACCAGAGGTTGTAGAGAGTTTCAGGGAGAGCATTAGGGAACAATTGACAGGAATGGGAGAAATAAATACAGTAGAAGAAGAAAGAGTAGCTCTGAGGGATAAAGCAGTGAAGGCAGCAGACGATCAAGTAGGTAAAAAGACGAGGGCTAATAGAAATCCTTGGGTAACAGAAGAAATATTGAATTTAATTGATGAAAGGAGAAAATATAAAAATGCCATAAATGAAGCAGGCAAAAAGAAATACAAATGTCTCAAAAATGAGATCGACAGGAAGTGCAAAATGGGTAAGCAGGGATGGCTAAAGGACAAATGTAAGGATGTAGAGGCTTATCTCACTAGGGGTAAGATAGATACTGCCTACAGGAAAATTAAAGAGACCTTTGGAGAGAAGAGAACCACTTGTATGAATATCAAGAGCTCAGATGGAAACCCAGTTCTAAGCAAAGAAGGGAAGGCAGAAAGGTGGAAGGAGTATATGGAGGGTTTATACAAGGGCGATGTACTTGAGGACAATGTTATGGAAATGGAAGAGGATGTAGATGAAGACGAAAAGGGAGATAAGATACTGCATGAAGAGTTTGACAGAGCACTGAAAGACCTGAGTCGAAGCAATGCCACGGGAGTAGACAACATTCCATTAGAACTACTGACGGCCTTGGGAGAGCCAGTCATGACAAAACTCTACCATCTGGTGAGCAAGATGTATGAGACAGGTGAAATACCCTCAGACTTCAAGAAGAATATAATAATTCCAATCCCAAAGAAAGCAGGTGTTGACAGATGTGAAAATTACCAAACTATCAGTTTAATAAGTCACAGCTGCAAAATACTAACGCGAATTCTTTACAGACGAATGGAAAAACTGGTAGAAGCGGACCCCGGGAAAGATCAGTTTGGATTCCTTAGAAATGTTGGAACACGTGAGGCAATACTATCCTTACGACTTATCTTAGAAGAAAGATTAAGAAAAGGCAAACCTACGTTTCTAGCATTTGTAGACTTAGAGAAAGCTTTTGACAATGTTAACTGGATTATTCTCTTTCAAATTCTAAAGGTGGCAGGGGTAAAATACAGGGAGCGAAAGGCTATTTACAATTTGTACAGAAACCAGATGGCAGTTGTAAGAGTCGAGGGGCATGAAAGGGAAGCAGTCGTTGGGAAGGGAGTGAGACAGGGTTGTAGCCTCTCCCCGATGTTATTCAAACTGTATATTGAGGAAGCAGTAAAGGAAACAAAAGAAAAATTTGGAGTAGGTATTAAAATTCATGGAGAAGAAATAAAAATTTTGAGGTTCGCCGATGACGTTGTAATTCTGTCAGAGACAGCAAAGGACTTGGAAGAGCAGTTGAACGGAACGGACAGTGTCTTGAAAGGAGGATATAAGATGAACATCAACAAAAGCAAAACGAGGATAATGGAATGTAGTCAAATTAAATCGCGTGATGCTGAGGGTATTAGATTAGGAAATGAGACACTTAAAGTAATAAAGGAGTTTTGCTATTTAGGGAGTAAAATAACTGATGATGGTCGAAGTAGAGAGGATATAAAATGTAGATTTGCAATGGCAAGGAAAGCGTTTCTGAAGAAGAGAAATTTGTTAACATCGAGTATAGATTTAAGTGTCACGAAGTCGTTTCTGAAAGTATTTGTATGGAGCGTAGCCATGTATGGAAGTGAAACATGGACGATAAATAGTTTGGACAAGAAGAGAATAGAAGCTTTCGAAATGTGGTGCTACAGAAGCATGCTGAAGATTAGATGGGTAGATCACATAACTAATGAGGAGGTATTGAATAGAATTGGCGAGAAGAGGAGTTTGTGGCACAACTTGACAAAAAGAAGGGACCGGTTGGTAGGACATGTTTTGAGGCATCAAGGGATCACAAATTTAGCATTGGAAGGCAGCGTGGAGGGTAAAAATCGTAGAGGGAGACCAAGAGTCGAATACACTAAGCAGATTCAGAAGGATGTAGGTTGCAGTAAGTACTGGGAGATGAAGAAGCTTGCACAGGATAGAGTAGCATGGAGAGCTGCATCAAACCAGTCTCAGAACTGAAGACCAGAACAACAACAACTAATATAATAGCAGCCGGTAGTGTTATAACTTCCGGCAAAAGTATCGTTTTAGAAATATGCTTTAATCTGAAGCAGTATTTTTATGTTTGAAAATAAATTGTGCTTAGCATATACTAGGACGATGTTACCCACACATACTGCTGTTTCGTGGAAAATATTGCAGCAACAGCGCCAGCAAGCTGCGGTTCTCATGTCTGCTGCAATTGCAAGTGCGCTAACTGTATCACGTATGATGCATATTGGTAGCGTAATATTTATATAGATTATTTTGTCTACTCTTCATCATAATTATTGTCTTTGAATAAACGTGCCATTTTTGTTCGTCTCATTGCGTATTTCTTTAAGTTACCTTCTGTGCTATATTGTAGCAGTTCGTTCTATATATAGCCCTAGTTTAATCGAACTATGTTGTTTGGCAGTGACATATCATGCGGACGCTGTTTCTGTCCTTCCGTTTTGCACACCCCTGCATAAAGCCTTTTGTTGTATACACCCTTGGGAAAAACAGGTCTGATATCAGAAATTTGTTAATGCAATCGCCAAGAAATTTGATTTTTGTACATATGGTAAAATTTACTTGTGATACCTCCAGCAACAACATAAATATAAAACTTCCTGGCAGATTAAAACTGTGTGCCTGACCGAGATTCGAACTGGGGACCTTTGACTTTCGCGGGCAAGTGCTTTACCATCTGGGCTACCGAAGCAAGACACGCATCTGGTATTTACAGCTGTACTTCTGGCAGTATCTCGCCTCCTACCTTCCAGTCGTGCTTCGGTAACTCAGATGGTAGAGCACTTGCCCGCGAAAGGCAAAGATCCCGAGTTCGAGTCTCAGTCGGGCATACAGTTTTCATCTGCCAAGAAGTTTCATATCAGCGCACACTCCGCTGCAGAGTGAAAATCTCATTCTGGAAACATAAATATATTTCAATAAGAGAGATAATTATCACAATCTACTGTTTCTTATTTTGCTTTTCACCACTTCAAATCAGTATTCCAATCACCAGAGCAGTAGGAAAATTACAACTTAAAGGCTCACAGAGACCTAAATTACCAATAATATGGGATTTTACAGTGTCGACAAGAATCAGCAAGAGAAGGGCACAAATGTACAAAAACTGCAGATACGACTCTTTATTGCACAGAACCATACTTTCTTAAAAAGTTGTGCATTGTTAATGAAAAAATGAAGTTACAAAATCAAATAAGCTCAATACAGTTCCTGGGAATAAGCTGTGCCTTTTTGACGAGATGCTGCAACAATTCGGTGTGGTTCACGATTCGCTTTCGGCGCCACAAACGCGTTCTCAAGCGGCAGGCATTCTAACAAACACTTTCAGCATCAGTCACTTACTGCACAATAATGACTGCAGTGACGTAGGATGATGTGACGAGCCTGCTGAGTAGAGACCGTGGGGCGGGAACACGACGGTGGTGCTTCTCCGGTCGGCAGGCATGGTACTTCAGTTCGAATTATCAGACTATACCAGGACCACCCAAATCCACTTCGTTAGGTTCATTACGTAATACTTTTGTTGCTGGGTTCTTTAATTCGAAGACTGGTTCGGTGTAACTCACTATGCTAGTTTACCGAACAAAGCTTCTATATCTCTACACAACTATTACAGGCTACATCCATTTGTACTTGCTTACTGCAGTCAACTCTTGACCTCCCTCTATGGTTTTACCCTCACACTCACCAGACACACATTTTACTCCAGAACTAAATTGACGATTGCTTGGTGCTTCAGAACGTGTTCTCTGAACCAGTCCTTTCTCTCCGTCAAGTTATGACACAAAATTCTTTTCACCACAGTTCCGTTCAGTACCTCGACATTAGTTACACGATCGACCTATCTAACTGCAGTACCACATTTCCAAAATTTCTATTCTCTTCTTGTCTTAACTTCTTATCGCCACTTTTCATTTCCATACAGGGCTACACTCCAGACAAATGTCTTCAAAAAAGAGCTTCTAACACTTAAACTTATATTCCAAGTTAACAAATTTCTCTTCTTCAGACACAGTTATCTTGCCATTACCAGTCTACATTTTATATCCTCTCTACTTAGGCCATAATCAGTTGTTTTGCTTCCTGAATATCAAAACTCATCCATTGCTTTTAATGTCTCGTTTCCTAACCTGATTTCCTCAGCATTGCCTGATTTAATTACCCTTGTTTCTCTTTCGTTAAGCTACATCTTATATCCTCCTTTCAAGAGACTATTCATTCCAATCAATTGCACTTGCAAGCCCTTTACCGTCTGATAGAATTATAATATCATCGACAAACCGAAAAAAATTTATTTCTTCATGCTGAACTTTAATGATTTTTCCGTATTTCTCTTTCTTTTCCTTTACAGCCTGCTCAGCGTACAGATTGAATAACCTTGGCTACAACCCTGTCTCATTCCCTTCTCAAGCACTACTTCCCTTTCACGACCGTCGACTCTTATAACTGCCGTCTGGTTCCTGTACAAGTTGTAAATAACCTTTCGTTTCCTCCATTTTGCCCCTACTACTTTCAAAAATTTAAAGAGTGTATTCCAGTGAACACTGTCAAAAGCTGTCTCCAGATCTACAAAAGATACAAATGTAGGTTTGCTTTCCTTTAACCTATCTTCTAACATACGTTGTAGTGTAAGTACAACTTCATATGTTCCAACTTTTTTACAGAACCTAAACTGTCTTTCCCAAGGTCAGCTTCTACCAATTTTTTTTATTGTTCTGTGGGTAATTCGTATTAGTATTTTATTAACATGACTTACTAGTCTGATAGTTCAGTACTTTTCACACCTGTCAGCCCTTTCTTTCTTTGGAATTGGAATTATTATATTCTTCTTTAAGTGTAAGATTATTTCATCTCTGTCATAGATCTTGCACATCATGTGGAATAGTTTAGTAATGACTGAATCTCCCAAATATCAACTGTTCTGAGGGAATGTCGTCTACTCCAGGGGCCTTGTTTCGGCTTAGGACTTACAGTGCTCTGTCGAATTCTTCTCGCATTCTTCTCCCGTCTGATCTTCATCTACTTTCTCTTCCCTTTCTACAATATTGCCTTCAAGTTTATCTCCCTTTCACGACACTTCTATACACTGAGGTAACAAAATTCATGAAATAGCGATGTGCACATATACAGGTGGCATTAGTATCACGTACACAAGGTATAAAATGGCAGTGCAGTGGTGGAGCTCTCATTTGTACTCAGGTGATTCATGTGAAAAGGTGGTTGGAGCTAGACATGTGGGTCATTCCATTCCGGAAATCGTTAGGGGATTCAATATTCCGAGATCCACAGTGTCAAGAGAGTGCCGAGAATATCAAATTTCAGGCATTACCACTCACCGCGGATATCGAGGTGGCCGACGGCATTCACTTAGCGATCGAAGGCAGCGACGTTTGCGAAGAGATGTCAGTGCTAACAGACAAACAGTGCTGCGTGAAATAACCACAGAAATCAATGTGGGACGTACGAAGAACTTCTCCATTAGGACAGTGTGGTGAAATTTGGAGGTAATGGACTATGGCGACAGATGACCGACGCAGTGCGTTTTGCTAACAATATGACATCGCCTGTAGCCTCTCTTGGGCTTGTGATCATATTGGTTGGGCCATAGACGACTGGAAAACCGTGGTCTGGTCAGATGAGCCGAGATTTCAATTGGTAAGAGCTGTTGATAGGACTTGAGTGTGACACAGACCCTACGAAACCATGGACCCAAGTTGTCAACAAGAAGTTGTACAAGCTGATGGTGACTTCATAATGGTGTGGGCTGTGTTTGCATGGAATGAACTGGGTCCTGTTGTCCAACTGAACCGATCACTGACTGGAAATGGTGATGTTCGGTTACTTGGAGATCATTTGGAGTCGGCCATGGATTACATGTTCTCAAACAATGATGTCGTGTCACCAGGCCACAGTTGTTCGCAATTGGTTTGAAAAACATTCTGGACGATCCGAGCGAATAATTTAGCCTCTCAGGTCACCCGACGTGAATCGCATCGAACATTTATGGGACATAATCGAGTGGACAGTTTGAACACAATATCCTTCATCTGCAACACTTCCGTATTTGGGGACAATTGTAAAGGCAGCGGTGCTCAATATTTCTGCAAGGGACTTACAGAGATCTGTTGAGTCTACAGAGGCTTATAAACAGCTGTTTTTCTGTCACACTATTTGCGAGTGGAACAGGAAAGTAAATGAATTGTAACAGAACATGGTACCTTCTACCGTGCACTGTACAGTGACTTGCAGTGTGTGTGTGTGTGTGTGTGTGTGTGTGTGTGTGTGTGTGTGTGTGTGTGTGTGTGCAGTTGTAGAATCATTAGTTTCATTAATGGAGGGAGGTCTGGTGGATAAAAATTGTAGATGCACAGTAAGACTGGACTACAGCAAGCAGTTCAAATAAATGTAGCTTATAGTGGTTAGGTGAAGATAAAGAGGCTTCTAAAGGTTTCGCTAGTGTGGCGAGCTGCATCAAAGCAGTCTTCAGACTGAAGACGGCAACAAACAAACAATCAAAGTGCCATGAGATTTATATGTGGATTAGGTATTTATGGACGAGGTAAAAGCTGACAGGCAGCTAGCATTCTTACAAAATAGTTACTATATGCTAAGTTACTAGTGATGGAAATAATCACTGACATAATATAAAATATGGGAAGGGAATATGAATGTATTTGTGAGATTGATAGTATTATATCTCAATGTTTCAACATAACGTAGAAAGTCTTTGGTGTTTTCTAGTTTTTCTGTTTCTGTCGAAATAAAGGATCTTGCATTAAATTCTTGTGCGAGTTATTTTCATGTTTTTAATGAATAAAATAGCAATCTCACATGGCTATTCATAAAGAAGGAAGAGATTTCTGGTATTTATCGGTTTCAAACTACAAAATATAGAAACATGACTCCAATTTTCCTGGAAAGAGAAAATTCAAATTTTTATGTATTCAATGCGAGCACCATGTGTTACACGACAAATATCAAAATGATGGCCCATTGCCTGCTACACACAAAGCAGCTGATCTTCATTTGAATCACCTTCATGTTGAGGAAATAAACAGTTTTGAAACAAGTCTAGTTCTAGAATTCAAAATTTGAACTTTTGTATGTCCAGAAACGTTGGAATTGTGGTGCTACCGTTTGTAATTTGGAAGATATAAATGTCTCAAATCTGTTTCTTGATTTTGAATAGCCCTGTGTATTAATCACCTGATGATGATTTGACACCCATGGTTGTTCCCACTGCCAATTAACAAAATGGTTCAAATGGCTCTGAGCACTATGGGACTTAACTTCTGAGGCCATCAGTCCCCTAGAACTTAGAACTACTTAAACCTAACTAACCTAAGGACGTCACACACATCCATGCCCAAGGCAGGATTCAAACCTGCAACTGTAGTGATTGCGTGGTTCCAGACTGTAGCGCCTAGAACCGCTTGGCCACCCCGGCATGCGCCAATTAACACTTGACATAGAAGTTACCTGGTAATACCGATGAATGGTGTCCTTGATCCACTGTCACATGTAGCTGCTAATATGTATTCACATTTTAGAAGCTCTGTTTTATTCTTGGCATTATTGCAAAAATGAAATTATGTCTCCACTACTTGTAACAGTGGCCATGAAATGTGACTTGGAACAGCATACAGGGTGATTCAAAAAGAATACCACAACTTTAAGAATTTAAAACTCTGCAACAACAAAAGGCAGAGCTAAGCACCATCTGTCGGCGAATTAAGGGAGCTATAAAGTTTCATTTAGTTGTACATTTGTTCGCTTGAGGCGCTTTTGAATAGGCGTCAGCGTCAGTTGATGCTAAGATGGCGACCGCTCACCAGAAAGCTTTTTGTGTTATTGAGTACGGCAGAAGTGATTCGACGACAGTTGTTCAGCGAGCATTTCGAACGAAGTATGGTGTTAAACCTCCTGATAGGTGGTGTATTAAACGTTGGTATAAACAGTTTACAGAGAATGGGTGTTTGTGCAAAGGGAAAAGTTCTGGACGGCCGAGAACGAGTGATGAAAATGTAGCACGTACCCAGCAAGCATTTGTTCGCAGCCCAGGAAAATCGACTCGCAGAGCTAGCAGAGAGCTGAAAATTCCACAACCAACTGTATGGAGAGTCCTACGAAAAAGGTTAGTTATTAAACCCGAACGTCAACTACCCGAGGCGATGGATCGGCCGCCAGGCAGCCCGTGACAGAGCACTTCATCACTGGCCTCCAAGAAGCCCTGTTCTTACCCCCTGCGATTTTTTCTTATGGGAGTATGTTAAGGATATGGTGTTTTGGCCACCTCTCCCAGCCACCATTGATGATTTGAAACGAGAAATAACAGCAGCTATCCAATCTGTTACGCCTGATATGCTACAGAGAGTGTGGAACGAGTTGGAGTATCGGGTTGGTATTGCTCGAGTGTCTGGAGGGGGCCATATTGAACATCTCTGAACTTGTTTTTGAGTGAAAAAAAACCTTTTTAAATACTCTTTGTAATGATGTGTAACATAAGGTTATATTATGTTACTTTCATTAAATACACATTTTTAAAGTTGTGGTATTCTTTTTGAATCACCCTGTATATTTCAAGATACATGTGTATTAATGTGATAAAATTAAAAACATTCAAATACTTAATACTATTATAGCTATGGGGCTTTCACGCCACAGTACGTATGTTTAGTACCTAACTTCACTTAATTCTGCAAACATGACGTTGCATATGCATGTTGCCTAATACAGGGGCATTAGAGCAGAGAGATGATTTGTCAGTAGAAACCCAACACAGCTTCTTACCACGATCAACAGCAACAAAACAAACACAAACACACACACACACACACACACACACACACACACACACACACACACACACACACACAGTCTATCAGTAAATTATTTCTCATGTATCATCTTCAATGCTATACTCTTTTTTGTGCAAAACAATGCCGTAAGACGGGATGGACAGCCATAAAGAAATAATATTGTCTTGTCCTGACAGGGAGTAAGGATTACATGTTTGACTGACAAGCGCCTACCTCGATTGATGCAACTGAAGAGCGACTCTCATGCGGGCAGTTGCAGGACTCAAACCTGTAAAGAACCACCCAGCTAAAAGGGTGCTCCAAGACAGAACTCAGTGTAATTCTCAAGGAAACTTAGGGCCAATGAAAGCCAATCCCATAATGATGCTTATTGAGTAAATGATTGCACAAATGCTTCTGCTGTCTTTCCAAGACAGCTCCTCGATACAAAATACACTTAATGTGATATTTCATCTCTTAATATTGGATTCTGGGACACCTCCCATCTCGTTGGTAAAATATTAGACACTGACCTCAGAGACTATAAAATTTTTCTTGTCAGAAGAAAATGCATTATGTCTGGGATTAGTGCACCTGATAATAAAATTAAAACAATTTAGAATATTGTTAAAAGCGAAACAGGGCAACTGAGAGCACAGGAAGACTGTATTTCTGTCAAACTCAGTTGAAAGTCTGTCAGCAAGAAGTCAGAAGGAGAAAACATTTTTAACAATCATTTTTTAAGTGTTTTAGAGAAAATAGGATCCAGCTATTCACTAGAAAATGCAAGGTTGTATGGGGAAGAGGCAATAACAATGCAGTATGATAAAACAAATTCAACCCACCTATCCTACTAAAATGAGAAAAATAATACATTGACTCGAAAGTAATAGCTCACATGGAATTGACGGCATTTTCAACAGAGTACTAAAAGCTTGTTCTCAACAGATTAGTAGGATTCTCAGCAACATATGTAGCAGCTCACTGAAACAGGGCATTTTTCCAGGAGGACTAAAATATGATATTGTTAAACCATTGTATAAAAAAGGGGATACATCTGTTACTAACAACTACTGCGGAATCTCACTTCTGATAGCTTTATCCAAAATTTTTGAAAAAATAATGTATTGAAGAGTAACATGACATATTAGTAAAAATGAAGTACGGTACTAATAAAGTGTCAGTTTGGTTTTCAGAATTGTTTTTCAACAGGAAATGTTATATATGCTTCTACTGATCAAATATTAACTTCACTGAGTAACCAAACATCATCCATTGAGATATTTTCTAATCTTTCAAAGGCTTTTCAGTGTGTAATCACGAAATTCTTCTAGATAAGCATAAGTCTTGTGGTATGACTTCACATTTAACTGGAAGAATGCAGAAAGTTGAAATCAACAGTATAGATAGTCTGTAAAAATCAGCAGAGTCCCCTAACTGGGGAGGTATCACGAATAGTGTCCCACAGGTTTCAGTCTTAGGTTCTTATTGTTCATAATATACATTAAAGACTTGCCACTCTATATTCATGAAGATGCAAAGCTAGTTCTTTTTGCTGATCATACAAGTATAGTAACTACACCCAAAAAACAAGAACCAGCAGAGGAAATTGTGAATAATGTATTTCAGAAAATTATTAAGTGGTTGTCTGCAAATGACCTATCACTAAATTTTGAGAAAACACAGTATATACAATTCTGTACACTAAAGTAAATGGCATAAAACCATTTATAAATATAGACTATGAATGGAAGTCTGTTGCTAATTCAAGATTTGTGGGTGTGTGCATTGATCGTGACAGGCATAGCAGTAAAGTAGCTTACTATGCCTATTTTCATTCATTGCTTTCATATGGCGTCATAGAATACAGCGCTGCGGTCGGCAACACCTATATATGACAACAAGTGTCTGGCATGGTTGTTAGATCGGTACTGCCGCTACAATGGCAGGTTGTCAATATTTAAGTGAGTTTCAATGTGGTATTATAGTCGGCGCACGAGCGATGGGACACACCATCTCCGAGGTAGCGTTGAAGTGGGGATTTTCCGGTACAACCATTTCACTAGTGTACTGTGAATATCAGGAATCCAGTCAAACATCAAACCTCCGACGTCAATGCGGCTGGAAAATGATCCTACAATAACGGGACAAACGACGACTGAAGAGAATCGTTCAACATGACAGAAGTGAAACTCATCCGCAAATTGCTGCAGATTTCAATGCTGGGCCATCAACGGCTGTCAGCTTGGGAACCATTCAACGAGATGTCATCGATATGGGCTTTCGGAGCTGATGGTCCACTAGTGTGCCCTTGATCACTGCAGAACACAAAGCTTTACGCTTTGCCTCAGACCGTCAACACCGACGTTGGACCGTTAATAACTGGAAACATGTTGCCTGGTCAGAAGAGTCTCGTTTCAAATTGTATCGAGCTGATAGACGTTCACGGGTATAGAGACAACCTTATGAATGTAAGGATCCTGAATGTCAGCAAGGAACTGTTCAAGCTGGTGGAGGCTTTGTAAAGATGTGAGGCGTGTGCAGTTGGTGTGATATGGGATGCCTGATACGTCTAGGTGCGACTCTGACAGGTGACGCGTACGTAAGCATCCTGTGTTATCACCTGTATCCATTCACGTCAATTGTGCATTCCGATTAACTTGGGCAATTCCAGCAGGACAGTGCGACACCCCACATGTCCAGAACAGCTACAGAGTGGCTCCAGGAACACTTTTCTGAGTGTTAACACTTCCGCTGGTCACCAAACTCTCCAGACATGAACATTATCGAGCATATCTGGGATGCCTTGCAACTAGCTGTTCAGAAGAGATCTCCACCCCCTCGTACTCTTACGGATTTATGGACAGCCCTGCAGGATTCATGGTGGCAGTTCCCTTCAGCCCTACTTCAGACATTAATCGAGTACATGCCACGTTGTATTGCAGTTCTTTCTCGTGCCCAGGAGGGGCCCTACACGATACTGTATTCGCTCGACGTATCGCCCATTTTGCTTTCTTTTTTCAAACAAACAAAGTATGGACAACGAGTTCCATCTACTGCGAAAGCCGCAGACCCCTGACAAAACCATGAGTCTGAATGGAAAAACAATTCAGAATCGGTTCGTTCACGTGCGAAAGTGTAGTGGTTTCTAAAGGTGAATGTCCTGAGAAACAGAAAACGATTTGTACTAAAACAATTTTACTTTTATTGTTTTCGTAAAAATCAAAGAACAGCGGCCCTCTTCTAAGACAAGCGGTTCACTGTTTGCAGTATCCTTTATTTGCTCTCATTACAGTATTGTCATGTAGCTTGCTGTTCGTGAACTATATTCCCTCGCTCCCTCAACACCCTGATTACTAAATGAAAATTTCTTTCGCTACGAGCAGCCCCGGACCTACGATATTTCCGAACCAGGGCAATAACTTTGATAATCGATTTTTCAAAAATATGTTCATTCTGTAGCGCACATCTTTCTGAAGAGGTTGATGCATGAAACGTATATGCTTGTGGAAATGTAAGACAGGTTTTTTGATCTAAAGTGTACCAAAGCGCATTGCCACGTCTCTTCACACAGCATTCTTCTATCGCTCGTCACTGTTCTGCGGAATTCAGATACATTTTGTAATGAAAGCCATCAAATCTATACTCAGGGCAGTTGAAATTAAAGTGTCCTGTGGTGTCCCTGCTGATCCTAGTTGGCTGGATTTGCATCCTATCCCCCTTTAAAAAATACAATTAACACGGGGTGGGATTATTTGTGACTGGGAATAAGAAATCTTCAGAAAATATGCACTCTTGATTGCCTGTTAGATAATAACTTTCTCTTTTGTGTGACATAAAATTTAATATGTTGTTGTTGTCGTGGGCCGGCCGTAGTGGCCAAGTGGTTCTAGGCGCTACAGTCTGGAACCGAGCGACCGCTACGGTCCCAGCTTCGAATCCTGCCTCAGGCATGGATGTGTGTGATGTCTTTAGGTTAGTTAGGTTTAATTAGTTCTAAGTTCTAGGCGAATGATGACCTCAGATGTTAAGTCGCATAGTGCTCAGAGCCATTTTTTTCGTTGTGGTTGTGGTCTTCAGTCCTGAGACTTGTTTGATGCAGCTGTCCATGCTTCTCCATCCTGTGCAAGCTTCTTCATCTCCCTGTACCTACTGCAACCTACATCCTTCTGAATCTGCTTAGTGTATTCATCTCTTGGTCTCCCTCTATGATTTATACCCTCCACGCCGCAGTCCAATACTAAATTGGTGATCCCCTGATGCCTCAGAACATGTCCTACCAACTAATCCCTTCTTCTAGTCAATGTGTGCCACAAATTTCTCTTCTCCCCAATTCTGTTCAATACCTCCTCATTAGTTACGTGATCTACCCATCTAATCTTCAGCATTCTTCTGTAACACCACATTTCGGAAGCTTCTCTTCTCTTCTTGCCCAAACTATTTATCATCCACGTTACACTTCCATACATGGCCACACTCCATACAAATACTTTCAGAAACGACTTCCTGACACTTAAGTCTATATTCGATGTTAACAAATTTCTCTTCTTCAGAAACGCTTCCTTTGCCATTGCCAGTCTACATTTTATATCCTCTTTACTTCGACCATCATCAGTTATTTTGCTCCCCAAATAGCAAAACTCATTTACTACTTTTAGCGTCTCATTTCCTTATCTAATACCCTCAGCATCACCCGACATAATTAGACTACATTCCATTATCCTCGTTTTGCTTTTGTTCATGTTCATCTTATATCCTCCTTTCAAGACACTTTCCATTCCGTTCAACTACTCTTCAAAGTCCTTTGCTGTCTCTGACAGAAGTACAATGCCATCGGTGAACCTCTTCGTTTTTATTTCTTCTCCATGGACTTTAATACCTACTCCGAATTTTTCTTTTGTTTCCTTTACTGCTTGCTCAATATACAGATTGAATAACATTGGGGATACGCTACAATCCCGTCTCACTCCCTTCCCTACCACTGCTTCCCTTTCATGTCCGTCGACTCTTACAACTGCCATCTGGTTTCTGTACAAATTGTAAATAGCCTTTCGCTCACTGTATTTTACCCCTGCCACCTTTAGAATTTGAAAGAGAGTATTCCAGTCAACATTGTCAAAAGCTTTCTCTAAGTCTACAAATGCTAGGACGTAGGTTTGCCATTCCTTAATCAATTTCCAAGATAAGTCGTAGGGTCAGTATTGCCTCACATGTTCCAACATTTCTAAGGAATCCAAACTGATCTTTGCCGAGGTCGGCTTCTACCAGTTTTTCCATTCGTCTGTAAAGAAATCGTGTTAGTATTTTGCAGCTGTGACTTATTAAACTGATAGTTCGGTAATTTTCACATCTGTCAACACATGCTTGCTTTGGGATTGGAATTATTATATTCTTCTTGAAGTCTGAGGGTATTTCGCCTGTCTCTTACATCTTGCTCACCAGATGGTAGAGTTTTGTCAGGACTGGCTCTCCCAAGGCCGTCAGTAGTTCCAATGGAATGTTGTCTACTCCCGGGGCCTTGTTTCGACTCAGGTCTTTTAGTGCACTGTCAAACTCTTCAGGCAGTATCGTATCTCCCATTTCATCTTCATCTACATCCTCTTCCATTTCCATAATATTGTCCTCAAGTACGTCGCCCTTGTATAGACCCTCTATATACTCATTCCACCTTTCTGCTTTCCCTACTTTGCTTAGAACTGGGTTTCCATCAACACTCTTGATATTCATACAAGTGGCTCTCTTTTCTCCAAAGGTCTCTTTAATTTTTCTGTAGGTAGTATCTATCTTACCCCTAGTGAGATAAGCCTCTACATCCTTACATCTGTCCTCTAGCCATCGCTGCTTAGCCATTTTGCACTTCCTGTCGATCTCATTTTTGAGACGTTATCACTCAGAAATGCCCACTATGTCGCACGCTGCAGCTATGTAGAGTTATTCAGGTTTGAAATCTTTTGAATACATTAAAACACAGAAAAATATATACAAGCTACAGTTTGAAACCAGAAAAACAATTCTTAAAGGTAGAACACATGTTACAGTACTGCTCATATATAGCAGCCTTCCGCAGTCGTAGACCAATCTGTTGCACTGGTCGCATGACAACACGTTAGGTGCAGCCCAACCAGCTTACAAAACAACAAGCTCCTTCTTCAACACACTATCACAAAATGGCCCATTTTACGCCAACTGTGAATCTAGCCAACCTTTTTCATGCAATATGTTAAATCATATATTAATGTATAGCCCTGCAAACAGTCAATAACCCTGAAGGTCAAAAAGCACATTGCAACACTTTAAAGCACACAAGACATTTGCATTGCAACTTTAACCATCAAATGGTTTAACTAGAAGGCTTACTGAAATACTCTAGGTGTGTGCAAAGCAGTAAAAGCACAGATCATTATTGGTGTAAAATAAAATTACTCCTTTAACATTACATTTAAAATGGCACTGCATAATTTGACCTGTTTGCGCACACAGTTGAACAGACGTAATCAGAATGTAGTCAAGTAATGCAAGAGCGACTGTCATCAGTAATTTGACTGACTCACACGACTAAAAACGCTGCTATTCAATACGACATACTTCAAACAACATAAGAGCCTTTACCAAAGTCATGCTTATAGAACGTGCCAGACATTTGGGTTTAAATAAACAGATATTACTCCAGCATATTTTCTGGATACAAGTTTTCATAAGTTAGACCCAGTATATAATGCAGTAGACACAGGTAGTACTTGTAAGCAAAACGGTAGTTACCAGGTAAAGAGCTCCCACACACAAAGTGTGACAGCACATTTGAGGTATCACAGCTCAAAACGAAAGTCGTAAAGGCTCACCCAATAGTTAATCGTACAGGAACAATCCTGGTTGAGAATACAACTTAGACACCAGAATTAATGCAACTGAAGGTGGCAGTGGTAGACAGAAGTCTTGGAATGGTGATAGGATTCAGGTGGTTGTATTCAGGCCCGAGTTCCGCTGTTAGCTAGAAATTTCACGCCACGTTGCCAACTAACGAGTGTTGCATCCATACTCGGCCTAAACAGACTCCAGGCTTGCACAGCCCACCACTGACCATAGCACGACCAGCACTGCCACAATGACAACTGACATAGTCACTGCCCTCTCTCGGTAACCAGCATAACTTCCCCCATGTCTCACTGCTGCTTCGACTCTCCTTTGAATCGTTCTGCACGCGACTAAATAGGCGATTGTGATCGACTGCATTGGGGCACAGCGCAGGCACAAGAAAGAGCCAACACACTCTCCATTCCAGAGATACGTTACAGCTCAAACTCAAAACTCCAATGAAAGTTGCAATTCCCTTATATGGAAGAGATGTCTATAAACATAATTCGTTTCATCATATGTAGAAAATATAGCTGCATATGACGTGTGTTTAGTAGAGGTGGGTACGTTATTTGGATATAAGGAAACAACAGCCTTGTCACAGTGGTAACACCGGTTCCCGTCAGATCGCTGAAGTTTAGGGATGTTGAGCTTCTCTAACACTTGGGTGGGTGACCATCTAGGTTTGCTGAGTGCCTATAGCAAGAAGGTTGCACTCAGCTCTTGTGAGACCAACTGAGCAGCTAGTTGACTGAGAAGTAGCAGCTCTGATCACAAAAACTGACAATGGCTGGGACAGCGGTGCACCGACCACATGACCTTCAATATCCACATCCAGTTCCACTTATTGCCAGAGAATGCCATGGCACTCGGTTGTTACCATTCGGTCTTCCGAGATCTGTTCAGATGGAGAGAGTTTAACTAAGTTTATCAGAATTATGTTTCAAACACATGTAATGTACACATATTTGACTCGACTTTATTCGTTGCTGACAGTGCTTCTGCTGAGACTACTATTTTTGTAAAATAGAGAACAATTGCCTGCAACCACAATCGTGACTTCATTTCAATTCACAGTGCAGTTTGAGCCCTGGGGTATCATCTTCAGGTGCTATGCCACTCTACATCTATTATTTTTCCAGATTTAGGTTAATTTTGGCTGTGGGTAGATTACAGTGGAATACACAAAAGTGGGCACATTGCGAATATAAGTTTACAAAACTAAAACAAATCGAAAAGTAACTTACTGTTTCGAGTGGTAGATACATGATTTTGAAGCACAGTAAGAGTAAACATGTTTATTCACATATACACATTTTTCATTCTACAGCACATTTTGTAAACACAGGTCAAAAAAGTCAAAGAATTTCAAATATACAGCTCCTGCATTACTAGAAATACTCAGGTGTCATTGTTTCAAAGAAGCTACATTATTAATTATACACGATATCATTGTCAAAACAAATATTTGTGAATATGTCAAATGTGGATTATGTTATCAAATTGTTGTACTATTAAATATTTGTTTCTTCAGGAAAAAATAAACATTTACAATTGCTGAAAAAACTGTGGCTGCAGAACTTTGTCTGTTGATTCTACATATTTTCAAAAGATTTTTCTTTATGTATAGCATCATTTCTAACTGTTATAAGACATCATGTTTTTTACTATGGTTTTCTGCGTGGAGTACTGTTAGTCTGTCGTGGATATCACTTAGTCTGTGTGTATTAAGGTGCATGTCCTTGGCTTTTGTGGATTTTTTTTAAAGTGGTTAAGAGTAAAAGCATCAGTGTGTTCTTTCTAATGTGTGTGGATTGTTCCATATTCGCCACTTATTTCCAAAACGTACAAGACACATTGTAACGTTGAGTATTGCAATTCATTAAAGTCCATAAAATACATTTGCAAACATGTCACGAAAGGCAGTGATTCGGCGGTTTTTGGCATCCAATCCTCCAGTACCAACGATGAAATTGCGCAATATCAAGTTGGTCGTTATGTGAACTGCGATGAGGCGATTTGGCGTATATTCGCATTCCCTATTCACGAACGTCATCTTACAGTTGTGCATTTGGCGGTGCATCTGCCATACGCCATCCTTCTAACAATGTGGCTGCTATTCCAGACGAAGCAACTGCAACCGCAATGTTGGATCTCGCGTGAACAGTGGCTAAGACTACTGACATGAGGAATGTCTTGCCAGTTCCACCAGGGGCATCCAGCAAATATAAACCACCATTTCCATCACCAGGTGCCTTCATTAATGTATCATAAACTTCCTTTTGTTGGGGGTTCAACAGGAGTACATTCGTTTGAACTACTAAATCTAACTGCTGGTGGTCATATTCACATTCCTGTTCCAATTCTCGATTAAATGCGTCATTCATTTCATGATTTGGCGCTGGTATTCCTAACCTGACTAATAAACTTCCGCACATGCGGTAACACATGTCTTCCATCAAGAGTAAAGAACGATTATGTATCTCCTCATTCATTTCAAGATCTTGATTTCTGGAACTGATACGAATTTGATGTAAAATATCTTCTGACATATTATCCCTGTATTTGTGCCACAGGTTAGATGTGTTCAATGGAAAGCATGTTGAAATGATGATAGTAAATAATGTGTGTATCTGACTTGGAGATGCAAAGATAATGGCTTCACCGATTGTTGTATCCCGATGGCTATCGTTTCTAGTAAATTGAGTTCTTCATATGCAGCACAATATGTTGGGAATATTATACCATTAACAGTCTTTAGTGTCTCAAATGACGTTGGCCCATTCTAATTTACCATCAAGAACCGCAAATGGAAGCATTCATCATGCTTTGGATGAACTGTATACATACGACTAAGAGCATCAGTAGAACGCACATGCGGATAATTAGGAACCGCATGGCCTTGCCTCAGTCGTTGAAAATTCTTCGATGAAGCATTCCAAGTGTAATAACGTGGCATCTCCGAGTAAAGCACAGTTGGTGCAAAAGGATCGCTTTGGCAGATCGCAAAGAAACTGGTCAATGTTGTCGCTGGATGTGTTTCAGGACATTGAACAACAATCTAAGCCATGAAATATACTCATTGACCATTCTCCAGATGCACCGCCAAATGCACAGCAGTAAGATGACGTTCGTGAATAGGGAATGCGAATATATGCCAAATCGCCTCATCGCAGTTCACATAACGACCAACTTGATATTGCGCAATTTCATCGTTGGTACTGGAGGATTGGATGCCAAAAACCGCCGTATCACTGCCTTTCGTGACATGTTTGCAAATGTATTTTATGGACTTTAATGAATTGCAATACTCAACGTTGCAATGTGTCTTGTACGTTTTGGAAATAAGTGGCGAATATGGAACAATCCACACACATTAGAAAGAACACACTGATGCTTTTACTCTTAACCACTTTAAAAAAAAATCCACAAAAGCCAAGGACATGCACCTTAATACACACAGACTAAGTGATATCCACGACAGACTAACTGTACTCCACGCAGAAAACCATAGTAAAAAACATGATCTCTTAGAACAGTTAGAAATGATGCTATACATAAAGAAAAATCTTTTGAAAATATGTAGAATCAACAGACAAAGTTTTGCAGCCACAGTTTTTTCAGTAATTGTAAATGTTTATTTTTTCTGAAGAAACAAATATTTAATAGTACAACAATTTGATAACATAATCCACATTTGACATATTCACAAATATTTGTTTTGACAATGATATCGTGTATAATTAATAATGTAGCTTCTTTGAAACAATGACACCTGAGTATTTCTAGTAATGCAGGAGCTGTATATTTGAAATTCTTTGACTTTTTTGACCTGTGTTTACAAAATGTGCTGTAGAATGAAAAATGTGTATATGTGAATAAACATGTTTACTCCTACTGTGCTTCAAAATCATGTATCTACCACTCGAAACAGTAAGTTACTTTTCGATTTGTTTTAGTTTTGTAAACTTATATTCGCAATGTGCCCACTTTTGTGTATTCCACTGTAATCTACCCACAGCCAAAATTAACCTAAATCTGGAAAAATAATAGATGTAGTGTGGCATAGCACCTGAAGATGATACCCCAGGGCTCAAACTGCTCTGTGAATTGAAATGAAGTCACGATTGTGGTTGCAGGCAATTGTTTTCTATTTTACAAAAATAGTAGTCTCAGCAGAAGCACTGTCAGCAACGAATAAAGTCGAGTCAAATATGTGTACATTACATGTGTTTGAAACATAATTCTGATAAACTTAGTTAAACTCTCTCCATCTGAACAGATCTCGGAAGACCGAATGGTAACAACCGAGTGCCATGGCATTCTCTGGCAATAAGTGGAACTGGATGTGGATATTGAAGGTCATGTGGTCGGTGCACCGCTGTCCCAGCCATTGTCAGTTTTTGTGATCAGAGCTGCTACTTCTCAGTCAACTAGCTGCTCAGTTGGTCTCACAAGAGCTGAGTGCAACCTTCTTGCTATAGGCACTCAGCAAACCTAGATGGTCACCCACCCAAGTGTTAGAGAAGCTCAACATCCCTAAACTTCAGCGATCTGACGGGAACCGGTGTTACCACTGTGACAAGGCTGTTGTTTCCTTATATCCAAATAACGTACCCACCTCTATTAAACACACGTCATATGCAGCTATATTTTCTACATATGATGAAACGAATTATGTTTATAGACATCTCTTCCATATAAGGGAATTGCAACTTTCATTGGAGTTTTGAGTTTGAGCTGTAACGTATCTCTGGAATGGAGAGTGTGTTGGCTCTTTCTTGTGCCTGCGCTGTGCCCCAATGCAGTCGATCACAATCGCCTATTTAGACGCGTGCAGAACGATTCAAAGGAGAGTCGAAGCAGCAGTGAGACATGGGGGAAGTTATGCTGGTTACCGAGAGAGGGCAGTGACCATGTCAGTTGTCATTGTGGCAGTGCTGGTCGTGCTAAGGTCAGTGGTGGGCTGTGCAAGCCTGGAGTCTGTTTAGGACGAGTATGGATGCAACACTCGTTAGTTGGCAACGTGGCGTGAAATTTCTAGCTAACAGCGGAACTCGGGCCTTCTGGAGGACAGTGTAGCTATGCTGAGGCCTGAATACAACCACCTGAATCCTATCACCATTCCAAGGCTTCTGTCTACCACTGCCACCTTCAGTTGCATTAATTCTGGTGTTTAAGTTGTATTCTCAACCAGGATTGTTCCTGTACGATTAACTATTGGGTGAGCCTTTACGACTTTCGTTTTGAGCTGTGATACCTCAAATGTGCTGTCACACTTTGTGTGTGGGAGCTCTTTACCTGGTAACTACCGTTTTGCTTACAAGTACTACCTGTGTCTACTGCATTATATACTGGGTCTAACTTATGAAAACTTGTATCCAGAAAATATGCTGGAGTAATATCTGTTTATTTAAACCCAAATGTCTGGCACGTTCTATAAGCATGACTTTGGTAAAGGCTCTTATGTTGTTTGAAGTATGTCGTATTGAATAGCAGCGTTTTTAGTCGTGTGAGTCAGTCAAATTACTGATGACAGTCGCTCTTGCATTACTTGACTACATTGTGATTACCTCTGCTCAACTGTGTGCGCAAACAGGTCAAATTATGCAGTGCCATTTTAAATGTAATGTTAAAGGAGTAATTTTATTTTACACCAATAATGATCTGAGCTTTTACTACTTTGCACACACCTAGAGTATTTCAGTAAGCCTCCTACTTAAACCATTTGATGGTTAAAGTTGCAATGCAAATGTCTTGTGTGCTTTAAAGTGTTGCAATGTGCTTTTTGACCTTCAGGGTTATTGACTGTTTGCAGGGCTATACATTAATATATGATTTAACATATTGCATGAAAAAGGTTGGCTAGATTCGCAGTTGGCGTAAAATGGGCCATTTTGTGATAGTGTGTTGAAGAAGGAGCTTGTTGTTTTGTAAGCTGGTTGGGCTGCACCGAACGTGTTGTCATGCGACCAGTGCAACAGATTGGTCTACGACTGCGGAAGGCTGCTATATATGAGCAGTACTGTAACATGTGTTCTACCTTTAAGAATTGTTTTTCTGGTTTCAAACTGTAGCTTGTATATATTTTTCTGTGTTTTAATGTATTCAAAAAGATTTCAAACCTGAATAACTCTACATAGCCGCAGCGTGCGACATAGTGGGCATTTCTGAGTGATAACGTCTCAAAAATGAGATCGACAGGAAGTGCAAAATGGCTAAGCAGCGATGGCTAGAGGACAGATGTAAGGATGTAGAGGCTTATCTCACTAGGGGTAAGATAGATACTGCCTACAGGAAAATTAAAGAGACCTTTGGAGAAAAGCGAGCCACTTGTATGAATATCAAGAGTGTTGATGGAAACCCAGTTCTAAGCAAAGTAGGGAAAGCAGAAATGGTTCAAATGGCTCTGAGCACTATGGGACTTAACAGCTGTGGTCATCAGTTCCCTAGAACTTAGAACTACTTAAACTTAACTAACCTAAGGACATCACACACATCCATGTCCGAGGCAGGATTCGAACCTGCGACCGTAGCAGTCGTGCGGTTCCGGACTGCGCGCCTAGAACCGCGAGACCACCGCGGCCGGCGAAAGCAGAAAGGTGGAATGAGTATATAGAGGGTCTATACAAGGGCGACGTACTTGAGGACAATATTATGGAAATGGAAGAGGATGTAAATGAAGATGAAATGGGAGATACGATACTGCCTGAAGAGTTTGACAGAGCACTGAAAGACCTGAGTCAAAACAAGGCCCCGGGAGTAGACAACATTCCATTGGAACTACTGACGGCCTTGGGAGAGCCAGTCCTGACAAAACTCTACCATCTGGTGAGCAAGATGTAAGAGACAGGCGAAATACCCTCAGACTTCAAGAAGAATATAATAATTCCAATCCCAAAGCAAGCACGTGTTGACAGATGTGAAAATTACCGAACTATCAGTTTAATAAGTCACAGTTGCAAAATACTAACACGAATTCTTTACAGACGAATGGAAAAACTGGTAGAAGCCGACCTCGGCAAAGATCAGTTTGGATTCCTTAGAAATGTTGGAACACGTGAGGCAATACTGACCCTACGACTTATCTTAGAAATTGATTAAGGAATGGCAAACCTACGTCCTAGCATTTGTAGACTTAGAGAAAGCTTTTGACAATGTTGACTGGAATACTCTCTTTCAAATTCTAAAGGTGGCAGGGGTAAAATACAGGGAGCGAAAGGCTATTTACAATTTGTACAGAAACCAGATGGCAGTTATAAGAGTCGACGGACATGAAAGGGAAGCAGTGGTAGGGAAGGGAATGAGACGGGATTGTAGCGTATCCCGAATGTTATTCAATCTGTATATTGAGCAAGCAGTAAAGGAAACAAAAGAAAAATTCGGAGTAGGTATTAAAGTCCATGGAGAAGAAATAAAAACGTAGAGGTTCACCGATGACATTGTAATTCTGTCAGAGACAGCAAAGGACTTTGAAGAGTAGTTGAACGGAATGGAAAGTGTCTTGAAAGGAGGATATAAGATGAACATGAACAAAAGCAAAACGAGGATAATGGAATGTAGTCTAATTATGTCGGGTGATGCTGAGGGTATTAGATAAGGAAATGAGACGCTTAAAGTAGTAAATGAGTTTTGCTATTTGGGGAGCAAAATAACTGATGACGGTCGAAGTAGAGAGGATATAAAATGTAGACTGGCAATGGCAAAGGAAGCGTTTCTGAAGAAGAGAAATTTGTTAACATCGAATATAGACTTAAGTGTCAGGAAGTCGTTTCTGAAAGTATTTGTATGGAGTGTGGCCATGTATGGAAGTGTAATGTGGACGATAAATAAATTGGGCAAGAAGAGAAGAGAAGCTTCCGAAATGTGGTGTTACAGAAGAATGCTGAAGATTAGATGGGTAGATCTCATAACTAATGAGGAGGTATTGAACAGAATTGAGGAGAAGAGAAATTTGTGGCACACATTGACTAGAAGAAGGGATTAGTTGGTAGGACATGTTCTGAGGCATCAAGGGATCACCAATTTAGTATTGGACTGCGGCGTGGAGGGTATAAATCATAGAGGGAGACCAAGAGATGAATACACTAAGCAGATTCAGAAGGATGTAGGTTGCAGTAGGTACAGGGAGATGAAGAAGCTTGCACAGGATGGAGAAGCATGGACAGCTGCATCAAACAAGTCTCAGGACTGAAGACCACAACCACAACGAAAAAAATGGCTCTGAGCACTATGCGACTTAACATCTGAGGTCATCAGTCGCCTAGAACTTAGAACTAATTAAACCTAACTAACCTAAAGACATCACACACATCCATGCCCGAGGCAGGATTCGAAGCTGGGACCGTAGCGGTCGCTCGGTTCCAGACTGTAGCGCCTAGAACCACTTGGCCACTACGGCCGGCCCACGACAACAACAACATATTAAATTTTATGTCACACAAAAGAGAAAGTTATTGTCTAACAGGCAATCAAGAGTGCATATTTTCTGAAGATTTCTTATTCCCAGTCACAAATAATCCCACCCCGTGTTAATTGTATTTTTAAAGGGGGATAGGATGCAAATCCAGCCAACTAGGATCAGCAGGGACACCACAGGACACTTTAATTTCAACTGCCCTGAGTATAGGTTTGATGGCTTTCATTACAAAATGTATCTGAATTCCGCAGAACAGTGACGAGCGATAGAAGAATGCTGTGTGAAGAGACGTGGCAATGCGCTTTGGTACACTTTAGATCAAAAAACCTGTCTTACATTTCCACAAGCATATACGTTTCATGCATCAACCTCTTCAGAAAGATGTGCGCTACAGAATGAACATATTTTTGAAAAATCGATTATCAAAGTTATTGCCCTGGTTCGGAAATATCGTAGGTCCGGGGCTGCTCGTAGCGAAAGAAATTTTCATTTAGTAATCAGGGTGTTGAGGGAGCGAGGGAATATAGTTCACGAACAGCAAGCTACATGACAATACTGTACTGAGAGCAAATAAAGGATACTGCAAACAGTGAACCGCTTGTCTTAGAAGAGGGCCGCTGTTCTTTGATTTTTACGAAAACAATAAAAGTAAAATTGTTTTAGTACAAATCGTTTTCTGTTTCTCAGGACATTCACCTTTAGAAACCACTACACTTTCGCACATGAACGAACCGATTCTGAATTGTTTTTCCATTCAGACTCATGGTTTTGTCAGGGGTCTGCGGCTTTCGCAGTAGATGGAACTCGTTGTCCATACTTTGTTTGTTTGAAAAAAGAAAGCAAAATGGGCGATACGTCGAGCGAATACAGTATCGTGTAGGGCCCCTCCTGGGCACGAGAAAGAACTGCAATACAACGTGGCATGTACTCGATTAATGTCTGAAGTAGGGCTGAAGGGAACTGCCACCATGAATCCTGCAGGGCTGTCCATAAATCCGTAAGAGTACGAGGGGGTGGAGATCTCTTCTGAACAGCTAGTTGCAAGGCATCCCAGATATGCTCGATAATGTTCATGTCTGGAGAGTTTGGTGACCAGCGGAAGTGTTAACACTCAGAAAAGTGTTCCTGGAGCCACTCTGTAGCTGTTCTGGACATGTGGGATGTCGCACTGTCCTGCTGGAATTGCCCAAGTTAATCGGAATGCACAATTGACGTGAATGGATACAGGTGATAACACAGGATGCTTACGTACGCGTCACCTGTCAGAGTCGCACCTAGACGTATCAGGCATCCCATATCACACCAACTGCACACGCCTCACATCTTTACAAAGCCTCCACCAGCTTGAACAGTTCCTTGCTGACATTCAGGATCCTTACATTCATAAGGTTGTCTCTATACCTGTGAACGTCTATCAGCTCGATACAATTTGAAACGAGACTCTTCTGACCAGGCAACATGTTTCCAGTTATTAACGGTCCAACGTCGGTGTTGACGGTCTGAGGCAAAGCGTAAAGCTTTGTGTTCTGCAGTGATCAAGGGCACACTAGTGGACCATCAGCTCCGAAAGCCCATATCGATGACATCTCGTTGAATGGTTCCCAAGCTGACAGCCGTTGATGGCCCAGCATTGAAATCTGCAGCAATTTGCGGATGAGTTTCACTTCTGTCATGTTGAACGATTCTCTTCAGTCGTCGTTGGTCCCGTTATTGCAGGATCTTTTTCCAGCCGCATTGACGTCGGAGGTTTGATGTTTGACTGGATTCCTGATATTCACAGTACACTAGTGAAATGGTTGTATGGGAAAATCCCCACTTCATCGCTACCTCGGAGATGGTGTGTCCCATCGCTCGTGCGCCGACTATAATACCACATTGAAACTCACTTAAATATTGACAACCTGCCATTGTAGCGGCAGTACCGATCTAACAACCGTGCCAGACTCTTGTTGTCATATATAGGTGTTGCCGACCGCAGCGCCGTATTCTATGACGCCATATGAAAGCAATGAATGAAAATAGGCTTAGTAAGCTACTTTACTGCTATGTCTGTCACGATCAATGCACACACCCACAAATCTTGAATTAGCAACAGACTTCCATTCATAGTCTATATTTATAAATGGTTTTATGCCATTTACTTTAGTGTACAGAATTGTATATACTGTGTTTTCTCAAAATTTAGTGGTAGGTCATTTGCAGACAACTACTTAATAGTTTTCTGAAATACATTATTCACAATTTCCTCAGCTGGTTCTTGTTTTTTGGGTGTAGTTACTATACTTGTATGATCAGCAAAATGAACTAGCTTTGCATCTTCATGAATATAGAGTGGCAAGTCTTTAATATATATTATGAACAATAAGAACCTAAGACTGAAACCTGTGGGACACTATTCGTGATACCTCCCCAGTTAGAGGACTCTGCTGATTTTCACAGACTATCTATACTGTTGATTTCAACTTTCTGCATTCTTCCAGTTAAATTTGAAGTCATACCACAAGACTTATGCTTTTCTAGAAGAATTTCGTGATTACACACTGAAAAGCCTTTGAAAGATTAGAAAATATCTCAATGGATGATATTTGGTTACTCAGTGAAGTTAATATTTGATCAGTAGAAGCATATATAACATTTCCTGTTGAAAAACATTTCTGAAAACCAAACTGACATTTTATTAGTACCATACCTCATTTTTACTAATATGTCATGTTACTCTTCAATACATTATTTTTTCAAAAATTTTGGATAAAGCTATCAGAAGTGAGATTCCGCAGTAGTTGTTAGTAACAGATGTATCCCCTTTTTTATACAATGGTTTAACAATATCATATTTTAGTCCTCCTGGAAAAATGCCCTGTTTCAGTGAGCTGCTACATATGTTGCTGAGAATCCTACTAATCTGTTGAGAACAAGCTTTTAGTACTCTGTTGAAAATGCCGTCAATTCCATGTGAGCTATTACTTTTGAGTCAATGTATTATTTTTCTCATTTTAGTAGGATAGGTGGGTTGAATTTGTTTTATCATACTGCATAGTTATTGCCTCTTCCCCATACAGCCTTGCGTTTTCTAGTGAATAGCTGGACCCTATTTTCTCTAAAACACTTAAAAATGATTGTTAAAAATGTTTTCTCCTTCTGACTTCTTGCTGACAGACTTTCAACTGAGTTTGACAGAATTACAGTCTTCCTGTGCTC
Source organism: Schistocerca piceifrons (assembly GCF_021461385.2). Lineage (NCBI taxonomy): Eukaryota > Metazoa > Arthropoda > Insecta > Orthoptera > Acrididae > Schistocerca > Schistocerca piceifrons. The sequence continues at coordinate 352,439,994 of NC_060144.1, read as the reverse complement.
TCAGTTGCCCTGTTTCGCTTTTAACAATATTCCAGATAGTTTTAATTTTATTATCAGGTGCACTAATCGCAGACATAATGCATTTTCTTCTGGACTTTTTAATAACTTTTCTTTAAACAGTGCAGCAGTTTGTATAAGGTTTCATTTTGCAGCAATATGGCGCCAATAGAAATGAGTAGTAACGCTTATCTCTCGTTAAAAAGGCAAAAAATGAACAGTTCTGCGTGTAGACAATGTGAAAAGGGTGTGATGAATGTTATTCTGTGTATCAAATGCAACTACTGTCCACGAAAGGTGCGCGAAAGTATATCTAAAATTCGTCATCGATGATTTTGCGTGGACATGTCACGGTTGTTTGCGTGACGAAACGGCCGATCTTGTAAGTGCAGTTGATACAAAAAACAATGATTCAGAAGACAGTGATTCTGGTGCTGACAGTTATGTGTTTGTCGGTAAAGACAGAACTGTGTGAAACTCACGTGCTCTGCCAAAGAACTCCCGCACACGTTGTCATAACAACATAGCTCATTTCCCAGGTGTGAAAGGTGCTGCAAAAAGTGCTACTAATCCTCTACAGAGCTGGGAACTATTTTTTGATGAAAATATTATGCAAATACTCGTTGACTGCGCCAATATGTATATTCAGGGGAACTTTTCAAGGGAAAGAGATGCACAACAAACTAATAAAGGTGAAATAAAGGCCTTATTGGGATTATTGTACTACGATGATGTAATGCGTGCCCATCGACTAAGTCTACAAAATTTGTGGCGAACAGATGGCACAGCAGTTGAAATATTTCATCCCACAATGGGCATAAACAGATTTTGTTTTCTCCTTCGATGCCTCCGATTCGACTATAAACAAACCAGAATGGAAAGGGAGAAACCAGATCACATGGTGGCGATAAGACAGGTGGTCAGTCTAATTTTTGAAAACTTTCGGAAGGCTTATAGAGTTTCTAAATACATGACAGCTGATGAAAAACTAGAAGCATTCCGTGGAAGATGCAGATTCCGACATTACATGCCAAATAAGCTAAACAAGTATGGAGTAAAGACTTTTGCAGCAGTGGATGTCAGAATGTTTTATGCATTCAACATGGAGGTGTATGTTGCGCAACAGTGTGAAGGTCCTTACAGAGAGGACAACAGACCAGTTGAACTTGTTCAGAGACTTTGTCAACCTATCCTGAATACAGGCCGCAACATAACTTGCGACAGTTATTTTACAAGTTACGAGCTTGCAAACACATTGATTACGAAGAAGACGACCATCGTTGGTGCCCTGAGGAAGAACAAGAGATAAGTACCAAGGGGATTTATTAACACTGAAATCTGACAAGAAAAGTCATCTATGTTTGGGTTTCAGAAAAATTGCACCTTAGTCTCTTATGTGCCGAAACGAAATACAGGGTGATACAAAAAGAATACCACAACTTTAAAAATGTGTATTTAATGAAAGTAACATAATATAACCTTCTGTTATACATAATTACAAAGAGTATTTAAAAAGTTTTTTTTTCACTCAAAAACAAGTTCAGAGATGTTCAATATGGCCCCCTCCAGACACTCGAGCAATATCAACCCGATACTCCAACTCTTTCCACACCCTCTGTAGCATATCAGGCGTAACAGTTTGGATAGCTGCTGTTTTTTCTCGTTTCAAATCATCAATGGTGGCTGGGAGAGGTGGCCGAAACACCATATCCTTAACATACCCCCATAAGAAAAAATCGCAGGGGGTAAGATCAGGGCTTCTTGGAGGCCAGTGATGAAGTGCTCTGACACAGGCTGCCTGGCGGCCGATCCATCGCCTCGGGTAGTTGACGTTCGGGTTTCATAACTAACCTTTTTCGTAGGAATCTCCATACAGTTGATTGTGGAATTTTCAGCTCTCTGCTAGCTCTGCGAGTCGATTTTCCTGGGCTGCGAACAAATTCTTGCTGGATGCGTGCTACATTTTCATCACTCGTTCTCGGCCGTCCAGAACTTTTCCCTTTGCACAAACACCCATTCTCTGTAAACTGTTTATACCAACGTTTAATACACCACCTATCAGGAGGTTTAACACCATACTTTGTTCGAAATGCACGCTGAACAACTGTCGTCGAATCACTTCTGCCGTACTCAATAACACAAAAAGCTTTCTGTTGAGGGGTCGCCATCTTAGCATCAACTGACGCTGATGCCTAGACAACAGCGCCTCAAGCGAACAAATGTACAACTAAATGAAACTTTCTAGCTCCCTTAATTCGCCGACAGATAGTGCTTAGCTCTGCCTTTTGCCGTTGCAGAGTTTTAAATTCCTAAAGTTGTGGTATTCTTTTTGAATCACCGTGTAGAGTGGCATTACTACTGTCAACGATGCACCACAATGAAATATTGACGAAAATACAGGGAATGATAAAAAAATAACCTTACTAAGGGTGGAGTTGACGTTGTAGACGGAATGAGTGCAACATACAATGTAGCTAGAAACACAAGAAGATGTCCAATGGTTGTTTTTTATCGCATCATGAACACACAGCTGCGATAAATGCTGCTATTATTTACAACTCAAATCAGAAGAACAACTGAGAAGAAGAGAGTTTTCGAGGTAGCTTTTTTTTCGCTTCTGCATGATCATTTTCAGCAAAGAGTAATGTCACAAACATTGCCAAGGAAGATAACTGAAAGAACTGGAGAGCTTTGCAGTGTGAAAATTTCTGAAGTGGAATCAACTGCGACTTCACGAGGACGGCGTGTGGATTGCAGAAGCACAAACAGAAAAACAAGATATATTTGTAAGAACCGCAAGGAATACATTTGCCTTGAACATTCTGTTGCTGTGTGCCAAGACTGTATCGATAAAATATCTGATTGAATACATCCATTATTTTGATAACAGTTAAATTTTATGTATCTCCATTTGTGTAAATATTTTTGACCAAAATATTAAATTTATCCTGTAAATATATTTACTAAACAGATTTGTAATGATATTACTTCATTCAATAACGCTTTCCTCCATAATATATAACTAAATGCAAATTCAGAAAGATAGAAACTACAAGGGTCTGTGAGACCTGCTGCGTGTACTGAAGGACGACATTTCAAAGTTCGCGGCGTCAAAGGGAAAAATTACATTAATCAAACGAGAAACGACAGTCGGAAGCGCATCAGAGACCGAGAGACGTAACTTTGTGCAGGCCGCAGGGAAATGGGTGTGTCCAAGCTACTGCGAAGTAACAGGACGTAGTATTTGCAAACGAACAGGAGAAAACGTGAGTAAATACTATCAAAATGCAAAACAGAATCCATGAATATACAAACCAAAGCCTCACAAAATCGTTCTCGATGTCCACAGGTCCAGATCAATTACACGAAATCGCGTTTGATATATAAAACATACTTGTCACAGCTAAGAACTTGGAAAACACGACAACGGTGAGGAAGGAAACGAACATATGCCATTAATTTCACCAAAATATACAAATTGAAGTTCCGATGATAAAATTAATGCAGACGGTTTTCTAAAATGCCTCGTGTTTGCTGATGTCTTGTGTTCGGATTTAGACTTGTGGCTTATTTTGCTGTGCAGGCACATGACACACTCAGTGTAAAATAAAATCTAAAGTGCACATATGATTTAAATGACAGCATAATGTGATGCATCATAGTCCATAACCTAAAAAGAACTTGTATGTATGTATTTTCAGGAAAATAATAAGATACCCATTGAGGATGCTACAACTGTGATGAACCACGTTTGGGTGACAAAGTAAACCAATAATTTGTGTACTTACAAAAAGGTGGACTCATCGTTAATTCATTAACATTTTTCTGCAAGCACTGAAACTGAGTCCAAACTCAAATAGGCCAATGATGTAAACAGACTGTTGTTTTATAGAAGATGAGAAGCTGAAACTCTCAGGAATACCTGTAATACTACCTTTACGACATAGTTCTCCAGTTGGACAACTCTTAAAGTTGTTGGGCATATAACTGATGAACTGCAAGAGGAAATTATCAACAAATGAAGCCTTCAAAGCATGGTCTATGGGCAAGTATTTCACAGGGGATACTCAGAATCCACTATTTTATGTGTATTAATAATCTTGTGTTGTCCATATGTTTGTTGTAAAAGTTGCGAAATAGCGGTAAAGAAATGTGTCGAATAGCAAGTATAGACCGTTGGGTCAGGAGAACTAAGGAAACTGAATCCCTTTCACCGAAACCAGATTTCACACAATAATGCCCAAAGTGATACAATGTAGTGGTAAAATATTGACATATTCTGTGAAAATATGTATAACACTGTTGGAAATAAAGAATGTTAGCAGTCATAATGTTGTGAGATGTGGTCAGAGGTAAAAATGTAAAATGAGTGTTATGTTTTATATTTCTGTTGACAATGAAGAAAGATGCCAGCCTTAACATTGTGAGTTGTAGTCACATGAAAGTGTAAAGTGAATGTAAATAAATGGACATAATAATCCTTAGACACTACTTATGAGATGACAAGAAAAATCTTATAGTCTCTGAGGTCAGTGTCTATAATATTTTACCAACGAGATGGGAGGTGTCCCAGAATCCAATATTAAGAGATGAAATATCACATTAAGTGTATTTTGTATCTAAGAGCTGTCTTGGGAAGACAGCAGAGGCATTTGTGCAATCATTTACTCAAGCAGCATTAGTATGGGACTGGCTTTCATTGGCCCTAAGTTTCCTTGAGAATTACACTGAGTTCTGTCTTGGAGCACCCTTTAGCTGGTTGGTTCTTTACAGGTTTGAGTCCTGTAACTGCCCTCATGAAAGTCGCTCTTCAGTTGCATCAATCGAGGTAGGCCCTTGTCAGTCAAACATGTAATCCTTACTCCCTCTCAGGACAAGACAATATTATTTCTTTATGGCTGTCCATCCCGTCTTACGGCATTGTTTTGCACAAAAAAGAGTATAGCATTGAAGATGATACATGAGAAATAATTTACTGATAGACTGTATGTGTGTGTGTGTGTGTGTGTGTGTGTGTTTTTTTTTTTGCTGCTGTTGATCGTGGTAAGAAGCTGTGTTGGGTTTCTGCTGACAAATCATCTCTCTGCTCTAATGCCCCTGTATTAGGCAACATGCATATGCAACGTCACAGTTGCAGAGTTAAGTGCAGTTAGGTACTAAGCATACGTACTGTGGCATGAAAGCCCCATAGCTATAGTAGTATTAAGTATTTGAATGTTGTTAATTTTATCACATTAATGCACATGTATCTTGAAATATATGCTGTTCCAAGTCACATTTCATGGCCACTGTTACAAGGAGTGGAGACATAACTTCATTTTTGCAATAATGTCAAGAATAAAACAGAGCTTCTATAATGTGAATACATATTAGCAGCTACATGTGACAGTGGATCAAGGACACCATTCATCGGTATTACCAGGTAACTTCTATGTCAAGTGTTAATTGGCGCATGCCGGGGTGGCCAAGCGGTTCTAGGCGCTACAGTCTGGAAGCGTGCAATTGCTACAGTTGCAGGTTTGAAACATGCTTCGGGCATGGATGTGTGTGATGTCCTTTGGTTAGTTAGGTTTAAGTAGTTCTAAGTTCTAGGGGACTGATGACCTCAGAAGTTAAGTCCCATAGTGCTCAGAGCCATTTGAACCATTTTGTTAATTGGCAGTGGGAACAACCATGGGTGTCAAATCATCATCAGCTGATTAGTATACAGGGCTATTCAAAATCAAGAAACAGATTTGAGACATTTATATCTTCCAAATTACAAACGGTAGCACCACAATTCCAACGTTTCTGGGCATACAACAGTTTAAATTTTGAATTCTAGAACTAGACTTGCTTCAAAACTGTTTATTTCCTCAACATGAAGGTGATTCAAATGACTTCAGCTTCATGCAATATGGTACCCTGACTCATACCTCTAAGTACATCCATTGTGACCTGAATGACATCATTCGATGATGTTTGACTGGAAGAAGAGGAGCAGAAGATGAACTTCATCGCCAGTGACCTCTCAGGTGTCCAGATCTGACTTCTATGTCTGAGGTTATGTAAAAGACCACATTTTTATCCCCCCCCCCCCTTCCCCCCTTTGTCTGACACTCTTGAAAGTCTGTGACATCGCATTGTTGAAACTGTGAATTTGATAACAAGAGACCAGCTGCTTTGTGTGTGGCAGGCAATGGGCCATCATTTTGATATTTGTCGTGTAACACATGGTGCTCACATTGAATACATAAAAATTTGAATTTTCTCTTTCCAGGAAAATTGGAGTCATGTTTCTATATTTTGTAGTTTGAAACCGATAAATACCGGAAATCTCTTCCTTCTTTATGAATAGCCATGTGAGATTGCTATTTTATTCATTAAAAACATGAAAATAACTCGCACAAGAATTTGGATGCAAGATCCTTTATTTCGACAGAAACAGAAGAACTAGAAAACACCAAAGACTTTCTACGTTATGTTGAAACATTAGGATATAATACTATTAATCTCACAAATACATTCATATTCCCTTCCCATATTTTATATTATGTCAGTGATTATATCCATCACTTGTAACTTAGCATATAGTAACTATTTTGTAAGAATGCTAGCTGCCTGTCAGCTTTTACCTCGTCCATAAATACCTAATCCACATATAAATCTCACGGCACTTTGATTCTTTGTTTGTTGCTGTCTTCAGTCTGAAGACTGCTTTGATGCAGCTCGCCACACTAGCGAAACCTTTAGAAGCCTCTTTATCTTCACCTAATGACTATAAGCTACATTTATTTGATCTGCTTGTTGTAGTCCAGTATTACTGTGCATCTACAATTTTTATCCACCAGACCTCCCTCCATTAATGAAACTAATGATTCTACAACTGCACACACACACACACACACACACACACACACACACATACGCACTGCAAGTCACTGTACAGTGCACGGTAGAAGGTACCATGTTCTGTTACAATTCATTTACTTTCCTGTTCCACTCGCAAATAGTGTGACAGAAAAACAGCTGTTTATAAGCCTCTGTAGAAGTCCCACTTTCCATATGCTAATTGTACATTGATGGCAGTAGAACCAATCTGGAGTCAGCCTCAAATACTGGTTCTCTAAATTTCCACTACACTGCTTTGTGAAAAGAAGATAGGCTTCCCTCCAGGGATTCTCATTTCAGTTTTAAGTAGCATCTCTTTAATACTTGTGTGCTGATTAAACTTACTGGTAGCTAACAGCATGTCTCTTAATTGCTTTCATGTCTTCCTTTATTCTGACCTGGTGGGTATCCCAAACAGTTGAGCAGTTCAAAAGAATGGGTGACACTATTCTATATGCTATCTACTTTACAAGTGAGCTACACTTTCCCAAAATTTTTTCGATAGAACAATGCTGAGCATTTGCCTTTTCTGCTGCCAGTCTGGTACGCCTATTCCATTTCATATCACTTCTCAATGTTATACCTAGATATTTGAGTGATATGATTATGTCAAGCAGCACACTACTAATGGTGTATTAGAAAGTTGCAGTACTGCTTTTCCTTGTCACCTGTATTAACCTACATTTTTCTGCCCTTATAGCAAGTTGCAGTTCATCACACCACCTAGAAATTCTGTCCAGGTCACATTGTCTCCTCCTACAGTCACTCAATGACAACAGTTTCCCATAGAGCAAAACATCATCAGATAACGGCAATAAATTTCTGTGCAGCCTGTCTGTCAGATCATTTATGTGAATATAGAGTAACAGTGGTCCTATCACACTTCCGTGTGGCACTCGTGGTAATACACTTGTCTCTGATGAACACCCACTGTCAATGACAACACTCTGGCATCTATTATCTAAGAAGTCTTCAAACCACTTACATGTCCAGGAACCTTATCCACGTGCTCTGACCTTTGTCAACAGTGTGCAGTGGACACTTTCTGGAAATTCAGGAATATGGAATCTGCCTGTTGTCCTCCACCCATGGTTTATAGGATATCATGTGAAAAAAAGGTGGGCTGGGTTTGACTTGAGTGATGCTTTCTAAATATGTACGGATTTGTGGTTACAAGCTTTTCTGTTTTAAGAAAATTTATTGTATTTATTTTAAGGAAATTTATTATATTCAGACTCAGAATGTGTTCAGAACTTTAACAACTGAGTTTTAGGTTAAAAGATTTGCATTCAGAAAGTAACTTGTGATCATATAGTGTACACTTAGATCAAGGTCTGCAGAAATTGGTACATTGCTTTATAAGGTACATAAATCATTACTCCTAGAATTTGATTGGTGAGGCTGGAAAAGGAAGGTATTCAAGTACCATGAAGGTGTTTTGAATGTCATTGACAAACCATTACTGAAGCTCCAGCCATTCATAGAAGGTGCTGCAGAAATACAAATCAAAAAGCTCAAGGAACTGTTTGATTTGTTTCCTAAGGCAAACATTTATACAGTGTGTATGACGACAAGTGCTGTTGTTTATGAAGTGTATCAGTGGTAGTGAAAAAGGAAACAGCTAGTGATACATGAGCTGCCTTAAAGCAGCAATTTGATGCCACATTCAAGGATCAGTTGTTTAAAATTTGTAGTCATTTTCACCATTAGTTGGAGATTGGCTGGTGGTTCAGATGTGTTCTACACCAATCCCTTCTTTTGGTCAAATTGTTCCACAAATTTCTTTTTCCCCCATTTTGATTCAGTACCTCATTAGTTACTTGATGTATTCACCTAGTGCCCAGCTTCTGTTCTTTCCTTGTTTGAAATGTTTATCATCTATATTTCACTTCCACACAGGGTTATACTCTAGACAAATATCTTCAGAAAATGCTTCATAACACTTAAGTTTATGTTGGATATTAATAAATTTCTCTTTCTCAGAAATGCTTTTCTTCCTGTTGCCAGTTTGCATTTTGCATCTTCCATACTTTTGCAATCATGAATTATTTTCCTGCCCAAATAGCAAAACTCACCAACTACTTTTAATGTATAATCTCCCAATCTAATTTCTTCAGCATTACTTGATATAATTAGACTGCATGCCATTATCCTTATTTTGCTACTGTTGATATTAATGTTATAACCTCTTTCCAAATCACTGTGTATTCCATTCAACTGCTCTTCTATTTCCTTTGCTGTCTTTACAGTGTTGTTAGCAGGCCTCAAAAAGTTTTTAATTCTTTGTCTTGTCTTGTGTGAATACCTCCTTGGTTTCCTGTGCAGCTTGCTTGATGTACATATTGAAAAACATTGGGGAGAGGCTAACACTTTCTCTTTACTATCTCAGCTACTACTTTCCGTTGATGGCTTTCAACTTTTATAGCTAGTCTGATGTCAATATTAGTTGTAGATAACCAAGTGCTCCCTGTATTTCATCTCTGCCGTCTTTTAACACAGTATGATTCCTGTATTTATATTCCAGTCAACATTGTCAAAAGCTTTCTCTAAATATACGAATGTATTAACCTAAAATTAATGATACAGTATTTACTGCCCTGTATGTTCCTGCATTTCCCTGGAACCCAAACGGATTAATTTCCACCATTTTCCATGATTCTGTAAATAATTTGTGTACTTATTTTGCAGCCATGACTTAATCATACTAGTTCAGTAATATACTAGTTCAATAATATTCACACCAATCAGCAACTGCTTTCTTTGGAATTTGAATGATTGCATTATTCTTAAAGTCCAGCAGTAACAGTAATTTGTCTCTCTCTCATATCTTGGTGTACCAGGTAGAATGAGTTTTGTCATGATTGGTTCCCTCAAGGGCCTCAGTAATTCTGAGTGACCTTGTTTTATCGTTTTCAGTGTTTTGTCAAATTCACTCGTAGAATTGTATCTCCCTCCTCATCTTCATCTATCTGTGCTTCTCTTTATATAAGTTCTTCTGTTTTCGAGTTACTTTCCCTTAGTCTACATATACATTTCAACTTTCAATATTCCATTCTTTGTGTAGTATGTTCTTGCCACCTGAGCTCTTAATTTGCTAACAGTGATTCCCTTTTCTATGAAGATCTCTTTACTTATCCTATAGGCAGTGTCTATGTTTCCCGTAGTCATGCATGCTTCTCTAACGCATTTCTCATCTAGCCATTGGTGTTTTGGCAATTTGCACTTCATGTCAATCTCATTTTTTAGATATCTGTAATTCCTTTTGTCTGATTCATTTGTTGCATTTTTACAATTTCTCCTTGTGTTACTTAACTTCAGTAACTAATACTCCATCAACCTCCTGACCCCACCGACACCCCGCACCCCTACCTTCTACCTTCTTCCTAAAATCCACAAACCCAATCATCCCGGCCGCCCCATTGTAGCTGGTTACCAAGCCCCCACGGATCTTATCTCTGCCTACGTAGATCAACACCTTCAACCCATTACATGCAGTCTCCCATCCTTCATCAAAGACACCAACCACTTTCTTGAGCGCCTGGAATCCTTACCCAATGTGTTACCCCCGGAAACCATCCTTGTAACCATTGATGCCACTTTCTTATACGCAAATATTCCGCACGTCCAGGGCCTCGCTGCGATGGAGCATTTCCTTTCACGCCGATCACCTGCCACCCTACCTAAAACCTCTTTCCTCATCACCTTAGCCAGCTTCATCCTGACCCACAACTTCTTCACTTTTGAAGGCCAGACATACCAACAATTAATGGGAACAGCCATGGGTACCAGGATGGCCCCCTCGTACGCCAACCTATTCATGGGTCGCTTAGAGGAAGCCATCTTGGTTACCCAGGCCTGCCAACCCAAAGTTTGGTACAGATTTATTGATGACATCTTCATGATCTCGACTCACAGTGAAGAAGAACTCCAGAATTTCCTCTCCAACCTCAACTCCTTTGGTTCCATCAGATTCACGTGGTCCTACTCCAAATCCCATGCCACTTTCCTTGACGTTGACCTCCACCTGTCCAATGGCCAGCTTCACACGTCCGTCCACATCAAACCCACCAACAAGCAACAGTACCTCCATTATGACAGCTGCCACCCATTCCACATCAAACGGTCCCTTCTCTACAGCCTAGATCTTCGTGGCAAACGAATCTGCTCCAGTCCGGAATCCCTGAACCATTACACCAACAACCTGACAACAGCTTTCGCATCCCGCAACTACCCTCCCGACGTGGTACAGAAGCAAATAACCAGAGCCACTTCCTCATCCCCTCAAACCCAGAATACCCCACAGAAGAACCACAAAAGTGCCCCACTTGTGACAGGATACTTTCCGGGACTGGACCAGACTCTGAATGTGGCTCTCCAGCAGGGATACGACTTCCTCAAATCCTGCCCTGACATGAGATCCATCCTTCATGAAATCCTCCCCACTCCACCAAGAGTGTCTTTCCGCCGTCCACCTAACCTTCGTAACCTGTTAGTTCATCCCTATGAAATCCCCAAACCACCTTCCCTACCCTCTGGCTCCTATCCTTGTAACCGCCCCCGATGTAAAACCTGTCCCATGCACCCTCCTACCACCACCTACTCCAGTCCTTTAACCCGGAAGGTGTACACGATCAAAGGCAGAGCCACATGTGAAAGCACCCACGTGATTTACCAACTGACCTGCCTACACTGTGATGCATTCTATGTGGGAATGACCAGCAACAAACTGTCCATTCGCATGAATGGACACAGGCAGACAGTGTTTGTTGGTAATGAGGATCACCCTGTGGCTAAACATGCCTTGGTGCACGGCCAGCACATCTTGGCACAGTGTTACACCGTTCGGGTTATCTGGATACTTCCCACCAACACCAACCTATCCGAACTCCGGAGATGGGAACTTGCTCTTCAATATATCCTCTCTTCCCGTTACCCACCAGGCCTCAATCTCCGCTAATTTCAAGTTGCCACCACTCATACCTCACCTGTCATTCAACATCAGCTTTGCCTCTGCACTTCCGCCTCGACTGAAATCTCTGCCCAAACTCTTTGTGTTTAAATATGTCTGCTTGTGTCTGTATATGTGTGGATGGATATGTGTGTGTGTGTGTGTGTGTGTGTGTGTGTGTGTGTGTGTGTGTGTGTGTGCAAGTGTATACCCGTCCTTTTTTCCCCCTAAGGTAAGTCTTTCCGCTCCCGGGATTGGAATGACTCCTTACCCTCTCCCTTAAAACCCACATCCTTTCGTCTTTCCCTCTCCTTCCCTCTTTCCTGATGGGGCAACAGTTTGTTGCGAAAGCTTGAATTTTGTGTGTATGTATGTGTCTGTTTGTGTGTCTATCGACCTGCCAGCGCTTTCGTATGGTAAGTCACATCATCTTTGTTTTTAAATATATTTTTCCTGCGTGGAATGTTTCTATTTTTTCAAAAACCTTCTCCATGGAAACGTGTACATGAGCCAACTTTCATGGTAACCCGCAAACAATGTCAAAATCTTTTGTAAGGTACTCTATTCCATGCACTGTCCGAAATATTATGTACACAGTGATGTTCCTCTTGATGGTCAAGTGTGCAAAATTTCTTCAAGATCGGAATAAATCTGTAGGTTGGTGTAGAAGTGTGTAAGTAAAGTACCCTCCGCCATGCACCATTCAGAATTTTAAGCAGACAGTGCCCTTCATCCTGCTTTGAACATCAAGTGTGCCAAATTTCATCAAGATCGGAATAAAAACGTACAATTTGTCGAATTCCGTTAGGTAAAGTAACCTCTGCCATGCACCCTACGAAATTTTATGTAGACTGTGACCTTCCTCTTGGTTTCAAGGTACAGTGTGCAAAATTTCATCAAGATTGTATGCAATAAAAACACACGGAAACAATGAAAACACACTTTCAGTTTTTCTCAAATTTTCCAGTTTTTCGGTCGATTTTCCAAAAATGTTATTTCATAAAAACCTTGTCCTGATAATTACAAACACAGCAAAAAAAATAAAAAAAATTGACAAATTGGTCCAGCCGTTCGCGAGTTTTATGCTTATCAACACATTTGGCAATTCATTTTTATTTACATAGATAATAAGCCAGAAATATACGCGTAAGGGACGAATGTACAAATATATATATAATGTTGGGGTTTGTCTTTTGGTGCTCAGGTAAAATAAAAAGTTGTAGCTAACGTTGATACTACGACAATGACGCGTGCAGACTAAACGGCTGCGTAGCGCAGCTCAGCAGTAATATGGGCAGGCAAGCAAGTTTTCCACAGCCTGCCCGGGTTGGGTTCTGCTTGGCTTGGCTTGGCTGGGAGTGGAGCAGCCTGCACGTTCTGTTGACAACGTGCGGCGGCCTGCCCGCCTGGCCACCGGGCAAACATGGGTGGGTTAAAAGCAAAACATGTACACCACTGTGCGTGGGGGCCATACCAGCTAGGCCTAACGGGATATTGAACGTATACAGATTTGGGCAGCATGAATGGTCACAGGTTTTTTTAATCCATGGGAGAGTGTCACAGAGATACTGAAGGAACTGAACTGAAAGACTCTGCAAGATATACATAAACTACCCTGAAAATGTCCATTAACAAAGTTTCAAGAACTGGCTTTAAATGATTACTGTAGGAATATACTACAAACCCCTATATATTGTTCACATAGGGATTGTGAAGATAAGAGTACAATAATTACTGCACACACAGAGGCATTCAAACAACCATTCTTCCTGCACTCCGTACATAAATGGTACAATGGGATGTACCCTCTGCCATGCATCTCACCGTGGTTTGGAGAGTATAGACGTAGATATAGGTGCAGAAGTAAATACAGTTGTGCTGCCGAGAAGTGTGTAATGATTCTTGCTGTTCATATTATATATTTATGACTTTGCAGAAAATACTAATAGTAACCTCAGAATATTCTATGACTATAATATCCGTAAGTCACAGTTGCAATCAGTGAATGCATACAATCATCTTCATGTAACAAACTGTATGTATATGAACAGGAATGGTCATAGTTTCAGTAATATGTAAAGTAAGGAGCAAATCAGTTCGTTGGGGCATACTGCGGAAATGCCATCAGTCTACAAAAGAGATTGCTTATAAAATTCTTGTGCAACCCACTGTACTATGTTGCTCAAGTGTGAGTGACCCATATCAAATAGGACTAATTGTGGATACTGAAGCCATGCAAAGAAGGGAAGCACAAACAGTCACAGGTTTGTTTCACCCACAGGAGAGTGTTACAGAGATGCTGAGAAAACTAACTAGCAGGTGCTTGGAGACAGATGCACACTATCCTGTAAAAAGGTGCTTAGAAAATTTCAAGAAGCTACTTTGATGAGTCTCTAAATATATTATAAGCCCCAAAATACTGTTTCCATTGAGATCACAAAGACAAGATTACAGTGTGCACCAAGATGTTCAAGCAATGATTCTTCCACACTCCAAATGTGATTGTAACAGCAAGAGGCCTTAATAATTGATGCAATGCACAGTACCATCCACTATCCACTTCACTGGGGTTTACTGAGCACAGATGTAGAAACATGGAAACTTCAAGGAATGAAAATAATATAAATATGTATAAAACTAAAAGGAAGATTTTAATGATGAGGAGATATAATTCTTTTATAAATATGGTACAAATAAACTGGTCTGTGATGAGTGCTGTAACATGTTACAAATCATTATGACAGATATACTATTTAGCAGCCAACTGAAACACCAGGATGGATGAGGAGTGCTACAAAATGAAGCATTTTGAATGTGTCAAATTGATGTGTGGCTGTTCAGCAAACAGAAACGGACACAATAATTTCTGATGTTTTGTTCTGCCTAAAAGAAGCATGGGAAGATAAAATCAGCTATCAAAGCCAATGCTATGTGCAGCAGTTTTTGACCATCACAATAAAGAAAAATCAACTGATAGCAGATTTGTGTATGGTATGACTATTGAAAACATCATAGGTTGGCATTTATGATAGAGTAGAAATTCACAAAAACCAGAAATTTAGTTTACACAGATATTTGTGGACTCACGGAGGAAAGTGATTTTCAGGATCATCGGTACTTTCCTTTATTTAAAGATGATTTTTCCAGTTTCATTGTTCCATAGTTTTTGCCACACACAGGTGACATTAAAGAAAAATTACCACTGTTTTAAAAAATATAAAGAAATAATCTGATTTTACAGTGGGAAAATTACATATAGATGGTGGTAACGAGTTTAGTAACAATGATATGAGTCATTTTGCGGGCTCAATTATACAAAAACTTTCTATTACTGAAAAACATACTTCTCAGTAAAATGTAGTTGCTGAGTTTGAACACAGAATCCTGTGTGAAATGGTACATTCTCGGCTCTGCTCTGCTACACATCTACTTAAAGCATTGTGGGATGAAGCAATTTCGGCTGTAGCCTGTACCTTGAATCAAATTGGCCCCTTGAGAATTAAGGCAAGTCTCCATTTCAAACACTTTTCAAGAAGGGAGGTCAGTTCAATAATTTTGTACGATTTGGAACAAAGCATTATGCTTGGATCCCAACATGAAAACAGAAGAAATTTGGTGATAAATCTACTAAAAAATATGTGGTTGGTTAAGTAGATTGTGAGTACCGTGTTTACTTTCCTGAAAAATGATGTGTCTCATATGCAGAGATTTGTAGCTTCCAACAATTACTAAAGCCACTGAATCATGTTAAAACGGCTGTCTGACATCAGGTATTGAGAAAGATGATGAGGTTTCAGGAATCTGACATGAAACAGTTAAATTTGAAGAGATTAGTCAACAAGATCTTTTCAACAGAGATATATCTAATCACTGTGTTAGCAATCACTTGCATGTCAGTGAAGTACAGTTTCGTAGCAACTTAGAAGTAAGTTACAGTAAAGATTCAGACCATCGGCCGAGGATGATGCTCCTTCATGAACCAGCAAGCAATTATACAGAAGGAAGCAAATGAGAATTATCTTAAATAAGTAAGGTGAGTGCAAACTGGCTTTACAATATAAAATTAAATGCAAATGGTAAAATGGTATGTATAGTGATTTGGAATAGGTTATACTGACATATTTAGTCCTGCAGCAAGATCTGAGACATGACTGGTACATGAAACAATTTTATGTAAGGCCTGCAGGGTGCTGATAACCTCGCTGTTGTGCGCTCTAAAACACTAATCATCATCATCATGTAAGGACTGCATTTCTAAATGGTATTTTTGAAGAAGGAATTTTAACGCATCAACCAGTATGCTACGACAGTAAAAAGGTAACTGTAAGCAAAGTGGTGAAAACTATGGTTTGAAACAAGCATCAAAATGCTGATACACATGTGCTGTTAAATTTATTTATTTATTTTTTATCCATCTTTCAGCACCTACATGCAATCGATGTCGTCAGAAGAGTTACAGCTATTTGTACATTATGTTTTACATACCAAAATATTACATAGTAAAAATATAGCAATGTTGTAAACTATTAGCTTACAACAGCCTCTACACCTAGATCCATACATAACAGTAAGCCATAATTTATCAACATTAACATGCAATCAATGTTGTCAGAAGTATTATAGCTATTTGTACATTATGTTTCATATAGCAAAAATATTACATGGAAAAAAAAGATAGTGTTGTACCCTATTAGCTTATAGCTAGCTGCCTCTACATCCATAACTATACATAACAGTAAGCCTTAGTTTATCAATAAATTAGATCATCTTTACAACTATTCTGAAATTCTTCTACACTGTAGAAAGTATTTTTCTTCATCCACACTTTGGTTTTAGTTTTGAAAATATCCATTGAAACCAATTGAGCCTGTACGGGTAAAGTGTTGAATAATTTTATGCCTATGTATTCATAGCTAGATTGGGTTTTCTTAAGCCTGGTTGTGGGTATATCAATCATATTTGTTTGTCGAGTATTGTGTTGATGAACTGATTTCCTTATAGTGTAGTGGTTTAAGTTTTCTTTTATGTTTAATAGGCAACAATATATGTAAAGAGATGGGACTGTGAGAATTTTTAAGTCTCTAAAATAAGGTCTACATGAGGTCTTGTTGTCAGTGATTCCGTACAAACGTCTAATTGCTTTCTTCTGCCAAGTGAAAATTTTTTTGGCTCCTGGAGAGTTACCCCATAAAAGAATGCCATATTGTAGATGGCAATGAAAGAAGGCATAGTATGACTGAAGCAATAAATCTTGTGTAACACGTGTGTAGTTTGGCTAGTAGGTAGATAACTCGTGATAGCTTTCGACATACATAATCTGTATGTGTGTCCCAAGTTAATTTTGAGTCAATGTGTATTCCTAATAGTTTAACAGATGATAACTCCATGTTACTGTTTGATAAACTGAAGATTATCTTGACAGTCTTTTCATGGTTCATAGATAAGTCATTAGCTTAAACCAGATATTAGATGTTTTGAGACACTCTTCACTTTCCTCCTTCAATATGTTTATATCCTTTCCAGAATTAGCTAATGTTGTGTCATCAGCATAGAGGATAGATTTACAGGGTAAGTTGTTCGGAAATTCATTTACAAACAATATAAATAGTAGAGGGCCAAGCACTGAGCCCTGAGGAACACCTCGTTTTATACTTAAAGTCTGTGACTGTTGGTCATTATGCTTTACTATTTGTTTTCTATTGCTGAGGTATGATTCAATTAGTGAGAGTTCCAAGTGTTTGATTCCATAGCAATACAGTTTATCTAATAATAATTTGTGGTTAACTGAGTCGAAAGCCTTACTCAAGTCAATTAGAATGGCTTCAGCAGATAATTCTGACTCAAATGCGCTTAGTACAAAAGAGATAAGGTTTTCAACTGCTTTGACTGTTGATAAGTTTGACCTGAATCCATACTGAGAATCATTTAATATATTATTGTCTGATAGGTGTATGCATATTTGCTGCATTATGCAATGTTCTATTATTTTTGAGAGAATAGGCACAAGTGAAATTGGTCTATAATTATTGATACAGGACTTGTCACCCTTTTTGTACAATGGTATGACAACTGTTTTTTTGAGACATTCTGGAAAGTGTCCACTCGAGAGCACCCAGTTTATCAGTATGCAAAGAGGGTATGTTATGAGATCTACAACTTTTTTAATTACATAGTTTGACAGGCCATACACATCTTCAGATTTAGAGTATCCTAATTTAGAGGTTGCTTTAATTATATCAGTTACTTGTACTTCTCTCCATTTACAAGCTGACACTATGTTTGTAATGTTTTGTTGAAAATTTCTGCCAGATATTGAGTGAGAAATAGGTGTATGTGTTGAATTGGAATTCTGGTTGCTATGGGTTGGAAGGCTAAGATTGGTAGAGTTGACAAAAAAGTGATTGAAATCATCAGCAGTGACGTTAGCAGCATTTGTGTTGTCTTTGTAGTTTATATCCATACCTAGCTCTGCTTTTATTACTTTCTATGCAGCCTTACATTTATTGGGTGATTTTTTAATGAAATCACCATTTGCCTTACACTTGGCTATTTTAATTTCACATCTATATTTTCTTTTCAGGTTTTTGTAAGTTTCTTTATCTACTGCTCCCTTTTTGACCTTATCATGACAAGTAATTACCAATAGTCTCAGTTTTTGTAATTGGGGTGAAAACCACTTCTGTAAAGTTGAGTGGCTAGGTTTCCTAACTTTTTTGTTTTTTAACCAGTGGACAGCATGTGTGGAAGATTTCAGAAATGATTTTGAGGAATGTGCTGAAGGCTTCATCAACATTTCTGGAGGAATGTATAACAGTATTCCAATCTATAGACTTAAGTTTTTCTCTATACTTGTTAATATTTGTATCTGTAGATAGTCTGACACACTGAGTTTGTTCCTCGTCTTCTTTTGGTTTTTTAGTAATTAGTTTCACCCATATACCTCTATGGTCTGACAGGTAATCGACATTAAGTAAGCCTAGCTCAAAATCACATTTGTATACATTTGTTATTAGATTGTCAAGACAGGAGGAGTGCCTTGTAGGACTTTCATTAGCACAAAAGAGATTATAGGATCTTAACATGTTTACTAAATTAACATTTCTGGCTGTCATTTTCCTAATGTCTATGTTTAGATCCCCAAAGATTAAAATTTTGTATTTAGTATATTTTTGTATACTGATCACAAGTTTTTCTAAACGTTCTATAAATTGTTCTACATTACTTTCAGGAGTGTGATGTAAAGACACAGTTATGAGCTGTATACTAGGTATAATAAAAGCAGCTGCTTCAAAAACACCTTTAGTGCATAGGTCACTAACTTCAAGAACAGAAAACTTTAGGTCTAGATCATTGCTAATATATATGGATGAACCCCCATAGGATTCACTGGGTCTGCAGAAGTATGTAGCTAATCTGAAACCTGATGGTACATACAGTTTTATATCCTCTTCCTTTAACCAATGTTCGTTTATACATAAAATCATTCTTTTGTTACTTTTTAATAGTATACCAAGCTCATCAACTTTATTTTTCAGAGACCTGACATTTAAGTGCAGAAATAAGATAGAGTTACTGTCACAGGAGGGGAGGAGTACAGTATTATGGGGCAATGGAGAACATTTAATTGTTTTTTCAGCCCTGGAATCTATGTTAGGTGGCGGTTGGACTTCCTTGGGATAAACCATAAAAAATCTTCATTTCTCTTAGGTAATTTTTTGGGTCTGTTTGAAACACGGTTGGAAGTTTGTTTCACTTTACTGTCCATAAGTTTTATAGGAACATGTTTTCCCAAATCATTTGGTATCACTTCATCCTGAGACAAAGATGATACTTTACTCACTGTGACTGGTCTATTCTTTTCTGCTACTCTTGAAGGTGATGGAGGAGGAGCTGGTACTGTTTCTGCTGTTGGTGAAGTTGGTTTAGTTGCTGCTGGTGGAGGAGTTGTTTCTGCTATTACTGGTAAAGGAGTTGGTTCTACTACTGCTGGTGTGGGAGATGGTGCTGCTGCTATAGGAACTAGTTCTACTGCTGGAGGAGTTGCTTCTGCTGTTGCTGATGGTGTTTCTTCTGCTATTTCTGGTGAAGTAGTTTGTGCTGTTACTGCTGGTGAGGGGATGTAATATCTGGGAGATCTGTATTGATCTTTACGTATTCCACAACAAAAATACAAAACCATTAGTGCTTTTTCCTGTTGATGATGGACTGATTATTGAGCAAAGTCGTATGTGTAGGCAGATGTGCTGAACACCACAAAGCAGGTCAGTATGGAGAGTACATGGCTTTAGCAGGTACAGCACCACAACAGATGCACTTTGGCACATATAAATACTGGCTGTCCAGCCAAGCACATCACCACAGCATTACTCAAATCTGCAAGTCATTGAGTAGTCAACAATCATTGCGTCAACCCCAGCTGAGGTCCAGACACCACATGATGAGCTGGGGGTCAAATTGAGGACTGTGATTCGAATTCGTATCTCCTCTTTCGAGGATCTGAATCTCTCGGAACAGTATAGTTCAGTCATTTCGTTCCTTTTCCCAAGACTGCAATCTTCTCTAGGTCTCCTCCAAAGGTAAGTATGTGGGTCTGAGACCTGATCCAGTACAAAAATATTCATAATTTCATTTCAAGCTTTATCAAGTGCACACCCACTTGCTAGTGAAAATTAACGCGCATTTTCAATGTCTGTTCATGTGTTGCCAACAATCGCAACAGGTGTCGTTATTTCTGGTCAAACACGCACACATCTTACCGTTCATGAGTAAGCAACTGATACTTAAGCTATATTCATGGACGCACGGTAGGTGTGCAGTTCGATTGTCGCTTAGGCACAAAAGTTTGTATCCTTATTTTAGATTCAGACACCTAGCGGCTCGTAAGAAAAACCGATACGTAACATTTGATTTTCTTAGTTAACAATCCGATTATGTGTTGGGTTCGTATCTCTGTCACAGAACTTCACATCATGCACTTCATCTTTAAATGCATGCACACTTGGTTACTTCAGAATGGAGGTATATCAGACATCTTTCGTGGTTAGATAACAGGGACGAAAGGGTCTTGATAGGAGTCACGGTTTATTACAAAAATTGTCGTCTTTAATTATCAAGTTTAGATTTGGTTACTGGTATTGGCAAAAATTTCGGTAATTCATGACTCTTCATGGCTAATCATCAATATGATGTGATTAGATTACATCAGATTAACTCTTGTTCCATAGATCATGAATACGACATTTCGTAATGATGTGGAACATGTCATTTTAATGAAAGATTTCTTTAAATACCATGATTCAATTTCTTTACAACAATTTTTTAAACTCTGTCTCATTGCTTTTTATTTCTCTCTCTCTCTCTCTCTCTCTCTCTCTCTCTCTCTCTCTCTCTCTCACACACACACACACACACACACACACACACACACACACACTTTTTTATTTTTATTTGTATGTTGTGCTCGACTATCGGCGAGGCACGAAAACGCCTGTGAATGAGTTTCTTAGTTTTGAGTACACTTACGAAAGAAATATAAAAACAACAATGAGAGTTACTGATTTATGATGCTCAGTTTGCAGTCAGTTCTGAGTACTGTTAGTAACTACGCTCCAGTCCCTAAACCTAGTTACAGAAAGCGAATCAGACGCATTACGTATTCCAGGCCGTAGCAGCCGCGACTTGGAGACACCAGCTATGGTCACTTCCCAGCCCGCTGTAGGATCACATCGGTTCGTCTTCTTCCTGCTGGTACTGTAACTGAGACTTGGCAACAAGGCAACGTATGTTTGGTAACTCTGTGATCGACGAGTTATTTCCTAGTGTGCACGGAACAACGGCACGGAATTAAGCCTCAAAGTTCACTTGATTTTACCTGTCATTTCCATTGAATAATCTGAGTTATTATCGCTTGAAGGGTAACAAAAGATTGTAAATTTACGGTTTTCAGCCCAGGAAAGTCGTTGCAGGTGGAAATCGCAACTAATCTCGACCTTTAAATAGCGGTTTACGAGTTCTAGTTACTATTGCCCTCGTAATAGGAAGCTGACCTGTGAAAAAGCGTCTGTTATGGTTCACAGTTCCAGTCTCACTGAGTGCAACGTTTTTATCCCTTGTGTGAAAGATCTACAAGCAGTCGGATCAAACATCAATAAGGAAATCGCAAGAAAATGCTTTCAGCTCATAGTCCAATGTTGAAAAACTTACAGTGCTGCACAACAGGTAACGCCTCTTTCCGCTACTGACAAGCGGATTTTGGATTTCTAGGAATACGTAACTATATTTATGAAATGCCACATTTGCGTACCTCTTGAGTATGACACAGCATACCAATTAAACACAGACCCAATCAAAATCCAAGTGAGTAGTATTTTACTAATTCGTGTCGATAGAGGCATGCTTGTGTACAGATACTTTCGTCGTAAGGTTATCGTGGTTAGTTTTATTTCATTTCTTATAATACAGTGCACAATTTTCATAAGGTTTCCTTTGGTGTTGTTAAAACAATAGTAAACATGAGAGAGAAATTAATCATCAACGATATATGCGAATTCTCTTATGTTACCTATGACAGTCTGACAATGCACATGCAGTTTATTGATTACATGCATGTAGAAAACTTGTTCCGAGTTAAAGCTGTCAAACAAAGTTTGAAGAAGAATAAAATATCACTACCACACGACAGCTAATGTAGAAAATACTTTTCTGACATATTATGGCACGATGCGCTCTCCCTACACGTCTTCGAGATTCATCTGCTGCCTGCTGTCTATTAAACCTGAATAGAACAAAATGTCACAGTAGTTTGCCCTTTTCCACATGCGGCTACTTTGGGTTGAGAAGTGAAGGGAATTATGTTCAAAGTTCCATTAGATTGATAACTTGAGCAGAATTGCGTTTTAAAAAATGTAGCACTGAATGTATTCGAACTCGCGACATCTCATCTATGCTACAAGCTGACATGTAGCTACAACAGCTCCAGAGCTCGACAACTATTCCTCCAGAACTTTTGGATTCCACAGCACTGTGAGATTATGCATATGGCCAGGTCTTGACTTCTGAGAGACAAAAAGTTACAGCTTTTCTTTTGGCCTGAACGACGTTTTCTAGTAACAGATAGCGCAATAGAATAGCTCAAGTGGAAAGGAACACTTCCTATTTAAACTTCTGCATCCTACACTGTTGGCAGTTCTGTGTAGGTGGCAGTTACGTGATTTTATTTCGGTGATTACAAAATAGAGTCGAATGTATGCACTGGGTAGCCGAGGCAGCTGGTTCACGGTGATTCGGTCAACAAAGTAAATGAATTTACTGAACATGCTGGAAATTACTACAGGGAGTCTGTGTGTCAGAATTCTCATCCAGTGTTGCGCAACGGCGTTACGATAGAAATATAAGTCGCAGAGAAGAGGATTTCGTGGTCTGTTGGACGGATGGTTGGTCGTTATACCTATGGTCTGGGTTCGATTCCCACTTGTCAATGATTTTAGATAGGGAGAGACAGATACCACTCTCTCCTGGCTACACCAAGTGAAGAAGATATAATGGCAGCGTGGTCTGAAAATTCACATTAAAGATGATATTCCTTCTCTACCAAGTAGACGGTAGGTTGAACCACAATAAAGTCTGGAGTGGCGACATGTAGAAACTCTATCACCAGTAACCTTTCTTATACTAGTTATTTACTTCAAGTGACGAAACAAACGCTATGTATGCTCACAGGACACTTACTCCATCTTTTATCCGAGCTTCTGTATGTCGATAAAATTGGTTCTGAACTGGGAATGCAACTCAGACCGCCCTTAACGAGGAATTTGATCCCTTCGTGGCAATACAGCTCGGCTACAATTTGTTGTTTGTTCAAAACTGCAGATTCCTCAACACCTTCACATATTACCCGTGAATGGGATCGAATCCTGGCCCGGCACTAAAGATTTAATTATGTATTATCAAGCTCTAGCATGAGAACACCTATCTGCTGGTGGATAATAATTTTGATTTTTAATGTATTTTCATTCGTTGTCAACACTAACGATATCTGACGTTTTTAACTCCCAGTGAGACACAGAACTGTTTGCGAGATGACTGTAAGTTCAAGATGCTATTCTGAGCAGCTGGTGGAGAAAAATTCGGTAGCTGACGTCTCTTTGTGTGTAGCCAACAACGACATGTGTGGGGCTCTATTCCCAGTGAGCGCCGAACTCTTCGTCATATTATTTCTAGTTCAAACATGCTCACATGTCACTGCTGGTGCAACAAACCCATATTTAACGTTCGTTTTCTTTAGAATATAACAGCGATAGGTGCTGGGTTCGAGTCCTGGGAAGGAAAAAATGTTTCGTCTCGTCGTTTCAGTTAAAACATCTAGCTACTGCCGCGAAAATCCGATATGTCACATTTGACTGTGCTTCGATAGCAATCCGATTAGGTTCTGGGTTCGAATCCGTGTCCAACACAAAGCTTTACCTCACGGCATTTCAAGTAAGTTACTTGTTAAGAAGCAATATTTAACATCTCTCGTAGTTCGTTAACAGGGACAATAGATGCTGGGTAGGAATTCGCGTCTGTTAAAAATGTTTGCGTTATGCAATTTAAAATTGATATTTGCTGACTGATATTGTCTAAAATCGAGGTATATCACTCTCTGTATGCCTAATCAGGAATGACTGTTAGTTTCAGTCAGTCACGAAATCTTTGCTTAGTCTGCATGAGCTGCGTTTGAATCGATATGCGGAACAAGACGGTTTGTCGTGTCATTTAAAGTTCATACATATTCTCAACTAGCTGCTCGTGAATAACTTAAATTTTTAATGTCATTTTGTGTTAAATAATAAGTACGGTATGTTACTTTGAAGAGGAAATCATGAATACGACGAACTTACTACGTGCATTACCAATCTGACGTAATAATGAGAGTGGTAACATTTCAGGTATGTCATTTATTGTAATAAATGTGAGCTTACAAGCCTTAAGGCAGGCTTATCTCCGATAAGGTGCTCCCTGATATTTGTAGTATCGTGGTATTACTTTACATCTTGAGTTATTGCGATACAGAGCAGTGTTTTCTAGTGGTGACTTATTGGAACCATTTTCAATAGTCAAACGACTGTACCAAGGAGCGATTAGAGGACCTGCTAGACAGCTGCGTTATGCCGGTTGCATCGAATGAGGCGAAATGCAATTCAGGCCGTTCGGATACTTTTGAGCACGACTGTACATCTCGAGGTGAAAACGTACGAAAATGCACAACTGCACTTTTGCGAACTTCTGTTTTATTTTCGCATCAATACTGTTGTGAACCCACCATCTGGTTCAAATGGCTCTGAGCACTATGGGAGTTAACATCTGTGGTCATCAGTCCCCTAGAACTTAGAACTACTTAAACCTAACTAACCTAAGGACATCACCCACATCCATGCCCGAGGCAGGATTCGAACCTGCGACCGTAGCGGTCACGCGGTTCCAGACTGAAGCGCTTAGAACCGCACGGCCACACCGGCCGGCCCCCACCATCTGGTATCAATGCATTACATTATCATCCATTATATATAATCATTTTGATAGTACACTTGATATTATAGATGAGTAGGACACAAGACAGGACATAGATAATGTCCGTTTGACGTCAACAGTGTGTAACATTTTACTTTTTTTGAATAGGACAATGTTCCTCTCCAATAATTTTTAGATTAGTTGCAATAAGCTTACGCTGCAAGAGAATTCGCTTGTATTTTTCAATATGTGGTCTGTTGTCGGTTTGAAGGCCTTCCACAACATCGGCAACGTAGTGCAACTCCACCGAGGGCTGTCTAGAGTAGGGTGGAGATAGCAATGTGAAAGTTGCGAGCTGTCGAAGACGATCTTCATATTCCTAATGCGATTAGGACATCGTATACTCTTGACGACGTTTAGCACCTGTGCGGTCAGTCACCCAATTTCAGAATTCATGTTGAGTAATCCTGCTAAATTCCCATAATATTGTCTTTTTATATTGATGAGTAATATGGATAGTCGTCACGTTCATGTGCCGTCTACAACGCAAATTTAATGTTACTATCCTAGGAACTAACCTGCAATACGTTTTGTATTTCATAATCGGAACTATCTGCATTAACCGTCATCAGAGCAATGTCAGGGAACAGAATGCAGCAGTGCCTTGGTACCTACTTGAGGACCTGCTTGAGTCGTGTTCTAAGGAAAGGGTAGTTGCTGGTTCACATTATATTACACTAGCGAGAAGTACCGACTTTTCCTTTTCTCTGCAAACATCCAGAACTAAATTCAGTAACTAAATGCTAAGAATATATTTGCATTGTGCCAACTCAAAGATCAATAGATATGGATATAGATATAGATTTTTATATTTAAAGCCATTCTCGTTCTGCGTTGGAATAAACATCATTCATTATTTGCTTTTTCTTGTTACGATTGTTATTGTCATTCTCTCATTCGCAAGAGTTTCCACATTCCTATTTGGTATCGATGCACATGAAGAGTGGCTATGAAAGAAGGGAATACTGAATGTTACGTCATGCAGAATACACTCATTTACTTCGGCTCCTCGTGATCTACGCTACAGGAGAAGTGAGATACATA
Organism: Schistocerca piceifrons; assembly: GCF_021461385.2. Taxonomy (NCBI): domain Eukaryota; kingdom Metazoa; phylum Arthropoda; class Insecta; order Orthoptera; family Acrididae; genus Schistocerca; species Schistocerca piceifrons. Next base: position 352,413,587 of record NC_060144.1, on the reverse strand, counting down.
AAGTTGACAGTGTGAGGACAGACATGCTCGCACAACTCTGCAACTACACAGTGTTACCAGATAAAATGGTGCTGCGGAATCGAAAGTGTAGTACGGACTTTGCCACAGTGGCAGACAGCTGCTAATTTCGGACCATGACCGTGGATTACACTTCGGTCAGTGCTGGTTAGTGTTGCAACTGTAAATGGAAGGCTTTGTTTGATAGTCTTGTGCTGATGCTGTCTGAATAAATTATGCCATTGGATAAAAAGCGGTTTAGTTTTGAGACCTAACCAACGAGGGGGGAAGGCACATTGGTCTTCTTCAGGAATTCCAAGCAATAAAACACAAAAACACAACCCAGGAAGGGTTCGAACAGCTACTTTCATGCAGAGACATGCATTTGGAATCTGTTCATCGTTACGGGGTCAAACAAGAGGGTAACATTACTGAAACAATGATCGGGCTACTTAGTATATAATAGAGCATACAGATTTCACGGAGGAAACGTATGAAGACGCAGACATCCTCGTTATCAATATGTGCGGCATATCTTTCGTGTTAACGAAAGTAAATTCTCGCTTTACCTCTTCTTACGTCTCAAATGAAATGAATGCCATGAGGAATTGAATATTTGTTGACTGCGTCTCTTCTTGCTTCCATCCTTACCAACATATTTCTTCATTCTCGTGGTAATCATGACATTCTATCTGTATGCTGCAAAAGATTGCACGTGGACAAATTCGACATCGAGGTGCAAAGCGTTTGGTATCTTACATTATATTCAATTCGAATAAGCTTCCGGTGTATTTTTACTTCGTTTGTATTTTTAGATGATTATGAACGTTACGGAAAATTATCTCACATGCTTCATGTTGAATGAGAAACATTGAATGATCCGTTTTGCTTTCCCTACGTTGAAATGATATAATGTAGGCGTCAACAGCCTTCTTCCACGCCGGAAGCTGAAACTTGTATCATTCTGGATTAATGATAATTGAATGTCTCAAATGTATACATAGCCCACAAGGCGACGTCAGAAACCATCAGGGGAGAACGCCGCATAAAAACCAAACGTGCGCGCGCGTCTCCACTCTGAAGAACCGTATCGGAGAATCACGGCAAGCATTTCGCTGAAGAGTTGCCTCGTCAGAGAGCCGAGAAATGGCAGCGTCGTAGCAAGTATTTGTCAACACTCTGATAGTGCATTTACTTCCGGGTGTAGGCCGGCATTACCTCGCTAAATTCACTTGACATTCGTTTTTCACATCGAAGAATCGTTCTATATAATCCACTGTAAGATGACACAATTAGAAAGTATATTTAATTTCTGGACTCCAAGAACGGCGTTCTTCACATAACTAACACCTGTTTGTGTGTGCATTCGGGAGGACGACGGTGCAATCCCGCGCCCGGCAATCCTGATTTAGGTTTTCAGTGATTTCCCTAAATCGCTTCAGGCAAATGCCGGGATGGTTCTTTAGGAAGGGCACGGCCGATTTCCTTCCCCATCCTTCCCTAATCCGAGCTTGTGCTTCGTCTCTAATGACATCGTTGTCGACGAGACGTTAAAACAGTAATCTCCTCCTCCTCCTCTGTTTGTGTGTTTAAGGTTGCGTTTTGAGGCTCAGACAACATCGCAGTGACTATAGTCCACCTCTTGCCGCCAGTGTGTCGTTAGCTCAGAGGTTCCCTTGTGCGTTGCAGTTCAAATGGCTCTGAGCACTATGCGACTCAACTGCTGAGGTCATTAGTCCCCTAGAACTTAGAACTAGTTAAACCTAACTAACCTAAGGACATCACAAACATCCATGCCCGAGGCAGGATTCGAACCTGCGACCGTAGCGGTCTTGCGGTTCCAGACAGCAGCGCCTTTAACCGCACGACCGCTTCGGCCGGCTGCGTTGCAGTGCTCGTGCTATATGACATAGCAGTTCGAATCACGGTAGAAGCCGCTGACTACAACCTTTTATTTTCCATTTTAATTAATGGAGTTGCAAACTGCTAGTAAAAATTCCTTATGCGAAATCTGAAGAATGCCTTTAAACATCAATCTTCGTCCGATTTCGACTTAGTAAATTAAGTTAATACCTTGGGTGTCTGCTTTGCAAATGCCAAGCTGCTTCACTGTAAAATAGGTCCTGAAAAGATTCAAACCGACTGTCAATGATATAAATTTGAGCTTTGTTCGTCATATAGGTCTAACATGTCAGAAGGTTGTTTATGAAGTACACATGTTGATTAATATAGTTTCCTTCTTCTAAATTTTTGCAATAGCATTTAACTGTAGGCATTTTCTAACACCGGCGTTAGCAATTCCTTTCCGTTCTCTGAAACCTTCAAAGCGACAAATTTTTCTGGTTTAAATCTGATGACCTTAACTATCACTTCCGATCAACAATAAATACTTCATGAACCCATACATGGAACTCCAAATGTGCAGTGTTCCTGCACTGCTACAGAGCATGCATTGCAAGGTATACACACAGTTTATCGCATACACTTACCATAAGGAATGAAACAAAAACTGTAATACACTTTACACCACAGACGCTCACTCTGGCTTGACGAAAACATCCAAACATTGACCAAAAGTTGCACAAATAATTGAGTTTGAAAGGAAAAGAAACGAGGTATGAAGCATTTATAAATTCATCGAATGTAGTGAGGTGGTTTAATTTCGTCCCAGTCTATAAAATTAATTTCGGGCCATACTCAGCTCTTGCCGATTAATGTAATATAATACCCGCCTACCAATCAGGGCGTCTGTCTCCGTTGCTTTTGAGCGTGAATGGATATTGTAGAAATTTTCTGTGGAGCAACATTTAATAATAAAGCGTTTTAAATCATCAAAAGCGATGAGCGGTAGCAGGCGCTTTCGATAAAGAACGGGGGAGTGCAGCGCCGCTGCTGTCGCCACGGCCGCTGCCAGTAGCCAGCAAATGGATCCCGGAGCTTTGCCGCATACGGCGTCCAGAGGAGGACAGTCTGCAGGAAATCTGCCGCAAAATCGTTATTGGATAAAATTTTGATATCGGTGTGTCAGAAAGGGAAATAGATTGAATCTGCGCTACCATTACATTCACGTCTTCAGCATTCAGACGGAAGAGGCTATAAAAATATTTTATGCCAGCTGCTCTCGATCCATTGACATTATGAACAGAAACAACGCACGCTATCGCTAGACCACAGGCGTAATTAGCCTATGGTTTCTCTATCATGGTACAAGTTTTCCTCCAGGAAGTGCCGCAGTCTACAGTGTTACCAGATTGTGCAGATAACCGGACTTAGAGAATTAGCGAGTTGGCCAGATTTTTTTTTGTCCCATGTCGCGATCGGCGCGGACTTAGCCTCTGAAGCGGCCGGCAGCCAGTCGAGTTTTATGTCAAAGAGTGTGCATATTGAAAAACATCGGGGAGAGGCTAACACTTTCTCACTACTACCACAGCTACTACTTTCCTTTGATGCCCTTCAACATTTATAACTACAGTCTGATGTCAATATTAGTTGTAGATAACCAACTGCTCCCTGTATTTCACTTCAGCTGCCTTACAACACAGTATGATTCCTGTATTTATATTCCAGTCAACATTGTCAAAAGCTTTCTCTAAATATACAAATGTATTAACCTAAAATTGATGATACAGTATTTACTGCCCTGTATGTTCCTGCATTTCCCTGGAATCCAAACTGATTAATTTCCACCATTTTCCATGATTCTGTAAATAATTTTTGTATTTATTTTGCAGCCATGACTTAATAATACTAGTTCAGTAATATTCACACCAATCAGCAGCTGCTTTATTTGGAATTTGAATAATTACATTATTCTTAAAGTCCAGCAGTAACAGTAATTTGTCTATCTCTTATATCTTGGTGTACCAGGTAGAATGAGTTTTGTCATGACTGTGTAATCTCTCTTTATATTCGATGAATTATTCTGATGCCATGAGCGCATAATTATTCTTTGTAGTACTCTCTCTGATGGTTGTTAGATAAAAGCTTCCAAGATTGTCTTCATGCCGATTAGCCGGAGCATTGTTTGAAGAACTGTAATTTGAATATTGAGATTTATGACAAAAGATAACTGATATGAAATTGTACGATATATATAAGGTGTGTAACAATTTACATTAATTGACATTTGAGAATTAATGAGATTCATCGATATATTGCGTAGTTGTTAAACAGCAGGGAACTTCCGAAAGACTGGATATGAACCTGCATTTAATAATCCAAGAGCTCCAGTACTTCTTCAGAAGGTTAAACTTCTTCAAAGCCAAATATCCGCTTGATCTGAGGTTTTCCGACTGATTATACAATGCTCCCAAAAATATGAGCCATTTTATTCGTACAGATTAGCAGACTGCCGCGAAGCACGAGCCTGCAGAGAAGAAGAATCATCGCCTGATTTCATTCTAACAAGTAAAATTTCTGAATCACTTTGAGTGACTGAGTTATGACTGTGTTTCTTATTGTGAATGATTGCTTGCTCGAACGAATTGAGAACTACATAATTACGTGCAGAGGAGGAAAAATTACAACTGGTTCCCTGAAGGACCTCAGTAATTCTTAGTGACCTTGTTTCAATGTTTTCAGTGTTTTGCCAAATTCACTCCTAGAATTGTATCTCCCACCTCATCTTCATCTATTTGTGCTTCTCTTTATATAAGTTCTTCTGTCTTCGAGTTTCTTTCCCCTAATCTACATACACATTTCAATTTTCAATATTCCATTCTTTGTTTAGTATGTTCTTGCCACCTGAGCTCTAAATTTGCTAACAGTTATTCCCTTTTCTATGAAGATCTCTTTACGTTGCCTGTAGGCAGTGTCTGTTTTTCCTATAGTCATGCATGCTTCTATAACGTTGCATTTCTCATCTAACCATTGGTGTTTTGGCAATTTGCACTTCATGTCAATCTCATTTTTTAGATATCTGTAATTCCTTTTGTCTGATTCATTTGTTGCATTTTTACATTTTCTCCTTGTGTTACTTATCTTCAATAACTAATACGTTACCCAAGGATTTCTATTGAACTTTGTCTTTTTGCTTATTTGATTCTCTGTTATCTCACTATTTCATCTTTAAAAGCTACCCATTTGTCTTGCATTTCTTTCACCTGTTTTAGTCAACCATTGCCTACTTTTGTTAACTTTGAAATTGTCAGCAACTCTAAAACCAGATTTGCCCATGGAAATCTTTTACAATTGCGAATTTCGTTTTGAAAGCTCTGTCTTACTATTACATTATAAATCTGAAAGTTTATGGTGTGTATTTTGTACAAGTAATTGTAAGTTAAGAACAGAAGACCCATCAACAGCTTTAAGTTCTCTCAGAAGCCAATGTAACCACAAAAATGATTTGAAAGCATCACATGCATCTATATATTGCACCCCAGTTGGCAGAAGAATGACACACTACCATAGTTTACTCTTTCATACAACTGCATCACCTTGAAACCCAGACGGCCCGAGTGGCCGTGCAGTTCTAGGCGCTACAGTCTGGAGCCGAGCGACCGCTACGGTCGCAGGTTCGAATCCTGCCTTGGGCATGGATGTGTGTGATGCCCTTAGGTTAGTTAGGTTTAATTAGTTCTAAGTTCTAGGTGACTGATGACCTCAGAAGTTTAAGTCGCATAGTGCTCAGAGCCATTTGAACAATTTTTTTGAAACTCAGGAAGAGCATCATTAGTCTACTTTCCCCCAGCACGATTGATATTACTGTAAGCTTCAATACTGCGTTCATCGGTTTCCTCAGCATTAATTCCTTCTGTAATTGTCATTTTAATATACCAAACAGTGGAAAATCTGGGATGGATTAATGACAGAATTACGAAAAATACAGATTGCTACTCACCATACAGTGCAGATGTTGAGCTGCAGATAGGCAGGACAAAAAGACTGCCAAACATTTAAGCTTTCAGCCAAAAAGGCCATTGTCAATGTCCTGAGGTCAGGAGGGTTACAGGAACATAGGACATACTGCAGAGAGAGTTCTCATCTGCCTTGGCCACTGTTTGTTGGTGACCAAGCACATTCAGACGGACAGATTGTTGGATGCTAGGCCCACATAGAACACAGCACAGTGGTTGCAGCTTAGCTTGTAGATAACATGACTGGTTTCACAGGTTGCTCTACCTGTGATGGGATAGGTGAGGCTTGTGACCGGTTTGGAGTAGGATGTGGCAGGAGGATGTATGGGACAGGTCTTGCATCTAGGTATATTACAGTAATATGTGCCCTGGGGCAAGAAGTTGTGAGCTGGCGTTATTTATGGATAGAAGAGGATATTGTGTAGTTTTGGTATATGGCAGAATACCACTGTGGGAGGGGTGGAAAGGATAGTGGTTAGGACAGCCCTCATTTCAGTGCATGACAAGAGGTAGTTGAAACTGTGGCAGAGCATGTGATTCAGTTGCTCCAGTCCTGGGTGGTACTGAGTCACAAGTGGAATACTCCTCTGTGGTAAGATGGTGGGACTTCGGTACATGGAGAGATAAGGCATGGGAGATCTGTTTGTGTATGAAGGTGGGAAATGTGATTACAGTCTGTGAAGACATCAGTGAGACCCGTGGTATATTTCAAGTGGGACTGCTCATCGTTACAGATGCAGTGGCTACGGGTGACTAGGCTGTATGAAGTGGGTGGTAGCTGTTGAAGTGGAGGTATTTCTGGTGGTTGGAAGAGTTGATATGGATGGAGGTACAGACATAGCCATCTTTGAGTGGAGGTCAATTTCAAGGAAGGTGCCTTGTTGGGTTAAGGAGGACCAGATGAAGTGAGTGCGAGAGGAGGTGTTGAGGTTCCGGAGGAATGTGGATATATATATATATCTCAGTACCATGTCCACATCTACACTAATTGTCAGAAGTACAATCATATGGGGTATCAAGTGAAATTTCTGACTAGATTGAGGATATTTTGGCATGGAGGAAGCAGTGCATCATCTAGGATGGAGATTCATCATCAGATGTAGAAGTAACTTCAGGTGCGCCTCAGCGAGCTGTGTTGGGACCCTTGTTGTTCATGTTGTATATTAATGATGTTGCAAACAATACTAATAGTAAAACCAGGGTTTTTGCAGATGATGTAGTTGCCTGTAATGAAGTACTTATCTCAAAGATGCTGCAGAAATAGGCAGTCACACCTTGATGAGATTTCAAAGTGGTGAAAAGACTAGCAACTTGCTTCAAATCTTCAGAAAAATGAAATTCTCCACTTCACAAAGTGAAAAAAACATAGTATCCTGTGACTATATAATAAATGAGTCACTGTTGGAATTTGCTAACTCATACAAAAACCCAAGTATAACACATTGCAGGGGTATGAAACAAAATGATCACATAGGCTCAGTCAGGCGTAAAGCAGGTGGTTGGTTTGTTGGCAGAATACTGGTGAAGTGCAAGCCAGCTACAAAGGAGATTGCTTACAAATCAGCCGTGCTACTGGTTCTGGAATAATGCTCAAGTGCGTGGGGGCCCTACCAGCTAGGCCTAACGGGATATTGAATGTATACAGATTTGGCCAGCATGAATGGTCACAGGTTTTTTTTAATCCATGGGAGAGTGTCACAGAGATACTGAAGGAACTGAACTGAAAGACTATACAAGATATACATAAACTAACCTGAAAATGTCCATTAATAAAGTTTCTAAAACTGGCTTTAAATGATTCCTGTAGGAATATACTGCAAACCCCTATATATTGTTCACATAGGGATTGTGAAGATAAGAGTACAATAATTACTGCACACACACAGGCATTCAAACAACCATTCTTCCTGCACTCAGTACATGAATGGAATAATTGGTACGATGGGATGTACCCTCTGCCATGCATCTCACGGTGGTTTGGAGATTATAGACGTAGATATAGATGCAGAAGTAACTTCAGTTGTGCTGCTGAGAAGTGTGTAATGATTCTTGCTGTTCATATTATATATTTATGAATTTACAGAAAATACTAATAGTAACCTCAGAATATAATATGACTATAATATCCGTAAGTCACAATTGCAACACCATCCCGTAAAAAGCTGCTTAGAAAATTTCAAGAAGCAACTTTGATTAATCTAGAAATATATTATAAGCCCCAAAATACTGTTTCCATTGAGATCACATAGACAAGATTACAGTGAAAATGTATAAAACTAAAAGGAAGATTTTAATGATGAGGAGATATAATTCTTTTATAAATATGGTACAAATAAACTGGTCTGTGATGAGCACTGTAACATGTTACAAATCAATATGACAGATATACTACTTAGCAGCCAACTGAAACACCAGGATGGATGAAGAGTGCTACAAAATGAAGCATTTTGAATGTGCCAAATTGATGTGTGGCTGTTCAGCAAACAGAAATGGACATAATAATTTCTGATGTTTTGTTCTGCCTAAAAGAAGCATGGGAAAAAAATCAGCTATCAAAGCCACTGCTACATGCAGCGGTTTATGACCATCACAATAAGGAAACATCAGCTGATAGCAGATTTGTGGATGGTATGACTATTGAAAACTTCATCATAGGTTGGCATTTAGTGACAGAGTAGAATTCACAAAAACCAGAAGTTTTGTTTACACAGATTTTTGTGGACTGTTGGAGGAAAGTGATTTTCGGGATCATCAAGATGATTTTTCCAGTTTCACTGTCCCATAGTTTCTGCCACACGCAGATGTAATTAAAGAAAAATTACCACTGTTTTAAAAAATATAAAGAAATAATCTGATTTTACAGTGGGAAAATTACATATAGATGGCGGTAAGGAGTTTAGTAACAATGATATGAGTCATTTTGCTGGCTCAATTATACAAAAACTTTCAATTACTGAAAAACATACTTCTCAGTAAAATGTAGTTGCTGAGTTTGAACACAGAATCCTGTGTGAAATGGTACACTCTTGGCTCTGCTCTGCTACACATCTACTTAAAGCATTGTGGGATGAAGCAATTTTGGCTGCAGCCTGTACCTTGAATCAAATTGGCCCCTTGAAAATTAAGGCAAGTCTCCATTTCAAACACTTTTCAAGAAGGGAGGTTAGTTCATTAATTTTGTACGATTTGGAACAAAGCATTATGCTTGGATCCGAACATGAAAACAGAAGAAACTTGGTGATTAATCTACTAAAAAAATATGTGGTTGATTAAGTAAATTGTGAGTACCATGTTTACTTTCCTGAAAAATGATGTCTCATATGCAGAGATTTGTAGCTTCCAACAATTACTAAAGCCACTGAATCATGTTAAAACGGCTGTCTGTACATCAGGTATTGAGAAAGATGATGGGGTTTCAGGAATCTGACATGAAACAGTTAAATTTGAAGAGATTAGTCAACAAGATCGTTTCAACAGAGATATATCTAATCACTGTGTTAGCAATCACTTGCATGTCAGTGAAGTACAGTTTCGTAGCAACTTAGAAATAAGTTACAGTAAAGATTCAGACCATCAGCCAAGGATGATGCTCCTTCACGAACCAGCAAGGAATTATACAGAAGGAAGCAAATGAGAATTATCTTAAATAAGTAAGCCGAGTGTAAACTGGCTTTACTATATAAAATTAAATGCAAATGGTAAAGTGGTATGTATAGTGATTTGGAATATGTTATACTGACATATTTAGTCCTGCAGCAAGGTTGCTCTGTGCTTGAGACATGCCAAGTGCCATCTCTACAATTCTTCTCCACTGTGAGATCAAAACCTGACCACATCATGGAACATGGATGCTGTGGATCAATGTCACACTCGCCACATGATGAAAGTGTACAACTGCAGCTGCCATAAAACTGTTGAAATGATAAAGAATTTGTATGCATGCCACCTGTCTTTCTATGGCCACTTTACACATCTGACAGGCTCCTATAGTGTTCATCTACCCATCGTTCCCCCAACACTCAGGTGGAGGGAGCTGGATGCCATCCTGACATCCAGGAGAACACCTTTCCACCCATTGGTAGTGGACATTTGATGCTAATCTGCTACAATGAGCTCTGCTGATCGCAAGAGTACATGTATTGAACAGCAGTTGGCTAATTGCTTCCACATCACTGTAGACGATCCTGATTACTAGCTAGGTTTATAAATCAAGAACTTAGAAAATTGGTTTCAAATAAATCAGTCTGCATTTAAGGTGAGGAATTTACAGAAATGCGGCATGATGGATCAAAATCATTAACTTTACCAACAGAAAGAAGATGTATAGCAGGTAGGTCACTAGCTTTAAATAAAGCTGAACTCTATTTCGGCATAGTTGAAAATCTGATGAACTTAATACAGCCCACAACACAAAAGATAATTTAGCTTTGATAGATGAAGTTGCAAAAACATAGGTGCATCATGAACTGCTGGAACAAATACTTAGGCATACTAAAATGTCAAAATTATGAAAAGCAAAGATTGCTACTCACCATATAGCACAGATGTTGAGTAGAGGATACACAGAACAAAAAGACTATCAAACAAGTAAGCTTTTGGTCTAAAAGGCCTTAATCAGAATTAGACAACACTCACATGCAAACACAACTCACACACACATGACTACAGTCTCTGACTACTCAGGCCAGACTGTAAGCAGCAGTGCATGATGAGAGAAGCAATCTGGGTGGTAGTGGTAAGGAGGTGGCTGGGGTGAGGAAGGGGAGAGGTAGCAGGGCAGGAGTGGAGGATGGTAAAGTGCTGCTTATAGGAGCATACATGGACAAGGTAGAGAGAGGGAGGGGCGGCTAGGTGAAGTCAGGAGGTTAGACAGAGGGTAGGGTTAACGAGAGAAGTTAGAAGATTGTCATTGCGTTGGTGGTACCACATGGTATCCCCCTTGTCACTATTGATGCCACATCCATTTACACCAATATTCCTAATGCCATTTGCCTTGCCACTATTGAAGTCTACGTTTCGCAATGCCCAATGGATTTCACGCCTACAACCTACTTCCTAGTCACTATGACCAACTATATCCTCACCCACAATTACTTCCCCGTTGAAGGCATCGCCAGCAAATAAATACAGGGTATGGCAATGGGCACCCGCATGGCAGCATGCTATGTCAACATACTCATAGGCCATGTGGAGGAATCCTTTCTAACCACCTGGAATACGAAAAACCTTACCTGGTTCACATTCGTTTACGACATCTTTGTGATCTGTATCAAGTTGTGAGGGTGCTGTGCCCTATCCACATTCCTCCAGAACCTCAACACCTCATCTCGCACTCACTTCATCTGGTCCTCCTTAACCCAACAAGGTACCTTCCATGATAGTGACCTCCACTCAAAGATGTCTATGTCTGTACCTCCATCCATATCAACTCTTCCAACCACCAGAAATACCTCCACTTCAACAGCTACCACCCATTTCATACAGCCTAGTCACCCATAGCTACTGCATCTGTGATGATGAGTAGTCCCACTTGAAATATACCACGGACCTCGTTGATGTCTTCACAGACTGTAATTACATTCCCACCTTCATACACAAACAGATCTCGCATGCCTTATCTCTCCATGTACCGAAGTCCCACCATCTTACCACAGAGGAGTATTCCACTTGTGACTCAGTACCACCCAGAACTGGAGCAACTGAATCACATGCTCTGCCACAGTTTCAACTACCTCTTATCACGCACTGAAATGAGGGTTGTCCTAACCACTATCCTTTCCACCCCTCCCACAGTGGTATTCTGCCATTTACCAAAACTACACAATATCCTCATCCATACATACACAACGCCTGCTCGCAACTTCTTGCCCCAGGGCACATATCCTCATAATACACCTAGATGCAATACCTGTCCCATACATCCTCCTGCCACCACATCCTCCAGACCGGTCACAAGCCTCACCTATCCCATCACAGGCAGAGCAACCTGTGAAACCAGTATGTTATCTACAAGCTAAGCTGCAACCACTGTGGTGTGTTCTATGTGGGCCTAGCATCCAACAATCTGTCCGTCTGAATGTGCTTGGTCACCAACGAACAGTGGCCAACACAGATGAGAACTCTCTTTGCAGTATATCCTATGTTCCTGTAACCCTCCTGACGTCAGCACATTGCCAATGGCCTTTTTGGTTGAAAGCTTAAATGTTTGGCAGTCTTTTCGTCCTGCCTATCTGCAGCTCAACATCTGCACTGTATGGTGAGTAGCAATCTGTATTTTTCATAATTCTGTCATTAATCCATCCCAGATTTTCCACTGTTTGGTATATTAAAATGACAATTACAGAAGGAATTAATGCTGAGGAAACCGATGAACGCAGTATTGAAGCTTACAGTAATATCAATCATACTGGAGAAAAGTAGACTAATGATGCTCTTCCTGAGTTTCAAAAAATGGTTCAAATGGCTCTGAGCACTATGCGACTTAAACTTCTGAGGTCATCAGTCGCGTAGGACTTAGAACTAATTAAACCTAACTAACCTAAGGACATCACACACATCCATGCCCGAGGCAGGATTCGAACCTGCGACCGTAGCGGTCGCTCGGCTCCAGCCTGTAGCACCTAGAACCGCACAGCCGCTCGGGACGGCTGAGTTTCAAGGTGATGTAGTTGTGTGAAAGAGTAAACTATGGTAGTGTGTCATTCTTCTGCCAACTGGGGCTCAATATATAGATGCATGTGATGCTTTCAAATCATTTTTGTGGTTACATTGGCTTCTGAGAGAACTTAAAGCTGTTGATGGGTCTTCTGTTCTTAACTTACAATTAGTTGTACAAAATACACACCATAAACTTTCAGATTTATAATGTAATGGTAAGACAGAGCTTTCAAAACGAAATTTGCAATTGTAAAAGATTTCCAGGGGCAAATCTGGTTTTAGAGTTGCTGACAATTTCAAAGGTAGCATAAGTACGCAATGGTTGACTAAAACAGGTGAAAGAAATGCAAGACAAATGGGTAGCTTTTAAAGATGAAACAGTGAGATAACAGAGAATCAAATACGCAAAAAGACAAAGTTCAATAGAAATCCATGGGTAACACGTTAGTTACTGAAGATAAGTAACACAAGGAGAAAATGTAAAAATGCAACAAATGAATCAGACAAAAGGAATTACAGATATCTAAAAAATGAGATTGATATGAAGTGCAAATTGCCAATACACCAATGACTAGATGAGAAATGCAACATTATAGAAGCATGCATGACTATAGGAAACACAGACACTGCCTACAGGAAACATAGAGAGATCTTCATAGAAAAGGGAATAACTGTTAGCAAATTTAGAGCTCAGGTGGCAAGAACATACTAAACAAAGAATGGAATATTGAAAATTGAAATGTATGTGTAGAGTAAGGGAAAGAAACTCGAAGACAGAAGAACTTATATAAAGAGAAGCACAAATAGATGAAGATGAGGTGGGAGATACAATTCTAGGAGTGAATTTGGCAAAACACTGAAAACATTGAAACAAGGTCACTAAGAATTACTGAGGTCCTTCAGGGAACCACTTGTAATTTTTCCTCCTCTGTATGTAATTATGTAGTTCTCAATTCATTCGAGCAATCAATCATTCATAATAAGAAACACAGTCATAACTCAGTCACTCAAAGTGATTCAGAAATTTTACTTGTTAGAATGAAATCAGGTGATGATTCTTCTTCTCTGCAGGCTCGTGCTCTGCAGCAGTCTGCTAAACTGTATGAATAAAATACCTCGTATTTTTGGGGCATTGTATAATCAGTCGGGAAACCTCAGATCAAGCGGATATTTGGCTTTGATGAAGTTTAACCCTCTGAAGAAGTAATGGAGCTCTTGGATTATTAAATGCAGGTTCGTATCCAGTCTTTTGGAAGTCCCCTTCCGTATCAGTTATCTTTTGTCATAAATCTCAATATTCAGATTACAATTCTTCAAACAATGCTCAGGCTAATCGGCACGAAGACAATCTCGGAAGCTTTTTTCTAACAACCACCAGAGAGAGTACTACAAAGAATAATTATGCGCTCCTGGCATAGATATTGTATGAAACTACTTTGCGCATGGATTCTGCAAGTATGAAGATAGAAAATTAGTAAACGTCATTCAAGGGTAGAATTGTATCAGAATAATTCATCGAATATAAAGAGATATTACACAGTCATGACAAAACTCATTCTGCCTGGTACACCAAGATATAAGAGATAGACAAATTACTGTTACTGCTGGATTTTAAGAATAATGTTATCATTCAAATTCCAAAGAAAGCAGTTGCTGATCGGTGTGAATATTATTGAACTAGTATATTACTGAACTAGTATTATTAAGTCACGGCTGCAAAGTAAGTACAACAATTATTTACAGAATCATGGAAAATGGTGGAAATTAATCAGTTTGGGTTCCAGAGAAATGCAGGAACATACAGGGCAGTAAATACTGTATCATTAATTTTAGGTTAATACATTTGTATATTTGGAGAAAGCTTTTGACAATGTTGACTGGAATATAAATACAGGAATCATACTGTGTTATAAGGCAGCAGAGGTGAAATACAGGGAGCAGTTGGTTATCTAAAACTAATATTGACATCAGACAGTAGTTATAAATGTTGAAGGGCATGAAAGGAAAGTAGTAGCTGAGATAAGAGTGAGAAAGTGTTAACCTCTCCCCAATGTGTTTCAATATGTACATCAAGCTGTACAGGAAACCAAGGAGGTATTCAGACAAGACATTAAACTTCAAGGAGAAGAAATAAAAACTTTTTGAGGCCTGCTAACAACACTGTAAAGACAGCAAAGGAAATAGAAGAGCAGTTGAATGGAATAGACAGTGATTTGGAAAGAGGTTATAACATTAATATCAACAGTAGCAAAATAAGGGTAATGGCATGCAGTCCAATTATATCAAGTAATGCTGAAGAAATTAAATTAGGAGATTATGCATTAAAAGTAGTTGGCGAGTTTTGCTATTTGGGCAGAAAAATAGTTCATGACTGCATAAGTATGGTAGATGCAAAATGCAAACTGGTAATAGGAAGAAAAGCATTTCTGAGAAAGAGAAATTTGTTAATATCCAACATAAACGTTAAGTGTTATGAAGCATTTTCTGAAGATATTTGTCTAGAGTATAACCCTGTGTGGAAGTGAAATATAGATGATAAACATTTCAAACAAGGAAAGAACAGAAGCTCTTGCAATGAATTGTTACAGAAGGATGCTGGGCACTAGGTGAATAGATCAAGTAACTAATGAGGTACTGAATCAAAATGAGGGAAAAAGAAATTTGTGGCACAATTTGACCAAAATAAAGAATTGGTGTAGAACACATCTGAACCACCAGCCAATCTCCAACTAATGGTGAAAATGACTACAAATTTTAAACAACTGATCCTTCAATGTGGCATCAAATTGCTGCTTTAAGGCAGCTCATGTATCACTAGCTGTTTCCTTTTTCATTACCACCGATACACTTCATAAACAACAGCACTTGTCGTCATACACACTGTATAAATGTTTGCCTTAGGAAACAAATCAAACAGTTCCTTGAGCTTTTTGATTTGTATTTCTGCAGCACCTTCTTTGAGTGGCTGGAGCTTCAGTAATGTTTTGTCAATGACATTCAAAACACCTTCATGGTACTTGAATACCTTCCTTTTCCAGCCTCACCAGTCAAATTCTTGGAGTAATGATTTATGTACCTTATAAAGCAACGTACCCATTTCTGCAGACCTTGATCCAAGTGCACACTATATGATCACAAGTTACTTTCTGAATGGAAATCTTTTAACCTAAAACTCAGCTGTTAATGCTTCTAACCTCAAAATTCAACTGACTGTGCTCTAAACTCATTTGTCGACACCTTAACATCAACTTGCAACTGTATTTTCTAGCATGCTTAAAATTTTTCTTTTTAACACTTAACTGTACTAAATACAGTTTAGAAGAAGATTTGCCAACAACAGTTCACTGAAACTGGACCCGTAACTTGTTAAGCCGAATAGTTTCCGGACTAACGGTAGTTTGCAGTCAGTAGTTTTACACAGAATATTTACTCTCAATCATAAATAGTACCAGAAAAAACTGAAAATTACACAGAGAGATGCTTTTCTCATCAGTAACTGCTATTGACCTTCCTCATTAAACAATCAAATACAAATATATTTATGACAGTAACAATTATGAGGCAACTTCTTCATGTGTAATAACACTTTTCTGCAGAAGAAAAAGACTTGCATTTATTGTTCACTATTATTTAAGTGCTACAATTTTGTTCGTGTATTTGATTGTATTGATAATTTAATTTTTTAATGGTGTGTGTTGTGTCATGAAGATGAATAGTATTTAAAAACTTACCAGTTCAGTTACAATAGTGTGGTAGAAAGAAAGAAAAACACACCATTGGTAAGTTCTAATAGTTCCCTTGTCATGAGAATATTCCCATGACATGGTGCTGAATTCTTAAAAAAATACATATTTTTATATTGTTATTCTGTTGGTAAAATTTGTCAGTATGTTATAATTACGGACTAATATCCATAACAACTATTTGCTGCAGAAGTTTTGAACACATTCTGAGTCTGAATATAATAAATTTCTTTAAAACAGAAAGCTTGTAACCACAAATCAGTACATATTTAGAAAGCATCACTCAAGCCAAACCCAGCTCACCTTTTTTTAACGACATCCTATAAACCATCGGTGGAGGACAACAGGCAGATTCCATATTCCTAACTTTCCAGAAAGTGTCCACTGCACACTGTTGACAAAGGTCAGAGCATGTGGACAAGGTTCCTAGACATGTAAGTGGTTTGAAGACTTCTTAGATAATAGATGCCAGAGTGTTGTCATTGACAGCGGGTGTTCATCAGAGACAAGTGTATTACCATGAGTGATAGGACCACTGTTACTCTATATTCACATAAATGATCTGACTGTCAGGCTGCACAGCAATTTATTGCCGTTACCTGATGATGTCTTGCTGTATGGAAAGTGTTGTCGTTGAGTAACTGTAGGAGCAGACAATGTGACCTGGACAGAATTTCTAGGTGGTGTGATGAACTGCAACTTGCTATAAGGGCAGAAAAATGTAGGTTAATACAGGTGACTTGGAAAAGCAATACTGCAACATTCAAATACACCATTAGTAGTGTGCTGCTTGACATAATCACATCACTCAAATATCTAGGCATAACATTGCGAAGTGATATGAAATGGAATTGGCGTACCAGTCTGGCAGCAGGGAAGGCAAATGCTCAGCATTGTTCTATTGGATAAATTTTGGGAAAGTGCAGCTCACCGATAAAGTAGGGAATATGAAAGTATTTGTGAGATTAATAGTATTATATCTTAACAATGTTTCAACATAATGTAGAAAGTCTTTGGTGTTATTCTAGTTCTTCTGTTTCTGTCGAAAAAAAGGATCTTGCATCAATTTTCTTGTAAGAGTTATTTTCATGTTTTTAATGAGTAAAATACCAATTTTACAGGTTTATTCAAAAAGATGGAAGAGATTTAAAACTACAAAATATAGGAACATGATTCCAACATTACTGGAAAGAGAAATTCACATTTTTATGTATTCAATGTGGGCACCATGTGTTACACGACAAATATTGAAATTGTGGCCCACTGCCTGCCACACACAAAGCAACTCGTCTCTTGTTATCAAATTCACAGCTTCAACAATGCGACTTTAAGGGTGTCAGACAAAAGGGGATGGGGATAAAAAAGTGGTCTTTTACATAACCTCAGAGATAGAAGTCAGATCTGGAGACCTGGGAGGTCACTGGTGATGGAGTTCATCTTCTGCTCCTCTTCTTCTAGACCAGCACCTGGAATAATGTAATTCGGGTAACATTGAATGTACTTACAAGGGAACCTCCCCATCGCAACCCCCTCAAATTTAGTTATAAGTTGGCACGGTGGATAGGCCTTGAAAAACTGAACACACATCAATCGAGTAAACAGGAAGAAGTTGTGTGGAACTATGAAAAAATAAGCAAAATATACAAACTGAGTAGTCCATGCGCAAGATAGGCAACATCAAGGATAATGTAAGCATAGGTGCGCCGTGGTCTCGTGGTTAGCGTGAGCAGCTGCGGAACGAGAGGTCCTTGGTTCAAGTCTTCCCTCGAGTGATAAATTTACTTTCTTTATTTTCGTAAAGTTATGATCTGTCCGTTCGTTCATTGAAGTCTCTGTTCACTGTAATAAGTTTAGTGTCTGTGTTTTGCGACCGCACCGCAAAACAGTGCGATTAGTCGACGAAAGGACGTGCCTCTTCAATGGGGACCGAAAACATTTGATCGCAAGGTCATAGGTCAACCGATTCCTCCACAAGAAAACACGTCTGATATATTCTATACGACACTGGTCACGGCATGTGCGTCAAGTGACAGGAATATGTTGTGGACCCACCTAACTTGTAAACTTGGCGAATGGGTAAAAAGATTCTTCTACTTTTCTCGATTTAGGTTTCCTTGTGGATGTGATAATCACTCCCAAAAAGTGATGAAAACATAAGAGTTTGTGACATAAACTGAAAACAAAAAATTAAACTTTTCGCTCGAGGGAAGACTTGAACCAAAGACCTCTCGTACCGCATCTGCTCACGTTAACCACACGACCACGACGCTCCTGAGCTCACCCTGTCCTTGTTTTTGCTTATGTTGCGCATGGACTACTAAGTTTATATATTTTGCTTACTTTTTCTAAGTTCCACACAACGTCTTCCTGTTTTCTCGATTGATCTGTGTTCAGTTTTTCAAGGTCTATCCACTGTGCCAACTTAGAATTAAATCTGAGGGGGGTGCGATGGGGAGGTTCCCTTGTTAGATAAATGAGCCGGGGTACCATCTTGCATGAAGATGAAGTCATTTGAATCACCTTCATGTTGAGGATATAAACAGTTTTGAAGCAAGTCTAGTTCTAGAATTCAAAATTTAAACTGTTGTATGTCCAGAAACGTTGGAATTATGGTGCTACTGTTTGTAATTAGGAAGATATAAGTGTCTGAAATCTGTTTCTTGATTTTGAATAGCCCTGTATTTTAATCAGCTGATGATGATTTAACACCCATGATTGTTCCCACTGCCAATTAGCAAATGGTTCAAATGGCTCTGAGCACTATGGGACTTAACTTCTGAGGTCATCAGTCCCCTAGAACTACCTAAACCTAACTAACCTAAGGATATCACACACATCCATGCCCGAGGCAGGATTCAAACCTGCAACCGTAGCGATTGCGCGGTTCCAGACTGTAGCACCTAGAACCGCTTGGCCACCCCGGCCGGCGCCAATTAACACTTAACATAGAAGTTATCTGGTAATACCGATGAATGGTGTCCTTCATCCACTGTCACATGTAGCTGCTAATATGTATTCACATTTTAGGAGCTCTGTATTATTCTTGACATTATTGCAAAAATGAAGTTATGTCTCCACTCCTTGTAACAGTGGCCATGAAATGTGACTTGGAACAGCATATATTAATGTGATAAAATTAACAACATTCAAATACTTAATACTACTACAGCTATGGGGCTTTCACCCCACAGTAGGAACGCTTAGTATCGTACTGCACTTAACTCTGCAACCGTGACATTGCATATGCATGTTGCCTAATGCAGAGGCATTAGAGCAGTGAGATGATTTGTCAGTAGAAACCCAACACAGCGTCTTACCATGATCAACAGCAGCAAAACAAACACACACACACACACACACACACACACACACACACACACACACACAGTCTATCAGCAATTATTTCTCATGTATTATCTTAATTGCTATACTCTTTTTTGTGCAAAACAATGCCATAAGACAGGATGGACAGCCATAAAGAAATAATGAGAGGGAGTAAGGATTACATGTTTGACTGACAAGGGCTTACCTCGATTGATGCAACTGAAAAGCGACTTTCATGCGGGCAGTTGCAGGACTCAAACCTGTAAAGAACCAACAAGCTAAAAGTGTGCTCCAAGACAGAACTCAGTGTAATTCTCAAGGAAACTTAGGGCCAATGAGAGCCTGTCTCATACTGATTGTGCTTGAGTAAATGATTGCACAAATGCTTCTGCTGTCTCCCCAAGACAGCTCTTAGATACAAAGTACACTTAATGCGATATTTCATGTCTTAATATTGGATTCTGTGACACCTCCCATCTCCTTGTAAAAATATTATAGACACTGACCTCAGAGACAATAAAATTTTTCTTGTCACCCCATCAGTAGTGCCAATGGATTATTATGTCCATTTATTTACATTCACTTTACATTTTCACGTGACTACAACTCACAAAGTTAAGGCTGGTATCTTTCTTCATTGTCAACAGAAATATACAACATAACACTCATTTTACATTTTTACCTCTGACCACATCTCACAAAATTATGACTGCTATAATTCTTTATTTTCAACAGTGTTATACATATTTTCACAAAATATGTCAATATTTTACCACTACATTGTATCATTTTGGGCATAATTGTGTGAAATCTGGTTTTGGAGAAAGGGATTCAGTTTTCTTAGTTCTCCTGACCCAACAGTCTATACTTGCTATTTGACACATTTTCTTACCGCTATTTCAACACCATTTACAATAAATATATATGCAATACAAGATTATTAATACACATAAAATAGTGGATCCTGAGTATCCCCTGTGGAATCCTTCCCCATAGACCATAGGCTTCATTTGTTGATAATTTCCTCTTGCAGTTCATCAGTTATATGCCCAGCAACTTTAAGAGTTGGCCAACTGGAGAACTATTTCGTAAAGGTAGTCTATTTACATCATAGGCCTATTTGAGTTTGGACTCAGTTCCAGAGCTTGCAGAAAAATGTTAATGAATTAAGGATGAGTCCACCTTTTTGTAAGTACACAAATTATTGTTTTAATTCATCACCCACACGTGGTTCACCACAGTTGTAGCATCCTCAGTGGGTATCTTATTATTTTCCTGAAAATACATACATACAAGTTCTTTTTAGGTTATGGAATATGATGCATCACATTATGCTGTCATTTAAATCATATGTGCACTTTAGATTTTATTTTACACTGAGTGTGTCATATGCCTGCACAGCAAAATAAGCCACAAGTCTAAATCAGAACACAAGACATCTGCATACATGAAGCATGTTAGAAAACCGTCTGCATTAATTTTATCGTCCAATCCTTAATTTGTATATTTTGCTGAAATTAATGGCATATGTTCGTTTCTGTCCTTACCGTTGTTGTGTTTTCCAAGTTCTTAGCTGACAAGTTTGTTTTATATATCAAACGCGATTTCGTGTAATTGATCTGGACCTGTGGACACCGAGAACGATTTTGTGAAGCTTTGGTTTGTATATTCATGGACTCTGTTTTGCATTTTGATAGTATTTACTCACGTTTTCTCCCGTTCGTTTGCAAATACTACGTCCTCTTATTTCGCAGTAGCTTGGACACACCCATTTCCCTGCACAAAGTTACGTCTCTGATGCGCTTCCGACTGTCGTATCCCGTTTCATTAATGTATTGTTTCTCTTTGACGCCGCGAACTTTGAAATGTCGTCCTTCAGTACACGCAGCTGGTCTCACAGACCCTTGCAGTTCCTATCTTTCTGAATTTGCATTTAGTTGTATGTTATGGAGGAAAGCGTTATTAAATGAAGTAATGTAATTAAAAATCAGTTCAGTAAATATATTTAAAGGATAAATTTAATATTTCGGTCAAAAATATTTATACAAATGGAGATACATAAAATTTAGCTGTTATCAAAATAATGGATGTAATCAGTCAGATATTTTGTCGATACAGTCTTGGCACACAGTAACAGAATGTTCAAGGCAAATGTATTCCTTGCAGTTCTTACAAATATATCTTGTTTTTCTGTTTTTGCTTCTGCAGTCCACACACCGTCCTCGTGAAGTCGCAGTTGATTCCACTTCACAAATTTTTGCACTGCAAAGCTCTCCAATTCTTTCAGTTATCTTCCCTGGCAATGTTTATGGCATTACTCTTCGCTGAAGATGATCATGCAGAAGCGCAAATAAAGCTGCCTCAAAAACTCTATTCTTCTCAGTTGTTCTTTCTGATTTGAGTTGAAAATAATAGCAGCATTTATCGCAGCTGTGTGTACATGATGCGATAAAAAACAACCATTGGACATTTTCTTGTGTTTCTAGCTACATTGTATGTTGCACTCATTCCGTCTACAACGTCAACTCCACCCTTAGTAAGTTTAGAAAGTGATAATTTCTGGTTTTTTATCATTCCCTGTATTTTCGTCAATATTTCCATTGTGGTGCATCGTTGACAGTAGTAATGCCACTTGTAGATTGGCAGGAGAGCCAACTCAGGAAAACTAGAGGAAGCCGAAAGGCACGCGTTTTAGCTCACGCAGGCTGGCGTGAGGTCTGGAACAGGACAAGGAATTTAGACTTTAGAAAAAAACGGACGTAGCTGGTGGAATACTTAACTTTAATCCATTAATGGTGAACGTCGGTCAGCCGTTACATAATTCACAATATTAATAGCAACTGATAATGGCGCCTTGCTAGGTCATAGCAAATTACGTAGCTGAAGGCTATGCTAACTATCGTCTTGGCAAACGAGAGCGTATTTTGTCAGTGAACCGTCGCTAGCAAAGTCGATTGTACAACTGGGCGAGTGCTAGGAAGTCTCTCTAGACCTGCTGTGTGGCGGCGCTCGGTCTGTAATCACTGATAGTGGCAACACGCGGGTCCGACGTATACTAACGGACCGCGGCTGATTTAAAGGCTACCACCTAGCAAGTGTGGTGTCTGGCGGTGACACCACACCACTCTATTTCGTTTCGGCACATAAGAGACTAACGTGCAATTTTTCTGAAACCCAAACATAGATGACTTTACTTGTCAGATTTTAGTGTTAATAAATCCCCTTGGGACTTATCTCTTGTTCTTCCTCAGGGTACCAAAAATGGTCGTCTTCTTCGTAATCAATGTGTTTGCAAGCTTGTAACTTGTAAAACAAATCTCGCAAGTTATGTTGCGGCCTGTATTCGGGATAGGTTGGCAAAGTCGCTGAACAAGTTCAACTGGTCTGTTGTCCTGTCTGTAAGGACCTTCATGCTGTTGCGCAATATATACCTCCATGTTGAATGTGTAAAACATTCAGGCATCCACTACCGCAAAAATCCTTACTCCATACTGGTTTTTGCTTATTTGGCATGTAATGTCGGAATCTGCATCTTCCACGGAATGCTTCTAGTTTTTCATCAGCTGTCACTGAAAAGAGCGACTTGACGTGATCGACAGGCATACTAGAGACACTGCCCAACACATCTGTGCAAAGCTTCATCGGATTTTCACTGTTTCGCGACGTATCGTACCTTACTTTCTGTGGATAGACAAAACGACGTTAACATTTTCATGGCCAGAACATTCAACGTTAATCACACATGTGGAAGATTGGTTTGATGCAGCTCTCCACGCGTTCTGTGTGAGCCTCTTCAGCTCTACATAACTACTGCAACCCACACCCAGTTTAACCTGCATAACAGTTTTCAAGCCTTGGTCTCCCTCTACAGTTCTTAATCCCCACACTTGCCTCTGTTGCTAATCTGAGAATTATTGATGCCACAGGATGTTTCGTATCAATCCATCCCTTCTTTTAGTGAACCTGTGATACAGGTTTCTGTTTTCCCCAACTCGCGTCAGTATGTCCTTATCAGTTATCATATCTAACCATCTAATCGTTACAATTCTTCTGTAGCGCTTCACTGCAAAACTTTTACACTCTTCTTTTGTGAACTGTTTTTTGTCAATGTTTCACTTTAGTACAAAGCTACCCTCCACGCACAGTCCTTCAGAAAAGACTTATTAACATTTACATTTATATTCAATATTAACATATGCTCTTTCCCAGAATTGATTTTCTTTCTCTAGCCAGTCTACATTTTATATCCTCTCTAGTTTGCCTGGACATCGTTTTATAGTTTTGTAATCATCCATACATGTTTCAGCACTGTGGGCAATTTTCAGTGGAGTTCTTCCAGTTTTCTTCTGAAAAATTATTCTATGTTATCCTCTTGTGTAGCTTATATGAACTGCTGTCTCAAAAATATTTACATATACTAAGGACGATTACTGGGTGTCAAATATTTTAGATTTGTCTACATGTAGCATATAGTGAAAACACGTTACACAGAGTTGAGACATTATATGTTGTTCACTCAAGCTATGTTTAAAATTTAAAATATGACACCACAGCCAAAGAACCAACGGATAGTGGTTTGTATCCCTTGTTTGTTTAGTAGTTAATCTGTTCACTTAATTTTTACATCTTCCTATAGCGCGACATTTTGAATGCTACAAGTTTCTTGTCCTGCAGCTGCGCTGCTGTTTTTTGTTATCAAAAACATTGTTTCGTTCCAAACCTAGAATTTGAGGAACGTTTTGTGCAATTCTAGACTGATTTTTGACACCAGCGAATTTCTCCTTCAATTTGATCGCTAAAATGTTGCTATTATGGTTTAACCATTCTTCATTAGTACGTATTTAATTTGTTCATCCTTGACTAGACTGTTGAGTATCCTGAACATATACTATTTCTTCCTACTTTTAGTCGGAAGGGTAATGGCGCAATTGAATAGTGGCACTGATTCATATCCTCTATGCTCATTCACCTTTCTTTTGAAATCTGTAAAAACCGCCGAGTATGACGAACCAGAGCACTGAATGACTTTTTGTTTCAGATTAATCCAGAACATACGATACCAACTCTTTCGTCAAACAGGTGGTGCTATTTTCCACTGGGAGAGCTTCAGGTTGTTGATTCTGAAAAATAGGAGGAAAACATGACATTGAATGTCTGGTTCTGTCATGGAAGTGAGCTCGAATATAATGATCATCATAAGAATTAGCAAGGATTACAAAAATATCGGTCATGTGAAACCCAACCGAAATGGTAAGCCACTTCAGCGTCAACGTAATTAGCTGTCCGGTGGGAGGGTCAGGCCACAAGTAAACGGAGATAATATTTCAAACACCATTCACAATTAATTAACGAAGTTCAATAAACATTCATTTTCAAAGGTCATATTACACACTACTTATAATGAAATTATTTAGATCTTGATTGCAGCGGCGCGGCTCCGCCCGTCGGAGGTTTGCGTCCTACCTCAGGCATGGGTGTGTGTGTGTTGTCCTTAGCTCAAGTTAGATTAAGTAGTGTGTAAGTCTAGGGATCGATGACCTGAGCAGTTTGTTCCCATAGGAACTTACCACAAATTTCCAGTTTTCTTGATTGTAAACTTGTCCAAAAGAATACAATATCAAATATAGAACAGGTATCTTTAAATAGGCGTCATTGCAGACAGTCACAGCCTGGCGGATTCAGTGGTCATAATAGATCATCCAGCAGGACCCACAGGCGTGGGTAGATGGACAGTTACATTGAAATCATTACAACAACTAACGTTTCAAACGTAAACAGTACACCAACAAAAGTTTTTGGAAGCAGAAAGCTAAAACATTTTAAAATCTTAAACCATGGCACGGTAGAAAAGGCATGTAAATATTAAAATATTTGGGATATTGGGCTTGGATTGGCATTAACGGCCACAAATACAATCACGTAAAAAATCGCAACAACAAGAAGGTGTTTTTGCGACATAAACGAAAGTTGGTGGGTGTGTTTCTACAGCTCAAAGATGACGTCTATTCAGATTTCGAAGCAGTCGCACAAAGTGCCGCTACTAGTGCCAGTACGAGGAAGCAAATTAGGTTTGATGTAAATACACGCTCAGTCGGTTGTGAGCGTTAGTTACCTTTGAGACAGGACGTGGTGAGCTGATGTTAGTCTAGAATGCCTTAAAGTCGACAGAGACGCTATTGTCAACACATTATCAACACCTCACTGAGTTTGAACGATGTCGTGTTATACGGCTACGAGAACTGGATGTTCCTTCTGCGATACTGCAGAGAGACAGGGCAGGGATGTAGCCACTGTGCATGACTGATAGCAGCGGTCGTCACGACAACGTGGGGTCGCAAGAAGGCCAGGTTCCGGATGGCACGTAACATCACCAAGAGGGAAGACCATTGTGTTCGGCGTATGGCTGTGTCGCATCATAACTGCACCTGCAGCAGCACTTTCAGCAACAGTTGGCACCACAGTGACACAAGTAACTGTTAGAAATCGGCTACTTCGACAGCAAGCACCCTGTAGCGTGCACTCCCCTGACCCAAAACCAACATCATTTACGACAACAATGGTGTTAACCGAGAGCTCACTGGAGGGCAGGATGGAGATCTGTTGTGTTTTCTGATGAAAGCTGATTTTGCCTCAGCGCCATTGATGGCCGTGTGTTGGTTGAAAAAAGGCCAGGTGAAGACCTGCACAATCTGTCTATGTGCTAGACAAACTGGACCTAAGCTTTGAGTTATGATCTGGATTGCAATGTCGCAGGAGCATTCTCGTGATTATCCCATGCACCCTGACTGCGAAACTGTACCTCAGTCTGGAGATTCGATCTGTTGTGCTGCCATTCATGGAGAGCATTCCAGAAGACATTTTCCAACAGAATAACGTTCGTCCACATACCACTGTTATAACCCAACATGCTCTACAGAGTGTCGACATTTTGTTATGGCTTACTCGATCACCGGATCCGTCCATTCGACCACGTATTGGACATCATCGAACTACAAATTCAGCGTTTGTTGATACCGTCCCTACATTGACTGGCCAAGTGCAACAGATGTGGAACTCCATCCTACAATCTGAAGCTCTGCACCTGTGCAACACAATGCATTCAACATTCTGGCGGTTACATCGGTTATTAATGCACCAGCATTTCACATTTGCAATGGCTCATCTCGCACTTACATTGACCTGTGATGTTGCAATGTTAATTGCATAAATATGTTACCTAGAGAAATGTTGTATATTAATTATTTTTTGGTGTTGCGAATTTTTTCCGTCAGTGTAATTTAAACCTTGAATTATTTTTTTTAAATTCAGTCTCTTTAAGAACATTCCAATATGGTTCCAGAAGACCTTTACTTTAAACAGCACTGATCATAATAAATGCAATTAAAAACGGTTAACCTAAAAACAAGTACCTTCATGAGGTTTAATACTGACAAGATATTCAGGTCGGTAACGACCAGTTATGCAGTAAAATTTATACAGACTTGGTTAACTACAATTGAACGGAAAATGCCGTATAACAGCCCTTCAGTGGCAACTACTGTTTGTGATTCAAACTGTTTAATGGAACAGGTATTAAACCCACAGCAGAATGCGCTGCAATGATTCCAAAATCTAATTCAGACTTCACAGCAGCTTTAAAACTTAACAAACACAAACTTTTCTACTTTATAAAGGTGTTCTAATCAATTTGGCCAATATTAGGAAGTCACATAATTCTCAAGATTACGATAACCGAAGAATAGAACAGCTTTGCTCTCCAAAATGCTCTAATAGAATATATTTTAACTACTCTCATTAATCACAATGCAACCGGAACACAGACGCTAAGAAAGTTCGCTAAACAGCTTGGTGTCAACTCATGTTCAAAAGTTACTTACAAAATACCGGACACACAAAGGCTGTCCTGCGTATGCATTGCGTTACATTCCCCCTAACTGACAACTTACGACATAATACAGACACCAGCGGTATCAGTTACCATTTAAATTTATAATGTTTCTTATAATGCAAAAGAACAGGTTATATAGTTATACAGTCAATTTACAAATGAGTCACATGCTGGGAAACCACATAAAACTGCAGCACTTCATTACACGAAGATCAGTTTTAGTCCTGACAACTAGCCGTGTCGATTGATACGTGCACATTCCCGGTACAGACAGTTAACATTAAAGTGCATGAAATCCAGAGCAAGGCGTTCCACTGACGAGGACCACACAGTACATCCCAGAACCATGCAGGTGAGCTGGTATACCATCCCGGGTGGCCAGGCGCCTGAAACCCACTCCCATAGTCACGTCACAAGAAGTGGTCCCGGCTCGCCGCATTTGCACTCGGTGCTGGTGCTGACTTCCTGGTGCCTGGCTGAACCATCACTCCACGATTGCCTCTCACTGGTCTGATCACTGCCCGTATGCACCCCTTTCCACTCTCCACGCCCTCTACTCCACCCCAGTGTGGGTCTGTCAAAGATAACGACTAACGTCTGGAAATAAGTTCAATAGGAACCCACATGTCTCAGTAACCAGCCCTCCATTTACACGTCAAGCTGAAAGCCATGGACTGAGGCAGTCTGGTACACGCAGTATATCTTGACTTCCGAAAATCATTTGACTCTGTACCACACCTACGCTTACTTATCGAAAGCACCGTCGTAAGAGGTATCGAATGGAATTTCAGACTGGGGTGAGCATTTTTGGTAGGGAGGACGAAGCATGTTATTAGAGATGCAGAGTAAAAGTAACTTTGTGTGTGCTCCAGGAAAGTATATTGTGTCCCCTGCTGTCCATGTTCTACATTAACCTTGCACACGATATTAATAGTAACCTCAATCTTCATGCAAACGATGAAGTTTTCTACAATGAAATGTAATATGAGAAGAGCTGCACAAGTATTCAGTCAGATATTGATAAGTTTTCACAGCGGTACTAAGATTGGCAACTCGCTTTAAGTGTACAGAAACATACAACTGCGCCCTTCACAGAACGAATAAACATAGTATCCTACAACTGCAACAAGCTGCAGCTGGAATCGGTCAACTCATGCAAATATTTGGAGGCATCAATTTGTAGTGATGTAAAATGGTACGATAATATAGCCTCAATCGTAGGTAAAGCAGGAGGCAGAAACCGAGGAAAGTGCAATCGGTGCACAAAGGAGATTGCTTACAAATCATTCATGTAACTCATCCTAGAATAATGCTCAAGTGTGTGGGACACGTACGAAATAGAACCAACAGGGGATATTGAAAGTATACAAAGAACTGCAGCATGAATGGTCACAGGCTTTTCACCCACAATAGAGCACTACGAAGTTGGTGAATAAATTGAACCGGCGTAGACATGAAGACAGACTCATTTCCAGAACCGGCTTTAAATGATGATGCTATGAATGTACTACAACCCCACACGTATCGTTCCTGTAGGGATCGCGATGATAAGATTAGACTAATTCTACACCAGATGTTCATTTCCATTTCCCTTACATGGTTATACATTACTCCATAATCTTTTAGGACTCTGAAAAGTATGTTGGTAGCATGTTGCTAGCTGGAAATTCAAGTAAAAGGGCGCTGACATGTTATTACTGATTCATGATAATCATATGTTGCAACGATGCACAACGTATTAAGTATCTTCTTCTTCCAGAATGAGATTTTCACTCTGCAGCTGAGTGTGAGCTGATATGAAACTTCCTGGCAGATTAAACCGCAAGTGAAAATCTCATTCTGGAAGAAGAAGATACTTAATACGTCGTGCATGGTTGCAGCAAATGATCATCATGAATCAGTAATATCATGTCAGCGCCCTTTTACTTGAATTTCCAGCTAGCACCATGCTACCAACATACTTTTCAGTGTCCTAAAATATTATGGAGTAATGTGTAACCATATAAGGGAAATGGAAATGAACATCTGGTTTAGAATTAGTGTAATCCTATCCTCGTGATCCCTACAGGAACGATATGTGTGGGGTTGTAGTACATTCATAGCATCATCATTTAAAGCCGGTTCTGGAAATGAGTCTGTCTTCATGTCTACGCCGGTTCAATTTATTCACCAACTTCGTAGTGCTCTATTGTGGGTGAAAAGCCTGTGACCATTCGTGCTGCAGTTCTTTGTATACTTTCAATATCCCCTGTTGGTTCTATTTAGTACGTGTCCCACACACTTGAGCATTATTCTAGGATGAGTTACATGAATGATTTGTAAGCAATCTCCTTTGTGCACCGATTGCACTTTCCTCGGTTTCTGCCTCCTGCTTTACCTACGATTGAGGCTATATTATCGTACCATTTTACATCACTACAAATTGATACCTGCAAATATTTGCATGAGTTGACCGATTCCAGCTGCAGCTTGTTGCAGTTGTAGGATACTATGTTTATTCGTTCTGTGACGTGCGCAGTTGTATGTTTCTGTACACTTAAAGCGAGCTACCAATCTTAGTACCGCTGTGAAAACTTATCAATATCTGACTGAATACTTGTGCAGCTCTTCTCATATTACATTTCATTGTAGAAAACTTCATCATTTGTGTGAAGACTGAGGTTACTATTAATATCGTGTGCAAGGTTAATGTAGAACATGGACATCAGGGGACACAATATACTTTCCTGGAACACACACGAAGTTACTTTTACTCGGCATCTCTGATAAAATGCTTCGTCCTCCCTACCAAAAATGCTCACCCTAGTCTGAAATTCCATTCGATACCTCTTACGACAGTGCTTTCGATAAGTAAGTGTAGGTGTGGTACAGAGTCAAATGATTTTCGGAAGTCAAGATATACTGCTTCTACAAGACTGCCGCAGTCCATGGCTTTCAGCTTGACGTGTAAATGGAGGGTTGGTTGCTGAGACATGTGGGCTCCTATTGAACTTATTTCCAGACGTTAGTCATTATCTTTGACAGACCCACGCCGGGGTGGAGTAGAGGGCGCGGTGTGGGGAAGAGGGTGCATGCGGGCAGTGATCAGACCGGCGAGAGGCAGTCGTGGAGTGATGGTTCAGCCAGTCACCTGGAAGTCAGCACCAGCTGAGTGCAAGGGTGGCGAGCCGGGACCACTTCTTGTGACGTGACTATGGGAGTGGGTTTCAGGCGCCTGGCCACCCGGGATGGTATACCAGGTCACCTGCACGGTTCTGGGATGTACTGTGTGGCCCTCATCAGTGGAACGCCTTGCTCTGGATTTCATGCACTTTGATGACATTAAACTGAGGTGAACACATGTAGATTTGAACAACAGGATACTGAAAAAGAGAAATACAGTTAAATGTTTTAACCTACAGTTTATAAAAATATCCAAAGCTTTAAAAAGTTTTTGTTGTATGTCCCTTCTCTCTCTCCTTCTCTGCTGTTTGTGTCCGTAGCAGAGTCGCATCCATGAAGCAGCCAAGACTCTATGCACTTATAAGGATGAAAACGGTCAGTGGCGCGCCATTCAACTTAAGAAAAAGTAGCGAAGAAACAATTTTGTTAACAGAGAGGCTCTACCACTAGCAAATGATCAAATTCATTTGGGAAAACGTTCTTTCATATTCACTATGTGGCAATGGAATTGTATTGATGCTAGTTTTCAAATTTTTGCGTTTGTTTTCTTTTCGCAATTTCCGTCGAATTTTTCAAAAATATCATAAACATATATCACGAAATGCTTTAATCGCAAGTCGTTAGTTCAACTGAAAGTGAACAGCAAGTGACTCAACATCGTTTTGCCCTAAAGCATTGTCTTTGAATCAGCTGTTTGTGTCAACCAAGCGGACTGAATTGGCCAAAGCTGCGTCTTCCCCACTCAAAATTCTCTTTTTAATCGCTTGTGGAAGGTTTCATAAAAGGCAACGGGATTAATGGGGCTGTTCTTTAGTTCGTCAAGATAAAGTACAGTCTAGTCTCGCACCAAATAGGCGTAGTTTTATATGGTTTGAACCGCAGCGAAAGTTCTATTGTACCACATCTCAAAATCTGCGGATCTGATAATTTGCATTAGGGGTACCGGTGTCTACCGCCACAAATCACGATCTTAGTTAAAAGTGTTTCTCGTATCCTGTATTAACTAAAATGATCAGTTTTGACCTTAAGTAAGTCAGTTTATAGAATAGTTTCTGGGTCCCCATGCCAGTTGTTGAG
Source organism: Schistocerca piceifrons (assembly GCF_021461385.2). Lineage (NCBI taxonomy): Eukaryota > Metazoa > Arthropoda > Insecta > Orthoptera > Acrididae > Schistocerca > Schistocerca piceifrons. Next base: position 352,381,884 of record NC_060144.1, on the reverse strand, counting down.
CAGTTTTGCAGTACATGATACAATAAAAGTACTAAGAAAATGGAACTTTCATTTTTGTAATTAGTGTATGATATAACAAGTAACTGGCTACTACTGTACAAGCTGTGACAGAACTAGAGGCCACACGTTTCATTTGAGCTACACGCACTGAAGCATCAAAGAAAATAGTGAAGGCACGCATATTCAAATTCAAGATATGTTAACAGGTAGAATACGGCGCTGCGGTCGGCAACGTCTATATATGACAATAAGAGTCTGGCGCGATTGTTAGATCGGTTTTGCTGCTACAATGGCAGGTTATCACGATTTAAATGAATTTCAACGTTGCATTATAGTCAGCACACAAGCGATGGGACACAGCATCTCCGAGGTAGCGTTGAAGAGGGGATTTTCCCCTACAACCATTTCACTAGTGTACTTTGAATATCAAGGAATCCGGTAAAACATCAAATCTCCGACATTGTTGCGGCCGGAAAATGATCTTGCAAGAACGGAACCAACGATGACTGAAGAGAATCCTTCAACGTGACAGAAGTGCAGCCCTTCCCCAGACTGCTGTAATTTGAAAGCTGGGCTATCAACAAGTGTCAGCATGGGAACCATTCAATGAAACATCATCGAAATGGGCTTTCAGAGCCACTGGCCCACTCGTGTGCCCTTGATGACTGCACGACACAAAGCTTTACGCTTCACCTGGGACCGTCAACACCAACATTGGACTGTTGATCACTGGAAACATGTTGCCAGGTAGGACGAGCCTCGTTACAAATTGTATCGAGCGGATGGACGTGTACGGATGTGGAGACAACCTCATGAGTCCATGGACCATGCATGCAGCAGGGGACTTTCAGGCTCTGTAACAGTGTGGGACGCGTGCAGTTGGAGTGATATGGGACCCCTGATACGTCTAGGTACGAGTCTGACAGGTGACGCTTACGTAAGCATCCTGTCTGATTATCTGCATCCAATTATGTCACTTCTGCGTTCCGACGAACTTCGGTATTTCCAGCAGGACAGTGCGACACCCCACATATCCAGAATTCCTACAGATTGGCTCCAGGAACACCGTTCTGAGTGTCAACACTTCCGCTGGCCACCAAACTCCCCAGACATGAACATTATTGAGCATATTTGGGATGCCTTGCAACGAGCTGTTTAGAAGAGGTCTCCACCCCCTCGTACTCTTACGGTTTTATGGACAGCCTGCAGGATTCATGGTGTCAGTTGCCTCCGGCACTACATCAGACATTAATCGAGTGCATGCCACATGCCACATCGTGTCGCCGCACTTCTGGGTGCTCGGGAGGGCCCTACACGATATAAGGCTGGTGTAACCAGTTTCTTTAACTCTTCAGTGTAGTATGAACAAGTGAATGCTCCTTGAGAAAACTAATAGTAATCACAATTATATAATAATATAATTACCTGAAAACCGTTTCAATGACAGATTTTTCACTAATTAAGCCCATAATCGAACCTATTTTTCAAGTCAGTATTGCTGTCCTATTAGTAATGGCTCAAATGTTTCAAATGGCTCTGAGCACTATGGGAGTTAACTTCTGAGGTCATCAATCCCCTACAACTTAGAACTACTCAAACCTAACTAACCTAAGGACATCACACACATCCATGACCGAGGCAGGATTCGAACCTGCGACGGTAGCGGTCGCGCGGTTGCAACTTTAGCGCCTAGAACCGCTCCGCCACCCCGGCTGGCCATTAGTAATCATTTACCTATAACACTCACTAGCCTCCTACTGTAATAGACAGATAGTAAGTGTAACTGCGAACCAGTTGCTGGCTTCTGTGTTGTTCATGCCAGACCCTGTTACATTGCTTGCTAAATTGCGCTGCTGCATTGTATGTCATCTGCAAAAACAAAAGTTCATTATCAAGCAAAGTGAACAGCAATAGTTAAATCTCTTCATGAACAGTGCGAATACGGGCTAAGGCTTTACCTGATTAGACTGGAGACCGTTCCCTTTTATGTAATTGCAGTTCACTTATAACTATAGAACCTTTGTTCGTATCCTGCTTGTTATGCTGTTGCTTCCTTTCAGTAGTTTCGAGAAACAAAAATAATGGGAGACTTTAACTACTACACACAGTGACGGTCAAATAAATAATGGGAGACTTTAACTACTACACACAGTGACGGTCAAATACTAAGTCCTTTCACAGGAGTAACAAAATCGGTATGTGGCTGATTTATTTTTTGATTAATTTTACTGGATTTTTGTAACAAACAATTCAGCCATTACAGTTCCTAATTTAGTGAGAACCGGTAGTGTTATAAGGTCATATCTTTAGAGAAACAATCTTTGTACCGCTATACACTGTCACAGATGTTGTGTGGACCATCTGTGTAGTCTTAACTCTTTGAAGGGCAGGCAAATCTGTAACTAACCAGTAAACACATACGTAGACAGTTTCAATGGGCGGTGGTCACTGTGGCTAACCACATAATATTTTCTCCCTTTACCACTCAGGGACCAGTAGTATCTCTGCCAAACAGCTAATTGTTGCCTAAAATGTCACTAGATGGCAGTGCAGGTCTCTGGCGCGAATTTTTGCCGTGTATTCAGAACAATAATTGATACTTCTTCATTGTTAGCACTGTTCTTGGTAGCGGGGTGCAGTATTGTCTGTAGCTCTTCTTTATACGACTATTTTTGGTAAGTAATTGCTCATATTTGTGTGTTGAACACATATAAGTCTTCGTGTAATGTAACTTTAAATTGAAATAGAATTTTCCATGTTTTACTGACAAATTTCTATGTGGTTAGTGCTGCTAACCACCGCCCTTATGCTCCACCCAGTATATTTTCTTCATCTCCATCGAATATGTCTAGCCAAGAAAGAATAGCTGAGGACGAATGTTACCGAATTTTATTTGAAGAAATACCTTCTAGTGACAGCAGTGTTGACAGTGATGGCCCTGATGGAAATGATCCCACATTCACGACTAGCTGTGCAAGTTCTAGTCTTGTGTGCAGTCGTGTGGTTCTAAATTTAACCAGTGGTCTTCATGGAATCATATTATTTTCATTGACAATTATTTTACATCATATGATCTGTTCAAGTACCTAAAATCCAATGGTCTGTACACTTGTGGAACAATAAATCCCAGAAGGAAAAACATACCAAAACTCAAGGAGGAGAAGGAACTGAATTAGAGGGGAATTCGATTACAAAATAAGCAATGATGGCGTAGTAATCTATAGATGGAAAGATAACAGGACAGTCAACTTGATTTCAACATGTCATTCACCATCAGATGTGTCCATAGTAACTCGAAAAATGAAAGATGTAACGATAACCAATATCACTTGTCGAATTATATTGAAAGACTACAATTCCAGTATCAACTATGTGGATAATTTTGATCGACTAAAGTCAGACTATGCTATTGACAGAAAAAGCAAGAAATGGTGGATGAGATTGTTTTTTCACTTTTTAGACTGCAGTGTGACAAATGCGTTCATTATGCACAAAGAAATCGAAATGGAGATGTTCTCCAATAAAGACTTTCATCGAGAGGTGTACAAAATCTTGTTGGCTCCAAAAATAGTTTCAGTGGCAGCTAATTTTGCTTCTGTATCCCAAAGTAGTACAGCAACTCAGATCAAATCACACAAACCATATGTAGACGAAAGTATTCGCTACGAAAGCAGTAAACACCATCAACCAGTTCACTCATCATCTAGAAGATGTGCAGTTTGCAGTTCTAAGAAAAATTCAGTGCGAACAGTGTGGATGAGTTCAGTATGCAAAGTACCTTTGTGTTTGACAGCAGGCAAGAACTGATTCAAGAGATACCACGAAAATAACAACTAGTTCTTTAAAAGTTCAACCACCAAATATCGAATTTGAATACTGTAATGGGGTGGTGGTTACCTGTAGTGACCACATTCAATGTTGATATTTTGTTGTTGTTTGAGTGAATTTTAAAAACTCAATGTATAAAACATGTCAAGACAATAAAACAAATGTGTTACAAGTAAAAGAAATTTGAAATTTGCAAATAAATTTTCTTGCCCCACTAGGGTAAGTTTTAGTGGTGTTTACCTGCCCCTCAAAGAGTTAAGCTTGCTGAGAATGGCCTAAAAAGTCGAAAGCCAGTTCACAATTAAATGTAAAATAAACGGTATTGTGGGGTGTCAATACCGAGTAGTTCAGTTTTTAAGAAGTTTCATATCAGTTGCTGTACGGAAATGCCGTGACTATTGTTTTAATGAATCGAAGCGTAGTTAATGGTGAATTGTAGGCAAAAATTAGTTTTCCATAAAAAACAATGTCACATTATTTTTCATCATCATATTACCATAGCACGTCAAATTAATGTCTCATTGCCTGTATTCGCTCGACTTATCGCCTAGTGACTTCTCTTTGCTTTCTTATTTCAAACAAAAAACATTAGGACAACGAGTTTCATCTCCTGAGAAAACCATGAGTCTGAATGGGAAAAAATTTCAGAATCGGTTCGTTCACGTGCGAAAGTTTAGTGGTTTATAAAGGTGAATATTCTAAGAAACAAAAAACGATTTGTACTAAATCAATTTTACTTTTATTGTTTTCTTATGATGCACGTAGGTTGCTGTTCGTGAACTATATTCTCCCGCTCCCTCAACACCCTGTTTTTTTAATGAAATTTCTTTCGCTGCAAGCAGCCCTGAATCTACGATATTATTTCCGAACCCCCCTTCCCCTGCCCCCCCCCCCCTCCACACACACACACTTGAATGTTTCAGATAGGACGACAAAAATTTTTAACAATCGATATTTCACAAATATGTTCATTTCGTAGCACACATCTTTCTGAAGGGGTTGATACATGAAACACATGTGTTCGAGGAAATGTAAGATAGGTTATTTGGTCTAAAGTGTGCCAAAGTGCAGTGCCACACCTTTTAATACAGCTTTCTTCTATCGCACGTCACTGTACTTCGCTCTGCGGAATTCAAACATATATATTTTGTAATAGAAGCCATCAAACCTATATTAAGAACAGTGGAAATTAAAATGTCCTGTGGTGCCCCTCCGCTCCTAGCTGGCTGGTTTGCCATCCTGCCCCCTTTAAAAAAACTCACAATTAATACGGGGTGGGATTATTTGTGACTGGGAGTACGAAATCTTCAGAAAATTTGCACTCTTAATTGCCTGTTAGCTAATAACTTTCTCTTTTGTGTGACATAACATTAAATATAGGAAACATAGAGGCAATAAAGTCAAGAATAAGCAAGACAGTACACATTTCTTCAATCCATGAGTCCCAGTATTTATTTCTCGTGCTTTCCTACCTGCCAAAGAATCTATTGCCTCACCAAAGTCGTCATACGTTTTGCTACACGAAAAATGAAAATGTTGCTGTCTAATAATGAAAAAGCTGTTAACACGAATGGTACACACGACTGGTGTTTCTCAGTTTGATTACGTCTATTTTGTCACTGTGTGCTAGATAAAACAGAACAGACCTTTCTAATATTGTAGCAGTTGTAATACATGCCAAGTAAGTTAGACTGTTTTGGCACAAATGGTCATTTTTATACACCTGATTTACATAAATAACACGACAGAATACAATTCACGAAGTATCAATATGCCTATTACAATCAAAAAGTCTAACATTAGGAAATAGTTTCACATTTCGTTCGTACACTCCAGTTTCCCAAGCGTGAGATCGGAAATTAGTAGTGGTATGAAATATTTAACAAATTTGGAATCGTCATATTCTTCCATATAATTTATGTGATATCCCCGTTTCTTTTCCTTCCTCGTTCTGGCAAACAATCTTTTCATCACTAATTCTGTAACTATTCCTGCTACTGTTAAAACTTATTCTCCGGTTAACTTTACTATCCTTACCAGAATCACTGGTTCAGGCATCCCGTATTTATTCTCTGGTTAGGCGTTATTATGTGTTCGTTCAACGCGTTTTCCGCGCTATTCCGAAAATGAAAACTTAAGCAGCTGCTAACCGGGGACTGTACAGTTGTCCCTTAGTAGTGTACCGATCTGGCAAAAATTTTCTGTCAAAATTTCATATTCTTGGATTTCCTGTTATTCGTCTCAGTCGTTTTTTTTTCCATACTGCTAGTCCAAATCTATGGATTTCGCTAAAAATTATAACGACGCCGATTATTCGCACACCCAGCCAACCACATAAACAGCGATTGGCATCCACCAGTTCAGGTTAATTCAGCGCAGCTCGCATAGCCACGCCCCCTTTTGTGTGCAGAAAAGGTTTTTATTTCGTAATGCGGCAGGATTCCCCTGTAAGAGACATCACGTACACTAAGCACTTATTGTTGAGAAATAAAATTAGAATGTGTTCAAAAATGTTCAAAATATCCAACAGGGATGCGTTTCAGAATAATATGAATAATAGATAGACTAACGTACGCTGGATGCTAGACGCTTTGTGAAACAACATTTCCCGGGTCCGGGCCTGGCCACGAGTTCCAAACCTCCTACAATAATCATATTAACACGATGTACAAACTTTACTGTTCGGAGGTATGTTTATACCACTGTTTTCTTGCGGTCGCTTTTACATTGCCAAATCGAGTTACTGACCTGTGTAAGGCTCTCAACTGTCAGCTTGGAGAAAACGAGCGGAAATTCCGCCGCTGTCTCGTAGAACCTTTGAAGTTCTGCCTTAACACCTCAGTCTCCTTGGTTATTTTCTGCAACATAATTCTCAAAACCAATCGAAGCAAAATATTTTCGAGTCTCTTCAGTATACTACAGTCATCATTATGTCTCGTGCCTATTCAGTGTCCTTGAAATGTCTGCCAGAAGTTCTGTGTTGCTTCTCTGCATGACTCAGCTTCCTAGCTACTGCCAGTTGGACACACACACACACACACACACACACACACATGGGAAAAGAGAGAGAGAGAGAGAGAGAGAAAGACAGAGAGAACAAAGACACTGTTCACACACGGAGAGAGAGAGCGAGAGAGAGAGAGAGACTTTAGAACAAAGACGCTGAACAACAGACACTGGAAGAACAATTTGTGATGAGTCAAAATCTCAAGCCAGACGCTAAGGCCGCTTTCACACTATACGGTTTTGACCGTGCAGCAGAAAGCCATACGGCTGTAAGTGTGATGAAATGTATGGTACCTTTCAGGCCAGTATTACACTATCAAATTTCTTTGTCAAAGTTTTGATCAAAGATGTGATCAAATATTTCGTCAAATATATTTGACAAGGATCTTTGACGTAGCGATAGAAGGGGTATTACACTGTAATCATATTTTTCGTCAAAGTTCGAGATGGCTGACAACAACAACTTGTTATTCAAATGGCTCTGAGCACTATGGGACTTAACATCTATGGTCATCAATCCCCTAGAACTTAGAACTACATAAACCTAACTAACCTAAGAACGTCACACAACATCCAGTCATCACGAGGCAGAGAAAATCTCTGACCCCACCGGGAATCGAACCCGGGCGTGGGAAGCGAGAACCAACTTGTTATTAACTGCAGCAGTTGCATGTGTCACAATTGCATTGTGTCGACATGGGGAAGAGAAGTGGGGGAAAAAGAGGAACCATACATACGAAGTTGATAGTCTTAAATTCCAGGGATTATAACTTGATAATAAACTCAGTTTGGAGAATCACACCACAGAACTGCAGAAACGCCTTAACAAATCTGTATTTGCAATTCGAGTGTTAGCTGACATAGGCAACATAAAAATGAAAAAGCTTGCATACTTTGCCTACTTCCTTTCCCTAATGTCATATGGTATAATATTTTGGGGCAACTCTTCAAGTCAAACAAAAGATTTCAGAGTCCAAAAGCGTGTAATACGTATTAATTGTGGAGTAAATTCACGGACATCTGTAGAAACCTCTTCAAAGAACTGGGTATACTAATTACTGCCTCTCAGTATATTTACTCCTTAATGAAATTTGTTCTAAAAAATATATCTCTTTTTCTAACAAATAACTCAGTTCAAGCATACAGTACCAGGAACAAAAACGATCTGCACAAGGACTTAAAAGCACTTACTTTAGTTCAAAAAGGGGTCCACTACTCAGGAACACTCGTCTTCAATAATTTGCCAGCAAACACAAAAAATTTAGTTACAAGTAAAGATCAGTTTAAAAGGAGCCTGAAAGACTTACTAGTGGCCAACTCCCTCTACTCCATTGACGAAATTTTTAATAGAAGCAAATGATGTATTATATATATTCATACTATTAGTATTGTTATTTCAGTTAAAGAAAATTGACATGTTCCACATCCACAAGGATCTCCTCAGCATGGATCTATGGAACGAAAAACTAATGTAATCTGGGTGAAGCCATGGGTTTTATGACGACACGATAAAAGCATTCAACAAAACTTGTTACGTGAGCTTATAGTGGAGGACGTCGTACATCAATTATTTAAGAATGGATGAGCATACATTTCTGTATATTGTCACAAAGTACTATATTCCCTCAAGAACTGCTACATCTGCAGAAGACAGGCTCACTGTAACACTCTGATTCCTTTGCACAGGAGAGGGTTATGTTATGTTGGGTCAGGTCAGGTCTCCAATCTTCTTAATCTATTTTGGTATTCAGGGCGGCTCATGTTGTAAAGCGCCTCATCAGCTTCATACATCACTATTAATTTTGTAGTTGTTGGCACACACCAATTGTATTTACCGGCTATGTTTATAAAAACACTACAGACGACAGAATGCTGCAGCGATGCTAGCACTCCATGCGGTAACACGTCACATTGCAGTGAACAGAAGATAAGCGACTTCTTTGATCAAATGTACAGCAAGGCCCTAGATTTGATCAAATATTGGATGACATTTGACGAAGTTCCCTATTACACCATCAAATATCTTTCACAAAGATGTTGGACAAAGATATTTGACAAAGAAATTTGATAGTGTAATACCTGCCTAAGTGCATGCTTTCACATTGGACGGTTTTGGGTCGTACGGCGTCGGCTAGTTCGTTGTAGTGTCGTATTATTCATTTGTGTTTATTCTTGTTTACTGAAAAGTGTAGAAGAATGGATGAAATTGATACTGAAGTTTTGATAACCTTGGTGGAAGTAAGACCTGTTCTGTGGGACAAAACTCTAGATGCGTATAAAGATCGTATTGCTAGCAAGAATGCTTGGCGGGAAGTTTGCGACGCACTGAAGCAAGACTTTGATGAGATGGAAGACAGACAAAAATGCGTTTGGTAAGTATTTACTTAATATTCAATTTTATACATTTTAAACAGTATTTATTTAACGTTATAAATTTTATTCTAAATGTAAAAGGTTTGTTTATAAATAAATTACTGCTACCAGTCACGTTTTTTCTCTAAGTTGTCATATTGTGTGGGGTCTTTTTATGTGTCAGGTCTTGCATTCTGTTTTCTTTACTGTAATATATAAGAGAAACACACGCAAGACGTCACACATCAGAAAAACACCACACATAATGGGAACTTAGAGAAAAAAACGCAGTTGAAGATGTGAATTATTTCCCAAAACGCGTCGTGCAAAATATAAATAAAACGAGAAAAAACGTGAGTGGTAGCAGTAATTTATTTATAAACAAAACTATTGATTATACAGTTGCAGGCTTTCACAAACCATCTACAAAAAGTTAAAGGCTTATTAATTTATATCTTTCACATCTGCCATGACACGCTTCCAGCATTTGTCATAAAATATTTACAAAGAGTGTGCCTTATGGCGTTGGTTGTCAGTCCTCCTCTTATGTTAGCATCGTGGGGCAAGTCTTCCAAACCAGTGATGGATGTGGTGTCTTCAATTATAAATCCATCTCTCTGACATACAAAATTGTGAAAAACAATGCTAGCTTTAACCATTTTTACTGCAAAATCTGGATGAACATTTAAAGGTCGGTGAAACACCCGCCACTTATTGGTGAGGATGCCAAAAGCACATTCCACATACCTCCTTGTTCTGCACAAACGGTAATTATATACACGTTTCTCAACTGTCAAGTTTGTTCCTCTAAAAGGCCGGAGCAATTGTGTGTGTAGGCCAAATGCTGCGTCTCCCACGAAAAAGTAGGGTACTTTTGGACGTCTGACGTCTGGAAATTCCAGGGAATTACTTCCATAAACTGGATCGTCTGAACACTGAAGAGTCACAGCCTTTGCATAACTTCCTACGTCGACATAAATGAACCTGTAGTTGGAATCCGCTACAGACATCAGAACCACAGAAAAGTATTTTTTATAATTCAAGTACTTTGATCCGCTATTAAATGGGGCAGTAAGACGGATATGTTTTCCATCCACCGCTCCTAAGCAGTGGGGGAAATTAGCAGTACGTTCAAATCCAGCCGCTATTGATTCGCATACATCTTTGGTCGGCCTTTGTATACGTTCTCCCCGCAGTGATGCCCAAATTGCTGTGCATATGTCATAACCGCATTACTTGCTGTAGAAATCCCAATTCTGTCCTGGAAATGTAAGTCAGTGAAGGAACAACCGCTTGCCAGATACCTGAACAAAACAAAAAAAAGTGACATTTAGTTTGCAGTGGACATTTTTTTTACAGTTTTGCTTTTTTCTATACAAAATTAAAATGTTTTCATACAGTTTTGTTTTCTTTTGATGTAGGAAAAGAAGTAATACGGAGGTGCACCAATCTATGAGACTCCTTTGTGAAGTCAAACATAAAAATTCAAGCTACGAATAAAAGTGGCTCAGCAGTGTAGAAAATGAAAAATTACGTATATTCTGATCAGCTGCAGTTTCTAAAAAAACTGTATGATGCTCGAGAGACGGAGGACAGTTTTCAATCGGAACACACTGCCAGACTGGAAGGAGATATAGAAACGCAGGGCTCCGTCGAAAATACTGAGAATGTTTCTTAGCCATTTGATACACACCCACACAACAAACATCCAAAAGCGAGCGTCATACAAACAGAAATAAAAAAAAAAAACCTGATGCAATCGAAATGAAAATACACTCCTGGAAATGGAAAAAAGAACACATTGACACCGGTGTGTCAGACCCACCATACTTGCTCCGGACACTGCGAGAGGGCTGTACAAGCAATGATCACACGCATGGCACAGCAGACACACCAGGAACCGCGGTGTTGGCCGTCGAATGGCGCTAGCTGCGCAGCATTTGTGCACCGCCGCCGTCAGTGTCAGCCAGTTTGTCGTGGCATACGGAGCTCCATCGCAGTCTTTAACACTGGTAGCATGCCGCGACAGCGTGGACGTGAACCGCATGTGCAGTTGACGGACTTTGAGCGAGGACGTATAGTGGGCATGCGGGAGGCCGGGTGGACATACCGCCGAATTGCTCAACACGTGGGGCGTGAGGTCTCCACAGTACATCGATGTCGCCAGTGGTCGGCGGAAGGTGCACGTGCCCGTCGACCTGGGACCGGACCGCAGCGACGCACGGATGCACGCCAAGACCGTAGGATCCTACGCAGTGCCGTAGGGGACCGCACCGCCACTTCCCAGCAAATTAGGGACACTGTTGCTCCTGGGGTATCGGCGAGGACCATTCGCAACCGTCTCCATGAAGCTGGGCTACGGTCCCGCACACCGTTAGGCCGTCTTCCGCTCACGCCCCAACATCGTGCAGCCCGCCTCCAGTGGTGTCGCGACAGGCGTGAATGGAGGGACGAATGGAGACGTGTCGTCTTCAGCGATGAGAGTCGCTTCTGCCTTGGTGCCAATGATGGTCGTATGCGTGTTTGGCGCCGTGCAGGTGAGCGCCACAATCAGGACTGCATACGACCGAGGCACACAGGGCCAACACCCGGCATCATGGTGTGGGGAGCGATCTCCTACACTGGCCGTACACCACTGGTGATCGTCGAGGGGACACTGAATAGTGCACGGTACATCCAAACCGTCATCGAACCCATCGTTCTACCATTCCTAGACCGGCAAGGGAACTTGCTGTTCCAACAGGACAATGCACGTCCGCATGTATCCCATGCCACCCAACGTGCTATAGAAGGTGTAAGTCAACTACCCTGGCCAGCAAGATCTCCGGATCTGTCCCCCATTGAGCATGTTTGGGACTGGATGAAGCGTCGTCTCACGCGGTCTGCACGTCCAGCACGAACGCTGGTCCAACTGAGGCGCCAGGTGGAAATGGCATGGCAAGCCGTTCCACAGGACTACATCCAGCATCTCTACGATCGTCTCCATGGGAGAATAGCAGCCTGCATTGCTGCGAAAGGTGGATATACACTGTACTAGTGCGGACATTGTGCATGCTCTGTTGCCTGTGTCTATGTGCCTGTGGTTCTGTCAGTGTGATCATGTGATGTATCTGACCCCAGGAATGTGTCAATAAAGTTTCCCCTTCCTGGGACAATGAATTCACGGTGTTCTTATTTCAATTTCCAGGAGTGTATTAAGAGCTCTGGAAGAAGACAAACCTTGCAGCAAAATGTCATTTTTACTTAGTCTGAAGCCTCACCTGGAAAAATCTGATGAACAGGACTATCTTCAGTTTCAGATGGGAGTACTCAAAGTTATAGAAAACATATATGAAAGCAGAAGGTATTGACAGCTCAACCTCCTCCATTTACCCATCATACACCTTCCATGCCCTACAATAATAGATTTCAAGCTTATTCTTATTCACCTGGGAAAATGCTGCTCCAATATCCTCTTACCAATGCGCATCAGATTCGTCCTCCTCCAGCTGCACCAGACCCAACGTCTTTTCTGGATCAACCACTACAGACTTGTCAAGGTCGCAGTTCTTATCAACAAAGAAATAAAGTGCCATCACCATACCCTTCGCCATCCACTGGTAGCCATGAAGGCCCACCATCAACATCGCAGTTCTACAACCTTTTCGCAGAGAGCCTGCCGCCGCAAAGTGACTGTACAGTCAGTCCTGCTACAAACTCTTTGGTTTCAACTGCTGATTATGATATTGACTTTTTCTGATCGTAATCAAAATGTAAAACACTAATAAATAAGTAAATAAACAGAACTAGTTTTTTATGTATTAACTTACCTTAACGTGATAGCCAGCATTTGAACAGGTTGGATGCAATTGCGGAATTGTGTGTTTTGTCGTTGTAACACATCCATAAGTTTTCTATGTAATTCGTCAAAATAGGTAATAGACAATCGGAAATAGTTAAAGAATTTATTTCCGTCGTTCCTCAAATCTTCACAGAATGTATAAAATAAAGCCACTTCCTCTCTTCTCTGGTGAATGGGGTGTACCCACAAAAGGCGACTTTTGCGGCGATGAAGCAACCACAAAGCAACAAGTTGTTTACGGTTCATCTTCACACACACATTACGCAAACTGAATAGACACCAACAACTGGGCCGGCCTGGGTGACCGAGCGGTTCTAGGCGCTACAATCTGGAACCGCGCGACCGCTACAGTCGCAAGTTCGAATTCTGCCTCGGGCATGGATGTGTGTGATGTCCTTAGGTTATTTCGGTTTAAATAGTTCTAAGTTCTAGGGGGCTGATGACCTGAGAAGTTAAGTCCCATAGTGCTCAGAGCCATTTTGAACCAACAACTGGTCGCGTCAAAAACTGTGTAATGTGAAAGCAACACAGTCACGGCTAAAACTCGTACGGCTTTTTGCCGCACGGTCAAAACCGTACAGTGTGAAAGCGGCCTAAGCAAATCGCTGCACATATTCCTACAGGTACGTAGTAAATAGCACCACCCCCATTGTATAGTTGACAGTTCGGTACCGACGATAGCAACAGATTTTTCTATGTGAGTATGTCATTTCAGCTGTACTATGTGACCGGCTGTCGATTATACTTTTCGCATTTTTCATTCGCTTCGCTACCAGTTGACATATGGATACAAAAACGCACTAATTTCGATCAAAGTTGCTGTTCTTTACTTCAATAAGACCTTTATTGTTTTCATATCAAGTTGTGTGGTGGTGGTGGTGGTGGTGGTGGTGGTGGTGGTGGTGGTGGTGGCGGCAGTGAGGGGGGTGGTGGGGGCCAGGTTAAGCGTGTTTGTGTGAGTGTGACTGGAATATTTTTGTACAGATTATGTGAGCTACAATTGATTATTTCTTTACACACACACACACACACACACACACACACACACAAGTGGGCGCGCATGCGTAGGGCCACGAAAAAAGTATCGATATTCTTCCATCTCAATACCGATACTTTTTTACTTTGCTTTTATGCATATGAGTATTTCATAGCAGGTATCTCATCGAATGATCCTAATACAATTATTACATTCTCATAATCCATGAACAATTTTAGTAGTCTTGGTCGCAATAAAATATAATTACAACCTGATCAATATCTGCTTTGGATGACAAGCAGCCACCCTCAGAGCAATGAAAATAAACAGAAAAATTGTGTTTCGATTAATGTTTTATAAAGGTTTTAAGACATAAAAAACAGTAAAAAATAAGTACCACGTTTACTGAAGAATTAGTATCAGCTAGGTACGATGTTAGGCACTACACTGTTACTATTTGTAGTTTGTCAATACTTAAGTTTAGTCAACACACAACTGTTAGCGTACATCATCAGAAGACTGTGTGTGCTTGGTTTGCCCACTATGGTTTGCAAGTTATAGCTGACATGTGGCACATAAGTGTGCAAAGTTATAATTTTAAGGAAAAACAGATATGATTATTAACATTATGATAAAACTTATAAAATACCTGAGACAAGGCCGAGAACGTATGTGATAATGGTAATCACAATGCACACTGATCAACCAGAACATTACAACCACTGACCTACTACCAACATAAACCCGTCCCAGCGATAGCAGCACAACCTGGCGAGGAATGACTGCCAATCAAGCACACGCACAGTGCATGTAGTCTGAATGAGCGTGCTGTCCATGTGTAGAGTGGGGTAGGCGTGGAATGTACCTGAGTTTGACCGAGAGCAGATTTCAGATTTTGGTGGCCTGGAGGCTTTTTATGAGTATTTCGGAAACTGCATGGCTTGTCGAGTGTTCGAGTAGTGTTGTGGTAAGTTTCTTCAACACATGGTGAAATCATATCCAGACGTCTTGGGATTGGGTGGTCACACCTCGTTACAGATGTCGGATGTCACAGGCTGGGCAGATAAAGCAGGACAGGTGGCGAACTGTGGCAGAACTAATATCAGACTTCAATGTTGGGCACTGTACAAGTGTGTCTGAACACACATAGCACTGAACATTCCTAAAGATGGGCCTCCACAGCCGACGACTCGTGCATGTGCCAATGTTAACACCATGACATCGACAACTAAGACTGAAATGGGCACATGGCTGTCGACCCTGGACATTGGCAGAGTGTTGTCTGGTCTAATGAATCCCATTACTTTCTTCATCATGACGATGGGAGGGAGCGAATTCGTTGTCTTCCAGAGGAACAGCTCCTTGACACCCGTACCATGGGATGGAGACAAGTTGTCTGTGGCTCCATTATATTCTGGGGAACATTCATGTGGACATCCACAGGTCCAGTGGTTATCGTTGAAGACACCATGACGATTAAGGAGTATCATACATTCGTTGCAGACCACGTACACCCCTTCATGATGGTCATGTTTTCTGACAGTAGTGGCGTTTTTCAGCAAGATAATGCGCCATGTCACAAGACCAGGAGTGTGATGGAGTGGTTCCAAGAACACAGTGGCGAGTTCCAGTTGATGCACTGGCCCTCAGCTCGCCAGATCTAAAGCCAATCAAACACATCTGGGATGTGACTGCATGTGGCGTCAGAGCTCATTGGCCTCCTCCACAGAATTTACCAGAATTAGGTGACGAGCGTGCAGATGTAATACCAACTCCCTCCCGTGACCCACAAGGTCTCATTGCTCCCATGCCATCACTTGTTGCTGCTGTTATCCCTGCTAAAGGAGGACTTACCGGCTATTAGATTGATGCTCATAATGTTCTTGCTGATCAGTGTAAATATAAAATTCACAATAACCGTATCAGGATTACATAAGAACAAAAATTAATTATTAGATGGTAGCTATTAAAACAAAGTGTAAAAGCAAGAAATGTAATTTCTACTTTTTAAGTAAATGAATAATGGTGATAAGAGTGCTTCAATTTAATATTAAAATTGTTCTTAACAGTCAATGGTTGTCCAACATCACTGAGGCATCATTTTATCAAAACTTTTACCTAAATTTTGGGCTTAGCTCCAACTATTTCAACAACTGAAAGTGAAAGCACGAACAGGCCAACAGTTGAATGAGCAGTATGCATGTGAGTGACAAAGCAAGTGTACAAAGACATTTGCAGTGCTTCTCAAACATTTCCAATTTTTCGTTCACAGTGCTTTCACTTAGACTCCTCTTGTTTACACCATTCAACTTTGTCGTTGCTTTTTAACTGATGCTTCAGACAGTTCAGATACAAGAGTTATTGGATTTACACAGAACTGCAGTTAACAAAAGTTAAACTTGTCAGTATTTTGATAAACTGAATACCAATGAAGTGAGGTACAAAATCCATTTAAGAAATTTGAGGTTCTTATGAAATACTCCAAATGCAAAAAAGCATTTGAGAAAGCGCCTGACCTTGACAGCAAGATGACATTATTTACACAACAAGATCAAACGAGAGTGAATAGAACGTTATAAACTTGTTAGTACAAGTGGATTACAACTTGGTTGTAAAAAGAGCATAAAGAAAAAAATTAGTTTTTGGGTAACTGAGTTATGAGAATCACAGATTATCAGGTTTTTTGGCATTATATATTTGTTTCTTCGATAATTTCATATTCCAAGTAACAATATTTTTAAATGGTAATCTGTAAAACTGTTTCACATGCAGTCCAGATAGATGCAGGACTGTTTGATAACAGGTTCTAGAAGGTGGTGAAACTATAACTTTACTGTATTTTCCAATTTCATTACACATATCAATTGTTTGTTTACATTTTATGTTGTGTGAAAGTTTGAACATTTCCATAACATTTATACTGTGAAGCCTACTTCTTCTAGCATGCTTTGTACTGTGTATATGATTTTTAGAACAATAAAGAATAGTCATATTTCTCACATTATGAAACGAGGTTGTACATCGAATAGACAAAGTACTTCAAACAAAAAATTTGAGCGAGGCCTTTCTCTCGATGATTTCAAGGCAGAAGATGAAATGTTGAGTGGATTTAGACTTACAGGTTTCAGTATTCTGTGTAAAGTGATTGAATCTGCTCATGCTTCTGCTAATTGTGGTGGCCATGCTTTGAGGCTATACACTGGCCTAAAAAGAATTGGAGGCTTGAGACTTTGAATTTATTTTGTGAGAGCTGTCGGTCTAGTGTTAATTTCAAAACTTTTGAAGTGAATAACTGGACATATGAAGCAAACTCTAGATTGTGTACTGGGATGAGGTTTTTTGGTATTAGCAGGGAAGGTGTGAACTTTGTAGCAACCCTCTGTCGATATGCTGTCATCGACTTGTCTGACGTACGATATTTTGTTGTTGTTATCTATTGTTTAGGCCTGACTGTTCGTTATATCTGTACATATGATGGGGCAGCCACAAACATCTTCACTGTAGCGGCGACTAAATTTCGGGTTCTCATGATAATTATCGTTAAGTTTTTGCTCAGTCGATCACCATTCATTTGTTGCTGCATTACCGAAGACAAGATAGTTAATAACATATTCTGGATGCTAGTTATTATTCACCAGTACACACATAATTATGGAAAACACTTTAGTTCTTAATTAACAATATTCAATAATGATTAAATGACTATGGATGATTGCATTTTATACAGAGAGAAAAAGAAGGTTGATACTACAGTTACTCTCAGCTATTATGGCAACTAAAAAGTTCACGATTTTTATAGTTCATCACTCAAAGATATTATAGCAAGGACTATGGTCCAATACTATACTTTGATACAGTCGTTCAAACTTCGTACACTTTTATTTTCACAAAGCTGTGTCCAGTTTCATTCTAATATTCAGTTCAGCATCACTTTGTATAGTTCACAGTTCCTATTATCGGTTATTTGGCATGTAATAGAATTTAATACTGAGCGATACTTCTCTCATGCACACAATACCTCAGATATTCTCAGTCTGTGACATACGGCAAAAGTCTGTCCCATATAAATTAGCTATACTCAATTTTCTTGCAGTTTAAAAAAATTACCCTGATCCCTTCCATAGCTTATCACACAGAAATGCCCACTATGTTGCAGGCCGCAGCTATGTAGACTCATTCAGATTTGAAATCTTTTGAATAGTTTAAAACACCGAAAACATTATTTACAAGCTACAGCTTTAAACCAGAAAAACAATTCTTAAAGGTAGAATACATGAATGTTACACTACTGCTCATACATAGCAGCCTTCCGCAGTCGCAGACCACTCAGTTGTACTGATCGCATGGCAACACATTAGGTGCAGCCCAACCAGCTTACAAAACAACAAGCTCCTTCTACGACACACTAAACACACTATCACAAAATGGCCCATTTTATGCCAACTGCGAATCTAGCCGACCTTTTTCATGCAAGATGTTAAATCATATATTACCGTATAGCCCTGCAAACAGTCAATAAGCCCGAATGTGTTAAAGCAAATTGGAATACTTTAAAGCACACAAGACATTTACATTGCAATTTTAACGTTACATCAAATGGTTTAAGCAGGAGGCTTTCTGAAATACTTTAGCTGTAAAGCTCATTATAGATCATTATAGGTGTAAAATAAAATTACTCCTTTAAGATTACAATTAAAATGGTACTGCATAATGTTGTGACTCGCCGATCATTCAAAGTGCCGCCGCGCAATTATGCGCGTCCTCTACATGCGGCGCTCAGCGCTCACTCGAATGTTCCGTGTTCAGTGACTTATATGTGTTGTGTCGTTTTGAAATATGTGTTTAACTTGACGTTATAACAATTGGCGACGAGGTAGTGGATTTTTCCTTTTCATCGTTGACCCACAGGTTTCCATGGCTACTGTCGAGCAACTATTGCAAGGTCTCATTGAACAGCAAACGCTTCTAACATCGGCGATTCGCGATTTCGTCGCGCCATCAAACACGGGGCGTTTCTCGTCGTTGTCTATTCCTCCTTACGATGAGACGGCGGAAGACTGGTCTGATTACGAAAAACATCTTCGACAGCACTTCTTGGCATTCCATGTCACGGTCGAACAAACATGTAAGTCTCTGTTCCTTTCCTGGATTTCACCTCAACTGTATCGGTTGTTGTCGCAATTGGCTCCTTTGAAAGATCCTGCGTCTTTGTCCTTTGCTGAAATGTGCTCACTTCTGTCTGTCTCTTTTCAAAACCAAACGCATGTGGTAGCCTCTCGGGTGGCCTTTCATCGTTGTCAAAAGCAACCGCATCAATCCTATCGCGCTTGGGCTGCTGAACTTCACGGCCTCAGTCGACAGTGTCAAATTGTTACTTACGTTCACAAAGAATCCTATGCCGATTCCATGGTACGGGATGCTATTATCCGGTCGGTGCCTGACAAAGAAGTTCGGCAACGTGCCCTTCAGTTGGCAAATCCGACTCTAGACGAAGTCCTATCCATCGCGCAGTCTTTTGAAATTTCTCGTGCCGCTGGGGCGCGAGTAGAGGCGTAGGCTGATGTCGGGGAAATACAACCTCTGTGCGCTGTTGACGACGCGTGCGGTGCGTCCCCGCCGGCCGACGTGGCCGCTGTTCGCTCCCACGCGCAGCCTCGGCCTAACTGTAAACAACCCTCTAAGACACTGCAGCAGAACCCTCGGCAACTTCCTTCATGTCCGCACTGCTTTACGAAACATTCATGGGAGGACTGTCCCCAACGTTGGGCCATGTGTCACAATTGCAAAAAGAAGGGTCATGTGTCTGCCATTTGCAAATCCGACCGCATACATGATGTTCATGACTGTGACGCTGATTCTGCTTCTGTGTTGTCTGTCAAGTGCACTTCTTCCCTTTCAGGGAAGTTATTCCTCATTGTCCAAATCCTTGGTCGGGATGTTCGCATGCAGGTGGATACCGGTTCTGCTGCCACTATAATTAATTCTCAGACGTACCTTCAGTTGGGTTCACCACTGCTATCATCTGTCACTCGGCAATTACGGACGTACAATAAACAGAAGATTTCTCTCTTGGGACAATTTAATGCTGAGGTATCTTACAAATCCGTCGTTCGCAGTGTTCCCATATTTGTGGTCGACCAGAGTAGTGCAGAGAATCTTTTTGGTTTCGATGCCTTTCGCTTTTTTGGGTTCTTCATAGATCACTCTGTCAATATCGTCTCTGATGCTACTCCTTATGCTGAATTGGATTCCTTGTCGACGACATTTTTGTCCCTTTTTTCTCCTGGGTTAGGCTGTGTAAACGACTTTGAAGCTCATATCACGCTCACACCCACTGCTCAGCCTACGTTTTTTCGGGCTCGGCTCATTCCCGTGACCCTTCGTGATCGGGTAAAACGGGAGCTGGATCGTCTCACTACTTCAGGTGTCTTGCTTCCTGTCACTTCCAGTGAGTGGTACTCTCCTGTCGTCGTCGTTGCTAAGCCCTATGGTAATATTCGTCTCTGTGGCGATTTTAAAGCCACTGTAAATGCGCAATGCCTCATCGACACTTACCCTATGCCCCGACCTGAAGAATTGTTCACTAAACTTGCGGGAGGCCAGTATTTTTCTAAAATTGACCTGTCAGAAGCTTATCATCAACTTCCTCTTGACGCTGCTTCCCGGCAGTTTCTGGTCCTTAACACGCCTTTCGGCCTCTATCAGTACCAATGATTGCCATTCGGGGTTGTCAGCGCCCCTGCTCTCTTTCAACGGTTCTTGGAACAATTATTGCTCCCTGTCCCTGGGTATATAAATTACATGGATGACATTGTTGTCACTGGCTCCACCACTGAAGAACATCTCAGAACCTCCTCACACTTTTTCATGTCTTACAAACTGCCGGTCTTAAGTGTAATCTTCCAAAATCACAATTTTTTTAAGCATCTATCACGTACTAGGGGCTTCAACTCTCTCGGGATGGTATTCATCCTCTTCAGCAAACTGTCGCTGCGATTGATGCCCTTCCTCGCCCTACATCTGTTAAGGAACTGCAGGCCTTCTTGGGGAAAATAGCATACTATCACAAATTTTTAGCATCTGCTGCGTTGGTAGCTCAGCCACTGCATCGCCTGTTGCATTAAACGTGCCTTTTCACTGGTCCGCGTCATGCGATGTGGCATTCCACAAATTGAAGACTATGCTGAAACAGGCCCCGTGCCTGGCTACTTATTGACCTGGCCAACATCTTGTTCTTGCCACGGTCACCTTTCAATACGGGGTCGGTGCTGTCCTCGCGCACCGTTTTTCGGATAGCTCTGAACAATCCATTGCTTATGCCTCCAAAACGCTCACGGATGCCCAACAAAAGTATTCTCAGATTAAAAAAGAAGCTTTGGCCATTATTTATGCTCTTCATAAGTTTGGTGTTTTCCTCTATGGATTCAAATTTCATCTTGTTACGGATCACAAACCACTTGTTTCCTTGTTTCATCCATCATCGTCACTTCCCGACAAGGCTGCACACTGCCTCCAGCGTTGGGCTCTTTACTTGTCTCGTTTCAATCACAAGATTCATTTCTGGCCGATGGCTCAACATGCGAATGCTGATGCACTGTCTCACCTTCCCATGGGTCCTGATCTGGCATTCGATAGGGACGAACTTTTGTGTTTCCACCTGGATGTTGCCGAGCAGCGGGTTGTGGATGGATTCCCCATCACTGGGGACTGGCTGGCGGCTGCTATGGGTTCTGATCCTACCCTCTCCCGGGTTTTACGCTGTATTCAGAAGGGTTGTCAAGATCGTCCGTCCGCTAAGACTTCTGACCCATTGCGGAACTACTACGCTTTGCGCTACTGCCTCACGGCTAGGGATTGTGTTATCCTCCTTTCCACTGAAAGTGCTTCGCCGCGTGTTGTGGTACCTGCGACTTTGCGTGCTTCAGTCTTGCGCCTCCTTCACCAAAGGCACTGGGGTGTCTCTCGCATAAATCTCTGGCGCGCTGTCACGTGTACTGGCCTGGCATCGACTCTGAAATAGCGCACATGGTCGCAGCCTGCAGCCCTCGTGCGTCACAGGCCGCCGCCCCGAAGTCATCTCTGTCACCGTGGCCTTCGCCCCCTGGGAGCGCATTCATGCCGACTTCGCGGGACCTTTTTTAGGTACTTATTGGCTCCTCGTAATTGACGCCTACTCTAACTTTCCTTTCATTGTCCGTTGCACGTTGCCTACCACTGTGGCAACCACAAGTGCTCTCACCCACATTTTTTCTTTGGAAGGCCTTCCCTCTACTCTTGTTACTGATAATGGTCTGCAATTTGCCTCTTCCAAATTTGCGGATTTTTGTGCTCGTCACAGCATTATGCATGTCACAGCCCCTCCATTCCATCCACAATCAAACGGTGAGGCTGATCGATTGGTCCGCACATTTAAGGCTCAGATGCGGAAACTCCTGATTTCTTCTGTTGCTGATGATGCACTTCTCCAGTTTCTGGCTTCTTACCATTTCACCCCCATGGGCGACCACTGCCCGGCTGAGCTCTTACGTGCCCGACAGCCCTGCACGCTACTTCATCTTCTGCAGCCTTCCACCTCACGGCCGCGGGTGCCTTCGCTTGGCTGGTTCACCACCGACGACCTCGTCTGGGTAAATGGATATGGCACGCGGCCAAAATGGAGTCCAGGCCGCATCTTACGACACCGTGGCCGACGCCTGTATGAAATCCAGACGGACATGGGTGTTGCAGTGCATCATTCGGACCAGCTTCGGCCTTGTGTGCTGGCAATGCCTGTTCCGAATGCTGTTACACCACCATCGGCTCTACCTGACGCTCGGGATCTTGGCAACTCTCATTACTCACAACGCAGCCCTCTCACCGTCATCTTGGTGCCAGTACAAAAACGGACGCCACCAGGAGACGTGCCCATGCAGGAACCGGATGACCATCATCTGTCTGAGCCAATCTACTCGCCTCCTTCTCCTACGGATGCGGACACATCGCCCATGGTTCCTGTTATATCAACTGGACTAGCCGCAATGGGCAGATTGGTGCATGGGGCCCCAGTAGATTCGACCCCTACCTCTCCTGTCATCTCGACCCCGTTATCATCGGGGACACTTCCGTCCTTACGAGAAGCCTCCTCCTCGAGACTTTACGGCCAGTTAAACAACGCCTATGGACGTTAGCAATCTCCAGGCCACCTCCATCAAGACCAGTGCAAAAATTTCAAAGGGGAGAAAAGTGTTGTGACTCGCCGATCATTCAAAGTGCCGCCGCACAATTACGCGCATCCTCTACATGCGGCGCTGTCTGCCAGCCATGCAGCAGCCGCGCCACCTAAGCGGCCAGCCGGCCAGCATCCACCAGACTCGGACTCACTGCTCATTCGAATGTTACCGTGTTCACATGTCTTGCTTAGTCAACTAGCTCAGTGACTTATGTGTTGTGTCGTTTTGAAATATATGTGTTCAACTTGACGTTATAACACAAAATTTGAGCTATTTGCGCACAAAGTTGAGCAGAGGTAACTAGAATGTAGTCAAGTACTGCAAGAGCAACTGTCATCAGTAATTTTACTGACTCACATGACTACAAATGCTGCTAATCAATACAACGTACATCAAACATCATCACGCTTATAGAACTTGCCAGGCATTTTGGTTGAAACAAACAGATATTACTCCAGCACATTTTCTGGATGCAAGCTTTCATAAGTTAGACCCAGTAGATAATGCAGTAGACACAGGTAGTACTTGTAAGCAAAACGGTACCTACAGGGTAAAGAGCTCCCACACACAAAATGTGACAGCACATTTGAGGTACCACAGCTCAAAACGAAAGTCATAAAGGGTCACCCAACAGTTAATCATACAGGAACAATCCTAGATGAGAATACAACTTAGACACCAGAATTAATGCAACTGAAGTTGGCAGCGGCAGGCAGAAGTCTTGGAATGGTGATAGGATGCAAATGGTTGTATTCAGGCCTCAGCATAGCTATACTGTCCTCCAGAAGTAGCAAGGCCCCAGTTCCGCTATTAGCGAGAAGTTTCATGCCATGTTGTCCACTAACGAGTGTTGCATCCATACTCAGCCTAAACAAACTCCGGGCTCGCACAGCCCACCACTGACCATAGCACGACGAGCACTGCCACAATGACAACTGACATGGTCACTGCCCTCTCTCGGTAACCAGCGTAACTTCCCCCATGTCTCACTGCTGCTTCGACTCTCCTTCGAATCGTTCTGCACGCAACTAAATAGGCGATCGTGATCAACTACATTGGGGCAAAACGCAGGCACAAGAAAGAGCCAACACACTCACCATTCCAGAGATAAGTTACAGCTCAAATTCAAAACTCCAATTGAAGTTGCAGTTCCCTTATATGAAAGAGATGTCCATAAACATAATTTGTTTCATCAAATGTAGAAAAAATAGCTGCATATGATGTGTGTGTTTAGTAGAGTTGGGTAGGTTGTTCGGATATAAGGAAACAACAGCCCAGGCACAGTGGTAACACTGGTTCCCGTCAGATCACTGAAGTTTAGGGATGTTGAGCTTCGCTAACACTTGGTTGGGTGACCGTCCAGGTTTGCTGAATGCTTATAGCAGGAAGGTTGCACTCAGCTCTTGTGAGACCAATTGAGCACCTAGTTGACTGAAAAGTAGCAGCTCTGATCACGAAAACTGAGAATGCCTGGGAGAGCGGTGCACCAACCACATGACCCTCCATATCCACATCCAGTCACACTTATTGCCTGAGGATGCCATGGCAGTCGGTTGTTACCATTCGGTCTTCCGAGATCTCTTCAGGTGGAGAGAGTTTAACTAAGTTTATCAGAATTATGTTTCAAACACATGTAATGTACAAATATTTGACTTGACTTTATCCGTTGCTAACAGTGTTTCTTCTGTGACTGTATTATTTTTGTAAAATAAGGAACAGTTGCCTACAGCCACAATTGTGATCTCGTTTCAATTCACAATGCATTTCGAGCCCTGGGTTAATTTTGGCTGTGGTAAGATTACAATGTAATACACAAAGTGGGCACACAGTGAATATAAGTTTACAAAACTAATACAAATTGAAAAGTAACTTACTGTTTCGAATGGTAGATACATGATTTTGAAGCACAGTAGGGGTAAACATGTTTATGCACATATATAAATTTTTCATTCTACAGCACATTTTGTATACAAAGGCAAAAAAGTCAAAGAATTTCAAATCTACAGATCCTGCAGTACTACAAATACACAGGTGTTATTGTTTCAAAAAAGCCACATTATTAATTCTACACAATATCATTTACAAAACAAATATTTGTGAATATGTCACATGTGGATTATGTTATCAAATTGTTGTACTATTAAATATTGGTTTCTTTAGGAAAAAATATAATTTTAAAATTCCTGAAAAAACTTAGGCTGCAGAGCTCTGTCTGTTGATTCTACATGTCTTCAAAAGATTTTTCTTTTTGTATGACACCATTTCTAATTCTTCTAAAAGATCACATTTTTTACTATGGTTTTCTGTGTGGAGTACAGTTTGTCTGTTGTGGATGTGACTTAGTCTGTGTGTATTAAGGTGTGTGTGTTTGGCTGTTGTGAATTTTTTTTAAGTGGTTAAGAGTAAAGGCATCAGTGTGTTCTTTCTAATGTGTGTGGAAAGTTTTTCCTGTTTTGGCCACATAAAATGAAGCGCAGCTGTTACATTCTAATTTATATATTCCATTATGGTCCATTAGTGGGGTGTTCTTGCTTACTGTGGGAGGTAAATAGTGTCACTGTTCATGCTTCGTGGAGAATGATATTTTAATATTGGTGTTTCTAAGAAGTTCGTAATTTTTTATGATGCTATACCTACATAGGAAATGCTTGTGAAGAAATGTGTTGGCAGTTTTTATTCATGCAGTACTTTTGTTACTGATGTTGGCCTGTATTTTGTTGGATAGTTTGTCAACTGATTCTTTCTGAATCCCATAATTTATTGCAATTGCTTTGACTGTATCAATTTCTTGTGTAAATGCTTTGGTTCTTCAAAGGTAATGTGTGTGCCCTGATTAGCATGGATCTAAATGGAGCATAGTTGGGTGTATTGTATTGTACTGTACTGTTTTTTTTTTTTAATTCAGCCTGTAAATCTTGATTAACTTAATAGTTACTTCAAATGATATAGAGTAAGTCAGGTTTGATATACAATGCACAGATTTACACATACTATGATTTAGGAAACAATAGTCACTACAAGCTGAATACTTGTAAGTACTTAAAGTTAATTACAGATGATACAAAAGAATAACAGTTTCTGACCAAACTCACTGTGAACCAGGGTTACCAGTTATTACATATTACAAATTTCAGTGTACTCTTACCTGAGAGTAAATTAAGTTATGTTCTAAGTGTAGCACTAGTGGATAACATTGAGTACAATACATATAAAATACGGCCATTACCAGCAGAAGTTGATAAAACTAGGAGAATGTTCTCTATATTGCTCCTGAAATAGATTTCTCACTACCTGATGAAGCCAAGAGGCAGTATGTGCAACTGTCTCTTGAACAATAAAAGGTAAAAATTTTAGGGATATGCATCAGATATGTAAACAGAATTTTGTGCTCGTCTATACCTATGATCATGAAAGATGCAAAGCACAAATTCTGCAGCTGGTTAGAGAGGTGCTAAAGATTTCAATCTAAAGTATATTGTGATTGACAGAAGTATCTCAACAGAGGTACAAGACAATGAATGGTTATTCATAGCTCCCAAAGAGAGGGATTGACAGTTCCATCTAATGAGTTACCACTGATTGATGTCATAATATGCGATACTGGAAAGTTGACATTTCTGGGAAAATGCGGGGGTACTGGAGCTTGGATTATGTTGTGATCAAAACATGTGAGACATGCCAATATAAGTAGAGACAGTACCTGCTTTAAGCCCCAATTACACGAGGTGCATAAACTGTGCACCAATGCACCAGTGCCCCAGGTGCGCATATCTGTAACTAGACTCTGGTTCACGTAGACCTGTTACACCATCCACATGTGATATACCTGGCGCACATGTCCAGTAATCAAACAGAAACATAAACACAAAAAGAACTGTCTAATCTCTTGTAAAGTCATTCATTCTACAGCACGAAACACAAGCGGGACTGCGTGCCATATTGGAATGTCATTCAATTAAAATATTTATGCGACTCAAGGTTCCTATATAATATGAAACTGTTTTTTTTATTATTATTTATTAAATAACTGTTATTCTCTTACGTACATTACCACTGTTCTGAATTACAGACCCAACAGTTAGTTTTATATCATGACTCTTGGTTAAACAGGTACCTGTACTTATACAGCACTTTGCACTAGGAGGACCCATTTGTTTTTGGAGCTATTGCCATGGCAGTGACAGTAAATCTTCCGATTAGGGCAGCACTTTAAAGGACCAGTACTTAAAGGTGCACTTATGTTATTTTTCCAAGTTTGTACTATGTATATGTGCTACTCAGAGTTTTGCAGTTCTTGTCTGTCGCTCTGGACCAAACTGAACAGACATTCTCCCCTGTCACTACCAATTTCTCTTTAAGGCATGCTGAAATAAATCAAGAGATGCAGTCAAATCGAAAATGAACTTTCATAAACTAAGGCATTAAGATTCAAATCAAAAATCACCTTATAACGTTATACGCATATTACTCAGAAAGAGACAATTGCCGACATACCTTATTCTGATACAGCGGGTCATACACACACTTTTCCTTGCTGTGTGCCAGATTTAAGTTGCTTAATGCCTCTTTGCTCCATTTCATTTCTAGAATATCAAACAATTAATACAAAAACAATTCTTTCACAAACAAGTAGTGTAAAAGAGTCTACTGTGAAAAAAGAGCTTTATTCCTGCATTTATGAAACCTACTTATTGAAAAAAATGTGCAAAATCCCCAACATGAAACTCTGAAATCAACCACTAGCCGCCTAACAATAAGCAAACAACTAGCAAAAAGCACTGTGGTACACCCTTTGTGCGAGTTATTGCTGCCTAATGCACATGCGCGAATTGATGGCAGTTTAGAACTGCTCTCTATTCTGGCGCACGGATAATGTGTCTGCTAATTTTCGTAGTTTCACCCATTCTACCACTAGATGGCTTTTGCGTTGGACCAGTACCATTCGCGGCGGATTGTCATGTGATACCCATTTTAAATATATAAATAGACAATGGATTAAGGTTGGATCTACCTTTTTGCAAGTATCCAAATCAATGCACACCCACATACCAACTGAAGAAACAATTAAAGTAATTGAAAGACAACTACAGTGGACAAACATTATACCAAAAACACATACACAGGAAGTCTCAACTATTTTGAAGGTAATCACTGGTCAAAATTATTTCAGAGTGAAAGATGAACTCTACATCCCACATGAAGGATTCCCCATGTGGTCACCGATAAGTGGCCTGCTGGCCACCATCTTCCTTAACCACCTTGAAAACAAAATCTTTGACGAAATAATGGAAACAAAAAAGTACAAAGTAATGTACTGGTACAGTTATGTTGATGATATAATTTGCTTGACACATGAAACACGTGATTGGACACTACAGAATACACAGAGCCATCAACACTGGTCACCCAAAAATACCCTTCATCCCTGAAACTGAAGAGACAAAGACATAGATTTACTAGGCATCACAATAAAAACCAAAAAACACTGGTTTTCAGTGCATAGAAAAGCAACACCAAACAGTACAATTATTCACAGCACAGGAAACCACCCAACAACTGATAAGCAGGCCATCCTCAGATACATCCTACAAACATACATAAGTAGGTATGTAAATACATTTCATAATGACGTGAAATATGTCACTTTAACGTAAGTTTTCTTAACACAATATTTTTTACTGCTTCAGATCTAAAAATTCATCTATTGAGTAGAAGGAGTTGTCATTCAGAATTTTTTTTAAACTTGTTTTTAAATGTTGGTTGGCTATATGCCAGACTTTTAATGCTATTTGATAAATTACCAAAGATTTTTGTGGCAACGTCAGATTTAACCCAGAATAGTGACGATCATGCTTTCTTCCAGTTTTGTACCAATGCACTTCACTGTTATTTTTGAATTGGGGTGGGTTATTAATAACAAATTTCATAAGTAAATATAGTATCTTGAAGGTACTGTGAATATCCTGAGTTCCCTAAATAAATGTTGCAAGGTGATTTTGGGTGGGATCCAGCTATCATTCTGATTATATGCTTTTTTGCAATGACTTCCTCTTAATGAGGAATTACCCCAAAATGTGATGCCATATGAAAGCAATGAATGAAAATACGCATAGTAAGTTAATTTACTGATATGTTTGTCATTAAAATTTGCAATAAGCCTAATAGCATAAGGAGCTGAACCTAACTGTTCCAGCAGATCAATGTGTTTCTACCAATTCAATTTAACATCAATGCACACACCCAGAAACTTTGAATTACCAAAGACTTCTATTCATAGTTCATATCTATAAATGGTTTTATGCCATTTACTTTAGTGTACAAAATTATATATACTGTGTTTTCTCCTAATTTAGTGATAGTCAATTTGCAGACAACCACTTAATCATTTTCTGAAAGACATTATTCAGTTTCCTCGGCTGATTTTTGTTTGTTGGGTGTGATTACTGTACTTGTGTGATCAACAAAAAGAACTAGCTTTGCATCTTCATTAATATAGAGTGGCAAGTCTTTAATATATATTATGAACAATAAGAACCCAAAACTGAACCCTGTGGGACACCATTCTTCATACTTCCCCAGTTAGAGGGTTTGCGGACTATCTGTACTGTTAATTTCGGCCTTCTGCATTCTTCCAGTTAAATATGAATTCATATGCTGATCTAGAAGTATTTCATGATCACACAATGAAAAGCCTTTTAGAGATTAGAAATTATCTCAATGGGTTATGTTTGGTTATTCAGTGCAGTTAATATTTGATTAGTAGAAACATATATAGCATTTCTTGTTGAAAAACATTTCTGAAAACCAAATTGACATTTTATTGGTACCATACTTCATTTTTGCTAATACATAATGTTACTCTTGAATACATTATTTTTTCAAAAATTTCAGATAAAGCTATCAGAAGTGAGAATGGGCAGTAGTTGTTAGCAACACACGTATCCCCTTTTTTATACAATGGTTTCACAATAGCATATTTTAGTTTATCTGGAAAAATGCCCCATTTCAGTGAGGTACTAGACATGTGGCTGAGAATCCTCCTTATCAGTTGGGAACAAGCTTTTAGTACTCTGTTGAAAATGCCATCAATTCCAAGTGAGCTTTTACTTTTGAGTGAATTTATTACTTTGCTCATTTTAGTAGGAGAGGTGGGCTGAATTTGTTTTAACAAATAACATAGGTAGGCCTATTGCCTCTTCGACGTGCAGCCATGAATTTTGTAATGAATAGTGGGATCATATTGTCTCTAAAACACTTTTAGTGTTTTCTGCTACTGACTTCTTGTTAACAAACTTTTCACTGTGTTTGATAGAAACTTCCTGTGCTCTTAATTGCCCTGTGTCCCTTTTAACAATATTCAAAAATGGCACAATATGACATTTGGCAACAAAATAACACACACAAAAGAAACATCATGCAGGAACATGGTATAAATGTGCCATATAAAACAAACAATACTCGGCAGAAAAGACTGAAAATACCTAACACCACCAAAGACATAGTCAACAAAGTAGGTATATACCAACTAACCTGCAAATACTGTAATTCAGTATACATTGGGCAGACATGCAGAAATTTCTCAATAAGATACATTGGACAAATATGCAGAAATTTCCGAATTTGATACTCCGAGCATTTATAATCACTGAAAAGTGACAGCACACTTTCCACATTTGCAGAGCATTTCATCAAAAACGACTACTCCTCCCGTGGCATAGAAACAGACGTAAATCCTGAAACACGGAAACCATATGTCACAACTTTTAACAATAGAAGACAATTACTATCTCCACAAGGCTACCACACGGTGCAAAAAGTTATCAATGACCAAATAGTACTGTGTAATAAAAGACTATTCTACATTCTGATTGAATTATCGGACACACACACTGAGACGACATTTCACAGTGCGCGGGCGTCAAAGAAAAACTAAAGATTAAACATATGAGAAACGACAGAAGGAAGCGCATCAGAGAAGTAAATCTGTGCAGGGTATGGGTGTGTCCAAGCTGCAGCGGAGTAACAGCACGTAGTATTTGCAAACGAACAGGAGAAAACGTGAGTAAATACTATAAAAATGCAAAAGAGAATCCATGAATATACAAACCACACGAAATAGTTCGCCGTACCAAAGCTTCACAAAATCTTTGTCGATGTCCACAGGTCCAGATCAATTACATGAAATCGCATTTGATATATAAAACAAGTTGTCACAGCCAAAAACTAGGAAAATACAACGGTAAGGACAGAAACTAACATATGCCATTAATTTCACCAAAATATACAAATTAAAGATCGGATAATAAAATTAATGCAGACGGTTTTCTAACATCCCTCATGTATGCAGATGTCTAGTGTTCTGATTTAGACCTGTGGCTTATTTTGGTGTGCAGCCACAGGACACACGTAGTGTAAAATAAAGGCTAAAGTGCACATATAATTTAAATGACAACAAAATTTGATGCATCATATTCCATATCCTAAAATAACTCGTACGTATGTATTTTCAGGAAAATAGCAAGAAACCCACTGAGAATGCTACAAATGCTGTGACCCATTTTTGGGTGATACAGTAAAACACTAATTTGTGTACTTACAAAAAGGTGGACTCATCCTTAATCAATTAATATTTTTCTGCAACCACTGGAACTGAGCTCAAACTCAAATATGATGTAAATAGACCATTGTGTTATAGAAGATGAGAAGCAGAAACTCTCAGGAATACCTGTAATGCTGCCTTTAGAGCACGTAGTTCTCCAGTTGGACAACTCTGAAGTTGCTGGGCATAAGACTGATGAACTACAAGAGGAAATTATCAACAAATGAATCCTTCAAAGGATGGTGTACTGGCAAGTATTCCACAGGGGATACTCAGGATCCACTATTTTATGTGTATTAATAATCTTGTGTTGCCTATATATTTATTGTAAATGTTGTCACAATAGCAGTAAGAAAATGTGTCGAATAGCAAGTATAGACTGTTGGGTCAGAATTTGTATGAGAAATAATGAGATATACCCCAACTCGCCAAACAGATGTAGACTATGGTGAGTGGTTAATGAATCATTGCCCTACAGCCAGACAGAGACTGGAGGGCTGCTAGTCCTCTACCAACGAGAACTAGGGACACTGAATCCCATTCTTCAAAACCAGATATCCCACAATTATGCCCAAAGTCATAGAATGTAGTGGTAAAATATTGACATGTTTTGTGAAAATATGTATAACTCTGTTGAAAATAAAGAATGATTGCAGTCGTAATTTTGTAAGACGTGGTCAGAGGTAAAAATGTAACATGAGTGTTATGTTGTATAATACTGTTGACAATGAAGAAAGATACCAGCCTTACCTTTATGAGTTGTAGTCACATGAAAATGTAAAATGAATGTAAATAAACGGAAATAATAATCCATTGGCACTACTGATGAGATGACAATACGAATTTTGTAGTCTCTTTTACGAACGAAATGGGAGGTGTCACAGAATCCAATATTAAGAGATGAAGTATCAAATTAAGTGTACTTTGTATCTAAGAGCTGTCTTGGGAAGACAGCAGAAGCAATTGTGCCATCATTTACTCAAGCAGCATCAGCATGGGACTGGCTTTCATCGGCCCTAAGTTTCCTCGAGAATTACACTGAGTTCTGTCTTGGAAGATCCTTTTAGCTTGTAGGTTCCTTACAGGTTTGAGTCCTGCAACTGCCCGCGTGAAAGTCTCTCTTCAGTTGTATCTATTGAGCTAAGCACTTGTCAGTCAAACATGAAATCCTTACTCCCTCTCAGGACAAGACAATATTATTTCTTTATGTCTCTCCATCCTATCTTATGGCATTGTTTTGCACAAAAAAGAGTATAGCATTGAAGATAATACATGAGAAATAATTTTCTGGCCAATGTGTTTGTGTTTTTCTTTGTTTGTTTTGCTGCTGTTGATGATGGTCAGAAGCTGTGTCAGGTTTCTACTGATAAATCATCTCACTGTTCTTATGCCTCTGCATTAGGCAACATGCATATGCAACATCATGCTTACAGTGTTAAGTACAGTACGTACTAAGCATACGTATTGTGGGGTGAAAGCCCCATAGCTATAGTAGTATTAAGTATTTGAATGTTGTTAATTTTATCACCTTAATACACGTGTATCTTAAAATACATGCCGTTCCAAGTCACATAACATGGCCACTGTTACAAAGACTGGAGACATTATTTCATTTTTGCAACAATGTCAGGAATAAAACAGATATCCTAAAATGTGAATATATATTAGCAGCCACATGTGACAGTGGATCAAGAACACCCACCATTCATCTGTTTTGCCAGGTAACGTGTATGTGAAGTGCTAATTGGCAGTGGGAACAACCATGGGTAACAAATCAACATCAGCTGATTAAAATACAGGGCTATTCAGAATCAAGAAACAGATTTCAGACATTTATATCTTCTAAATTACAAAAGATGGTGCCATAAATCCAGCATTTCTGGGTGGACAACAGTTTAAAATTTGAATTCTAGAACTAGACTTGCTTCAAAACTTTATTTCCTCAATGTGAAGGTGATTAAAATGACTTCAGCTTCATGCAAGATGGTACCCTGGCTCATACCTCTAATTACATCCATTGTGACCTGAATGACATCATTCGAGGATGTTGGACTGGAAGAAGAGGAGCATAAGATGAACTTCATCGCCAGTGACCTCACTGGTCTCCAGATGTGACTTCTTGACGTCTATGTCTGAGGTTATGTGAAAGACCACATTTTTATCCCCCCTATGTCTGACACTCTTGAAAGTCTGTGACAGCGCTTTGTTGAAGCTGTGAATTTGATAACAAGAGACCAGCTGCTTTGTGCGTGGCAGGCAATGGGCCACCGCTTTGATATTTGTTGTTTAGCACATGGTACTCACATTGAATACATAAAAATTAGAAATTTTCTCTTTCCAGGAACTTTGGAATCGTGTTTCTATCTTTTGTAGTTTAGAAGTGATCAATATTGGAAATCTCTTCCTTCTTGTTGAATAGTTCTGTAAAATTGGTATTTTATTGATTAAAAACATGAAAATAAATCACACACGAGTTTTGATGCAACATCCATTTTTTCAACAGAAACAGAAGAACTAGAATAACACCAAAGACTTTGTACATAATCAGTTTACATGTTGAAATATTGTTAAGATATATTACCATTAATCTCACAAATACTTTGATATTCCCTCCCCATATTTTATATTACGGCAATGATTTTATCCGTCACTTGTAACTTAGCATATAGTAATTATTTTGTAAGCTCGCCACACTAGCAAAACCTTCAGAAGCCCCTTGATCTTCACCTAATGCCTATAACCTAGATGCATTTGAAC
Organism: Schistocerca piceifrons; assembly: GCF_021461385.2. Taxonomy (NCBI): domain Eukaryota; kingdom Metazoa; phylum Arthropoda; class Insecta; order Orthoptera; family Acrididae; genus Schistocerca; species Schistocerca piceifrons. The sequence continues at coordinate 352,347,316 of NC_060144.1, read as the reverse complement.
TGCTTGCTGTAGTCCAGCCTTACTGTGCATCTACAATTTTTACGATCAGGCCTCCCTCCATTATGAAACTGGTGATTCTACAACTGCGCACACACTCTGCAAGTCCCTGTACAGTGCACAACAGAAGGTACCATGTTCTATTACATGTCATTTCCTTTCCTGTTCCACTCACAAATAGAGTGACAGAAAAACAGCTGTCTATAAGCCTCTGTAGAAGCCCCAATTTCTTGCATCTTATCTTTGTGGTCCTGATGCAAAATGTACATTGATGGCAGTAGAACTGATCTGGAATCAGCCTCAAATGCTGGTTCTCTAAATTTCCACAGCACTGCTTTGTGAAAAGAGCATCGATTCCCCTCCAGGGATTCGCATTTGAGTTTAAGAAGCATCTCTGTAATACTTGTGTGCGGATCGAACTTACTGGTAACAAAACTAGTAGCATGCTTCTGAATTGTTTTAATCTCTTCCTTTATTCTGACCTGGTGGGGATCGCAAACAGTTGAGCAGTACAAAAGACTGGGTGACACTAGCATTCTATACGCTGTCTCCTTTATAGGTGAGCTATACTTTCCCAAAATTTCTCCAATGAAACGAAGTTGAGCATTTGCCTTCACTACCACCAACCTGGTATGCTCATTCGATTTCATATCACGTTGCAACATTATGCCTAGATATTTGACTGATGTGATTATGTCAAGCAACACACTACTAATTCTGTATTTGAATGTTACAGTATTGCTTTCCCTAGTTACCTTACCGTACATTTTTCTGTATTTAGACCAAGCTGCATTTCATCACATCAGCTAGAAATTCTTTCCAGGTCACATTGTCTCCTCCTACAGTCACTTAATGACAACACTTTCCCATAGACCAAAACATCATCAGCTAACGGCAATTAATTGCTGTGCAGCCTGTCTGTCAGATCATTTATGTGAATATAGAATAACAATGGTCCTATCTCATTTCCCTGCAGCACTCCTGGTAATACCGTTGTCTCTGATGAACACCCACTGTCAATGACAACACTCTGCCATCTATTATCTAAGAAGTCTTCAAGCCACTTACATATCTAGGAACCTAATCCATATGCTCTGACCCTTGTCAACAGTGTGCAGTGGACACTTTGTGGAAAGCTAGGAATATGGAATCTGCCTGTCGTCCTCCACCCATGGTATGTAGGATATCGTGAAAAAAAGGCAAACTGAGTTTGGCCTGAGTGATACTTTCTAAATCTGTACTGATTTGTGGTTACAAGCTTTTCTGTTTTAAAGACAGTTGTTATATTCAGACTCAGAATGTGTTCAAAACTTCTGCAGTAAATAAATGTTAAGGATATTGGTCTGTAATTATAATATACTGACAAATTTTACCAACAGAACCACAATACAAAAAAATATATATATATATTTTTAAGAATTCAGTACATCATGGGAATATTCAGACGACAAGGGAACTATCAGAACCTATCAATGGTGTGTTTTTCTTTCTTTCTTTCAACCACACTATTTAAGTGAACTTGTAAAGTCTTTAAGTACTATTCTGCTTCATGACACAGCACACACCATAAAAAATTAAATTATCAGTACAATCAAACACGTGAACATAAGTGTAGCACTAAAGTAATAGTGAACAATAAAAGTAAGTCTTTTTCTTTTACAGAAAAAAAGTTATTACAAGTAATGTTCACTGTAAATTTCATCAACACAAACTGCAACTAATTAATGCAGGGGGGTTACATAAACAAGTTGCCTCATAATTGTTACTGTCCTAAATATATTTGTATTTGATTGTTTAATGAGGTAGGCATATCTCAGTATAATTATCAGTTTTTTTTCTGGTACAATGTATGACTGGGAGTAAATATTCAGTGTGAAACTACAGCCTGCAAACTACTGTTAGTATGGAAACTATTCAGCTTGACAGGTTACAGGTCCAGTTTCAGTGAACTGTTCTTGGCAACAAATCTTCTTCTAAAGTGGAAATGATAAAAAGAAAAATTGCTAGAAAATACAGATGCAAGTTGAGGTTAAAGTGCCGTCAAATGAGTTTAGATCACTGTCAGTTCAATTTTGAGGTTAGAAACATTAACAGCTGAGTTTTAGGTTAAAAGAAATGCATTCAGAAAGTAACTTGTGATCATATAGTGTACACTTAGATCAAGGTCTGCAGAAATGGGTATGTTGGTATAATGTACTCCTACTCCTGCATTACCCCTATTTGATTTTGTACTTATAACCCTGTATTCACCTGACCAAAAGTCTTGTTCCTCCTGCCACCGAACTTTACTAATTCCCACTATATCTAACTTAACCTATCCATTTCCCTTTTTAAATTTTCTAACCTACCTGCCCGATTAAGGGATCTGACATTCCACGCTCCAATCTGTAGAACGCCAGTTTTCTTTCTCCTGATAATGATGTCCTCCTGAGCAGTCCCCGCCCGGAGATCCGAATGGGGTACTATTTTACCTCCGGAATATTTTACCCAAGAGGATGCCATCATCATTTAACCATACAGTAAAGCTGCATGACCTCAGGAAAAATTATGGCTGTAGTTTCCCCTTGCTTTCAGCCGTTTGCAGTACCAGCACAGCAAGGCCGTTTTGGTTAGTGTTACAAGGGCAGATCAGTCAATCATCCAGACTGTTGCCCCTGCAACTACTGAAAAGGCTGCTGCCCCTCTTCAGGAACCACCCGTTTGTCTGGCCTCTCAACAGATACCCCTCCGTTGTGGTTGCACCTACGGTATGGCCATCTGTATATCTGAGGCACGCAAGCGTCCCCACCAGCGGCAGGCAAGGTCCATGGTTCATGATGGTGGTGGTGGGGGGGGGGGGGGGGGTGACTAGGCTGTATGAAATGGTTGGCAGCTGTTAAGTGGAGGTATTTCTTACAGTTGAATAAGTTGATATGTGTGGAGGTGCAGACATAGCCACGTTTGAGAGGAGGTCAATGTCAAGGAAGGTGCCATGTTGGGTTGAGGAGGACCAGATGAAGTGAGTGCAGGAGCAGGTGTTGAGATTCCAGAGGAATGTGGATAGGGCACAGGGCCCTCAGAACTCAATCCAGATCATAAAGATGTCATGAGTGAATGTGAACCAGGTAAGGTGTTTGGTATTCTAGATGGTTAGAAAGGATTCCTCCTGATGGCCTGTGAATGTGTTGGCATAGGATGCTGCCATGCAGGTGCCCATTGCCACACCCTGTATTTGTTTGCTGGTGATGCCTTTATAGGTGAAGTAATTGTGGGTGAGGATATAGTCGGTCATTGTAACTGGGAAGTAGGTTGTAGGCATGAAATCCATTGGGCACTGGGAAATGTAGAGTTCAATGGTGGCAAGGCCAAGGACATTAGGAATATTAGTGTTAATGGAGGTGGCAATAGTAGTGACAAGTGGGATACCATGTGGTACCACCAATACACTCACAAAATTTTTACTTCTCTCGTTATCCACTGCCCCCTGCCTCCCCTCCCCTCCCCCTTCCCTGCCTTCTGTCTAAGCTCGTGACTTCACCTAGCTGCCCTACCCTGTCTCTACCTTGTCCATGTATGCTCACATAAGTAGCACTTTATCGTCCCCCACTCCTGCCCTGCTACCTCTCCCCCTCCTCATCCCAGCCCCCTATGTACCAGTACCACCCAGACTGCTTCTCCCATCATGCACTGCTGCTCACAGTCTGGCCTGAGCAGTCAGAGACTGTGGTCATGTGTGTGTGATTTGTGATTGCATGTTGGTGTTGTCTAATTCTGATTAAGACCTTTTTGGCCAAAAGCATACTCGTTTGATAGTCTTTTTGTTCTGTGTATCTGCTACCGACATCTGTGCTATATGGTGAGTAGCAATCTGTCCTTTTCATAATATAGTCATTTTAGTATACCTAAGTATTATTTGCAGCAGTGCATGATGCACCTGTGTTTCTGCATCTTGAACTGTCAAAGCTAGATTAACTGCGTACAATAAATTTTGTGTTGTGGGCTGTATTAAGTTCATCAGATTTGCAACTATTCCTAAATAGAGTTCAGCATTATTGAAAGCCAGTGACCCACCTGGTATCCATCTTGTTTCTGTTGGTAAAGATAATGATTTTGATCCATCATGCCGCATTTCTGTAAATTCCTCATCTTAAATGCAGACTGATTTATTTGAATCCAATTTTCTAAGTTCTTGATTTATAAACCTAGGTAGTAATCCAGATCGTCTACAGTGATGTGGAAGCAATTAGCCAACTGTTCAATAAATTTACACTCTCATTCAGCAGAGCTCATTGTAGCAGATTAGCAACAAATGTCCACTACCAATGGGTGGAAAGGTGTTCTGCAGGTTGTCAGGATGGCATACAGCTCGCTGCACCAGAGAGTTGGGGGAATGATGGGTAGATGGACACTACAGGAGTCTGTCAGATGCATAAAGTGGCCATAGCAAGACAGGTGGCATGCATACAAATTCTTTATCATTTCAACAATTTTATTGCAGCTGCAGTTGTGTACTCTCATCATGTGGCGAGTGTGACATTGATCCACAGTGTCCATGTTCCATGATCTCGTAATGGAGAAGCATTGTGGTAGAGATGGCACTTGGCATGACCCAAGCACAGAGAAACCTAGCATAGTAGACATTCTGCAGCAGCATTGTGTCATGTGATGATGTGGCTGACTTATTTTGTTTCGCTGCTAGTGAGGCAGCCGTAGCTGTCCAGCTGAGGTAAGTAACATCTGGCTGTGTGATCCCAGTGGGCTAGAGGCTGGGAGGGCCTCAGTTTGATCCTCAGCTCATCATGATGTGTCTGGACATCAGCTGGGGTTGACACAATGATTGTCGACTACTCAATGACTTGCAGATTGGAATAATGCTGTGATGATGTGATTCGCTGGACAGTCAGTATTTATATATGCCAAAGTGCACCTGTTGTGGTGCTGTACCCGCTAAAGTCATGTACACTGCATACTGACCTGCTTTGTGTTCTTCAGTCCATCTGCCTACACTTACAGCTTTGCTCCATAATCAGTCCATCATCAGCAGGAAAAAGCAGTAGTGGTGTCGTACTTTCATTGTGGAACATGTAAAGATCAATTCAGATCTCTCAGACATTACATCCACTGTGAAATTTAACAGCACATGTATATCAGCATTTTGATGCTTGCTTCAAACCATAGTTTTCAACAATTTGCTTACAGGTCCCTTATTACTGTCGTAGCATTCTGACTGATGCACTAAAATTCCTTCTTCAAAAATACCATTTAGAAATGCAGTCCTTAAATAAAATTGTTTCATGTCTCAGATCTTGCTGTAGGACTAAATCACTATACACACACATATGACTTTGCCCCCAGGGGTTCGGCATTCAGGTGGCGACCCCGAGGTACCTGAGCTGGGTACTGGTAAGCGCTGCCAGTCCCCTGTCACTGTAACCTGTGGGCATACTTCAACGACCACTGTGCGGTTAGGCGGTGGGACGTTGTGTGTCTCAGGGAATGGGAATCTTGGCTTGACCGCCTGGATTGTGAGGATGGAATAAACCTCTATAAACAACCCCTCAATCTCAAGGTGTGCTGCGCGTTGGTGAGATGCATGGCTGTTGAGTTGGAACAGTCATTAGCGGGCAACCTCTGGGGTACCTGCCGCACCTCAGTTGTATAAGGCTTACCTAGGCCTGCATGGCTCTGTCTAGGTGGACTTCTATTTCCTTATCTGCTCGTGGGACCGAGATGGATCCTTCGAAATTCTCTTTTCCTCCTCCCAGCAGAAAGGGTGGGCCACTGGAAGGTTCTAACACCCAGTCTCTCAAGAGGGCTCGTGCAGTCAGCCCCACTCACTCTGGCACTTCTTTGACAAGTAAAGTCTTTAGTAACAGAATGCATTCTGGTAATCAGAATGTGTTTCTCATTGTGAAACAGAAGGAGGGTAGTTTCGAGAAGGTTTCGCCCTTCTGTATACAAAAGGGTTTGGAATGAATCTGTGGCTCCTTAAAATCAGTGAAGCGCTTGTGTAATGGGACCTTCCTTGTGGAAACTTTTACTTCCCAGCAAGCATCTAACCTCCATTCTGCTAAATGCCTTGGGGAGTATGCCATAGACCCTGACCTGTACAGCACCTTGAATTATAGCAAAGGTGTTGTGACATACCGGGATCTAGTCGACATTCCCAAGGAAGAACTGCAACGTGAGTGGGCTCTGGAAAGTATTGTTGATGTACAACATATCATGAAGAGGGTTGATGGCAATCTTGTCAAATCTGACTCCTTTATTCTGACCTTCAGTAGCACGAAACTTCCTAACATGTTAAAGCTGGCTTCCTTCGCCTTAGTGTGAGGCCTTATTTTCCGACCCCAATGCGCTGTTTTAAGTGCCAGTGTTTTGGGCATACCATCTTAGGGTGTAAAGGTGAAGCGACTTGTGGCAACTGCAGTAAGGCTGCTCATGAAGGAGTTGGTTGTTCGTCTCCAGCCAAATGTATCAATTTCTCTGGGAACCACCCTGTATGGAGTAGGGATTGCCGAATATTTTTCGAGGAACGCAAAGTCCAGGAAATAAAAACAACTTAGCGTATCCCCTATGGTGAGGCCAAAAAGATCTACAAGTTGCACCCTCCCACATTTGCTGCATCTTTTGCATCCATGGTTCAGAAGCCCACTCCAAAAGCCGATGCCTCTATGCAGACAGAGGTGGTGAGTGTTGGCACTAGCACCTGCAGATGTCAGTGCACTTGCAACACAGCCAGTGTTTCAGAGCCTGTAGCCCCTACTTGAACGGCAGACAAAGGTACAGTGGCGAACTTGGGCCAGCCCCTGGTGCCTCCAACAGCTGAGGCTGTTCTGAAGCCCAGTACAGCCATTATCCCTCCCACGTCGGCTCCCCAAAAGCCCACAAAACCGCAGAAAGCTTCTATACAGCAGCAACAGCGGGTCAAATCACGTGGTAAACCATCTGACCATGCAGATGTCGTTTTATGTGAGGCCTCATCTGACTCTTCCCCAGAGCTGATGGAGTACGACGTATGTGTGGGGCAATCTTCTCGCCCCATGCCTGCCCCTCCACCTGCTGCAGTCTCCCCACCCAGACGGAGATACAGGATGAAGGTGCTGCTAACCCCACCATAGATGGCTCCCATACTTCAGTGGAACTTGCAGGGGTTCAGGATGCATGTGTAGGAACTTCGTCTACTCTCTCAGGGTAGACTACTGTGTCTGTGTCTCCAGGAGACTTATTTCCATCATCATACTCCCCTGAGCTACGAGGCTATACGCTCCACAAAAAGGACGACCTGTGTGGAGAGAGAGCTAGAGGAGGCATAGGTATTTTCGTCTGGACGGACTACCACTCCTCACCTCTCTCGCTTACAATGACTTTACAGGCTGTCGCTGTGTCTGTGCACATACGTCATCCATTGACTGTATGTTCACTTTACTTGCCCACACATGATGCACTTGATGAAGCGGCCCTCAGCAACCTTCTTACACACCTCCCTCAGCCGTTCATTATTTGCGGTGATTTTAAAGCCCACAATGTGCTTTGGGGCTCTGCAATTACCCGTCCCAGGGGTAGAGCAATTGAGAGGCTTCTCCTATCATCCTGTGCCTACTTGCTCAATGGAGGGTGGAGCACTCACTTCTGCACAGTGTCTGGGTTGTTCTCTGCCTTTGATTGCTCATTTTGCTCTCCAGCCCTTGCCACCAGTGCTCAATGGGAAATGGTTGCTGACTTGCATGGCAGTGATCACTTCCAAATCTGGATTCACCTGCCAGATGGCATGGGCTCTGAAAGGAGACCACCAAGATGGGTGCTCAGTGGGGCCGACTGGACACTTTATAGCCAGTTGGCCCAGTTTGAACACTGTGCGAATGTTGAGGCATGGGTGGATCATATTACCAAAACGGTCCACCATGCCACTGAAGCATCCATTCCACAGGCCACTGGAAGAGGCAACCTATCCCTTGGTGGAGTGCCGAATGCCACTCTGCAATCACGACCAGGCGTGCGGCTCTGCGTCGGTACCACTGTTGGCCAACTGCTGAGAATCTTGCAGCCTTTAGGGTGGCGAGGGCGAAATGTCGCCGCATTATTTGAGAGAGCAAGAAGAAGTTGTGGCAACAGTTCCTGAACACCATTAATCGTTCCACCAAAAGTTCCATTGTGTGGGAGACCATCAGAATTTCTGGGAGAGGAGAGAGGTGCCCCATGGCTTCTGTAATGGCTAACGGCACTCTCCACATGGATCCGCGAGACTTTGCCCACACTATGGCAGCATATTTTGCCATGGTTACTGCAACAACCAGTCAGGATCTGGGTTTCCAGTGCCATAGAGCGGTTGTTGAGAGGTGTAGTCTGGACTTCCAGTCCACCTCTCATGAAGTTTACAACTGCCCATTTTCTATGTGGGAGCTGGATTCTGCAGCTCGTGACACATCCCCTGGTCACGACAGGATACATTACAGTATGCTACGGCACCTCACAAGGCCCAACAAACAAATCCTCCTTACACTTTTTAATGCCATTTGGGCGTCAGGTCACTTTCCTGACTCATGATGTGAGGCAGTTTTAATTCCTTTTTTGAAACCTGGGAAAGACCACACGAGCCTGAGTAGCTACCGTAGTGTTGCCCTCACTAGTTGGAGATGGTCAACTGCTGCCTTGTCTGGATGTTAGAATCCTGGCAACTCCTTAGTCGCTTTCAATGTGGGTTCTGGAGGTTTCGCTCCACCTTCGATAACGTTGCCCTCCTGGAGGCAGCTATACAACAAGCTTTCCTAAGCCATCATCACCTTCTAGGTGTATTTTTTGACATCGAGAAAGCCTACGATACCACTTGAAGGCATCTCATCCTGGAGCAGCTTCACGAATGGGGTGTTGGTGGTTGTCTTCCTCTTTTTATTCAGTATTTCCTCTCGCCACGATATTTTAGATACCGAATTGGTGACGTCCTGTCTGACTGCTTTGAGCAGGGGAACGGCATCCCTCAGGGTAGCGTTCTAAGTGTGGCTGTCTTTGCCATCGCTATTAATAGCATTACCTCCATAGTGAAAAGTCCTGTCCAGTGTTCCTTATTTGTGGATGATTTCTCTTTGTTTTGCTCTTCTTCAAGCCTTGCAACGACAACACATCAGTTGCAACTTACTCTTAAATGTTTGGATGACTGTTCTTTTTCACCGTTCTCGTTCAATTTTAACCTGTCCTGAGTTGAGGATAAGGGACACTGTCCTCTTTTTTAATGACACAGTGAGATTTCTGGGGCTCATTTTTGATTCGAAGCTTATGTGGTTACCTCATCTTAAAGACCTGAAATGACGGTCACTTAAGGCATTAAGTATTTTAAAGTGCCTTAGCCACAGTACATGGGGAGCTGACAGGTCTTGTCTGCTCCAGTTTTACAGGGCGTTTGTGCGATCTCGGCTCGATTATGGGTGCACGGTGTATGGGTCTATGAGGCCTTCTTACTTAAAGATGTTGGACACTGTGCACCATGAAGGGCTTCGGTTGGCCACTGGAGCATTCAGAACTAGCCCCATAAGAAGCCTCTTTGCAGAGGCTGGTGAACCGCCATTTCATTTCATATGCGGTGGCGGCGGCTTCTTACGGTGTGCCAGGCGTATAAAACTTTGTCCACACCATACACACCTGCATATCATACCGTTGCTCAGCTTCCTCTGGCACGGCTATTTCATAACTGGCAACGAGCAATGTGGCCGTATGGGATTCACGCACAGGATTGCCTCTCTGTGATGGATATGGCTGGTCTTCATGTTTTCCGTCGCGGTTGGAGCAGATTTCCACCTTGGCTCCTCTGGAGACCCAGACTTATTTTAGATTAGACTAATTTTAAGAAAGATAGTACACCAGATTTTACATTCCAATCTCAGTTTTTTAACATTTTATATGCGTATCACGGTTTTACCGTCGTTTACACTGATGGGTCCAAACAGGAGAATTACATTGGCTGTTCTGTAGTGCTCCCTGATCATGTTACCCAGATTTTCCTCCCTGATGAATCTACTGTTTCCGCAGCGCAGCTCCAAGCGTTCCTGAAGGCACTGGAGCAGATGAATCGTGTTTGGGGCAATCGATTTCTCCTCTGCTCTGATTCTCTTAGTGCCTTACAATTATTGCAGAATCTGTACCCAACTGAGGAGATGGTCCAGCTGATATATGACCAACTGTACTTGCTCCAACGACGGGGTAAGGATATGTCCTTCTGCTGGGTGCCTGGTCATGTAGGAATATGGGGCAATGAACAGGCCGATCGGGCCTGCAGAGAGCAGGATGTGGTTCAGTGTCCTCTTCCCATACAGTCTGTCATTTCTGCACTCCACAAGAAGTGCATGGAGTTGTGGGAGGAAGAATGGCTGGCAGAGATGGCCAATAAATTGCGGTCGGTGAAGTCAACAACTCGGCCGTGGCGTACCTCCTGCCAGGTGCTAAGGTGGGAAGAAGTGACCCTCACGCATCTTCGGATTGGGCACTGTCCTCTCACACATAGTTTTCTATTATGGGGGGAGGAGCCCCGATTTGTGATGCTTGTGGTGTGCACATCTCTGTCCGGCACATTTTAACAGACTGCATTTTATACCGTGATGCAAGGGCAGAAGCACAAGTTGATGGGGATCTGCCCTGTGTTTTAGCTAATAATGAGATGTGTGTGTCTAGGGTTTTAAAGTTTTGTGGTGTGTCTGGACTCTGGCCTAAACTTTTAGGCTGGAGGTTTTAGTGTATTGCAAAGTGACTGGCTCCTCCCTTTTTCCTTGTGGTCAGCCACCCAGTACCATCTGCTATATTGTTTTACCTCCCGCTACCACTTTCTTCTGGGGTTGTCCATGTTTTACTGCTGGCGGCAAGCTACGTCCCACGCTTCGGTGTGGGTAGGCACATATTTTTCCCAGCTAGTTTCTTGTGTCTTACATTCTGTTTTATCTTACTGTTCTGAGTCTTTTCTTGACACCCATTGCAATCTGTTACTGAGTGGGCACTGAAGACCTTGCCGTCGTGCGCCCTTAAAATCCTCTCCATCCATCATCATCATCATTTGACTTTATCAGACCACTTTTCATTTGCATTTAATGCACTCAAAACAGTCCAGTATATTTGTACCACATTTATGAAAGAATTACAGTTCCTCATCATTAAAATCTTCCTCTTAGTTTTATACATATTTATATTATTTTCACTTCTTGAAGTTTCCGTGCTTCTACATCTGTGCTCAGCAACCACAGTGAAGTGCATAGTGGATGGTATTGTGCATTGCACCAATTATTAAGGCTTCTTGCTGTTACATTCACATTTGGAGTGTGGAAGAATCATTGCTTGAACATCTTGGTGCACACTGTAATCCTGTCTTTGTGATCTCAGTGGAAGCAATATTTTGGGGCTTATAATATATTTCTAGATTTATCAAACTTGCTTCTTGCAATTTTCTAAGCAGCCTTCTACGGGATAGTATGCATCTGTCTTCAAGCAAATGTTAGTTTGTTTTCTCAGCACATCTGTAACACTCTCCTGTGGGTCAAAGAAACCTGTGACCATTTGTGCTTCCCTTCTTTGCATGGGTTCAGTATCCACAGTTAGTCCTATTTGATACGGGTCACTCACACTTGAGCAATATTGTACGGTGAGTTGCATGATAATTTAAGAAGCCAACTCCTTTGTAGACTGATTGTAATGCCATAGTATTCCCCAGTGAACTGTTTTGCCCCCTACTTTACATATTACTGAACCCGTATGACAATTTCAGTTCATATACATACAGTCTGTTATACCCAAATGATTGTATGCATTCACTGATTCCAACTGTGACTTTGTATATTGTAGTCATAATATCCAATGTTTTTTTTATTTTCATTTTTTTAGCTTTAGAATTTCACATATATCAACACATAAAGCAAGTTTCCAATTTTTGTACCACTCTTGAATGTTATCAGTAATGCGACAAAATATTTGTGCAACTTTTTTCAGACAATAATTTATTGTGAACTACAGCAGCAGAAAAAATTCTGAGGTTACTGTTAGTATTTTCTGCAAAGTCATAAATATATAATATGAACAGCAAGAATCCTTACACACTTCTCGGCAGCATAGCTGAAGTTACTTCTGCATCTGTAGGTTACACTCTATATCTACATCTACGTCTATGCTCTCCAAACCAACGTGAGGTGTTGCATGGCAGAGAGTACATCCCATTTTACCAATTATTCCAATGATATACAGATGCAGGAAGAATGGTTGTTTGAATGCCTCAGTGTGTACAGTAATTATTCTACTCGTTATATTCACGGTCCCAGTGTGAACAATATATAGGGGTTTTGTCGTATATTCCTACAGTAATAATTTAAAGCACTTCGTTAACAGGCATTTTCAGGGTAGTTTATGTCTGTCTTGAAGAGTCTTTCAGTTCAGTTCCTTCAGTATCTCTGTGACTCTCTCCCATGGATTAATCAAACTTGTTACCATTTCTGCTGCCCTGATCTGTATACGTTCAATATCCCATTGGGCCTATCTGGTATGGGCCCCGCATACTTGAGCATTATTCTAGAACTGTTAGCATGACTGATTTGTAAGTAATCTCCTTTGTAGATGGCTTGCACTTCGCCAACCACCTGCTTTACCCCTGACTCAGCCAATGTGATCATTCTGTTTCATACCCCTGCAAAGTAATACAACTGGGCTTTTATATGAGTTAGCCAATTCCGACAGTGACTCATTTCTATTATAGTCACAGGATACTATGGTTTTTTCATTTTGTGAAGTGAAGAATTTCATTTTTCTGAAGATATGAAGCAAGTTCCAGTCTATTCACCACTTTGAAATCTTATCAAAGTCTGACAGACTATTTCCGCAGTTTGTTTCAGATAAGTACTTCATTACAGGTAACTGCATCATCTTCTAAAATCCTGAATTTACTATTAGTATTGTCTGCAACATCATTAATGTACAACATGAACAGCAAGGGTCCCAACACACTTTGCTGAGGCACACCTGAAGTTACTTCTACATCTGATGATGAATCTCCATCCTAGATGATGCGCTGCTTCCTCCCTGCCAAAATGTCCTCAGTCTAGTCACAAATTTCACTTGACATCCCATATGATTGTGCTTTTCACAATAAGTATTGACATTGTACTGAGTCTTGGGTTTTCAGAAATCAAGATACACAGTACCTACCTGATTTCCTTGATCCAATGCTTTCAGTATATTATAGGAGGAAAGTGTGAGTTGGGTTTCACATAATCAATGTTTTCGAAATACATGCCAGTTGGCATTGAGGAGGTCATTTTGTTCGAGGTACCTTATTATGTTTGATCACAGAATATCTACTAAGATTCTACAACAAATCAATGTCAAGGATACTGAACGGTAGTTTTGTGGATCACTTCTATTACACTCCTGTGCTTTTTCCAAGAACTGGGCACAGGTTTTTTTGTTTGAGGGGTCTGTGATAGATTATAGTTAGAAGAGGTTCCAACTGAGCAGCAAATTCAGTATAGAGTCTACCGGAATTCCATTGGGCCCGGGAGCTTAGTTCAGTTTTAATGATTTCAGCTGTTTCTCAACAACACTGACACTAATAATTATTTCTATCATCTTTTTCATGGTACAAGGATTAAATTGGGGCAATTCTCCTGTGTATTAATATGTGTGGGAACATTTGAAAATGAAATTAAGTGATTCAGCTTTTGCTTTGCTACTCTCAGTTTCCGTTCCTGTCTCATTCACTAGGGGCTGGACATTAACTATGGTGCCACTAACAGCCTTAACAAAAGCTCAGAATTTCTTTAGGTTCTGTAAGAGATCACTTGACAATATTCTGCTACAGTAGCCATTGAAGGCATCACACATTGCCCTCTTGACAGCCGAACAAGTTTCATTTAACATCTCCCTATATATAGCCCTACCCTTTGTTTAACATTCATTATGCAGTAAACTCTGTGTAGAAGATTCTTTACAGTGACTGTGTATTATGGAGGTTCCTTCCCATTATGAACTGTCCTACTAGGTACTTATCTATACAATGCATGGTCAACTATTCTTTTAAACTTGAGCCAGAGTTCCTCCACATGTTCTTGCCCCGTGCTGAAAGTTTCAAGTTCCTAACTGAGATATGGCACTACTGATTTTTTTATCTAGTTCACTGAAGATGTATATCATCCTGCTTGTCTTAGGTGTACTTTGGTAATCATTGCTGCCACAATCATGTCATGGTCACAGATACCAGTATCAATGTGGACATCCTCAATGATGTCTGATCTGTTTGTTGCCATTACATCAAATGTATTTCCACCATGAGTGTGGTTCCTAGATAGTTGTTAAAGAAGGCATTTAGTAAAGTTTCACAGGATGTCTTATGACCACCACTAACAAAACTGTAATCATCGGTGGAGACTTTACACATCCAACAATCAACTGGGAAAATTATATGATTTTTGATTACATCCGGAGATGAGTCTGGTGAGCGTTACAAGGATCCAATTTTCGTTTTATGCCCACCCCTGATAATGAGTCTTGCCCAAACGATCTCACATGCAGCTTCAATTTTACCTAAGTGGATTTGAGTTTCTTGTCTACTGTGACAAATACACTACCTCAATTTCCCACTTGTCCATCCTTTTGATATACACTTCAAGATTCCCCAAAATTCTCACTGCTATCGATTCCACATTTCAACCACCTTCTGTACCCTGTATCAGTTGAGCTTCACTGCTTTTCATGAGCGCTTCAAACTCTGGCACTTTGTTGTGAATGCTTCGGTGGTTTACCATTAGGATTTTAATACTCTCACCTGTGTGAAGCAGATTTTACGATCTTACACTGATACTTCTGGGTTTCCTACAGCTATGATAATCTGGTTTGGATGGAGAGTTACCTAATCTAAAAAACCCATGTGTGTACCCCACATGTTCAGCTGCCTGAATAGCAGCCTCTGATGTGTAGAGCACACCTGACCCATTCAGGGTGGACCCTACAGTTCTCAACCCTATGGTGCAAGTCCAGGAAGTTGCACCCCGGCTTGTCACAGAACTTTTGAAGTCTCTGGTTCACTCCTTCCACTTGACTCAGAAACAAAGGGCCATGATCAGTTCTGGAGACAATGCTGCAGATTGTGAGCTTAGTTGAAACTCCAAGCACAAGGCTAGTCTTCCCGACATTCTCTTTCAGTCTCTGGAATGACAAAAGAATGACTTAGGAGCCCAGATGACAGGCATCATGTGTTCCAACATGTGCCACAATCTGCAGTTGGTTACAACCTGTTCTCTCAGTGGCTACTGGAATAGCCTCTCAACATGTTGAATGAGGCACCCAGGCATAGGTAGTGCACCCGACATCCCTTGCTTCCATTTCCCTAAGGGGCACTATCATTCACCATATGTTTGAACTGGTGATGATTAATAAAACCCTTTCCCTTTGCATTTCCTTCTTTTGACACCAGACAAAACAGTTTACCCCAAAGCAGGTGAAGTGAGTCCCATTGGGTCAGTTTCAGTTTCAGTGAAAGACAGCACCTGAAACTTATTGGTTTGGGGGGGCTGTTACAATACCTTCAGTATTCCCTGGTCCCCATCCATCCTGTACAGGACATCTAGATCTACCATTGCTGCACCACTCACAGTCAAGTAGTTGAGCAATGACAGATCCTGTACTTCCTGCAGAGGAGACAGGATCCACGGGAGAGGATAGTACTTGAGGTACCTCTGGTACGGTTATCACAGGTACACAACTCTCGGGAGCTCTTCCAATACACCAGTTCGCAGCAACTGCCAATCATTTGACAGTAGTCAAGGCTATTTCCAGCTGCTCATGAACATCAACCAACTCATCCCAACTTTCGAGAACAGCATTCACAGTGGGACTGCTTATTAGCTGGTGCAGCATGTTATAACGCAGTGAACAAACGACTTTAAATTAAGTCTGATGATTATCTTTTAATCTGATTTAGCGAAAAAGTTGCTAATTCCCTGAAAATACACAAAACAATATATATATATATATATATTAATACAGCAAGAAAACCTGTTGTAAGGATAACAAGCTATGTCCTCACTACCCTTAAATCCTCAACCCAGTCACAAATTCTGCATATTAGCACATACAGGTGTACTTTTGATAATAAGTGTATGAGTGGTAATGAGTTGGATTCATTTCAGAAGTCAAGAAATACTGTATCTATATTGCTGCCTTGATCCTTGGTCTTCAGATTTCATTTGAGAAAAGTGAGAGTTGGGTTTCACTAGATTAATGTTTTTGAAATCACTGCTGGTCGGCATGGAAGAGGTTATTCTGTTTGAGATACCTTGTTACATTTGAGCTTAGGAAGTGTTCTAAGATTCTATCGCAAGTGGATGTTAAGGATATTGGGTAGTACTTTTGTGATCAGGTCCGCTACCCTTCTAACAGAGGGTGTGACATGTTCATTCTTCCAACCACTGAGGATAGTTTTATTGTTTGAGGACTCTACAGTACCTTAAAATTAAAAGTAGGGCTAAATCAGTGACAAAAGTAGTAAAGAATCTCACAGATTCCATTGGGCCCTGGAACTTGGAGACTTCAGTTGATTTTTCAGTGCCACTGATGTTTTTTTCCTTCTTAATATTGTTATTATGCTGTGCCAAGCATTGATGGAGAACTCTGTATATTTCGATTTTTGTTTTTCTAATCTCAGTTTTGTTTATTTTCTTGGCATGACTGTCTGGACACTGACTGTGGTGCCAAAAGCCTGTACATGTGACCGGAATTTGTTTTGAACAAGGCAAAATCGAGGATGGAATAATGACAATATTATGATAAGGACTGATTGCTACTCAGATAGTAGCAATCTATCATTTTCATAATATTATCAGAATTTCTTTTGGTGTTATGAGATATCTTTCAATAATACTCTGCTGCAGTATTTGTTGAAGGCTTTACAGTCAAGTGCATCTCTCTATTTATATCCCTATACATTGGTTTACACCTGTTATGCTGGTGTCCCTTTTCGTTTTAGAAGTTTCATTACAATGGCTGTATAACATGTATGATCCCTCTCATCACAGACTGCTCTTCCAGGAGGGGCACTAAAGCGGTTAAAATGTTGAAAGTCCCAGAAAGCCAATTGCAATGAGAACATTTCACCACCGAGACTGGGTGAAAGCAAAACACAACATCAGTGTTTCTGTCAAGCCAGGCAGCAGTGTTAAGCAGAATGTAGTGGGTTGGAGCAGCCAAACACAGTTGCGTCACCTTTGTATGTGATGAAAGAAAGGCTAAGGTGAATGCAACAAATGGTACCAAGAGTTTTACAAACCATTTCTATGCTATAACAAACACGTTAAGCTAGCACAGCAGATGGAATACCATTGTAATGGCAGTCCTATGCAGTTATGGTGAATTATGTTGGGTAAACATTAGCCACTACTTTACTCCATCAATACCCAGCAGTTTAGCTTGTAAGGCACTTGGTCGGATAGATCAGTGGTGTACATGGTGTTTTCACTCAGTCCCCTGATTGTAGCGAAGTGACTTCTGGTACAAGTCTGTTGTAGATTTCTTGCATGCTATGGATAACAACAGCTGCTACTAGGAGAGACGGCTACCTCACCATAATCATTAGTCACAGAATTCAATACCACAGTCTGCCTCTCTCACTGATCGGAGGACCTGGAGGCCTTTGTGTCCCCCAGGATGAGGACACCAGCATTCCTGACATTCCAGTGGACTGAATACGGCCTACCTGGACAGCAGGCAAATATTGTCGAACATCATCGCTTCAGAGCAACCATCATTGAAGTTTGATGGACGTTGAAGAAAGGTGGTGAGCTGGTGGGGACGGAGCCCCTCACAGGTCAGATTGTATGTGTTCAATACACATGCCGACATCACTCAGTGCCATGGCATCATGGTACAGCCAAAGGTAGGAGCACCACAAGTGATGAACTGCCAGCGCAACATCCGGCTGGAACAAACTCTGTGGTATCAACTGCTGTGATCAGGCAGAAGGGAGCTTATGACGCCGTTCCTCAGTGGACATTGACATCAGATGCTAACTACAAGTCAACATGCTATCTGTATTTTTATGGAAATAAATAAATAACTTTGAATCTTCTTTCACTGCGCACCAGTGACCGTAGGTCACTACCATCCGGAGGAAAACTGGCAAGGAGTGAACTGGGAGAGTACTTCCTGACACAGCACCAACTTGGTGCACTACTATGCTATTGGTTTGTTCACTGAAGCACAAATGTTGGTTAAACCGTGAGTGAAGACAATACCACATTAAGCAAGTAACAGCGGAGTACCAAATCACAACTGAGGAGAAAACAATGTAGCATAGACTCGTCACCAGTAGATACACCAGAGAACTTGCTGTAAACATTGGCTGGTTGACAAGTGAGACAGTGGCAGTTTACAGGAGCCATTAAATGTTCTGTGTATATTTTGCCATACAATCTGCCACTGGCAGATGAATCCTTTCATGCCACACCTATTTTCTTAGTCTCCCCACCATGTTCAAAAGCTTCGAGAGTCATAAGACATACAAAAGAAAAACTTTTTACTTATCTTCATTACCTCTTCTTGTTGTTGGCTCCAAGTTATTGTGTCTAGGTTTACAGCCTTGCTGCTGAAAATTGATTTTATGTTGTGGGTTCCTGAAGACGGAAAAAATGACGAAGAATTATCTGTTGCTACATACTTCTAAATCACACCGTCTTAACAATTTTCACTTCTATCACACCACACATTACATTATTAGTGACACGTGCAAAAACACATCTGATTCCATCAGAGGCATGCCACTGTTACTACTACATGTTATAACTTCAAGTTGAACAAATATATTTCAAGGAAGACGCAATACATGAAAGTCACAGATCAAGTAAACTGAGTGAGAACTGTGTACACTTTAACAGTCTAATCATAACTGAGTCCGAGTCTAGCGGCCCCTGGCTGACTGGCCGCTTAGGTGGTGCTGCTGCTACATGGCTGGCAGACAGCACCGCATGTAGAGGACGGACGTAACTGTGCAGCAGCACTTTGAACGATCGGCGAGTCACAACTCTACATTCTGCACTAAGCACAATATTCCAAAGGGTGTAGAAAGCAAAAAAGTTTAAAGACTTTCTTAAAAAAAGAAGAATCTTTGCTAAAATATATCATTATTTTGTAAATGAATCCAGAAATAAATTTATTAATTAGTGTTAGATTGTGCTGTTAATAATATAAATTTTAAGTATGTCAGAAATTTTGTAATTTTGATTATTTTTAAAACCATACATACAGAGAGTAACAAATTAATTTCTTTTTATACATTTCAGTCTGAAACATAACACATTGTATACAAAATCATATGAAGTTTAATTCAGTTAGACAGCTGATATAATGTTCCCCTACACAAGAATCGATAGTATAATGGTATACGCCCCTCAGTTGCATCGATTGAGGTGCCCTTGTCAGTCAATCATGAAATCTTTACTCCCGCTCAGGACAAGGCAATATTATTTCTTTATGGCTCTCCATCCTATCTTATGGCATTGTTTTGCACAAGAAAAAGAGTATAGCATTAAAGATGATACATGGGAAATAACTATGGTGAAAAGCTGTGTCAGGTTTCTAGTGACAAATCATCTCACTGCTCTAATGCCCCTGCATTAGGCAAAATGCATATGCAACGTCATGGTTACAGTGTTAAGTACAGTATGGTACTAAGTATACATACTGTGGGGTGAAAGCCGAATAGCTATAGCAGTATTAAGTCTTTGAATGTTGTTAATTTTATCACATTAATACACATGTATCTTAAAATACATTACATGGCCACTGTTACAAAGAGTGGAGACATTATTTCATTTTTGCAGTAAAGTCAGTAATAAAACAGAGCTCCTAAAATGTGCATACATATTAGCGGCTACATGTGACAGCGGATCAAGAATAAC
Source organism: Schistocerca piceifrons (assembly GCF_021461385.2). NCBI lineage: Eukaryota > Metazoa > Arthropoda > Insecta > Orthoptera > Acrididae > Schistocerca > Schistocerca piceifrons. The sequence goes on along the minus strand of NC_060144.1, from coordinate 352,327,430 downwards.
TTTTATCAGTATTGCCAGGTAACTTATATGCTAAGTGCTAATTGGCAGTGGGAACAACCATGTTTGTCAAATCATCATCAGCTGATAAAAATACAGGGCTATTCAGAACAAAGAAACAGATTTCAGACATTCATATCTTCCAAATTACAAAAGGTAGCACCACAATGCCAACATTTGTGGATAGACAACAGTTTAGTTTTTGAATTCTAGAACTAGACTTGCTTCAAAACCGTTTATTTCCTCAACATGGAGGTGATTCAAATAACTTCAGCTTCATGCAAGATGGTGCCCTGGCTCATTTCTCTAAGTACGTCCAATGTTACCTGAAGGTCACCTTTCCAGGCATTAGACTGGAAGAGGAGGAGCAGAAGATGAACTTCATCACCAGTGACCTCCCAGGGCTCCAGATTTGACTTCTTGTAACTTATATGTCTAAGGTTATGTAAAAGAGCACATTTTTATGCCCCCTTTGTCCGACACTTGAAAATCTGTGACATTGCATTGTTTAAGCTGTGAATTTGATAACAAGAGACCAACTGCTTTGTGTGTCGCAAGTAATGGGCCACCGTTTTGATATTTGTTGAGTAACACATGGTTCTCACATTGAATACATAAAAATTTGAAATTATATCTTTCCACAAACGTTGTATTCATGCCCGCATCTCGTGGTCGTGCGGTAGCGTTCTCGCTTCCCACGCTCGGGTTCCCGGGTTCGATTCCCGGCGGGGTCAGGGATTTTCGCTGCCTCGTGATGGCTGGGTGTTGTGTGCTGTCCTTAGGTTAGTTAGGTTTAAGTAGTTCTAAGTTCTAGGGACTGATGACCATAGATGTTAAGTCCCATAGTGCTCAGAGCCATTTGAACCATTTGTTGTATTCATGTTTCTATCTTTAGTAGTTTGGAGGTGATAAATGTTTGAAATCTCTTCCTTCTTTTTGAATAGCTCTGTAAAATTGGTATTTTATTTACTGAAAACATGAAAATAAATCACACAAGACTTTTGATGAAACATCCATTTGTTCCATCAGAAAGAGGAGAACTAGAATAACACCAAAGACTTTGTACATAATCGGTTTCATGTTGAAATATTGTTAAGATATAATACCATTAAACTCACAAATATTTTCATATTCCCTCCACATATTTTATATTATGTCAATAATTTTTTCCATCACTTGTAACTATTTTGTAGGAATGGTATCTGCTTGTCAGTTTTTACCTCACCCATAAATACTTAATACATTTATAAATCTGATGACACTTTAATTGTTTGTCTGTTGCTGTCTTCAGTCTCATGACTGCTTTGATGCAGCTCACCACACTAGCAAAACCTTCAGAAGCCCCTTGGTCTTCACCTAAGAATAGAATTGGTGACACTATTCTATATGCTATCTACTTTATAGGTGAGCTACACTTTCCCAAAATTTTTCCAATAGTACAATGTTTAGTATTTGCCTTCCCTACTACCAATCAGGTACACTCACTCCATTTCATATCACTTTGCAATGATATGCCTAGATATTTGAGTGATGTGATTATGTCAAGCAGCACACTATTAATGGTGTATTTGAATGTTACTGTATTGCTTTATCTAGGCACCTGTATTAACCTATATTTTTCTGCAGTTCGAGCAAACTAGGAACCTTATCCATACAGTCTGACCTTTGTCAACAGTGTGCAGTGGACACTTTCTCGAAAGCTAGGAACATGGAATCTGCCTGCTTTCCTTCACCATGATACTGTCCTAAATATATTTGTATTTGATTGTTAAATGAGGAAGGCCAACAGCAGTTACTGATGAGGAAAGCGGCTCTGTATAATTTTCAGTTTTTTCTTGTGCTGAGAGTGAAATATTCTGTGTAAAACTACAGACTGCAAACTACTGTTAGTCTGGAAACTATTCAGCTTAACAGGTTACAGGTCCAGTTTCAGTGAAGTGTTCGTGGCAAATCATCTTCTAAACTGTGTTAGAAAGAAAAATTTTCAGTTTTTTCTTGTGCTGAGAGTGAAATATTCTGTGTAAAACTACAGACTGCAAACTACTGTTAGTCTGGAAACTATTCAGCTTAACAGGTTACAGGTCCAGTTTCAGTGAAGTGTTCTTGGCAAATCTTCTTCTAAACTGTGTTAGAAAGAAAAATTTTAAAAATGCTAGAAAATACAGTTGCAAGTTGATGTTAAAGTGTCGACAAATGAGTTTAGAGCACTGTCAGTTGAATTTTGAGGTTAGAAATATTAACAGCTGTGTTTTAGGTTAAAAGATTTGCATTCAGAAAGTAACTTGTGATCATATAGTGTACACTTAGATCAAGGTCTGCAGAAATGGGTACGTTGGTTTATAAGGTACATAAATCATTACTCCAAGAATTTGACTGGTGAGGCTGGAAAAGGAAGGTATTTAATTACCGTGAAGGTGTTTTGAATGTCATTGACAAGACATTACTGAAGCTCCAGCCACTCAAAGAAGGTGCTGCAGAAATACAAGTCAAAAAGCACAAGGAACAGTTTGATTTGTTTCCTAAGGCAAACATTTACACAGTCCGTATGCAACAAGTGCTATTAATTATGAAGTGTATCAGTGGTAATGAAAAGGGAAACAGTTAGTGATACATGAGATGCCTTAAAGCAGCAATTAGATGCCACATGCAAGGATCAGTTGTTTTAAAATTTGTTGAGTCATTTTCTCCATTAGTTGGAGATTCATTTGTGCTTCAGATGTGTTCTACACTAATCCCTTCTTTTGGTCAAATTGTGCCACAAATTTCTTTTTCCGCTATTTTGATTCACTGACTCATTAGTGACATGGTCTATACACCTAGTGTCCAGTATCCTCCCGTAACAACTCATTTCAAATGTTTCAGTTGTTTTCTTGTTTGAAATGTTTATCATCTATATTTCACTTCCACACAAGGCTATACTCCAGACAAGTATATTCAGAAAATGCTTCATAAAACATAAATTTATGTGGGAACAAATTTCTCTTTCTCAGAAATGCTTTTCTCTCTATTGCCAGTTTGCATTTTGCATCTTCCATGATTTTGCTGGCCAAATAGCAAAACCAACTACTTTTAATGCCTAATTGCTGAATCTAATTTCTTCAGAATTCCTTGATTTAATTGGACTGCATGCCACTTCCCTTATTTTACTTCTGTTGATACTAATGTATACTCTTTCCAAATCACTGTCTATTCCATTCAGCTGTTCTTCTGGTTCCTTTGCTGTCTTTACAATGTTCTTAGCAGACCTCAAAAAGTTTTTATTTCTTTTCCTTGAAGTTTAATGTCTTGCGTGAATATCTCCTTGGTTTCCTGTACAGCTTGCTTGATGTACATATTGAAAAATATTGGGGAGAGGCTAACACTTTCTCACTGCCATCTCACCTACTACTTTCCTTTCATGCCCTTCAATTTTTAAAACTACAGTCTGATGTCAATATTAGTTGTTGATAACCAACTGCTGCTTGTATTTTACCTCTGCTGCCTTATAACTACATTCTGCTTCCTGTATTTGTATTCCAATCAACATTGTCAGAAGCTTTCTCTAAATATACAAATGTTTTAACCAAAGAGAAATGATAGGGTCTTTACTACCCCGTATGTTCCTGTATTTCCCTGGAACACAAACTGATTTCGTTCCACCAGTTTTGCATGATTCTGTAAATAATTTGTGTACTTATTTTGCAGAAAGGACTTAATAACACTAGTTTGGTAATATACTAGTTCAATAATATTCACATCTATCAGCAACTGATTTCTTTGGAATTTGAATAATTACATTCTTCTTAAAGTCCGGCAGTAATTTGTCTATCTCATATATCTTAGCGTACCAGGTAGAGTAGTTTTGACATGACTGGTTCCCTCAAGGACCTCAGTAATTCTGAGGGGCCTCTTTCAACTTAACGTTTTCAGTATTTTGTCAAATTCACTCACAGAATCGTATCTCCCACCTCATCTTCATCTATTTGTGCTTCTCTTTCTGTAAGTTCTTCTGTCTTCAAGTTTCTTTCCCTTAATGTACATATTCATTTCAACTTTTGATATTCTATTCTTTGTTCAGTATGTTCTTGCTACCTGAGCTCTTAATATTCCGCAGCAAACTGTTTTGCCCTCTACTTTACATATATACACAGTCATATACATACAGTTGTTTGTATACATACAGTCTGCTACACGCAAATGATTGTATGCATTCACTAATTCCCATTGTGACTTATGTATATTGTAGTCATAGTATCCCATGTTTTTTTTTCATTTTTTTTAGCTGTAGAATTTTACATATATGAACATTTAAAGCAAGTTTCCAATCTTTGTACCACTTTGGAATGTTATTAATAATGTGACAGAATATTTGTGCAACTTTTTTTTCGGACAATAATTTATTGTAAACTACAGCAGCAGAAAAATTCCGAGGTCACTGTTAGTATTTTCTGCAAAGTCATAAATATATAATATGAACAGCAAGAATCCTTACACACTTCTCGGCAGCATAGCTGAAGTTACTTCTGCATCTGTAGGCTACACTCTATATCTACATCTACGTCTATACTCTCCAAACCACCGTGAGGGGGTGCATGGTAGAGGGTACATCTCATTGTACCAATTATTCCAATCATATACGGAGTGGAGGAAGAATGGTTGTTTGAATGTCTCTGTGTGTACAGTAATTATTCTACTCGTTATCTTCACGGTCACAGAGTGAACAATATATAGGGGTTTTGTTGTATATTACTACAGTAATCAGTAGACATTTTCAGGGTAGTTTATGTCTGTCTTGAAGAGTCTCTCAGTTCAGTTCCTTCAGTATCTCTGTGACTCTCTCCCATGGATTAAACAAACCTGTTACCATTCATGCTGCCCTAATCTGTATACGTTGAATATCCCGTTGAGCCTATATGATATGGGCCCCACATACTTGAGCATTATTGTAGAACCGGTAGCATGACTGATTCGTAAGCAATCACCTTTGTAGGTGGCTTGCACTTCGCCAGTATTCTGCCAACAAACCAACCACCTGCTTTACCCCTGACTAAGCCAATGTGATCATTCTGTTTCATACCCCTGCAAAGTAATACAACTGGGCTTTTATATGAGTTAGCCAATTCCGACAGTGACTCATTTCTATTATAATCACAGGATACTTTTTTTTTTTTTCATTTCATGAAGTGAAGAATTTCATTTTTCTGAAGATTTGAAGCAAGTTGCCAGTCTTTTCACCACTTTGTAGTCTTATGAAGGTCTGACTGACCATTTCTGCAGTTTGTTTCAGATAAGTACTTCATTACAGGTAACTGCATCATCTGCTTAAATCCTGGTTTTACTATTACTGTTGTCTGCAACATCATAAATATATAACAAGAACAGCAAGGGTCCCAACATACTTCGGTGAGGCACACCTGAAGTTACTTCTACATCTGATTATGAATCTCCATCCTAGAGGATTCGCTGCCTGCTTCCTGCCAAAGTGTATTCAATCTAGTCACAAATTTCACTTGATATCCTATATGATTGTACTTTTCACAATAAGTGTTGACATTGTACTGAGTCTTGGGTTTTCAGAAATCAAGATACACAGCACCTACCTGATTTCCTTGATCCAATGCTTTCAGTACATTATACACTCCTGGAAACTGAAATAAGAACACCGTGAATTCATTGTCCCAGGAAGGGGAAACTTTATTGACACATTCCTGGGGTCAGATACATCACATGATCACACTGACAGAACCACAGGCACATAGACACAGGCAACAGAGCATGCACAATGTCGGCACTAGTACAGTGTATATCCACCTTTCGCAGCAATGCAGGCTGCTATTCTCCCATGGAGACGATCGTAGAGATGCTGGATGTAGTCCTGTAGAATGGCTTGCCATGCCATTTCCACCTGGCGCCTCAGTTGGACCAGCGTTCGTGCTGGACGTGCAGACCGCATGAGACGACGCTTCATCCAGTCCCAAACATGCTCAATGGGGGACAGATCCGGAGATCTTGCTGGCCAGGGTAGTTGACTTACACCTTCTAGAGCACGTTGGGTGGCACGGGATACATGCGGACGTGCATTGTCCTGTTGGAACAGCAAGTTCCCTTGCCGGTCTAGGAATGGTAGAACGATGGGTTCGATGACGGTTTGGATGTACCGTGCACTATTCAGTGTCCCCTCGACGATCACCAGTGGTGTACGGCCAGTGTAGGAGATCGCTCCCCACACCATGATGCCGGGTGTTGGCCCTGTGTGCCTCGGTCGTATGCAGTCCTGATTGTGGCGCTCACCTGCACGGCGCCAAACACGCATACGACCATCATTGGCACCAAGGCAGAAGCGACTCTCATCGCTGAAGACGACACGTCTCCATTCGTCCCTCCATTCACGCCTGTCGCGACACCACTGGAGGCGGGCTGCACGATGTTGGGGCTTGAGCGGAAGACGGCCTAATGGTGTGCGGGACCGTAGCCCAGCTCCATGGAGACGGTTGCGAATGGTCCTCGCCGATACCCAGGAGCAACAGTGTCCCTAATTTGCTGGGAAGTGGCGGTGCGGTCCCCTACGGCACTGCGTAGGATCCTACGGTCTTGGCATGCATCCATGCGTCGCTGCGGTCCGGTCCCAGGTCGACGGGCACGTGCACCTTCCGCCGACCACTGGCGACAACATCGATGTACTGTGGAGACCTCACGCCCCACGTGTTGAGCAATTCGGCGGTACGTCCACCCGGCCTCCCGCATGCCCACTATACGCCCTCGCTCAAAGTCCGTCAACTGCACATACGGTTCACGTACACGCTGTCGCGGCATGCTACCAGTGTTAAAGACTGCGATGGAGCTCCGTATGCCACGGCAAACTGGCTGACACTGACGGCGGCGGTGCACAAATGCTGCGCAGCTAGCGCCATTCGACGGCCAACACCGCGGTTCCTGGTGTGTCCGCTGTGCCGTGCGTGTGATCATTGCTTGTACAGCCCTCTCGCAGTGTCCGGAGCAAGTATGGTGGGTCTGACACACCGGTGTCAATGTGTTCTTTTTTCCATTTCCAGGAGTGTAGGAGGAAAGTGTGAGTTAGGTTTCACATAATCAATGTTTTCGAAATCCATGCTAGTTGGCATTGAGGAGGTCATTCTGTTCGAGGTACCTCATTGTGTTTGACCACAGAATATCTTCTAAGATTCTACAACAAATCAATGTCAAGGATACTGAACGGTAGTTTTGTGGATCACTTGTATTACACACCTTGTAGGTGGGTGTGACGTGTGCTTTTGCTGAGAACTGGGCACAGGTTTTCTTGTTTGAGGGGTCTGTGATAGATCATAGTTAGAAGAGGTTCTAACTGAGCAGAAAATTCAGTATGAAGTTTACCAGAATTCCATTGGGCTCGGGAGCTTAATTCAGTTTTAATGATTTCAGCTGTTTCTCAACAACACTGACACTAATAATTATTTCTATCATCTTTTTCATGGTACAAGGATTAAATTGGGGCAATTCTCCTGTGTATTAATATGTGGGGGAACATTTGAAAATGAAGTTAAGTGATTCAGCTTTTGCTTTGCTACTCTCAGTTTCCGTTCCTGTCTCATTCACTAGGGTCTGGACACTAACTTTAGTGCCACTAACAGCCTTAATATATGACCAGAATTTCTTTGGGTTCTGTCAGAGATCAGTTGGCAATATTATGCTACAGTAGCCATTGAAGGCATCACACTTTCCCCTCTTGACAGCCGACCAAGTTTCATTTAACATCTCTTTATATATAGCCCTACCCTTTGTTTAACATCCATTATGCAGTAAACTCTATTTAGAAGTTTCTTTACAGTGACTGTGTATCATGGAGGTTCCTTCTCATTATGAACTGTCCTACTAGGTACTTATCTATACAGTGCATGGTCAACTATTCTTTTAAACTTGAGACAGAGTTGCTCTACATGTTCCTGCCCTGTGTTGAAAGTTTCAAGTTCCTAACTGAGATATGGCACTACTGATTTTTTTTATCTAGTTTACTGAAGATGTATATCATCCTGCTTGTCTTAGTTGTCCTTTGTACTTTGGTAATCATTGCTGCCACAATCATGTCATGGTCACTGATACCAGTTTCAATGTGGACATCCTCAAAGAGGTCTGATCTGTTTGTTGCCATTAGATCAAATGTATTTCCATCATGAGTGTGGTTCCTGGACAACTGTTCTAGATAGTTGTTAAAGAATGCATTTAGTAAAGTTTCACAGGATGTCTTTTGAGCACCACAAACAAAACTGTAATTTTCCCAATTGATTGTTGGATGCGTAAAGCCTCCACCGATGATTACAGTATGATTGGGGAACACCCCTGATACTGAGTCTTGCCCAAATGATCTCACATGCAGCTTCAATTTTACCTCAGTGGATTTGAGTTTCTTGTCTACTGTGACAAATACACTACCTCAATTTCCCACCTGTCTATCTTTTTGATATACACTTAAAGTTTCCACACAATTCTCACTGCTATCAATTCCACGTTTCAACCACCTTCTGTACCCAGTATTAGATGAGCTTCACTGCTTTTCATGAACGCTTCAAACTCTGGCACTTTGTTGTGAATGCTTCAGTGGTTTACCATTAGGATTTTAATACTCTCACCTGTGGGAGGCAGTTTTTACGATCTTACACTGATACTTCTGGGTTTCCTACAGCTATGATAATCTGGATTGGATGGAGAGTTGCCTAATGTAAAAAACCCTTGTGTGCTCCCTACCTATGTTCAGCTACCTGAATAGCAGCCTCTGATGTGTAGAGCACACCTGACCCATTCAGGGGGGACTCTACCGTTCTCAACCCTATGGTGCAAGTCCAGGATGTCACACCCCGGCTTGTCACAGTAGTTCTGAAGTCTCTGGATCACACTTGCCACTTGACACAGAAACAAAGGGCTATGATCAGTTCTGGAGACAATGCTGCAGATTGTGAGCTTCGTTGAAACTCCAAGCACAAGGCTAGTCTTCCCAACATTCTCTGTCAGTCTCTGGAATGACAAAAGAATGACCTAGGAGCCCAGATGACAGGCATCATGTGTTCCAACATGTGCCACAATCAGCTGTTGGTTGCAACCTGTTCCCTCAGTGGCTACTGGAATAGCCTCTTCAACATGTTGAATGAGGTACCCAGGCACAGGTAGTGCACCTGACGTCCCTTGCATCCATTTCCCTAAGGGGCACTATCATTCACCATATGTTTGAACTGGCAATGATTAATAAACCCCTTCCCATTTGCATTTCCTTCTTTTGACACCAGACAAAACAGGTTTCCCCAAAGCAGGTGAAGTGAGTCCCATTGGGTCAATTTCAGTTTCAGTGAAAGACAGCACCTGAAACTTATTGGTTTGGGGGGACTGGTACAATATCGTGAGTATTCCCTGGTCCCCATCCATCCTGTACAGGACGTCTAGATCTACCATTGCTGCACCACTCACAGTCAAGTAGTTTAGTAATGACAGATCCTGTACTTCCTGCAGAGGAGACAGGATCCACGGGAGAGGATAGTACTTGAGGTACCTCTGGTACACAGCTCTCGGGAGCTCTTCCAACACACCAATTCGCAGCAACTGCCAATCATTTGACAGTAGTCACTGCTATTTCCAGCTCATGAACATCAACCAATTCATCCCATCTTTCGAGAACAGCATTCACAATGGGACTGCATTTTAGCTGGTGCAGCATGTTATAAGGTAGTGAAGAAACAACTTTAAATTAAGTCTGATGATTATGTTTTAATCTGATCTAGCTAAAAAGTTGCTATAGTTGAATTCTTTTATCTTGGCGGCTCACGCATGCCCGCCTAGACGCGGGAGATTGCTGCGTTGCCAGTTACACATGACGCATGCGCCAAGAGAAGCAGCGCCATAGTATAGCATAGTTCGCAAGCTTACGTTTAGGGGGGAGTGCGCAGTTCATGAAGTAAAGCCACCTCAGCCGCATTATCCCTTTTGATGCTACAAAGATGTGCTCCCTACATTCCGCACTGTGCACGATTTTGACACTTCACTGCTCGCCTGTGCAGACACATGATGTTCCGACTGCTTTGACACTCTTATCATTCGATTCCACAAAAATTATTTGGCCCAATAATTAGATTTTTACGCATCTTCTTGACTGATACCTTCCCTCCATAAATGACTTAATTTTGTTTCGATGTTCAACGTAGTTATTATGCAGCATTAAATATAGTAAACCATTGCACGAAATTTTAAAGAGTTTTCAGAGGTAAAAGTCCATAGCGTATACTATCCGTATGGTCGAGTTTAGTTGCCACAATCTCGAGAATGAAATGTGGACAAGAAACCTAAATTTCATATAAAATTTACTGTATAACAATATCTCATTTCATTTAAGTACCACATAGGTGTCATATGTAATATTGAGAAATATTCCATCTCTCGCGACTGTAACAAAAGTTTTATTTACACCGGGCATGTTTGGCTTTATTTTAAAGCACTTCAATCAATCAAAAGGTAGTAGACAAAATACATTAAACAAAACTGTGGACTTACAAAAACATTAGGACTTGAATATACTGTCTATCAGTGAAGTGCTCTGAGCTATGTCAAATATAATTTTTGTGTGTGGCACACACAAACAGCATTTATTTGCTAAAACACTGATCAGCCAACACAAACGTTGAATATTGTGTTACCGCAGCACAAAACTACGAAAGGTGACTTGGCAATGGAGGAGACAAAATACTGTCCACTGATGATGCTTCAAAAGAGAGATTCGCGTCTGGTCTAAATAAGTTGCTTGTTACAGTTGCAGAAGATGAATATATTTCAATACCATTGGTAAAACTGCGACTGTGGAACAAAAACAAGAAAGAGAACATGAGTACCATTGTGTATGTGCCATACCTTTCATCGACTGAAGTGCTTTAAAATAAAGCCAAATCCGCCCGGTGTAAATAAAACTTTTATTACAGTCGCGAAAGAGGGAATATTTCTCAATATTACATACGACATCTATGTGGTACTTAAATGAAATGAGATATAGTTATACAGTAAATTTTATATGAAATTTAGGTATCTTGTCCACATTTCATTCTCAACATTGTGGCAACTAAAATCGACCATACGGAAAGTATACGCTATGGACTTTTACCTCTGCAAACTCTTAAAATTTCGTGCAGTGGTTTACTACATTTAATGCTGCACAATAGCTGCGTTGAACATCGAAACAAAATTAAGTCATTTATGGGGGGGAAGGTATCAGTCAAGAAGACGTGTAAAAATCAAATTTTTGGGACAAATAGTTTTTGTGAAATTGAATGATAAGTGTGTCAAAGCAGAGGGAACACCATGTGTCTGCACAGGCGAGCAGTGCAGTGATGACAAAATCGCGCACAGAGTGGAATGCGGGGAGCACGTGTCTGCAGCAGCGAAAGGGTTAATGAAGAGACAAAGCACTAGAAATTTCAAAAAATTGCATTCAAACGAATAAAATTCGTGAAGTAAGGCACTTCAATATTGTTTTTAAATAAAGAAAACATTATGCATCGCACAAGGTTCGAACTCTTAACTTTACACATAGCATCCCAATGCCTTTACCGTTACGCTAACGCAGCTCGTCTGACAATGTAACTCATTGAGGACTCTAACATGTCACGCAAAATACTGACAAACACTGTTGGTATGACTATGAATTACTCACACTTCGCCAAAGTACGATAGGAAATAAACAATTACCGCTGTTCTTTATTGCAAAAAAGCGGTTGGTGAGATTGATACAAACACCTTTCCTCGCTATCGCCTGAATTAGGAGTCTTATTGCTTGTTTGGTTTAATTAATTAATAGAATATGAAGCAATTGGTATAAAGAATTATTTTTTCAAACTTTCTATAAAAGAAAGTCTGCTATCAAGACATTGCTTTTGCTCTATTACTTTATTTTTGACTGAACGTTTCTAAAACTGAAGACACTCGTCCGTGCTCTGCACTGCAGTCGAGATCTGGCAACGTCGTTCTCTGGTCATTGGCTGACTGTGTTTTGTGACGTCAGATGCGCAGAATGAACCTAAACTCGGCCGCCAACATAAAAGACGCGCACAAAAGTAGGGCTAAATCAATGACAAATGTAGTAAAGAATCTCACAGAGAATCCATTGGGCCCTGGAACTTGGGGACTTCAGTTGATTTTTCAGTGCCACTGATGTTTTTTTCCTTCTTAATATTGTTATAATGCTGTGCCAAGCACTGATGGAGAACTCAGTAAATTTCTGCTTTTGCTTTTCTAATCTCAATTTTGTTTCATTTCTTGGCATGACTGTCTGGACCCTGACAGTGGTGCCAAAAGCCTGTATATGTGACCGGAAAATCATTTCAACAATGCAAAAACCAGGATGGAATAATGACAATATTATGATAAGAATTGATTGCTACTTAGATAGTAGCAATCTATCCTTTCATAATATTGTCAGAATTTCTTTTGGTATTATGAGATATCTTTCAATAATACTCTGCTGCAGTAGTTGTTGAAGGCTTTACAGTCAAGTGCATCTCCCTATTTATATCTCTATACTTTGGTTTACACCTGTTATGCTGATGTCCCTTTTCTTTTTAGAAGTTTCATTACAATGGCTATATACCATGTATGATCCCTCTCATCACAGAATGCTCTTCCAGGAGACATCAATATTGCTGTTGTGTACCAATGTTGTATAGGGCAGCAAAGCGGTTAAAATTTTCAAAGTCCCAGAGCAATGCTATCATGCTACCTTATGGCAATGTCGTCACAAGCCAATGGCAATGAGAACATTTCACCACTGAGACTGGGTTAGAGCAAAACACAATATCAGTGTTTCTGGCAAGCCAGGCAGTAGACTTAAGCAGAATGTAGTGGGTCAGAGCAGCCAAACACAATTGCATCACTTTCGTATATGATGAAAGAAAGGCTAAGCTGAATGCAACAAATGGTACCAAGAGTTTTACAAACCATTTCTATGCTATAACAGTCGTTAAGCAAGCACAGCAGATGGAGTAATTGCAAGCCTTATGCAGTCATGGTAAATGATGTTGGGGTAAACATTAGCCAATACTTCACTCCATCAATACCCCAGCAGTTTAGCTTGTAAGGCACTTGGTCGGATAGATCAATGGAGTACATGGTGTTTTCACTCAGTCCCCTGATTGCAGCGAAGTGACTTCTGGTACAAGTCTGTTGTAGATTTCTTGCATGCTATGGATAACAACAGCTGCTACTAGGAGAGACAGCTACCTCACCATAATCACTAGTCACAGAATTCAATACCACAGTCTCCCTCTCTCACTGATCGGAGGACCTGGAGGCCTTTGTGTCCCACCAGGATGAGGACACCAGCATTCCTGACATTCCAGTGGACTGAATACAGCCTACCTGGACAGCAGGCAAATATTGTCGAACATCATCGCTTCAGAGCAACCATCATTGAAGTTTGATGGATGTTGAAGAAAGGTGGTGAGCTGGTGGGGACGGAGCCCCTCACAGGTCAGATTGTATGTGTTCAATACACATGCCGACATCACTCAGTGCCATGGCATCATGGTACAGCCAAAGATAGGGGCACCACAAGTGATGAACTGCCAGCGCAACATCCAGCTCTTATGAACTCTGTGGTGTCAACTGGTGTGAGCAAGCTGAAGGGAGCTTATGACTACAGGTCAACATGCTATCTGTATTTTTATGAAAATGAATAAATAACTTTGATCTTCATTCACTGCCTACCAGTGACCATAGGTCACTACCATCCTGAGGAAAACCGGCAAGGAATGAACTGGGAGAGTACCTCCTGACACAGAACCAACTAGGTGGACTATTATGCTATTGGTTTGTTCACTGAAGCACAAATGTTGGTTAAACCGTGAGTGAAGACAATACCACATTAAGCAAGTAACAGTGGAGTACCAAATCACAACTGAGGAGAAAACCATGTAGCATAGAGTCGTCACCAGTAGATACACAAGAGAACTTGATGTAAACATTGGCTGGTTGACAAGTGAGACAGTGGAAGTTTACAGGAGCCCTTAAATGTGCTGCATATATTTTGCCATACGATCTGCCACTGGCGGATGAATCCTTTCATGCCACACCTATTCTCTTAGTCTCTTCACCATGTTCAAAAGCTTCGAGAGTCATAAGACATACAAAAGAAAAACTTTTTAATTATCTTCATTACCTCTTCTTGATGTTGGCTCCAAGTTATTGTGTCTAGGGGTACAGACTTGCTGCTGAAAATTTGATTTAATGTTGTGGGTTCCTGAAGACGAAATAATTGACAGAATAATTATCTGTTCCTATAATTTTCTTTTATTTTATCCCATTCTTCTAAATCACGCCGTCTTTACACTTTTCAATTATATCACACCACACATTACATTATTAGTGTCACAAGCAACAAATTTTAAAGACTATCTTGAAAAAAGAAGAATCTTTGCTAAAATATATCATTATTTTGTAAATGAATCCAGAAATAAATTTATTAATTTGTGTTAGATTGTGCTGTTAATAATATGAATTTGAAGTATGTCAGAAATTTTGTAATTTTGATTATTTTTAAAACCATGCATACTGAGTGTAACAAATTAATTTCTTTTTATACATTTTAGCCTTTAACATAACACACTGTATACAAAATCATATGAAGTTAATTTCAGTTAGACAGCTGATATAATGTTCACCTACACAAGAATCGATAATATACATGGTATCAGTTAGTTATGTAAAATAAAGGTAATGTTAGAGGAGGGTGGCCCATTACAGTGAGAAGATTAGGTTAAGTATTATGGAAAAAATTTGTCATTTGCACACAAATTACCCTATTATACTAAAATTACCTCGACCAAATCTGTTTAACAGTGGGAATATAGGCAGAATCGAGACTTTGCAAAGGCTGGGTTTGAAACCTGGGGCCTTTTCACTGTCGATACTGAAGGGCATTGATGATCAATGAATTACAGCAGCTGAGTTCTCAATCAAAAACAACTGAAGCATAAGTTTATCAATTGAGACTGTCTGAAAGAAAACAACTTGAGGAGGAAGAAGAAACTGTTGAATATGCATATGGTTAGCACTGAATCAACAGACACTAAATGTAACAAAATAAAAGCTATGTCCTGTTTTTAAATTAAGTTTAATGTAAGTTTACTTTTTACATGTTATATTTATCATTTCTCTTAATGTGTACGAAATAGGAAGGTAAAATCTGGCATGTTGCTGTAAAGCCTTATGCTACAAGACTCTTTGGAGCCATTAAAAAAAATGTAGCAAGTTTTGTGACATAAAATGTTGAAAAAATTATTTAAACTTTTGTTTAGCAGATCTCAATAGCAATTAAAACCAAATGAAAAAAACTTATCAAAAATCTTTTCCACTGATGGGTATTAAAAAATCATTTTGTAGATTACGTGTGCAGAACTTGGTGTTTTAGGGTGTGGTGGTCTACTCGAAATGGTATATTTAATAGGTACACATTATCATTAAATTTAACTTCTAGTATTCAAAGACCTTTAAGATGGAGACTTTTGAAAACTGTTTCATATCAAAATTGCCTAATGAGTTTTAATCAGATAATCAATGTGTTTTGAAGATACTCATGAATGGAGTTCAGAAATTAAGTACACATGTGGAACAGTATGAGAATAGGATGTATAAGAAGTTACAATAAGCATTGATTATGATAATGGTAAATGAACAGTTGGTACAATTAATGGCAATGTGCAATGAATTGGAAAAGGAATATAATTTCCTAATAACAGCCATAGTGAATGCAGAAAGAGGTTTGTTGGAAACTCACTTAATAAACTCAGTACAGGTGGCACAATACTTGAAGTTAATTACACATGATACAAAAGACTAACAGTTTCTGACCAAACTCATTGTGGACCAGGGTTACCAGTTATCACATATTACAAATTTCAGTGTACTCTAGCAACTGTTGCTTCATCAACAAAAGATAAAAATTTTAGGGTGAAGCATCAGATATGTAAACAGAATTTTCTGCTCATATCTACACATGATCATGAAAGATGTGAAGCACAAATTTTGCACCTGGTTAGAGAGGTGCTAAAAATTTCAATCTAAAGTATATTGTTTTGAACACAAGTATCTCGACACAGATACGAGACAATGAATGGTTATTCATAGCTCCCAAAGTGAGGGATTGACAGTTCCATCTAATGAGTTACCACTGATTGATGTCATACTATGCGATACTGGCAAGTTGACATTTCTGGGAAAATGCAGGGCTTCTGGAGCTTAGAACATGTTATGATCAGAACATATGACAGGCCAATATAAGTAGAGATAGCACCTGCTCTGAGCCCCAATTACATGATGTGCGTAACCTGTACACCTATGCTCCAGCGTCCCAAGCATGTATATCTGTAACTACACACTGGTTCACGTAGAAGTATTACACCATACACATGTGATATACCTAAAGCACATGTCCAGTACACAAACAGACACACAAACAGATCTGTCTAATCTCTTGTAAAGCTCTGGGACGATGGATATGGCCTGTTTTGTGAAAATGCTGTCTATGACAGAAGATGGAATTAGCAAGTGTGACACAGTCATGAGGCAGGCTGTCTCACATTCTCGAAAGTAAGAATTAAATAAAATGTGTATGCATTTTGTGATCATACCAGCCTGGATCTCGAATAAAATCTAGATAAATGCCCTGTTCCATTGCAGGCTGGTTGTAACAATATGTATGTGGCTACTACGGAATCTTTTAAGAGTCTGGCTTTTAGCCACAGAATAGTGCAGCCCACCACTCCAAAAGTTGTTATGGATATATGTTAAGCAATTTTCAACACTTTAAAGGACCAGTACTTAAAAGTGCACTTCTGTTATTTTTCCAATTTTGGACTATGTATATGTGCTGCTCAGTTTTATGCAGTCCTCGTCTGTCACACTGGGCCAAACTGCATGGACTTTCTCCCCTATCACTGCCAGTTTCTCTTTTCTGGCATGCTGAAATAAAGCAGGAGATGTAATAAAATCAAAGATGAGCCTTCACAAACTAAAGCATTAAGATTCAAATCAAAAATCACTGCATAACTTTATATGCACATTACTCAGAAAGAGACAATTGCTGACATACCTTATTCTGATTTAGCCGGTCATACGTACCCCCTTTCCTTGCTGTATGCCAGATTTAAGATACTTAATGCCTCTTTGCTCCATTTAATTTCTAGAATATGAAGCAATCAATAGAAAGAAATGCTTTCACAAACAGCTAGTATAAAAAAGTCTACTGCAAAAAAAGCTATTTTCCTGCAATTATGAAACCTACTTATTGGAGAAAAAAATAAAAAAAAAATGCGCAAAATCTCCAAAATAAAAAAGTAAACATTAAGCACTAGCTGCCTAACAATATGAAAACAACAAGCCGAAGGCACTGTGGTACATCTTTCATGTGAGTTATTGCTGCCTACTGTGCATGCATGGATTGACGGCAGTTTAGAACTGTTCTCTTTTTTGGGGATAATGTGTCTGCTAATTTCCATAGTTTCAGTCGTTCTACCACCAGATGGCTGTTGCACTAGACAGTGCCTTTCGCAGTGGATCGTCATGTAATACCCATTTTAAATATATAAATGGACAATGGATTAAGCTTGGATCCACTTTTTTGCAAGAACACAAATTATTGTTTTGTTTTATCACCAAATCAATGCACGCCCGCATACCAACTGAAGAAACAATCAAAGTAATTGAAAGACAACTACACTGGACAAATATAATACCAAAAACACATTCACAGGAAGTCTCTACTATTTTGAAGGTAATCACAGGTTAAAACTATTTCAGAGTTATAGATGAATTCTACATCCTACATGGGGTCACCGATTAATGGCCTACTGGCCAACATCTTCCTTAACCACCTTGAAAAAAAAATCTTTGGAGAAATAATAAAAACAAAACAGTACAAAGTAATATACTGGTACAGTTATGTTGATGACATAATTTGCTCGACAGATGAAACACATGATTGGATGCTCAGAATACACAGAGTCATCAATACTTGAAAATGAAGAGACAGGTACATAGATTTACTTGACATCACAACAGAAACAAAAAAAAATATGAACTGGTTTTCAGTGTATAGAAAACCAACACTGAACAGCACAATTATCCACAGCACAGCAAACCACCCAACAATCCACAAGCACGCCAGCCTCAGATACATCCTACATACAAAAATAAATACTTGTTCCACAGATCATGTATATGACATTTCATGACGATGTGAATCATGTCACTTTAACATAAGTTTTCTTTACACAATTATTTTTACTGCTTTGTATCTAAAAATTCATCTATTGAGCAAGAGTTGTCATTCAGAAATTTTTTAAAACTTGTTTTTAAATGTTGGATTGCTTATGTCAGACTTTTAATGCAATTTGACAAATGACCAAAGATTTTTGTGGCAGCATAGTTTACCCTTTTCTGTGCCAAAGTAAGATTTAACCCAGAATAGTGACGATCAACTTTCTTTTAGTGTTGTACCTATGCACTATACAGTAATTTTTGAATTGGGATGGGTTATTAATAACAAATTTCGTATGTATTGAGAAGGTACTGTGAATATCCTGAGTATCTTAAATAAATGACTGCAAGGTGATTTTGGGTGGGCTACAATGAGCTATGCTGATCGCGAGAATACATGTAGTATTGAACAGCAGTTGTCTAATTGCTTCCACATCACTGTAGACGATCCTGATTACTAGCTACGTTTATAAATCAAGAACTTAGAAAATTGGATTCAAATAAATCAGTCTGCATTTAAGATGAGGAATTTACAGAAATGCGGCATGATGGAACAAAATCATTAACTTTACCAACAGAAAGAAGATGGATAGCAGGTAGGTCACTAGCTTTAAATAAAGCTGAACTCTATTTCGGCATAGTTGAAAATCTGATGAACTTAATACAGCCCACAACACAAAAGTTAATCTAGCTTTGATAGATGAAGTTGCAAAAACACAGGTGCATCATGAACTGCTGAAACAAATACTTAGGTATACTAAAATGTCAAAATTATGAAAAGCAAAGTTTGCTACTCACCATATAGCACAGATGTTGAGTAGAGGATACAAAGAACAAAAAGACTATCAAACAAGTAAGCTTTTGGTCTAAAAGGCCTTAATCAGAATTAGACAACACTCACATGCAAACACAACTCACACACACATGACTACAGTCTCTGACTGCTCAGGCGAGACTGTGAGCAGCAGTGCATGATGAGAGAAGCAATCTGGGTGGTAGTGGTAAGGAGGTGGCTGGGGTGAGGAAGGGGAGAGGTAGCAGGGCAGCAGTGGAGGATGGTAAAGTGCTGCTTATGGGAGCATACATGGACAAGGTAGAGAAAGGGAAGGGCGGCAAGGTGAAGTCAGGAGGTTAGACAGAGGGTAGGGTTAACGAGAGAAGTTAGAAGATTGTCATTGCGTTGGTGGTACTACATGGTATCCCGCTTGTCACTATTGATGCCACATCCGTTTACACCAATATTCCTAATGCCATTTGCCTTGCCACTATTGAAGTCTACGTTTCGCAATGCCCAATGGATTTCACGCCTACAACCTACTTCCTAGTCACAATGACCAACTATATCCTCACCCACAATTACTTCCCCGTTGAAGGCATCGCCAGCAAATAAATACAGGGTATGGCAATGGGCACCCGCATGGCAGCATGCTATGTCAACATAGTCATGGGCCATGTGGAGGAATCCTTTCTAACCACCTAGAATACGAAAAACCTTACCTGGTTCACATTCATTTATGACATCTTTGTGATCTGGATCGTGTTGTGAGGGTGCTGTGCCCTATCCACATTCCTCCAGAACCTCAACACCTCATCTCGCACTCACTTCATCTGGTCCTCCTTAACCCAACAAGGTACCTTCCATGATATTGACCTCCACTCAAAGATGGCTATGTCTGTACCTCCATCCATATCAACTCTTCCAAGCACCAGAAATACCTCCACTTCAACAGCTACCACCCATTTCATACAGCCTAGTCACCCGTAGCTACTGCATCTGTAATGATGAGTAGTCCCACTTGAAATATACCACGGGTCTCGCTGATGTCTTCACAGACTGTAATTACATTCCCACCTTCGTACACAAATAGATCTCGCATGCCTTACCTCTCCATGTACCGAAGTCCCACCATCTTACCACAAAGGAGTATTCCACTTGTGACACAGTATCACCCAGAACTGGAGCAACTGAATCACATGCTCTGCCACAGTTTCAACTACCTCTTGTCATGCACTGAAATGAGGGTTGTCCTAACCACTATCCTTTCCACCCCTCCCACAGTGGTATTCTGCCATATACCAAACCTACACAATATCCTCATCCATACATACACAACGCCTGCTCGCAACTTCTTGCCCCAGGGCACATATCCTCATAATACACCTAGATGCAATACCTGTCCCATACATCCTCCTGCCACCAACTACTCCAGACCGGTCACAAGCCTCACCTATCCCATCACAGGCAGAGCAACCTGTAAAACCTGTATGTTATCTACAAGCTAAGCTGCAACCACTGTTCTGTGTTCTATGTGGGCCTAGCATCCAACAATCTGTCCGTCTGAATGTGCATGGTCACCAACAAACAGTGGCCAAGGCAGATGAGAACTCTCTCTGCAGTATATCCTATGTTCCTGTAACCCTTCTGACCTCAGCACATTGACGATGGCCTTTTTGGCTGAAAGCTTAAATGTTTGGCAGTCTTTTTGTCCTGCCTATCTGCAGCTCAACATCTGCACTCTATTGTGAGTAGCAACCTGTATTTTTCATAATTCTGTCATTAATCCATTTCAGATTTTCCACTGTTTGGTATATTAAAATGACAATTATGGAAGGAATTAATGCTGAGGAAACCGATGAACGCAGTATTGAAGCTTACAGTAATATCAATCATGCTGGTGAAGAGTAGACTAATGATGCTCTTCCTGAGTTTCAAAAAATAGTTCAAATGGCTCTGAGCACTATGCGACTTGACTTCTGAGGTCATCAGTCGCCTAGAACTTAGAACTAATTAAACCTAACTAACCTAAGGGCATCACACACATCCATGCCTGAGGCAGGATTCGAACCTGCGACCGTAGCGGTCGCTCGGCTCCAGACTGTAGCACCTAGAACTGCACATCCACTCGGGACGGCTGAGTTTCAAGGTGATGCAGTTGTATGAAAGAGTAAACTATGGTAGTGTGTCATTCTTCTGCCAACTGGGGCTCAATATATAGATGCATGTGATGCTTTCAAATCATTTTTGTGGTTACATTGGCTTCTGAGAGAACTTAGAGCTGTTGATGGGTCTTCTGTTCTTAACTTACAATTAGTTGTACAAAGTCGACCATAAACTTTCAGATTTATAATGTAATAGTAAGACAGAGCTTTCAAAACGAAATTTGCAATTGTAAAAGATTTCCAGGGGCAAATCTGGTTTTAGAGTTGCTGACAATTTCAAAGGTAGCAAAAGTAGGCAATGGTTGACTAAAACAGGTGAAAGAAATGCAAGACAAATGGGTAGCTTTTAAAGATGAAACAGTGAGATAACAGAGAATCAAATACGCAAAAACACAAAGTTCAATAGAAATCCATGGGTAACACATTAGTTACTGAAGATAAGTAACACAAGGAGAAAATGTAAAAATGCAACAAATGAATCAGACAAAAGGAATTACAGATATCTAAAAAATGAGATTGATATGAAGTGCAAATTGCCAAAACACCGATGACTAGATGAGAAATGCAACGTTATAGAAGCATGCATGACTGTAGGAAACACAGACACTGCCTACAGGAAACGTAAAGAGATCTTCATAGAAAAGGGAATAAAAGGAGTGGCTGGAGCTGCAGTAATATTTTGTCAATGACATTCAAAACACCTTCATGGTACTTGAATACCTTCCTTTTCCAGCCTCACCAGTCAAATTCTTGGAGTAATGATTTATGTACCTTATAAAGCAACGTACCCATTTCCGCAGACCTTGATCCAAGTGCACACTATATGATCACAAGTTACTTTCTGAATGGAAATCTTTAACCTAAAACTCAGCTGTTAATGCTTCTAACCTCAAAATTCAATTGACAGTGCGCTAAACTCATTTGCCGACACTTTAACATCAACTAGCAACTGTATTTTCTAGCATGTTTAAAATTTTTCTTTTTAACACTTAACTGTGCTAAATACAGTTTAGAAGAAGATTTGCCAACAACAGTTTACTGAAACTGGGCCTGTAACTTGTTAAGCCGAATAGTTTCCAGACTAACAGTAGTTTGCAGTCAGTAGTTTTACACAGAATATTTACTCTCAATCATAAATAGTACCAGAAAAAACTGAAAATTACACAGAGAGATGCTTTTCTCACCAGTAACTGCTATTGACCTTCCTCATTAAACAATCAAATACAAATATATTTATGACAGTAACAATTATGAGGTAACTTCTTCATGTGTAATAACACTTTTCTGCAGATGAAAAAGACTTGCATTTATTGTTCACTATTATTTTAGTGCTACAATTTTGTTTGTGTGCTTGATTTTATTGATAATTTAATTTTTTAATGGTGTGTGTTGTGTCACGAAGATGTATAGTACCAGTATTCAAAAACTTACAAGTTCAGTTACAATAGTGTGGTAGAAAGAAAGAAAAACACACCACTGGTAAGTTCTAATAGTTCCCTTGTCATGTGAATATTCCGATGACATGGTACTGAATTCTTAAAAAAATACATATTTTTATATTGAAACTTACCAAACAAAAGTGCTGGCAGGACGATAGACACACAAACAAACACAAACATACACACAAAATTCTAGCTTTCGCAACCAATGGTTGCCTCGTCAGGAAAGAGGGAAGGAGAAGGAAAGACAAAAGGATATGGGTTTTAAGGGAGAGGGTAAGGAGTCATTCCAATCCCGGGAGCGGAAAGACTTACCTTAGGGGGAAAAAAGGACAGGTATACACTCGCACACACACACATATCCATCCACACATACACAGACACAAGCAGACATTTGTAAAGGCAAAGAGTTTGGGCAGAGATGTCAGTCGGGGCGGATGTACAGAGGCAAAGATGAAGTTGAAAGACAGGTGAGGTATGAGCGGCGGCAAATTGAAATTAGAAATTAGCGGAGATTGAGGCCTGGCGGATAGCGAGAAGAAAGGATATGCTGAAGGGCAAGTTCCCATCTCCGGAGTTCTGACAGGTTGGTGTTAGTGGGAAGTATCCAGATAACCCGGACGGTGTAACACTGTGCCAAGATGTGCTGGCCGTGCACCAAGGCATGTTTAGCCACAGGGTGATCCTCATTACCAACAAACACTGTCTGCCTGTGTCCATTCATGCGAATGGACAGTTTGTTGCTGGTCATTCCCACATAGAACGCTTCACAGTGTAGGCAGGTCAGTTGGTAAATCACGTGGGTGCTTTCACACGTGGCTCTGCCTTTGATCGTGTACACCTTCCGGGTTACAGGACTGGAATAGGTGGTGGTGGGAGGGTGCATGGGACAGGTTTTACACCGGGGGCGGTTACAGGGGTAAGAGCCAGAGGGTAGGGAAGGTGGTTTGGGGATTTCATAGGGATGAACTAAGAGGTTGCGAAGGTTAGGTGGACGGCGGAAAGACACTCTTGGTGGAGTGGGGAGGATTTCATGAAGGATGGATCTCATTTCAGGGCAGGATTTGAGGAAGTCGTATCCCTGCTGGAGAGCCACATTCAGAATCTGATCCAGTCCCGGAAAGTATCCTGTCACAAGTGGGGCACTTTTGGGGTTCTTCTGTGGAAGGTTCCGGGTTTGAGGAGATGAGGATGTGGCTCTGGTTATTTGCTTCTGTACCAGGTCGGGAGGGTAGTTACGGGATGCAAAAGCTGTTTTTAGGTTGTTGGTGTAATGGTTCAAGGATTCCGGACTGGAGCAGATTCGTTTGCCACGAAGACCTAGGCTGTAGGGAAGGGACCGTTTGATGTGGAATGGGTGGCAGCTGTCATAATGGAGGTACTGTTGCTTGTTGGTGGGTTTAATGTGGACGGACGTGTGAAGCTGGCCATTGGACAGGTGGAGGTCAACGTCAAGGAAAGTGGCATGGGATTTGGAGTAGGACCAGGTGAATCTGATGGAACCAAAGGAGTTGAGGTTGGAGAGGAAATTCTGGAGTTCTTCTTCACTGTGAGTCCACATCACGAAAATGTCATCAATAAATCTGTACCAAACTTCGGGTTGGCAGGCCTGGGTAACCAGGAAGGCTTCCTCTAAGCGACCCATGAATAGGTTGGCATACGAGGGGGCCATCCTGGTACCCATGGCTGTTCCCTTTAATTGTTGGTATGTCTGGCCTTCAAAAGTGAAGAAGTTGTGGGTCAGGATGAAGCTGGCTAAGGTAATGAGGAAGCTTCATCCTGACCCACATCCTGACCCACAACTTCTTCACTTTTGAAGGCCAGACATACCAACAATTAAAGGGAACAGCCATGGGTACCAGGATGGCCCCCTCGTATGCCAACCTATTCATGGGTCGCTTAGAGGAAGCCTTCCTGGTTACCCAGGCCTGCCAACCCGAAGTTTGGTACAGATTTATTGATGACATTTTCGTGATCTGGACTCACAGTGAAGAAGAACTCCAGAATTTCCTCTCCAACCTCAACTCCTTTGGTTCCATCAGATTCACCTGGTCCTACTCCAAATCCCATGCCACTTTCCTTGACGTTGACCTCCACCTGTCCAATGGCCAGCTTCACACGTCCGTCCACATTAAACCCACCAACAAGCAACAGTACCTCCATTATGACAGCTGCCACCCATTCCACATCAAACGGTCCCTTCCCTACAGCCTAGGTCTTCGTGGCAAACGAATCTGCTCCAGTCCGGAATCCTTGAACCATTACACCAACAACCTAAAAACAGCTTTTGCATCCCGTAACTACCCTCCCGACCTGGTACAGAAGCAAATAACCAGAGCCACATCCTCATCTGCTCAAACCCGGAACCTTCCACAGAAGAACCCCAAAAGTGCCCCACTTGTGACAGGATACTTTCCGGGACTGGATCAGATTCTGAATGTGGCTCTCCAGCAGGGATACGACTTCCTCAAATCCTGCCCTGAAATGAGATCCATCCTTCATGAAATCCTCCCCACTCCACCAAGAGTGTCTTTCCGCCGTCCACCTAACCTTCGCAACCTCTTAGTTCATCCCTATGAAATCCCCAAACCACCTTCCCTACCCTCTGGCTCCTACCCCTGTAACCGCCCCCGGTGTAAAACCTGTCCCATGCACCCTCCCACCACCACCTATTCCAGTCCTGTAACCCGGAAGGTGTACACGATCAAAGGCAGAGCCACGTGTGAAAGCACCCACGTGATTTACCAACTGACCTGCCTACACTGTGAAGCGTTCTATGTGGGAATGACCAGCAACAAACTGTCCATTCGCATGAATGGACACAGGCAGACAGTGTTTGTTGGTAATGAGGATCACCCTGTGGCTAAACATGCCTTGGTGCACGGCCAGCACATCTTGGCACAGTGTTACACCGTCCGGGTTATCTGGATACTTCCCACTAACACCAACCTGTCAGAACTCCGGAGATGGGAACTTGCCCTTCAGCATATCCTTTCTTCTCGCTATCCGCCAGGCCTCAATCTCCGCTAATTTCTAATTTCAATTTGCCGCCGCTCGTACCTCACCTGTCTTTCAACTTCATCTTTGCCTCTGTACATCCGCCCCGACTGACATCTCTGCCCAAACTCTTTGCCTTTACAAATGTCTGCTTGTGTCTGTGTATGTGTGGATGGATATGTGTGTGTGTGCGAGTGTATACCTGTCCTTTTTCCCCCTAAGGTAAGTCTTTCCGCTCCCGGGATTGGAATGACTCCTTACCCTCTCCCTTAAAACCCATATCCTTTTGTCTTTCCTTCTCCTTCCCTCTTTCCTGACGAGGCAACCATTGGTTGCGAAAGCTAGAATTTTGTGTGTATGTTTGTGTTTGTTTGTGTGTCTATCGACCTGCCAGCGCTTTTGTTTGGTAAGTTTCATCATCTTTCTTTTTAGATATATTTTTCCCACGTGGAATGTTTCCCTCTATTATATTCATATTTTTATATTGTTATTCTGTTGGTAAAATTTGTCAGTATGTTATAATTATGGACTAATATCCATAACAATTATTTGCAGCAGAAGTTTTCAACACATTCTGAGTCTGAATATAATAAATTTCTTTATAACAGAAAGCTTGTAACCACAAATCAGTACATATTTAGAAAGCATCACTCAAGCCAAACCCAGCTCACCTTCTTTTAACGACATCCTATAAACCATTGGTGGAGGACAACAGGCAGATTCCATATTCCTAACTTTCCAGAAAGTGTCCACTGCACACTGTTGACAAAGGTCAGAGCATGTGGACAAGGTTCCTAGACATGTAAGTGGTTTGAAGACTTCTTAGATAATAGATGCCAGAGTGATGTCATTGACAGTGGGTGTTCATCAGAGACAAGTGTATTACCATGAGTGCCACACAGAAGTGATAGGACCACTGTTACTCTATATTCACATAAATGATCTGACTGTCAGGCTGCACAGCAATTTATTGCCGTTACCTGATGATGTCTTGCTGTATGGAAAGTGTTGTCGTTGAGTAACTGTAGGAGCAGACAATGTGACCTGGACAGAATTTCTAGGTGGTGTGATGAACTGCAACTTGCTATAAGGGCAGAAAAATGTAGGTTAATACAGGTGACTAGGAAAAGCAATACTGCAACATTCAAATACACCATTAGTAGTGTGCTGCTTGACATAATCACATCACTCAAATATCTAGGCATAACATTGCAAAGTGATATGAAATGGAATGGGCGTACCAGACTGGCAGCAGGGAAGGCAAATGCTCAGCATTGTTCTATTGGAAAAATTTTGGGAAAGTGCAGCTCACCTATAAAGTAGGGAATATGAAAGTATTTTTGAGATTAATAGTATTATATCTTAACAATGTTTCAACATTACGAAGAAAGTCTTTGGTGTTATTCCAGTTCTTCTGTTTCTGTCGAAAAAAAGGATCTTGCATCAAATTTCTGGTGTGAGTTATTTTCATGTTTTTAATGAATAAAATACCAATTTTACAGGTTTATTCAAAAAGATGGAAGAGATTTAAAACTACAAAATAAAGGAAAATGATTCCAACATTACTGGAAAGAGAAATTAAAATTTTTATGTATTCAATGTGAGCACCATGTGTTACACGACAAATATTGAAATTGTGGCCCACTGCCTGCCACACACAAAGCAACTCGTCTCTTGTTATCAAATTCACAGCTTCAACAATGCGACTTTAAGGGTGTCAGACAAAAGGGGATGGGGGATGGGGATAAAAAAGTGGTCTTTTACATAACCTCAGACAAAGAAGTCAGATCTGGAGACCTGGGAGGTCACTGGTGATGAAGTTCATCTTCTGCTCCTCTTCTTCCAGTCCAACACCAGGAATGGTGTCATTCAGGTAACATTGAATGTGGTTAGAAGGGAACCTCCCCATCGCACTCCCTCAGATTTAATTCTAAGTTGACACAGTGGATAGGCCTTGAAAAACTGAACACACATCAAACGAGTAAACAGGAAGAAGTTGTGTGGAACTATGAAAAAATAAGCAAAATATACAAACTGAGTAGTCCATGCGCAAGATAGGCAACATCAAGGATAATGTAAGCATAGGTGCGCCGTGGTCTCGTGAGCAGCTGCGGAACAAGAGGTCCTTGGTTCAAGGCTTCCCTCGAGTGATACGTTTACTTTCATTATTTTCGGAAAGTTATGATCTGTCCGTTCGTTCATTGACGTCTCTGTTCATTATAATAAGTTTAGTGTCTGTGTTTTGCGACTGCACCGCAAAACAGTGCGATTAGTCGACGAAAGGACGTGCCTCTTCAATGGGGACCGAAAACATTTGATCGCAAGGTCATAGGTCAACCAATTCCTCCACAGGAAAACACGTCTGATATATTCTATATGACACTGGTCACGGCATGTGCGTCAAATGACAGGAATATGTTGTGGACCCACCTAACTTGTACACTTGGCGAATGGGTAAAAAGATTCTTCTACTTTTCCCGATTTAGGTTTCCTTGTGGATGTGATAATCACTCCCAAAAAGTGATGAAAACATAAGAGTTTGTGACATAAACTGAAAACAAAAAATTAAACTTTTCGCTCGAGGGAAGACTTGAACCAAAGACCTCTCGTACCGCATCTGCTCACGTTAACCACACGACCACGACGCTCCTGAGCTCACCCTGTCCTTGTTTTTGCTTATGTTGCGCATGGACTACTAAGTTTATATATTTTGCTTACTTTTTCTAAGTTCCACACAACGTCTTCCTGTTTTCTCGATTGATCTGTGTTCAGTTTTTCAAGGTCTCTCCACTGTGCCAACTTAGAATTAAATCTGAGGGGGGTGCGATGGGGAGGTTCCTTTGTTAGATAAATGAGCCGGGGTACCCATCTTGCATGAAGATGAAGTCATTTGAATCACCTTCATGTTGAGGATATAAACAGTTTTGAAGCAAGTCTAGTTCTAGAATTCAAAACTTAAACTGTTGTATGTCCAGAAAAGTTGGCATTATGGTGCTACTGTTTGTAATTAGGAAGATATAAGTGTTTGAAATCTGTTTCTTGATTTTGAATAGCCCTGTATTTTAATCAGCTGATGATGATTTAACACCCATGATTGTTCCCACTGCCAATTAGCAAATGGTTCAAATGGCTCCGAGCACTATGGGACTTAACTTCTGAGGTCATCAGTCCCCTAGAACTACCTAAACCTAACTAACCTAAGGATATCACACACATCCATGCCCGAGGCAGGATTCAAACCTGCAACCGTAGCGATTGCGCGGTTCCAGACTGTAGCACCTAGAACCACTTGGCCACCCCGGCCGGCGCCAATTAACACTTAACATAGAAGTTATCTGGTAATACCGATGAATGGTGTCCTTCATCCACTGTCACATGTAGCTGCTAATATGTATTCACATTTTAGGAGCTCTGTATTATTCTTGACATTATTGCAAAAATGAAATAATGTCTCCACTCCTTGTAACAGTGGCCATGAAATGTGACTTGGAACAGCATATATTTCAAGATACATGTGTATTAATGTGATAAAATTAACAACATTCAAATACTTAATACTACTACAGCTATGGGACTTTCACCCCACAGTAGGAACGCTTAGTATCGTACTGCACTTAACTCTGCAACCGTGACATTGCATATGCATGTTGCCTAATGCAGAGGCATTAGAGCAGAGAGATGATTTGTCAGTAGAAACCCAACACAGCGTCTTACCATGATCAACAGCAGCAAAACACACACACACACACACACACACACACACACACACACACACACTGTCTATCAGTAATTATTTCTCATGAATTATCTTCAATGCTATACTCTTTTTTTGTGCAAATCAATGCCATAAGACAGGATGGACAGCCATAAAGAAAGAATGAGAGGGAGTAAGGATTACATGTTTGACTGACAAGGGCTTACCTCGATTGATGCAACTGAAAAGCGACTTTCATGCGGGCAGTTGCAGGACTCAAACCTGTAAAGAACCAACAAGCTAAAAGTGTGCTCCAAGACAGAACTCAGTGTAATTCTCAAGGAAACTTAGGGCCAATGAGAGCCTGTCTCATACTGATTGTGCTTGAGTAAATGATTGCACAAATGCTTCTGCTGTCTCCCCAAGACAGCTCTTAGATACAAAGTACACTTAATGCGATATTTCATGTCTTAATATTGGATTCTGTGACACCTCCCATCTCCTTGTAAAATATTATAGACACTGACCTCAGAGACAATAAAATTTTTCTTGTCACCCCATCAGTAGTGCCAATGGATTATTATGTCCATTTATTTACATTCACTTTACATTTTCACGTGACTACAACTCACAAAGTTAAGGCTGGTATCTTTCTTCATTGTCAACAGAAATATACAACATAACACTCATTTTACATTTTTACCTCTGACCACATCTCACAAAATTATGACTGCTATAATTCTTTATTTTCAACAGTGTTATACATATTTTCACAAAATATGTCAATATTTTACCACTACATTGTATCATTTTGGGCATAATTGTGTGAAATCTGGTTTTGGAGAAAGGGATTCAGTTTTCTTAGTTCTCCTGACCCAACAGTTTATACTTGCTATTCGACACATTTTCTTACCGCTATTTCAACACCATTTACAATAAATATATATGCAATACAAGATTATTAATACACATAAAATAGTGGATCCTGAGTATCCCCTGTGGAATCCTTCCCCATAGACCATAGGCTTCATTTGTTGATAATTTCGTCTTGCAGTTCATCAGTTATATGCCCAGCAACTTTAAGAGTTGGCCAACTGGAGAACTATTTCGTAAAGGTAGTATTACAGGTATTCCTGAGAGTTTCAGCTTCTCATCTTCCATAATACAACAGTCTATTTACATCGTAGGCCTATTTGAGTTTGGACTCAGTTCCAGAGCTTGCAGAAAAATGTTAATGAATTAAGGATGAGTCCACCTTTTTGTAAGTACACAAATTATTGTTTTAATTCATCACCCACACGTGGTTCACCACAGTTGTAGCATCCTCAGTGGGTATCTTATTATTTTCCTGAAAATACATACATACAAGTTCTTTTTAGGTTATGGAATATGATGCATCACATTATGCTGTCATTTAAATCATATGTGCACTTTAGATTTTATTTTACACTGAGTGTGTCATATGCCTGCACAGCAAAATAAGCCACAAGTCTAAATCAGAACACAAGACATCTGCATACATGAGGCATGTTAGAAAACCGTCTGCATTAATTTTATCGTCCAATCCTTAATTTGTATATTTTGCTGAAATTAATGGCATATGTTCGTTTCTGTCCTTACCGTTGTCGTGTTTTCCAAGTTCTTAGCTGACAAGTTTGTTTTATATATCAAACGCGATTTCGTGTAATTGATCTGGACCTGTGGACACCGAGAACGATTTTGTGAAGCTTTGGTTTGTATATTCATGGACTCTGTTTTGCATTTTGATAGTATTTACTCACGTTTTCTCCCGTTCGTTTGCAAATACTACGTCCTCTTACTTCGCAGTAGCTTGGACACACCCATTTCCCTGCACAGTGCACAAAGTTACGTCTCTGATGCGCTTCCGACTGTCTTATCTCGTTTCATTAATGTATTGTTTCTCTTTGACGCCGCGAACTTTGAAATGTCATCCTTCAGTACACGCAGCTCGTCTCACAGACCCTTGCAGTTCCTATCTTTCTGAATTTGCATTTAGTTGTATATTATGGAGGAAAGCGTTATTAAATGAAGTAATGTAATTAAAAATCAGTTCAGTAAATATATTTAAAGGATAAATTTAATATTTCGGTCAAAAATATTTATACAAATGGAGATACATAAAATTTAGCTGTTATCAAAATAATGGATGTAATCAGTCAGATATTTTGTCGATACAGTCTTGGCACACAGTAACAGAATGTTCAAGGCAAATGTATTCCTTGCAGTTCTTACAAATATATCTTGTTTTTCTGTTTTTGCTTCTGCAGTCCACACACCGTCCTCGTGAAGTCGCAGTTGATTCCACTTCACAAATTTTCGCACTGCAAAGCTCTCCAGTTCTTTCAGTTATCTTCCTTGGCAATGTTTATGGCATTACTCTTCGCTGAAGATGATCATGCAGAAGCGCAAATAAAGCTGCCTCAAAAACTCTATTCTTCTCAGTTGTTCTTTCTGATTTGAGTAGAAAATAATAGCAGCATTTATCGCAGCTGTGTGTTCATGATGCGATAAAAAACAACCATTGGACATTTTCTTGTGTTTCTAGGTACAGTGTATGTTGCACTCATTCCGTCTACAACGTCAACTCCACCCTTAGTAAGTTTAGAAAGTGATAATTTCTGGTTTTTTATCACTCCCTGTATTTTCGTCAATATTTCCATTGTGGTGCATCGTTGACAGTAGTAGTGCCACTTGTGGATTGGCAGGAGAGCCAACCCAGGAAAACTAGAGGAAGCCGAAAGGCACGCGTTTTAGCTCACGCAGGCTGGCGTTAGGTCTGGAACAGGACAAGGAATTTAGACTTTAGAACGGACGTAGCTGGTGGAATACTTAACTTTAATCCATTAATGGTGAACGTCGGTCTGCCGTTACATAATTCACAATATTAATAGCAACTGATAATGGCGCCTTGCTAGGTCATAGCAAATGACGTAGCTGAAGGCTATGCTAACTATCGTCTCGGCAAACGAGAGCGTATTTTGTCAGTGAACCGTCGCTAGCGAAGTCGACTGTACAACTGGACGAGTGCTAGGAAGTCTCTCTAGACCTGCTGTGTGGCGGCGCTCGGTCTGCAATCAGTGATAGTGGCGACACGCGGGTCCAACGTATACTAACGGACCGCGGCCGATTTAAAGGCTACCACCTAGCAAGTGTGGTGTCTGGCGGTGACACCACACCACTCTATTTCGTTTCGGCACATAAGAGACTAACGTGCAATTTTTCTGAAACCCAAACATAGATGACTTTACTTGTCAGATTTTAGTGTTAATAAATCCCCTTGGGACTTATCTCTTGTTCTTCCTCAGGGTACCAAAAATGGTCGTCTTCTTCGTAATCAATGTGTTTGCAAGCTCGTAACTTGTAAAATAAATCTCGCAAGTTATGTTGCGGCCTGTATTCAGGATAGGTTGGCAAAGTCTCTGAACAAGTTCAACTAGTCTGTTGTCCTGTCTGTAAGGACCTTCATGCTGTTGCGCAACATATACCTCCATGTTGAATGTGTAAAACATTCTGGCATCCACTACCGCAAAAATCTTTACTCCATACTGGTTTTTGCTTATTTGGCATGTAATGTCGGAATCTGCATCTTCCATGGAATGCTTCTAGTTTTTCATCAGCTGTCACGGAAAAGAGCGGCTTGACGTGATCGACAGGCATACTAGAGACACTGCCCAACACATCTGTGCAAAGCTTCATCGGATTTTCACTGTTTCGCGACGTATCGTACCTTACTTTCTGAGTAGCCCTCCTATACTGGATAGACAAAACGACGTTAACATTTTCATGGCCAGAACGTTCAACGTTAATCACACATGGGGAAGATTGGTTTGATGCAGCTCTCCACGCGTTCTGTGCGAGCCTCTTCAGCTCTACATAACTACTGCAACCCACACCCAGTTTAACCTGCATAACAGTTTTCAAGCCTTGGTCTCCCTCTACAGTTCTTAATCCCCACACTTGCCTCTGTTGCTAATCTGAGAATTATTGATGCCACAGGATGTTTCGTATCAATCCATCCCTTCTTTTAGTGAACCTGTGATACAGATTTCTGTTTTCCCCAACTCGCGTCAGTATGTCCTTATCAGTTATCATATCTAACCATCTAATCGTTACAATTCTTCTGTAGCGCTTCACTGCAAAACTTTTACACTCTTCTTTTGTGAACTGTTTTTTGTCAATGTTTCACTTTAGTACAAAGCTACCCTCCACGCACAGTCCTTCAGAAAGGACTTATTAACATTTACATTTATATTCAATATTAACATATGCTCTTTTCCAGAATTGATTTTCTTTCTCTAGCCAGTCTACATTTTATATCCTCTCTAGTTTGGTTGGACATCGTTTTATAGTTTTGTAATCATCCATACATGTTTCAGCACTGTGTGCTATTTTCAGTGGAGTTCTTCTAGTTTTCTTCTGAAAAATTATTCTATGTTATCCTCTTGTGTAGCTTATATGAACTGCTGTCTCAAAAATATTTACATATACTAAGGACGATTACTGGGTGTCAAATATTTTAGATTTGTCTACATGTAGCATATAGTGAAAACACGTTACACAGAGTTGAGACATTATATGTTGTTCACTCAGGATATGTTTAAAATTTAAAATATGACACCACAGCCAAAGATCCAACGGATAGTAGTTTGTATCCCTTGTTTGTTTAGTAGTTAATCTGTTCACTTAATTTTTACATCTTCCTATAGCGCGACATTTTGAATGCTACAAATTTCTTGTCCTGCAGCTGCACTGAGATTTTCACTCTGCAGCGGAGTGTGTGCTGATATGAAACTTCCTGGCAGATTAAACCGCAGAGTGTAAAATCTCATTCTGGAAGAAGAAGATACTTGATACGTCGTGCATGGTTGCAGCAAATGATCATCATGAATCAGTAATATCATGTCAGCGCCCTTTTACTTGAATTTCCAGCTAGCACCATGCTACCAACATACTTTTCAGTGTCCTAAAATATTATGGAGTAATATGTAACCATATAAGGGAAATGGAAATGAACATCTGGTGTAGAATTAGTCTAATCTTATCCTCGCAGTTCCTACAGGAACGATACGTGTGGGGTTGTAGTACATTCGTAGTATCATCATTTAAAGCCGGTTGTGGAAATGTGTCTGTCTTCATGTCTATGCCGGTTCAGTTTATTCAGCAACTTCGTAGTGCTCTACTGTGGGTGAAAAGCCAGTGACCATTCGTGCTGCACTTCTTTGTATACTTTCAATATCCCCTGTTGGTTCTATTTGGTACGTGTCCCACACACTTGAGCATTATTCTGGGATGGGTCACATGAATGATTTGTAAGCAATCTCCTTTGTGCACCGATTGCACTTTCCTAGGTTTCTGCCTCCCGCTTTACCTACGATTGAGGCTATATGATCGTAACATTTTACATCACTACAAATTGATACCTGCAAATATTTGCATGAGTTCACCGATTCCAGCTGCAGCTTGTTGCAGTTGTAGGATACTATGTTTATTCGTTCTGTGGAGTGCGCAGTTGTATGTTTCTGAACACTTAAAGCGAGTTACCAATCTTAGTACCACTGTGAAAACTTATCAATATCTGACTGAATACTTGTGCAGCTCTTCTCATATTACATTTCATTGTAGAAAATTTCATCGTTTGCGTGAAGACTGAGGTTACTATTAATATCGTGTGCAAGGTTAATGTAGAACATGGACAGCAGGGGACACAATACACTGTCCTGGAGCACACACGAAGTTACTTTTACTCTGCATCTCTGATAACATGCTTCGTCCTCCCTACCAAAAATGCTCACCCCAGTCTGAAATTCCATTCGATACCTCTTACGACGGTGCTTTCGATAAGTAAGCGTAGGTGTGGTACAGAGTCAAATGATTTTCGGAAGTCAAGATATACTGCGTCTACCAGACTGCCTCAGTCCATGGCTTTCAGCTTGACATGTAAATGGAGGGTTGGTTGCTGAGACATGTGGGCTCCTATTGAACTTATTTCCAGACGTTAGTCGTTATCTTTGACAGACCCATGCTGGGGTGGAGTAGAGGGCGCGGAGAGTGGAAGAGGGTGCATACGGGCAGTGATCAGACCAGTGAGAGGCAGTCGTGGAATGACGGTTCAGCCAGGCACCAGGAAGTCAGCACCAGCACCGAGTGCAAACGCGGCGAGCCGGGACCACTTCTTGTGACGTGACTATGGGAGCGGGTTTCAGGCGCCTGGCCACCCGGGATGGTATACCAGCTCACCTGCACGGTTCTGGGATGTACTGTGTGGCCCTCGTCAGTGGAACGCCTTGCTCTGGATTTCATGCACTTTGATGAAATTAAACTGAGGTGAACACATGTAGATTTGAACAACAGGATACTGAAAAAGGGAAATACAGTTAAATATTTTAACCTACAGTTTATAAAAATTCCAAAGCTTTAAAATGTTTTTGTTGTATGTCCCTTCTCTCTCTCCTTCTCTGCTGTTGGTGCCCATGGCAGAGTCCCATCCATGAAGCAGCCAAGACTCTAGGCACTTTGAAGGATGAAAACGGTCAGTGGCGCGCCATTCAACTTAAGAAAAAGTAGCGAAGAAACAATTTTGTTAACAGAGAGGCTCTACCAGTAGCAAATGATCAAATTCATTTGGGAAAACGTTCTTTCATATTCACTATGTGGCAATGGAATTGTATTGATGCTAGTTTTCAAATTTTTGCGTTTGTTTTCTTTTCGCAATTTCCTGTATTAACTAAAATGATCAGTTTTGACCCTAAGTAAGTCAGTTTATAGAATAGTTTCTGGGTCCCCATTCCAATTGTTGAGCAGTTTTGCAGTACATGATACAATAAAAGTACTAAGAAAGTGGAACTTTCATTTTTTAATTAGTGTATGATATAACAAGTAACTGGCTACCACTGTACAAACTGTGACAGAACTGGAGGCCACACGTTTCATTTGAGCCACACACACTGAAGCATGAAAGAAAATAGTGAACGCATGCATATTCAAAACAAAGATATGTTAACAGGTAGAATACGGCGCTGCGGTCAGCAACGTCTATATATGACAACAAGTGTCTGGCGCGATTGTTAGATCGGTTTTGCTGCTACAATGGCAGGTTATCACGATTTAAATGAATTTCAACGTTGCATTATAGTCAGCACACAAGCGATGGGACACAGCATCTCCGAGGTAGCGATGAAGAGGGGATTTTCCCCTACAACCATCTCACTAGTGTACTTTGAATATCAAGGAATCCGGTAAAACATCAAATCTCCGACATTGTTGGGGCCGGAAAATGATCTTGCAAGAACGGAACCAACGATGACTGAAGAGAATCCTTCAACGTGACAGAAGTGCAGCCCTTCCCCAGACTGCTGCAATTTAAAAGCTGGGCTATCAACAAGTGTCAGCATGGGAACCATTCAATGAAACATCATCGAAATGGGCTTTCAGAGCCGCTGGCCCACTCGTGTGCCCTTGATGACTGCACGACACAAAGCTTTACGCTTCACCTGGGACTGTCATCACCAACATTGGACTGTTGATCACTGGAAACATGTTGCCAGGTAGGACGAGTCCCGTTACAAATTGTATCGAGCGGATGGACGCGTACGGGTGTGGAGACAAACTCATGAGTCCATGGACCCTGCATGCAGCAGGGGACTTTCAGGCTCTGTAACAGTGTGGGACGCGTGCAGTTGGAGTGATATGGGATCCCTGATACTTCTAGGTACGAGTCTGACAGGTGACGCTTACGTAAGCATCCTGTCTGATTACCTGCATCCAATTATGTCACTTGTGCGTTCCGACGAACTTGGTATTTCCAGCAGGACAGTGCGACACCCCACATATCCAGAATTCCTACAGATTGGCTCCAGGAACACTGTTCTGAGTGTCAACACTTCCGCTGGCCACCAAACTCCCCAGACATGAACATTATTGAGCATATTTGGGATGCCTTGCAACGAGCTGTTTAGAAGAGGTCTCCACCCCCTCATACTCTTACGGTTTTATGGACAGCCTGCAGGATTCATGGTGTCAGTTGCCTCTGGCGCTACATCAGACATTAATCGAGTGCATGCCACATGCCACATCGTGTCGCCGCACTTCTGGGTGCTCGGGAGGGCCCTACACGATATAAGGCTGGTGTAACCAGTTTCTTTAGCTCTTCAGTGTAGTATGAACAAGTGAATGCTCCTTGAGAAAACTAATAGTAATCACAATTATATAATAATATAATTACCTGAAAATCGTTTCAATGACAGATTTTTCACTAATTAAGCCCATAATAGAACCTATTTTTCAAGTCAGTATTGCTGTCCTATTAGTAATGGCTCAAATGTTTCAAATAGCTCTGAGCACTATGGGAGTTAACTTCTGAGGTCATCAGTCCCCTACAACTTAGAACTACTCAAACCTAACTAACCTAAGGACATCACACACATCCATGACCGAGGCAGGATTCGAACCTGCGATGGTAGTGGTCGCGCGGTTCCAAACTGTAGCGCCTAGAACCGCTCCGCCACCACGGCTGGCCATTAGTAATCATTTACCTATAACACTCACTAGCTTCCTACTGTAATAGACAGATAGTAAGTGTTACTGTGAACCAGTTGCTGGCTTCTGTGTTGTTCATGCCAGACCCTGTTACATTGCTTGCTAAATTGCGCTGCTGCATTGTATGTCATCTGCAAAAACAAAAGTTCATTATCAAGCAAAGTGAACAGCAATAGTTAAATCTCTTCATGAACAGTGCGAGTACGGGCTAAGGCTTTACCTGATTAGACTGGAGACCGTTCCCTTTTATGTAATTGCAGTTCACTTATAACTATAGAAACTTTGTTCGAATCCTGCTTGTTATGCTGTTGCTTCCTTTCAGTAGTTTCGAGAAACAAAAATAATGGGAGACTTTAACTACTACACACAGTGACGGTCAAATACTAAGTCCTTTCACAGGAGTAACAAAATCGGTATGTGGCTGATTTATTTTTTGATTAATTTTACTGGATTTTTGTAACAAACAATACAGCCATTACAGTTCCTAATTTGGTGAGAACCGGTAGTGTTATAAGGTCATATCTTTAGAGAAACAATCTTTGTACCGCTATACACTGTCACAGATGTTGTGTGGACCATCTGTGTAGTCTTAACTCTTTGAAGGGCAGGCAAATCTGTAACTAACCAGTAAACACATACGTAGACGGTTTCAATGGGCGGTGGTCACTGTGGCTAACCACATAATATTTTCTCCCTTTACCACTCAGGGGCCAGTAGTATCTCTGCCAAACAGCTAATTGTTGCCTAAAATGTCGCTAGATGGCAGTGCAGGTCTCCTGCGCGAATTTTTGCCGCGTATTCAGAACAATAATTGATACTTCTTCATTGTTAGCACTGTTCTTGGTAGCGGGGTGCAGTATTGTCTGTAGATCTTCTTTATACGACTATTTTTGGTAAGTAATTGCTCATATTTGTGTGTTGAACACATATAAGTCTTCGTGTAATGTAACTTTAAATTGAAATAGAATTTTCAATGTTTTACTGACAATTTTCTATGTGGTTAGTGCTGCTAACCACCGCCCTTATGCTCCACCCAGTATATTTTCTTCGTCTCCATCGAATATGTCTAGCCAAGAAAGAATAGCTGAGGACGAATGTTGCCGAATTTTATTTGAAGAAATACCTTCTAGTGACAGCAGTGTTGACAGTAATGGCCCTGATGAGAATGATCCCACATTCACGACTAGCTGTGCAAGTTCTAGTCTTGTGTGCAGTCGTGTGGTTCTAAATTTAACCAGTGGTCTTCATGGAATCATATTATTTTCATTGACAATTATTTTACATCATATGATCTGTTCAAGTACCTAAAATCCAATGGTCTGTACACTTGTGGAACAATAAATCCCAGAAGGAAAAACATACCAAAACTCAAGGAGGAGAAGGAACTGAATTAGAGGGGAATTCGATTACAAAATAAGCAATGATGGCGTAGTAATCTATAGATGGAAAGATAACAGGACAGTCAACTTGATTTCAACATGTCATTCACCATCAGATGTGTCCATAGTAACTCGAAAAATGAAAGATGTAACGATAACCAATATCACTTGTCGAATTATATTGAAAGACTACAATTCCAGTATCAACTATGTGGATAATTTTGATCGACTAAAGTCAGACTATGCTATTGACAGAAAAAGCAAGAAATGGTGGATGAGATTGTTTTTTCACTTTTTAGACTGCAGTGTGACAAATGCGTTCATTATGCACAAAGAAATCGAAATGGAGATGTTCTCCAATAAAGACTTTCATCGAGAGGTGTACAAAATCTTGTTGGCTCCAAAAATAGTTTCAGTGGCAGCTAATTTTGCTTCTGTATCCCAAAGTAGTACAGCAACTCAGATCAAATCACACAAACCATATGTAGACGAAAGTATTCGCTACGAAAGCAGTAAACACCATCAACCAGTTCACTCATCATCTAGAAGATGTGCAGTTTGCAGTTCTAAGAAAAATTCAGTGCGAACAGTGTGGATGAGTTCAGTATGCAAAGTACCTTTGTGTTTGACAGCAGGCAAGAACTGATTCAAGAGATACCACGAAAATAACAACTAGTTCTTTAAAAGTTCAACCACCAAATATCGAATTTGAATACTGTAATGGGGTGGTGGTTACCTGTAGTGACCACATTCAATGTTGATATTTTGTTGTTGTTTGAGTGAATTTTAAAAACTCAATGTATAAAACATGTCAAGACAATAAAACAAATGTGTTACAAGTAAAAGAAATTTGAAATTTGCAAATAAATTTTCTTGCCCCACTAGGGTAAGTTTTAGTGGTGTTTACCTGCCCCTCAAAGAGTTAAGCTTGCTGAGAATGGCCTAAAAAGTCGAAAGCCAGTTCACAATTAAATGTAAAATAAACGGTATTGTGGGGTGTCAATACCGAGTAGTTCAGTTTTTAAGAAGTTTCATATCAGTTGCTGTACGGAAATGCCGTGACTATTGTTTTAATGAATCGAAGCGTAGTTAATGGTGAATTGTAGGCAAAAATTAGTTTTC
The DNA here is from genome assembly GCF_021461385.2 of Schistocerca piceifrons. NCBI lineage: Eukaryota > Metazoa > Arthropoda > Insecta > Orthoptera > Acrididae > Schistocerca > Schistocerca piceifrons. The sequence goes on along the minus strand of NC_060144.1, from coordinate 352,287,051 downwards.
CATAAAAAACAATGTCACATTATTTTTCATCATCATATTACCATAGCACGTCAAATTAATGTCTCATTGCCTGTATTCGCTCGACTTATCGCCTAGTGACTTCTCTTTGCTTTCTTATTTCAAACAAAAAACATTAGGACAACGAGTTTCATCTCCTGAGAAAACCATGAGTCTGAATGGGAAAAAATTTCAGAATCGGTTCGTTCACGTGCGAAAGTTTAGTGGTTTATAAAGGTGAATATTCTAAGAAACAAAAAACGATTTGTACTAAATCAATTTTACTTTTATTGTTTTCTTATGATGCACGTAGGTTGCTGTTCGTGAACTATATTCTCCCGCTCCCTCAACACCCTGTTTTTTTAATGAAATTTCTTTCGCTGCAAGCAGCCCTGAATCTACGATATTATTTCCGAACCCCCCTTCCCCTGCCCCCCCCCCTCCACACACACACACTTGAATGTTTCAGATAGGACGACAAAAATTTTTAACAATCGATATTTCACAAATATGTTCATTTCGTAGCACACATCTTTCTGAAGGGGTTGATACATGAAACACATGTGTTCGAGGAAATGTAAGATAGGTTATTTGGTCTAAAGTGTGCCAAAGTGCAGTGCCACACCTTTTAATACAGCTTTCTTCTATCGCACGTCACTGTACTTCGCTCTGCGGAATTCAAACATATATATTTTGTAATAGAAGCCATCAAACCTATATTAAGAACAGTGGAAATTAAAATGTCCTGTGGTGCCCCTCCGCTCCTAGCTGGCTGGTTTGCCATCCTGCCCCCTTTAAAAAAACTCACAATTAATACGGGGTGGGATTATTTGTGACTGGGAGTACGAAATCTTCAGAAAATTTGCACTCTTAATTGCCTGTTAGCTAATAACTTTCTCTTTTGTGTGACATAACATTAAATATAGGAAACATAGAGGCAATAAAGTCAAGAATAAGCAAGACAGTACACATTTCTTCAATCCATGAGTCCCAGTATTTATTTCTCGTGCTTTCCTACCTGCCAAAGAATCTATTGCCTCACCAAAGTCGTCATACGTTTTGCTACACGAAAAATGAAAATGTTGCTGTCTAATAATGAAAAAGCTGTTAACACGAATGGTACACACGACTGGTGTTTCTCAGTTTGATTACGTCTATTTTGTCACTGTGTGCTAGATAAAACAGAACAGACCTTTCTAATATTGTAGCAGTTGTAATACATGCCAAGTAAGTTAGACTGTTTTGGCACAAATGGTCATTTTTATACACCTGATTTACATAAATAACACGACAGAATACAATTCACGAAGTATCAATATGCCTATTACAATCAAAAAGTCTAACATTAGGAAATAGTTTCACATTTCGTTCGTACGCTCCAGTTTCCCAAGCGTGAGATCGGAAATTAGTAGTGGTATGAAATTTTTAAACAAATTTGGAATCGTCATATTCTTCCATATAATTTATGTGATATCCCCGTTTCTTTTCCTTCCTCGTTCTGGCAAACAATCTTGTCATCACTAATTCTGTAACTATTCCTGCTATTGTTAAAACTTATTCTCCGGTTAACTTCACTATCCTTACCAGAATCACCGGTTCAGGCATCCCGCATTTATTCTCTGCTTAGGCGTTATTACGTGTTCGTTCAATGCATTTTCCGCGCTATTCCGAAAATAAAAACTTAAGGAGCTGCTAACTGGGGACTGTACAATTGTCCCTTAGTAGTGTACCGATCTGGCAAAAATTTTCTGTCAAAATTTCATATTCTTGGATTTCCTGTTATTCGTCTCAGTCGTTTTTTTCCATACTGCTAGTCCAAATCTATGGATTTCGCTAAAAATTATAACAACGCCGATTATTTGCACACCCAGCCAACCACATAAACAGCGATTGGCACCCACCAGTTCAGATTTATTCAGCGCAGCTCGCTAGCCACGCCCCCTTTTGTGTGCGGAAAAGGTTTTTATTTTGTAATGCGGCAGGGTTCCCCTGTAAGAGACATCACGTACACTAAGCACTTATTGTCGAGAAATAAAATTAGAATGTGTTCAAAAATGTTCAAAATATCCAACAGGGATGCATTTCAGAATAATATGAATAATAGATAGACTAACGTACGCTGGATGCTAGACGCTTTGTGAAACAACATTTCCCGGGTCCGGGCCTGGCCACGAGTTCCAAACCTCCTACAATAATCATATTAACACGATGTACAAACGTTGCTGTTCGGAGGTACGTATATACCACTGTTTTCTTGCGGTCGCTTTTACATTGCCAAATCGAGTTTCTGACCTGTGTAAGGCTCTCAACTGTCAGCTTGGAGAAAACGAGCGGAAATTCCGCCACTGTCTCGTAGAACCTTTGAAGTTCTGTCTTAACACCTCAGTCTCCTTGGCTATTTTCTGTAACATAATTCTCAAAACCAATCGAAGCAAAATATTTTCGAGTCTCTTCAGTATACTACAGTCATCGTTATGTCTCGTGCCTATTCAGTGTCCTTGAAATGTCTGCCAGAAGTTCTGTGTTGCTTCTCTGCTACTGCCAGTTGGAGACACACACACACACACACACACACACACACACACACACGGGAAGAGAGAGAGAGAGAGAGAGAGAGAGAGAGAGAGAGAGAGAGAGAGACAGAGACAGAGAGGACCAAGACACTGTTCACAATCGGAGAGAGAGAGCGAGAGAGAGAGAGAGAGAGACTTTAGAACAAAGACGCTGAACAACAGACACTGGAAGGACAATTTGTGATGAGTCGATATCTCAGGCCAGGCGCTAAGGCCGCTTTCACACTATACGGTTTTGACCGTGCGGCAAAAAGCCATACGGCTGTAGGTGTGATGAAATGTATGGTACCTTTCAGGCCAGTATTACACTATCAAATTTCTTTGTCAAAGATTTGACCGAAGGTGTGATCAAATATTTCGTCAAATATATTTGACGAGGATCTTTGACGTAGCGATAGAAGGGGTATTACACTGTAATCATATTTTTCGTCAAAGTTCGAGATGGCTGACAACAACAACTTGTTATTCAAATGGCTCTGAGCACTATGGGACTTAACATCTATGGTCATCAGTCCCCTAGAACTTAGAACTACTTAAACCTAACTAACCTAAGGACGTCACACAACACCCAGTCATCACGAGGCAGAGAAAACCTATGACCCCGCCGGGAATCGAACCCAGGCGTGGGAAGCGAGAACCAACTTGTTATTAACTGCAGCAGTTGCATGTGTTACAATTGCATTGTGTGCACATGCGGAAGAGAAGTGGGAGAAAAAAGGGAACCATACATACGAGGTTGACAGTCTTAAATTCCAGGGATTATAACTTGATAATAAACTCAGTTGGGAGGAGCACACCACAGAACTGCAGAAACGCCTTAACAAATCTGTATTTGCAATTCGAGTGTTAGCTGACATAGGCAACATAAAAATGAAAAAGCTTGCATACTTTGCCTACTTCCTTTCCCTAATGTCATATGGTATAATATTTTGGAGCAACTCTTCAAGTCAAACAAAAGTTTTCAGAGTCCAAAAGCGTGTAATACGTATTATTTGTGGAGTAAATTCATGGACATCTGTAGAAACCTCTTCAAAGAACTGGGTATACTAATTACTGCCTCTCAGTGTATTTACTCCTTAATGAAATTTGTTCTAAAAATATATATCTCTTTTTCCAACAAATAACTCAGTTCATACATACAATACCAGGAACAAAAACGATCTGCACAAGGACTTAAAAACACTTACTTTAGTTCAAAAAGGGGTCCACTACTCAGGAACACTCATCTTCAATAATTTGCCAGCAAACACAAAAAATTTAGTTACAAGTAAAGATCAGTTTAAAAGGAGCCTGAAAGACTTACTAGTGGCCAACTCCTTCTACTCCATTGACGAAATTTTTAATAGAAACAAATGATGTATTGTATATATTCATACTATTAGTATTGTCATTTCAGCTTAAGAAAATTGACATGTTCCACATCCACAAGGATCTCCTCAGCATGGATCTATGGAACGAAATACTAATCTAATCTGGGTGGAGCCATGGGTTTTATGACGACACGATAAAAGCATTCAACAAAACTTGTTACTTGAGCTTATAGTGGAGGACGTCGTACATCAATTATTTAAGAATGGATGAGCATACATTTCTGTATATTGTCACAAAGCACAATATTCCCTTAAGAACTGTTACATCTGCAGAAGACAGGCTCACTGTAACACTCCGATTCCTTTGCACAGGAGAGGGTTATGTTATGTTAGGTCAGGTCAGGTTTCCAATCTTCTTAATCTATTTTGGTATTCAGGGCGGCTCATGTTGTAAAGCGCCTCATCAGCTTCATACATCACTATTAATTTTGTAGTTGTTGGCACACACCAATTGTATTTACCGGCTATGTTTATAAAAACACTACAGACGACAGAATGCTGCAGCGATGCTAGCACTCCATGCGGTAACACGTCACATTGCAGTGAACAGAAGATAAGCGACTTCTTTGATCAAATGAACAGCAAGGCCCTAGATTTGATCAAATATTGGATGACATTTGACGAAGTTCGCTATTACACCATCAAATATCATTGACAATGATATTGGACAAAGATATTTGACAAAGAAATTTGATAGTGTAATACCTGCCTATGAGCATGCTTTCACATTGGACGGTTTTGAGTCGTACGGCGTCGACTAGTTCGTTGTAGTGTCGTATTATTCATTTGTGTTTATTCTTGTTTACTGAAAAGTGTAGAAGAATGGATGAAATTGATACTGAAGTTTTGATAACCTTGGTGGAAGTAAGACCTGTTCTGTGGGACAAAACTCTAGATGCGTATAAAGATCGTATTGCTACAAAGAATGCTTGGCGGGAAGTTTGCAAAGCACTGAAGCAAGACTTCGATGAGATGGAAGACAGACAAAAATGCGTTTCGTAAGTATTTACTTAATATTAAATTTTATACGTTTTAAACAGTATTTATTTAACGTTATAAATTTTAATTTAAAAGTAAAAGGTTTGTTTATAAATAAATTACTGCTACCAGTCACGTTTTTTCTCTAAGTTGTCATCATGTGTGGGGTCTTTTTATGTGTCAGGTCTTGCATTCTATTTTCTTTACTGTAATATATAAGAGAAACACGCGCAAGACCTCACACATCAGAAAAACACCACACATAATGGGAACTTAGAGAAAAAAACGCAGTTGAAGATGTGAATTATTTCCCAAAACGCGTCGTGCAAAATATAAATAAAACGAATAAAAACGTGAGTGGTAGCAGTAATTTATTTATAAACAAAACTATTGATTATACAGTTGCAGGCTTTCACAAACCATCTACAAAAAGTTAAAGGCTTGTTAATTTATATCTTTCACATCTGCCATGACACGCTTCCAGCATTTGTCATAAAATATTGACAAAGAGTGTGCCTTATGACGTTGGTTGTCAGTCCTCCTCTTATGTTAGCATCGTGGGGCAAGTCTTCCAAACCAGTGATGGATGTGGTGTCTTCAATTATAAATCCATCTCTCTGACATACAAAATTGTGAAAAACAATGCTAGCTTTAACCATTTTTACTGAAAAATCTGGATGAACATTTAAAGGTCGGTGAAACACCCGCCACTTATTGGTGAGGATGCCAAAAGCACATTCCACATACCTCCTTGCTCTGCACAAACGGTAATTATATACACGTTTCTCAACTGTCAAGTTTGTTCCTCTAAAAGGCCGGAGCAATTGTGTGTGTAGGCCAAATGCTGCGTCTCCCACGAAAAAGTAGGGTACTTTTGGACGTCTGACGTCTGGAAATTCCAGGGAATTACTTCCATAAACTGGATCGTCTGAACACTGAAGAGTCACAGCCTTTGCATAACTTCCTACGTCGACATAAATGAACCTGTAGTTGGAATCCGCTACAGCCATCAGAACTACAGAAAAGTATTTTTTATAGTTGAAGTACATTGATCCGCCATTAAATGGGGCAGTAAGACGGATATGTTTTCCATCCACCGCTCCTAAGCAGTGGGGGAAATTAGCAGTACGTTCAAATCCAGCCGCTATTGATTCGCATACCTCTTTGGTCGGTCTTTGTATACGTTCTCCCCGCAGTGATGCCCAAATTGCTGTGCGTACGTCATAACCACATTACTTGCTGTAGAAATCCCAATTCTGTACTGGAAATGTAAGTCAGTGAAGGAACAACCGCTTGCCAGATACCTGAACAAAACAAAAAAAAGTGACATTTAGTTTGCAGTGGACATTTTTTGTTACAGTTTTGCTTTTTTCTATACAAAATTAAAATGTTTTCATACAGTTTTGTTTTCTTTTGATGTAGGAAAAGAAGTAATACAGAGGTGCACCAATCTATGAGACTCCTTTGTGAAGTCAAACATAAAAATTCAAGCTACGAAAAAAAGTGGCTCAGCAGCGTAGAGAATGAAAAATTGCGTATATTCTGATCAGCTGCAGTTTCTAAAAAAAACTGTACGATGCTCGAGAGACGGAGGACAGTTTTCAATCGGAAAACACTGCCAGACTGGAAGGAGATATAGAAACGCAGGGCTCCATCGAAAATACTGAGAATGTTTCTGAGCCATTTGATACAACACCCACACAACAAAAATCCAAAAGCGAGCGCCATACAAACAGAAAAGAATGAAAACCTGATGCAATAGAAATGAAAATATTAAGAGCTCTGGAAGAAGACAAACCTGGCAGCAAAATGTCATTTTTACTTAGTCTGAAGCCTCACCTGGAAAAATCTGATGAACAGGATTATCTTCAGTTTCAGATGGGAGTACTCAAAGTTATAGAAAATATATATGAAAGGAGAAGATATTGACAGCTCAACCTCCTCCATTTACCCGTCATACACCTCCCATGCCCTACAATTATAGATTTCAAGCTTATTCTTATTCACCTGGGAAAATGCTGCTCCAATATCCTCTTACCAATGCGCATCAGATTCGTCCTTCTCCAGCTGCACCAGACCCAACGTCTTTTCTGGATCAACCACTACAGACTTGTCAAGGTCGCAGTTCTTATCAACAAAGAAATAAAGTGCCATCACCATACCCTTCGCCTTCCAGTAGTAGATATGAAGGCCCACCATCAACAACGCAGTTCTACAACCTTTTCGCAGAGAGCCCGCCGCTGCAAAGTGACAGTACAGTCAGTCCTGCTACAAATTCTTTGGTTTCAACTGCTGATTATGATATTGACTTTTTCTGATCGTAATCAAAATGTAAAACACAAATAAATAAGTAAATAAACAGAACTAGTTTTTTATGTATTAACTTACCTTAACGTGATAGCCAGCATTTGAACAGGTTGGATGCAATTGCGGAATTGTGTGTTTTGTCGTTGTAACACATCCTTAAGTTTTCTATGTAATTCGTCAAAATAGGTAATAGACAATCGGAAATAGTTAAAGAATTTATTTCTGTCGTTCCTCAAATCTTCAAAGAATGTATAAAATAAAGCCACTTCCTCTCTTCTCTGGTGAATGGGGTGTACCCACAAAAGGCGACTTTTGCGGCGATGAAGCAACCACAAAGCAACAAGTTGTTTACGGTTCATCTTCACACACACATTACGCAAACTGAATAGACACCAACAACTGGGCCGGCCTGGGTGACCGAGCGGTTCTAGGCGCTACAATCTGGAACGGCGCGACCGCTACGGCCGCAGGTTCGAATCCTGCCTCGGGCATGGATGTGTGTGATGTCCTTAGGTTATTTCGGTTTAAATAGTTCTAAGTTCTAGGGGGCTGATGACCTGAGAAGTTAAGTCCCATAGTGCTCAGAGCCATTTTAAACCAACAATTGGTCGCGTCAAAAACCGTGTAATGTGAAAGCAACACAGTCACGGCTAAAACTCGTACGGCTTTTTGCCGCACGGTCAAAACCGTACAGTGTGAAAGCGGCCTAAGCAAATCGCTGCATGTATTCCTACCAGTACGTAATAAATAGCACCGCCCCCATTGTATAGTTGACAGTTCGGTACCGACGATAGCAACAGATTTTTCTATGTGAGTATGTCATTTCAGCTGTACTATGCGACCAGCTGTCGATTATACTTTTCGCATTTTTCATTCGCTTCGCTACCAGTTGACATATGGATACAAAAACGCACCAGTTTCGATCAAAGTTGCTGTTCTTTACTTCAATAAGGCCTTTATTGTTTTTATATCAAGTTGTGTGG